>NC_080166.1:21482923-22089262 GCF_950295315.1 Erinaceus europaeus | reverse complement strand
GGTGCTGAGGATCAAACTTGGGATGCCTCACACACAAGTCCCCAGCACTGTGGCTGCACAGGCTTCTGACCCTTTCCATTTGTCTTAAGAAGTTCTTCTACAAATATGTTTTGAATTTTTGTAAAATATAAGTTTTAACATGTTATTTTATGGATTGTTCTATCAATGTTTCATCCAAGATACATACAATTATTATTTCATGTGTACATAAACACATATGACCATATATATTATATTTATTTGTTTTTAATATAGAGAGAAAGAGTGCCAGACTTCTGGTGAGTAGGCCTCTTCCAGGGCACAAACTCCTGGCTTACCCGCTCTGTTGCACACCAGATGTGGGGGCCCAGAAGAATGTTCCAGGACAGTAGGAGTGAGCCGACTGGGTCTTTCTCTGTGTTTGTAGCTAGAGACGCAACAAGAGATCACAGAGGAATGTTTCATGGCCAATCTGTTTATTGAATAGCAAACTAGGGTTTATAAGGGGTTGTAGGAGGAAGTAAGTTATCCACTCCATATATGGTTTGGGAGAAGAGGGACAAAGAGAAGTAGGGGTTGGGAAAAGGTCAGAGAATTCCTAGTAAATGTTGAGCAAGAGGTTTAGTTGATCAAAGGAACAAGGGATGTAGGGTTATCATTTACCATCAGACAGAGAAGACCCTTAAGAGAGAAGATAGATCATGTAAGATTAAAAGGACCAGAGAGGGTGGAGGAGTAAGGATAATGTTCCTAGTTATTGTTCGACGGAGCAGAACAATGATGTATGGGTCATATGTGATCAAAGAAGATGGGCTTCTATTAACCTCTGAGTAAAGGAACCAACTGGTTTGGGAACAAGGAAATGGGCTGCATGCAGAGTCTTTTGTGAGGCAGAGAGACTGACAGAGGGAACTTTTTCCTGGTGGTCATTTTCTTCCATGCTCAATCTCAAGTAGAGAGAGACTGATAGAAAGGCTATACCATCCAGGCACCCACTTTTCAATGGGAGGTCCCACACCACACTCAACCGTGCCTCACAATTTCCCTACAAAAGAGAACAGACTTCCACTCAGCTATGACATATGGTATCACTGGGGATTGACCTCTGGGTCTCAGGTATAGAAGTTCACAGCTCTAATGCTCAGCCTTGTCTCCAAACATTTACGATTTAATTAATTATTTTTTTTAATTCACTCATTTCCAAGTTCAATACTCCACACCACCTTATGCCAAAACTGAGGAGCACTATGGTCTTTCTCTATGTCCTCTCTGTATTGTTCTCTCAGTAGAAAGGCAATGTTAAGTAATAAAAGATTTGCTCATGGCACTCTTTCTCTCTATATTAAAAAAATCACTCTGGTATATTCGATGTGAGGGTTCAAACTTAAGGGCCTCATACATGAAAGTCCACTGCTCTAGACCCATAATAACCTTCATTTACACTCCTTTATTTTTCTTTAAACCAATCATCTGACCTCAAAACTTAACATAATTTATTTAATATGTTTTCTTGTATAAACAAGTATTTTCTTGTATATTCAAATATTGTCTAATTTGGCTTAAATTCACTGTATGGTACAAGGTATGAACAATTTCTGTTTTTACATAAATAAGCAACTGTCTTAGCACTAATAGTTTGACTTATTTCTTTTTCCACTGAATTTTCCTGGTGACTTTTATGAGAACAGGTTATTGTATATGTGTGTCTATTTGGGGGATATTCCATTATGGAGATCTAATTTTCTTTCCTACATTATTATCTCCTTGCATTTATCACAGCAGTTTTATAACAAAAGAAAGTATTCATATTGCAAATGTGTTCTTCAAAGTTGTTTGGTGCTTGTACTTTTTTTTTCTTTACATTTCCAAATAAGTTTTAAAATTGTTCTGTCAGTCTCTATCAAAAACCTCTGCCATAGTTTTGATTGATGTCATATTGGTGTGCCAATTAAAATGGTACTTTACACGTAATGAATCTTTCTATGCATATGCATACTGCTATCTTACTTTTTGTTTTTTTAAAGAATATTAGTAACTTACAGCAATGATTGCTGTGTTTGTTAAAATGGACAGTCAAGTCATTCTCATATTTTCTCTAGTTATTTTTCATTCCTGATGCTACTGTTAAAGGATGTGATTTTTTTAGTTTTGATTTTTCAACTATTCACAGATAGTATTTATAAATAGATTACACTTTTGTACATTGAGTTTGTGTTGTAAAGATGTGATAAAGTTAAACATTAGTTTATCACTGTGTCATTTTTTCTACAAAGCACATCATGTCATTTAAAGTAAATATAACTCCACTACTTCCTTTTCAGCATAGATTATTTCACTTACTGTTCTTGCATCATTGTACTAGCATAAATGAGTGAAATGCTGTGTGGTAATGGTGAGTTTAGGTCTCATGTTTTTCTTGCCTGTGAATTTAATGGGAAGGCATTTGTTTATCACTGCATTCATCTGTTCATATTCATTCTTGTTATTATCATCCCAAACACACACATGAAGTAGAATAATTAGATACCCATAAACCTCTTTCAAGTTCTGCCACAATCATGTACCTTAATCCATGTAATTTAAAAACATTAGAACTTCGCTCTGACAATTCTAACAACTGGACATGAAAAATGAAAGTGATCGAGGTTGAGTCTCTATTTCAGGCATATAGGAAATAAATAATTCCATAACTTTTTAGTTTCCGGTATTGATAGAATCTGATGTTCATTGGCTATTAGATACAATACTGAAAATATCTGCACCAGCAGTCACATGGTATTCTTGATATATATATATATCTATCTTTTTAAATATGTGTGTGTGTTTGTGTGTATGTGTCATATTACACTAGTGCCCAGCCTAACAATGTCATTCTTATTTGACTAAATCGGGAAGATTTTATATTCACATTTAGATGTACTGAAGGTTAGGGATTTCAACATGTCATGTTCAAAGTTATATATTCAGTTTATACTAAGTGACATTTTCAGATGCCTAGCTATTATGACATAGCAGAACTACTTTTGAGTTTGGGTGTCTGTCATAGTAGTCACCTGTCTGCTCATTGTATTAGAAACTGTTAATGAGAGCTGAGGAGATAGCATCATGAATATTGAAAAATTCATCCATGCATGAAGTTCCAAAGTCCCAGGTTCATTCTCTAACTCCACTAGGAGTCACAGTTGAGCCATGCTCTCAAAATATATATATAATTAATCAGTCAACTTACATCCAAAGTAGATTGCCAACCAAATACTACAGATTTATAGGCAATGATGATAAGATTGAATTCTTCACTTGCATGGTGATCTTTTAAGGTTTTTATTGTTTGTGAAGTTAATGGTTTACAGAGCAGCATGTGACATGCGGTAGTGTAGTCTCTCATCACCACCAAGATATTGCAAAGTAGATAAAATCATAAATTTTAATCCAATTGCTATTGTATAATAACTCAAAACTTCCAAATAAAATATATGTCACATAAAACTTGAAAGACAAATGACTGGGTAACAATGGTTCTTTATTAACTCACTCCATCCTTGAAATGACACTTCAGTCAGTAGTATCATCATTGACTTCTCATTTGTGTTACTTCTTAAACCAAATCCACTTTATTTTTCTATCTCTGCCTCAACCTCATAAGCATGTACGCCATTCACCATCCTTATTCTAACCATCAAAATGTCTGCAAGATATCAGTATAATAGCCCCCACCCCAACACACATACAGAATATATGGGGTCAGGAAATAGCTTACCCAGTACAGCATGTATCTTATTATGCATGGAGTCTTGAGTTCAAATCCTGGCACTATAAGAAAGTCCCAGGGACCAAAGAAACTCTATGATTGGTTGAGCTGTTTTGAGGTATATATAAAAAAAAAAGTCTTCCTCTCTTCCTCACCCTAAATAAAAAATAATGAAAATGTGGGCCCAAAAGACTATTGATCAGTAGGCATGACTGAGTTTGTGAGTTTATTCCGCAGATGTACAGTAAAGATAAGTGAGAGGGCCTTGAAAAATGTCATTGATATCTTTATCTATATATCACTTTCTTTTTTCTTTTCATAGTCTGAAATGAAGCATGCCGAAGTGGTGTACTCATTGTGTTGATTAGGTTGAGATCAGCAGATGCAATATCATTTGGTATGAATTGAGAGAAGCATGCAGGAAAGTGAGCCACACCCTAGAGGTCACAGGACTAGGGGAAATATAGGCTCTAAAGAGGAAGCAGGAGATTCCTGCTGTCTTAGGGTTTAAGAAGGCAATAGATAGTTTTTGCTGTAATCAGATTATTTGGCAGTTGGGTTAACTTTGAAAATCCCTTTGTTAGAATTTGCTGTATCATACACACCATCACCATAATTTATTTCCTTTGACATTATTTGTATATAGCTGTGTCTTATAGAGTAATGCCACCAGTTTCTTCTGTTCTCCCTGATCTAAGATTTTGAGAGTCAACATTTCAAAGACACAGCCTATGGTCCATGCATTAAAGAGTTTGAGACATTCAATCAATTTTTCCCCTCTCACATTAATTAAATAGTGATTTATATGACTACAAGTTAATAGGAATGTACATAAACACCATTGCCACCACAAAAATACTGTGTCCCACCACATACCCCTACCCCCACCCCAGTGAAGCCTAACATCCAACCTCATCCTTCACCCAGAGATTTTTACTTTGGTGCCCTACTCCAAACTCAGTCAAATCCTGCTTTGAGTTTTCTTTTCTTTCTTCTTCCTCACTCTATCTGAAAATACTGGGCTGGACTGGTGAAGTCACGGTGATTCCAATCAATCAATCAATCATTCCATCAGTAAGTTCCGGGATAAATTGTTAAACCGGAAATAGTTTAAGAAAAGCACTGGATTTTCATACTTGGGGTTCCTCATACAATTCCTGGCACCACATGTTCCCCAGAAGTGATGGACTTGCCTTACTCTATCTATCAATCTATTTATTTCCTGTGAAGATCTGCCACAGGTAGTAAATTTTGAATCAAAAATAAGAAGACAAGGTTCTGAATAGGAAAAGGCAAGTTGTATTGAATTTTATCCACATCATGGAAGCTATCATAGAGCCTGATACTTGTGAGTGGTGGCATTCTTCATTTATTTATTGGCATAGCATTGAATGTGGCTGTCTCACATTTCAATATTTTAGAATTAATATCAATATAGAAAGTATAGCACAGTTGAAAAGATTCTGATTTGAATGGTTGCTCTCCTGGATACAATGTGCTTTTTCACAACTCTAAAATGTTGGCCAGTGTGTCAGAAACAGTTGAATTCAAGTATCAAAACCTATTTACAAGTTTATTCTTAGAATTTGTTCAAGTAAATTTATTTTATTTTACTTTCGTAGAATTTTGTCATCACACTGAAATAAAATTGGCATCAACTACAGACATATTTATGACCGAGCACAATGGTGGTCATTCATAATTTTCTGAAAATGTTCTCTAAGATTTTGCATCAGCAGAATGACTGTATTTATTTGAATTGCTGTTTACTTCCTGTACAGGGATCAGTGTTCTAAATTGAGGTACATAATATGTAGAAGTAAAGTGATGTGGTAAGAATGTATGAAAGGGGGAGTCAGGCAGTAGTGCCGTGGGTTAAGCACAGGTGGCGCAAAGTGCAAGGACCAGCTTAAGGATTGAGCCCCTGGCTCCCCACCTGCAGGGGAGTCGCTTCAGAAGCCGTGAAGCAGGTCTGCAGGTGTCTTTCTCTCCCCCTCTGTCTTCCCCTCCTCTCTCCTTTTCTTTCTGTCCTATCCAACAAAGACGACATCAATAACAACAATAATAACTACATTAATAAAACAATAAGGGCCTTAATTAAAATTCTGGCTGCTTCTTTATTGTCTACTTGCCTACTGATAGCTTCTTGTAATCTGTCCACAAATTCTCTGTAGGGTTCTGTGGCTTCCTGAAAAACAGAGCTGAAAGACTCTACATTAGTGCTAGGTAACTTATCAATTATTCTGACTGCTGATTGCACAGCAAGGTGCCTGTTATTTTTTCTAATATTCATATGTTCACTGGGAGAAGTAACGGCACTAACACCCACTAACTGACTGTGTGAAATATCTCTGGGAACCTGATCTGGCCAACCTTTAGATTCCATCTCAGTTCCTTCTCCCATAGGGAGCATGGGAAAAGCATCAAATTTAAGGCCTCCCTCAATAGGAATTTTTCTGGTTTTATCACTGGTAGTGGGAAAATCTGGGTCTATAGCAGGTGAGATTAAGGGAGAATGAGGAGGAGGAGTTAGGAAGGGGTTGAGTGAGTAACATGGTACAGTAGGAAGAGGTGGAAGTTGTAAGGATGGGTTAGATGGTGTGGCGTCACAGAGGGTAGCCAGTTGAAGTGTGTGTGGAAGGGATGGTGGTGAACACACAGGAAGAGGGGGTGGAGGTGGGGGAACCATGGAGGGTGAAGGTGGAGGCTCCAGAGGCTGCATGGAAGAAACAGGGGAGTCTGGTCTAAGGAAAGAATTTCAATGGATCAAAGATTGTGGTGGCAGGGTGGTGTATGGAATAGCGAGGCAGTATAGATAAAGTCCATATAAAGGCAGGTTAGCTGGTTTAGGCTCAGTAGAAAATGTGACAATGTCTGGCTTTCAGGCGTGACAGAAACAGTTTGTGTCTGAGAAGAGGAGGAAGAAGGAGAAGTGGAATTGGAAGTCTGAGGAGAAAAAGGATTTAGGGAATAGTCCTGCAAAGAAGCCTGTAATTGATTTAGAGCAGAAAGGCAGCGCTGATAAGTCCAAAGTTGTTTTGCTGTGACTAGACCAATATTTTTCAGTAAATAATCTCCAATTTGTGTCCATATCTCAACTGATATAGCTGTATTCTTGGGAAGAGGTCCAGAGACCACCTCTATAACATTCAACAACTTTCTTAATTCTCGGCTGGAACACTGAATTTTACATATCTTTAAAGTTTCTTTCAACTGTCTGAGGTGAAAACTGTCTTCTTTAGAATGTAATATACCCATTGTGGCAGTTTAAAAAAGTGAGAGCAAAAGAAAGGTTAAAATTAATTGTCGGTCACTTACCAAGAGTTAGCATGTTTTTTGGGTCCCTAATAAGGTTAAAATCAAGTAGTAAACGTGGCACATGGCGGATGGATGCCCGGGGCACCTCTGCTGAGAGGCATCTGACCAGGAGAAGAAGCTACAGCCAAAGAGGCCTGCTGTCTTTTTAAGTCTATTCAGTCTACCCACAATGCTTTGCACACCAGCAGTCTGGATTCACCTACAGTCCACCGTGCGCCTGCGCAAATCACTGCACACTCTGTCAGCCTTCTGTCACCAAAGCTGATGTCACCACTGTGTTAGGGCATATAGCGTCACCACATGCCATGTTGCCGCTGTCCTCTTCGTTCAAATCCTTCCTGCATGCAAAAGGTATTTATTGGGGCTGGGTGGTGGCCACCTAGTTGAGCGCACATGTTACAATGTGCAAGGAACCAGGTTCAAACCCCCAGGCTCCTCCTGAAGGGGGAAAGCTTTTTGAATGGTGAAGCAGTGATGCAGATGTCTTTCTGTCTCTCTCCCTCTCCATCACCCCCTTCCCTTTGGATTTCTGGCTGTCTCTATCCAATAAAAAAATGTATCTATTTCACCTCAATCATTTAAGAGGATTAATTCATTTTAGCACCAATGTGATGGTCCAATCACAACATATAATTCTATTGGAAGAAAAAGAAATGGGGAGAAAAATATAATAGTTTTTTTTTTTTTTGCTTCCAGGGTTATTGCTGGGGCTCAGTGCCTGCACTATGAATCCACTGCTCCTGGAGACCATTTTTTTCCCATTTTGTTGCCCTTGATGTTGGATAGGACAAAGAGAAATCAAGAGAGGAGGGGAAGACAAAGAGGGGGAGAGAAAGATAGGTACCTGCAGACCCACTTCACTGCTTGTGAAGTGACCCACCCCCCCCCCCCCCGCAGGTGGGGAGGCAGGGGCTGGAACCTAGATTTTTACGCTGGTCCTTGCCTTTGTCCGCCCAACCTTCAAAACTATAATAGTTCTAATACAAGTCCAAAGCCTTATGGGCTGTGGGGAGCTTCAGTCTTAAGGACACATTTCCTCTCTTAGGTCACACAAGCATAAAACACTCTGCTTCCCCTTTATCTCCCATTCACCATCCATTTATACTATTTCCATGTAGTTTTATAGAAGTCTCAGCTAGAGTTTGATTAACTTGATGTATTCTTTTGTTGGATTTCTAGTTGTCTTGGAGAAATTACTAAGAGGCTGTTTTGCCAACCTGGTCACTCCTCTGGAAGTCCTCTGAATATAAATAAATTTTAAAAAAGACTTTTTAAACATGCATCCTATCCCAATTCTTGACTGAGTCCATATAATTTTTGCTTCTGATAACCTGCTGTATCCTTCCTGTTTATTTCCCTGGGCAACCTGAGATAGACTGGCCTTCTTATATCTAATATTTCTTCAGTCATGTAGAAATAGTATGTATGGATCAAGAGATAATTTTTCTAGAGTATTTCAGTTTTTTTCACAAAGTTAAAAACATGATTAACATTTATGTAGAAAAAAATGTTTCATCCTGGGGAAACAGCATGATGGTTATGTAAAACACTTAATGCCTGAGGCTCTAAGGTCCCAGGTTCAATTCCCAGCACCACCATGAACCAAAACTGAGCGGTTTTCTGGTCTGTTTCTCTATGTTTTTGCCTCCATAACTCTTTCTTTTTCATTAAAATAAAACAAGCATTTTTTTTTGCAATTCTATTTTCCCTGATAAGTTTTCTTGACTTCTGTGAACAACATTTTATTAATGAACTATACTTTCTATTTTCCCATCAAAACTTGCCTTTAGAAGGAAATATCTATTCTTACAGGGGGCATGGCTGGTGAATAAGCATGACAATAGTTATATAGGATATATGTAATGTTAAAGACATTTGATAAGTATTACCTAATGTAATATCTTTTAGTCAAGATTTGGGTAATGATAACATATGTCTCAGATTAAACTGGGTTTATTTTGATCCTATCTTCAAGTTGTAACAGGCTTTTCTTTTCACACTCTCCAAACATACCCCCACATCAATTTTCTTTTCTTCACATCTTTCTTCTTATCATTAGCACATCATTCTTGGAATAGCTAGACATCCCAATAGATTTGTCAACCACTGAAATGGAGACTCTCTCTGATGAATATCTCAGTTCACTTCACTGATGAGCATACAAATTTCCCTGTCTGTCGAAGAAGCAGTCATGATGTGTCATTGTACTGTCACAGAATTTTAATACCAAATATATATATATATATACACGTGTGTGTGTGTGTGTGTGTGTGTGTGTGTGTGTGTGTTTTGAACCCTTAATTGTTAAACCATGGGCCATTTTAAAGTTTTTAAATAGTTAAGAAGATCTCCCTATGTTGTAGTTTTTATGTTTATTTCTGACTTGTTATGTGGTCACATAAAGTAGGGTTATTGCCAATTGCAATGTTTATGTAAGAGAGGTAAAAATTTTTCCTATAATTATCAGTATATTAAGTCCTTTCTTCTTTCCTTCCTTGTACTCTTCTTTATTTATCTCAATATTTCCTTTCCTTTCTTCCTTTTTGCTTTTTCCTTGTTGATATTGACACAGAGGACCCACAGCTCCAAGTTGACTTTTTTTTTTTTTTTTTCAGATAGAGCCAGTCACAAAGGGAGAGAAAGAAAGACACCGCAGCACTGAGGTTTCCTGCAGCACAGTGGGGTTGGGTTAAAAGTGAGTCACTGGGGGTCAGGCAATGGTGCACTGGGTTAAGCGTACATGGAAGCACAAGGACAAGAATAAACACACTAAATTTTATAAGAGGGAGACCAAAGAACTGGTCAGTTCTAGCTTAGGATAGTGCTGAGGATTGAACTTGGGCCTGTGGGCCTGTGGGCCTCACAAATGACCTGTGATTTAAAGCTGAAATATCTCCTCCAACCTAAAGAAATCACAGCCTGTTAAAATACCTGCACAGTGTCCAGTGAATAGTAGACCAGCTAGATTGATTTCGTTTGTTTGTCTGTTTGTTTTCCACAGGATTTCAGACTCCTGATTGCTTTATTTCAGATCGAGTGACAGACAGACAGGCAGAGAAACAGAGAAAGATAAAACGGGGAATATAAGACACCAAATACTCTCCAAACCTCAGTCTTGTATTTGACAAAAAGATAAACAATAGAGGGGCCGAGTTGTAGTACCCCTGGTTGAGTGCAAATATTACCAAGCACAAGGATCCAAGTTCAAGCCCCTGCTCCTCAGCTGCAGGGGTAGGCTTCACTAATGGTATCTATCTTTCTCTACCCCTCTCAATCTCCTCTTTCTTTCTGAATGTGTTTCTAATAAATAATAGAAAGGGAGGGCAAGGGTAGATGGCATAATGGTTATGCAAAGAGATTCTCCTGCCTGAGGCTCCGAAGTCCCAGGTGCTCTGGTAAGAAAGAAGGAAAGAAAGACAGACAGGAGGAAGGGAGGGAAGGAAGGAAAGAGTGGGGGAGGTAAGGAAGGAAGAAAAGAAGGAGGACGAGGAGGATGGGGAAGAATAAGAAAATGAAGAGGAAGAAGAGGAGGAGGAAGGACAGGAAAAAATTGTCACTAGGAGCAGTGGATTTGTAGTGCTGGCACCATGCCCCAGTGACAACCTTGATGGCAAAAATAATAGTAATAATAAATAAAAATACACTAGCACTATATGGTTATTTTAATTCCAATAGAAATATGAAATATACATATAAAATATTCGTGAAATTTGTATTAAAATGGGAATTAAATTTCAAGTCCAACTCAGATAGCTACAAATAAAAATAAATTGCAGTAAGTATGGGTATTTGTAAAAAAATCTGAGTTTTTGTAAATATTTTAAAGTTATTAATCTGTGTTAAACTTACAGATGATCGATTCAAATTCTTGGACATGAAGACTAGTCTTTATCAGAATAATGTTTATGCAAAAAGACTTTCACACTCTGAGGTCTCAGGTTCAATCCCTAATACCCCAAGTCAAGTCCTTCTCTCTTTCTCTCTCTTCCTGCCCTTCTCTTTCTCTCTCCCTCTCTCTCACTCCCTCTGTCTCTCTTTTTGTATAGCTTTCATTAAAAGTAAAATAAATATTTTTAAAAAACTAGTCTTTATGTTATACAATTAATGGCACAACATAACAAAATCTATGTGTTTTAAAAAATAAAATTTTAGGAGCTGGCTGGTGGCACAGCTGGCTGGTTGAGTGTACATGTTACAATGTACAAGTATCTGGGTTCAATCCTCCAGTCCCCACCTGCAGGGAGAAACCTTCAAGAGTGGAGGTGAAGCAGGGCTGCAGGTGTCTCTCTGTCTCTCTCCCTCTCTATCTCCCCTTCCCCTCTCAATTTCTGGCTGTCTCTATCCAATAAATAAAGATATATATCTTTGTCACGTCTGAATAGTCCTTGAACAAGTGAATATCACTAAGTGTTAGGAGAAGGAAAATACTGAATTGTGTATGCTTTTATTACTATTCTATGTCCTCTCTTACACTCACTGGCTTTAAAAGTGACTTACCCGGTTTCATAAAAACCATTCTCATTTAGCCTCTTTTCCTCAACTTTAAAATCCATTATCTCAATTATCATGTGTCTCCAGTGAAAAGTGAGAGTCACTTCAACCAAAATATTTTACAAGCATTTAACATGTTTTCAAGTTCCATCCAGGATAATGTAAAGGAAATAACTTCATAATTTTAACAGCTGAGTAGTATTCACACACACACACACACACACACACACACACACACACACCATTTTTTTAGCCATTCATCTGACATTGAACATCCAGGTTCTGACTACTACAAATTATGCTGTTATGAGCATAGGTCTACTAAATCACTTCAGAAACATAATTTTGTTTCCTTTGTGTAGATCTTCAGGAGAGCAATTGCTGGATCACAGAGTAAGCCCATTGCTAGTGTTATGAGAAATATTTAGACTATTTTCCACAATGGTTGGACCAACTGAAACAGTGTCAGCTTTTACTCTGTGGCCATGTCTCCCAGAAGTCTATGCTTAGTCATGATGATGATGATGATGCTTTTAGATAGAAGCAGAGAGGTTTAAAGATAGATAAAGTGAAAGAAACCACAATACCAGAGTTTATTTTCTATGTGGTGAGTACCAGCCTTGAGCCTAGGTAGAGCACATAGCAAAACAACACTTCACCCAAGTATGTAGTTAGTATTAATAAGGTTGGAAAGCATTTCCTTAATTTTTTTTGCTAAACCTCCAGCCTTTTCTCCTACCAAATAATTATCACCATTGTCAAAGCAATGAAAACAGTAAACACATTAGTAGGTTACTGTGAGAAAAAGTTTGGGTCTCAAACACCTACTGATGGGACCTCAGAGATCTCCAGGGACCTGGGAGTCACAAATAATGAACTGCAGTCTTAATGCAATGTTCTGGGCCACATTCTCAGACCTTCCATCTAATGCAAGGATACAATTAGGAAAGAATGTCACATAACTTAGAGGGATATTTTAAATGTAAACTATTGCACTTAACATAACTATGGTTCTCAGTTATTATGTCTCCTCCAACACTGTGGAAACACATTGAACGGGATTGTTGTAGTTACTGCTCTGTGAGGTCTTTATGCCAGGGTTATTAGTCACTGTCATTTAAGAGCATAATTAGCACATCTCATTAGCTAATGAAGATAATGACCATTAAAAATCGTCTCCAATTTATGGTTTCCTCTTTATCACAATTTAACAACAATGTCGTTTCAGGGTAATAACAAAATTGGCTTACAAATGACCCTTCTACTAATGAAGGAGCATCACCTGGTTTCGAGGAGCCAAGGATTATGTATGCCTTGCTCTCTTAATTATGTTATGTGCCGGAATTGTGTTGCTGATGGCTTTCCAATGTGACTCAGTCCAAATGTCCTGCTTTGTCATTTTTATATTGGAAGTTCAAAGTCAGACTGCACAGGGCATGACTATTTTCCTTTAGTGATCTGTAACAGTGGAATCATCGATCTCCACATCTCCAGTTTGGAATCAAAGATGAACTGTAATGGTTAACACAAGTAGAGTATAAAGTAACTTTATTTTAAAATATTTATTTATTTATTCCCTTTTGTTGCCCCTGTTGTTTTATTGTTGTAGTTATTATTGATGTCGTTGTTGTTGGATAGGACAGAGAGAAATGGAGAGAGGAGGGGAAGACAGAGAGGGGGAGAGAAAGACACCTGCAGACATACTTCACCGCTTGTGAAGGGATTCCCCAGCAGGTGGGGAGCCTGGGCTTGAACTGGGATCCTTATGCCGGTCCTTGCACTTTGCGCCACCTGCGCTTAACCCACTGCACTACCACCCAACTCCCTAAAGTAACTTTTTAAGATATTTATTTATTTTCCCTTTTGTTGCCCTTGTTTTATTATTGTAGTGATTATGGTTGTTATTGACGTCGTTTTTGGATAGGACAGAGAAAAATGGAGAGAGGAAAGGAAGACAGACAGGGGGAAAGAAAAACACCTGCAGACCTGCTTCACCGCCTGTGAAGCGTTATCCCTACAGGTGCGGACCCGGGGAATCGAACTGAGATCCTTAACTGATCTTTGCACTTTGCACCACGTGCGCTTAACCTGCTGCACTACTGTCCCACTTCAGAGTATAAAGTAATTTTATGGAAAATTATTTTATTTTATTAGTTATTTAGTACGAGGATAAGATTTATGTGGTTTATAAGACTGTGGAATTTCAGGAATATTTCACATATAGTTATCGCTATGTCCTAGCAATAGTTTGGAGAGTATATTTTTACAAGTTCTTGTGTTTCAGATCTTTATATTATATATATTACTGAAATCATCTGCATTGGATGAGTTCCTTCCTTATCTTTAAACCTAATATGTTCTAATTGTTCAACATCTTGGATATTATTTCCTTTAAAAATCATCTTCTGTTTATCAACATGGTAAGACATCTAAAATATCTGAATTGTTTTTTTTTTTTTTTCAGCCAGGTTATCACTAGGGCAAAGTGCCTCCCCTCCCCTCCCAGTGACATCTTTTTTTGTCCCCTCTAGATAGAGTGAGAGAGAGCAATACAGAGGAAGAAGGGGTGATACTTCAGCCTCATTGAATACATCATGAAGGTTCCACCATACTGCTATTCCCATGTGGTGATCTGGGACTTGAGCTTAGGTTTGATGACTTGGTAATACATCTGCTGGTGATCTGGGATTTAAACTTAAGTTTGATGACTTGGTAATACATCTACTGGGTGAGTGATATAGCTCAAGAATCCCAGTTTGAGCCCCCGTCTCCCCACCTGCAGGGGGGTCGCTTCATAAACAGTGAAATAGGTCTGCAGGTATCTATCTTTATCTCTCTTTCTCTATCTCCCACTCCCCGCTCAATTTCTCTCTGTCCTATTAAAAAAAAAATTGAAAAAATGGCCACAGGAGCAGTTGGTTTTGTAGTGCAAGCACTGTGCCCCAGTGATATCCCTGGAGGCATAAATTAATAAATGTAAAAATAAATAAAAAATAAATTAAAATAATAAGTAATAAGTTTAAATGATTTATTTTATTTTATTTGTTTTTCCCATTTGTTGCCCTTGTTGTCTTTTTATTGTTGTTGTAGTTATTATTGATGTTGTTATTGATGTCGTCATTGTTAGATAGGACAGAGAGAAATGGAGAGAGGAAGGGAAGACAGAGAGGGGGAGAGAAAGACACCTTAAAATTCTGTAAATATAATTATCCTACTCAACTAAATCTTACCAAACACTTTTAATATTGTTGCATGATGAATTCACATCACTTTCCTTCTTAGCTTTGTGCAACCTGCAAAGTCATTAGAACTTGTGGACACACAATAAAGCAATAACTTAGTGAACTCATGGAGTCAGGAGGTATCACAGCGGGTTAAGTGCACATGGCACAAAGCACAAGGACCAACATAAGGATGGTCTGCAGGTGTCCATCTTTCTCTCCCCCTCTCTATCTTCCCCTCCTCTCTCCATTTCTCTCTGTCCTAACAATGACTACATCAATAACAACAATAATAACAATAACAACAATTAAAAACAAGGGCAACAAAAGGGAAAATAAATAAATATTTAAAAGATCATTAAAAATGATTTTTTAAAAATGAAAGTGAACTCAAGTGGGGGGGCTGACTGAGATGAAGGGGGTTGCAGCATAATTTACAGAGCTATGAGAAAGTACCCTCTACAGTTAGAACATAGTTTAAGTGACATTATATATATATTTCCTAGCATTTTTTCTCCTAGTTAGATGTACGCTTTTTAAATTTTTCCTCCATAAGCAGGTTAATGGTTTACAGCACAGTTGTTGTCACATACGTACAGTTTTTCATCTTACCATGATTGGCAGATGCAAATCACCATCCCACACACACTGGGATTAGTCCCATCCTCATGTACCAGGACCTGAAACACTCCTCCAACTCCTCTCCCTGTCCTCCATCCCCCAGAATCCTTTGCTTTCATGCAATACACCAAACTAGCCCAGGTTTTCCTTTATGTTTCTGCTTTCTGTTCTTGTTTTCTAAGTGTGCCCATGAATGAGGTTCCCTCCTAAGTGCAAGGGAACACTTACTCAGCTGACTCTAAAATTAACACACCATTTAAAAAATAATGTACACAGCAGTAATTGAAGTAGACACGGGATAGTATGATCTAATATAAAAGTGAAACTTAGCTGTCCAACAATAGATGAGTGGCTAAGAATGTTGTGGTATGTGTACACAGTGGAATACGACTCACCTACTATAAATCATAAAGTCACTTTCTTCACTTCATCTTGAATGGAGCTTGAAGGAATCATGTTACACATGATAAGTCAGAAAGAGAAAGATGAATATAGGATGATCTCACTCTTGGAAAAAAACAAGAACAGAAATGGAAAACACAAAGTAGAATTTGGACTGGTTGGGTGTATTGCACCCAGACAAAGGATTCTTGTGTAGAAATGCAGAGAGAGGGGTGGAGAAGGGAAGACTTTCAGGTCCTGGAATATGGCACTAAAAAAAGACTTAATTTGGGGGTGAGAGTATTTAGCAGATGCCTATACAGTGAGGTTGGAAATTGTACCCATATACCAAGTATATTGTAAGTCATTAACTTCCCAATAAAAAGCAGGAAAATAAAAGGCAAGTGCAGTACCTGTTTCTGAATAAGAGAAAGCATCATAAATCCTTTTCTATAAGGATTTAACTGGAATCTTTATATCAGAAAAAAATGTAAGTAGTATGAGAGATATGTTGTTATTTGTCAGTGACATCTGCTTGGTGGAATAGTTTCTGGTAAACTTAAAACAGGTTATAGATAAACTTTATTTTGGCCATTTCTGTAATTTCACAATGCTGAGACTTTTTTTTTTTTTTTAGAGAAAATGAGGCAGAAACAGAGAGAGAAGAAAACAGGACATGGTACTAGAGCTTTAAAATTCCTTCAGTGTGGTGGAGACCAGGGTTGAATCTGAGCAAAGCAGGCATGCTATTCAGATGAGCTATCTTGCTAGTCTAATTATAAAGTATCCTTTTGCCAGATTTTAAGTTCATTAGAAAACTGACTCATTCCTAGAACCAGTACTATGCATTATGCCAGATACTTGACAACCAGCACTGGCTTTTTTTCTTGACATGCAATAAAGTTGAAAATGTCCACATATGGAATTGACCCTTATTTTCATAAGTAAAACTTCACCTTAATCAAAAATCCAAACCACATGTAAATGTATACACACATAAAGTGGATTCCAGCGTATTATTCAAATAACCTAGATCTTAAAAGGATAAAAGCGCTTGTGGAAAGTCACTCTACCCCTTAAGGCAGGCACGCATAAATTGTCCTGGTGTGTGTGTGTGTGTGTGTGTATGTGTGTGTGTGTGTGTGTGTGATGTACTGTTAAGGAAAGATTACTGCTATTTGTGTCCTGGATATGTATTTCTCTTGCACTAAAGGTAAACTGGTTTAGAATACTGTGTGCATTATTGGAGGATAGTTTCACATCTCAACCAGTTGTGTATTAACATACTGCATGCCCACCCACCACTGAAAGCCAATATACTTCCACTGCTGCCTGCTGATTCTCGAGAAAAGACCTCTAGACACTGTGCCCATACTAAGTCCTTGAATGAAACTTACAAGCCAAGTTACACCAGCTTCAACTTCTCTTATTTTCGGAAAGAAAATATTGAAAAATTTCAGATAATAGGTAGATAGCATAATGGTTATGCAGAGAGACTCTCTTGCCTTAAGCCAGAGCTGAGCAGTGCTCTGGATAAAAAATAATAATAATTAAAATTAAAATTAATTAATTAATTAAAAATCACAATTCCAAAAATAGTGTGTCTGAATATTCTGGGGGAAAAAGTGGAAAATATGAGACACTAAGAAAGAGACAAAAGGAAGACAGGAGGATGTTGAAAAAAAAATAAGGAAGGAAAAATGGAATGAAGAGAAAATAGATACACACATAGCTGTCAGATTGATCCACAGATACTGTAGAGATCTTCAAACTGCTTCTAAACTCTTTTTCATGAAAATTCTCATAGAACATCATTTACATTTTCTTTAGTTTTTTTTCAATTTCAATGATTGCTTGTTCTCACCTTATTTTTTCAACAACAGCTATGCTTAATTTAATTTTATTTGAAAAATTGTCAGTGCAGTGATAATTTAAACAGATAAGGCTATTATTAAAGGGCTTAGTTCTTAACTTTCATTATTACTTATATCCAATTTTTAGGCTAATATTTCAGAATTACAGTCCACCATCGTCTAATTTTCTCTTTAAAATCATCAACTTTAACATTTCTCCTTGGATGAAAGTCAATGAGTCTTACTATATATTTTTTATTTTTCTCTTTCTCTCGAGATTTTTTTTCTTTATTGGGGGATCAATCATTTACATTCAACAGTAAAAGAGAGAAGTTTGTACATGTGTAACCTTTCTCAGTTTTGGGGGCTGGGCGGTGGCGCAAAGGATTAAGCACACATGGATGGAAGTACAAGAACCAGTATAAGGATCCTGGTTTGAGCCCCCAGCTCCCCACCTGCAGGGGGGTCGCTTCATAGATGGTGAAGCAGGTCTGCAGGTGTCCATCTTTCTCTCGCCCTCTCTGTCTTACCCTTCTCTCTTGATTTCTCTCTGTCCTATTCAATAGCAATGACAGCAATAATAACAATAATAATAACAACAAGGATAAACAAAAGGGGGGGGGAAGCCAGGAGCAGTGGATTCATAGTACAGGCACCAAGTCCTAGGGATAATCCTGGAGGCAAAAAAAAAAAAAATTCTCAGTTTTTCATTTAACAATCTAATCCCCTACCTAGATCCTTCTCCACCATCATGTCCAGGACCAGAACACTCCCCCCACACACACACACACACACCCAGGAGTCTTTTACTTCAGTGCAATATACCAGCTAAATTTCTTCTGATCTCTATTTCTAAAACAAATTATATGATGTTATGATATATATTTAACTCCTTGAGTATCTGCTACTGCCTTTATATTCCTCCCAGTCTTCAATAAATTAGCGCCCAGCACATGTGTTTTGTCTTTATTTATTGTCCCCTATAGTATTTCTAGTGTAGTAACATCTTGTAAGTAGTAAGGGGACTCATGAAAAAGTTCCCTTAGACTGTGTGTTACTTTGCTATGTATGTGACCAGATTTGAACTCAGCCTTTATCACACTGAAGGAAGGTTCTCTGCTATTGTCTCTCAACTGCTTGCAAGCTCTCTCTCTTTGTATATCTATATTCTTTCTAGAAAACAATATAGTATACTTTGTTAATGTTCCCTCATGAGTCATTTGTTTGATTATTTTATTTTACATCCTTTTTTACCAGAGCACTGCCCAGCCATGACTCATAGTGTTGTGGGGATTAAACCTGGGATTTTAGAGCCTTAGCATAGGCATGGAAGTCATTTTTGCATAATCATCTCTGTCTCCCCCACCCAAAACTCACTTTCATCAGTTGTAGGAAAAAGGAGATCATATAGCAAAGCACATAAGTATGCAAGACTTGTTATGCTGATTTTAGCTAAGGAAATAAGTTCAGACAGTCAACATTTATTTTTATTTTAATATTGTATTTTAATGCTAGTATTTCAGTTCTTCTGGAAATTGAGTACAGAATGAACTATGAACAAAACTTACTTATATGTCTACTTGTTAGTTCTAGATCAATATACTTCTTGTTAATTTACAAAACCTTCTTGTTACACATGTTGTATTTAGTTTAAACTTTTGTTTATTGCATTTCTATTCTAGTTTTTTGTTGTTTGTTTTTTTTTGCCACCAGGGTTATTGCGGGGGCTCGGTGCCTTCACTATGAATCCACTGCGCTTGGAGGCTATTTTCCCCCTTTGTTGCCCTTGTTGCTTATCATTATTGTTTTTATTATTATTTTTTTTGTTATTGCTGCCCTTGTTATTGGATAGGACAGAGAGAAATCGAGAGAGGAGGGAAAGACAGAGAAGGGGAGAGAAAGACAGACACCAGCAGACCTGTTTCACTGCCCATGAAGACATCCCCCCTGCAGGTGGGGAGCCAGGGCTTGAACCGGGATCCTATACCTGCTGCACTATCGCCAGACTCCCTCTAATCCATTTTGTATACTATTTATATTAGACTATATTAATACTGGATTTATAATATATACTGATGATCACTAGTATCATAGATGCGATTTTATTGTTAAGCTCATGAATAATACCCTATATTTATATACCGTGTATATATTATACCCTATACTTACATACTGTGTATATATTTTAAATGACACTAAGTGCTTTAAATGAAGTGCAACACATGAATACTAAGGTCTTTGTAAAGTGTATACTATATCTTAACAAGGTGAAATCACATCAACAAAATGAATTTAACAACATCTAACATAACACGAATAAAAACATAAAAACTGAAATTTAAGGTACTAGTTGAGATCTCTGCCCATAAGCTCAAATTATTAAAAAGCAATTTGGTGCTCTAGTTGGTGGTGCAGTGTTTGAAGTTCTAGAGTTTAAAGCATGAGGTCCAAAATTCAATCCCTGGCATCACATAATGCCAGCATGAAAGTCTTCTCTTTCATGAATTTATAAATAAGTACATAAAAAAATCTTTTGGATATAGAGGTGAATCAACAGGTAGAATGCAGGGCTTTCATTATTAAGGGCCCAAGCTCAAACACTGCATATACTATGGCCATACTCTCCTCTCCCTCTCTCTCTCGTACTCTTAATATTCATTTATTACCTCTTAGTTCAACTTCCTCAATATTTTAATTTACTGCAAAGTAGTTTTCTTACTTATGTCTAATTGTATTTTCATAAATTTGATTTTTTTAATGATTCCTGGCTCCTTGCCTACATTATTTGATCATTCTTAGTGGACACTTGTTTTAGACAGACAGCAAGTGGGAGAGAGAAGAGGGGACTCCACAGCATTGCTCCATTATTCAAAGAAGCTTCCCCAGTGCAAATGCATGTAGTGACCAGGGGCTAGAGTCAGGGTCCTGACGCATAATAAAATGTTGGCTCTACCATGTGACATCATAAATATGACCCTTGGATGGTTTAAAACTGTCTAATTATATTCTGTATTTTTTAAACAATACATTTGCATAATGTGAATGTTGAATTGTTTTTCACCTAATTTTCTTTTAGGGCCCAGTCACAGCAACACAGAATAACTACATCACTGATTGTTCATTCATGAAGTGAGTCACAAGGTAAATGTTTCTGTTTAATTTATGGTATATCAGAAGTGTCAAAATGTCAGAATTATTGTCACACAGCTTCTCTTACGTGGTTTTAAAATATTTATTTATTTATTTATTCACTTTTGTTGCCCTTGTGGTTTTATTGTTGTAGTTATTAATGGTGTTGTTATTGATGTTGTCATTGTTGGATAGAACAGAGAGAAATGGAGAGAGGAGGGGAAGACAGAGAGGGGGAGAGAAAGATAGACACCTGCAGACCTGCTTTACCGCCTGTGAAGCAACGCCCCTGCAGGCAGGGAGCTGGGGCTCAAACAAAAATCCTTACACTGGTCCTTGTGCTTTGTGCCACCTGCGCTTAACCCGCTGCACTACTGCCTGACTCCCTATATCTTATGCTTTTTTTTTTTTTAGCCGTACTGAGGTGTTTGTAAGTTTGACAGAGAAATTTTATTGTGTCTTAATATGATTCTGTAAATATATTATCTATGTTCTCTGATATATTTTACAACTCCTTCTCAAAGGCATGTTTTCCTAATATGATTGAATCACATCAACATTAGACTTTTACAGATGTTGCTACATATTCTTTTTTTAAAAAAAAAGAAAGCTTAAGAGGATATGTAAAACTGAATCCACTCCATGTATTTTAATACGTCTTTCTAAAGTGCATTTTCGTATCCTTTGTATTTTGAATATATGTAGCTCCATATATTAGATTGGAAATGCTTTATTAATCAACTATCCTCTCCCTAGATGTAGAGCTCTTTTTTGTAGTGATTACTTAGTGTGTGTCCCATAATATATCCTGAAACTTATACTTTAGAGCTGTAACTATCCCCAAGCTAATCATCATTAGGAAATCTGCTTGACAGAGTTGGTGAAAACAAGGCCAATTATATTTAAGTAGTAATTATAGTGATATAGAGTTAAAGGGTTAAGAGTTAAAGGGTTGATCAGTTTTGGAGTGTGACATCTAGTATAACATTGATTTGCGTTAGAATTTTGACTTTTTAAATTTTACGTAACAAATAAAATCCAAGAGTACAAACAGGAGCTAGAAATATTTTTAATTTACCTTTTTTTATAAAATCAAATAATCACCCATTAGTATATTCTAAGTAGAAATTTTAACATTTTAAATAAGTATAAATGTATCCTATTGAATATTACACAATGGTATAAGTGAAGAAGCTTGGAAATGGTGCCATTTCAAGATAATTGATGTTTTCAAGGTGAATTTTATTGCTTTGTATAATGTTCTCATTATTAACTTAGAAAAAACAGTTTGGCATTTATCTGTTTTTGTGATAAGGTTCTTGTGATAATATCATAAATGCAAAACCATAAACAAAAGTAAACTGAATCAAATTACTTTCTCTTCAATTGAAACAACAATAGAAGTAAACAATTTTCAAGACTGTCTATCTCATTCTCATCACTTGTGTCTGTCTTGAGTCCCTCAGAAAACTCCAACTTTGATTATGTTGAAACCTTTTCGCAAGTGAGATATTTGTTTTATTTTTATTTATCTGGGAGGGGGGATGTTTTACAGTACAATTGCTAATACGCAGGCATAATTTATCACCTTCTATGACAGGACTCTACTAAATATTCTTAACCTACAATTTGGGTCTTTTCCTTCCATCCTGCTCCAGGACTCCAATGCTTTCTCCACCCCACCCCACCCTCACTCTCGCTCTCCCTTTCTGAGATATTTACTTTGGCATAAAGCACCGCACCTAGTCCAACTTTTACCCTGTGTAGTCTCCCTTTTGATGTTTCTTAAGTTGTGCCTAAGTGAAACTATTTAGTATTCACCTTTCAGCTTTTATCATTTAAAATGATTCCTGGGAGGTCCATCCAAGACTATCAAAGGAAAATTATGATGCTGCAGGTTTAGATCTTATTTGTGTTGCCAACAATTTATGTTTGAAAATTCCGTGTAAGATGCAGGAACACCTGGAAATAAATAATAACAAGATATAGAAGCTGTTGGGATTCAGCTGTGGACCACCCAATTGACAGCATACGTACTATCCTCAAGGATCAGATTTCAAGCCCCTAGCCTCCACCTGCAGGAGGTTTCAAAGGCAGTGATGCACTGCAGGTGTATTTCTTTCTTTGCCTTCCCTCCCAATTTCTCTCTGTCCTATCACTTTAAAATGATATTAACAATACATTTAAAAAAGGAAAAAGGAAAAAGAATGAGCACTGGGGAGCAGTGGATTCATCTTGTTGACACTGATCCCCAAAGATAAACCTAGAAGCAGTAAAATGAAATAAAAAACTTATGAAGCAGCCTATGGTATAGCTTAATTACTTTAATATTGAATTAACCGCTTATCACAAATAAACAAGACTTTCTCAGAAGCATTTTTTACTACTACTAGAAAAATACAGCGTTAATAAACATGTTTATACATATGGATATTTGTCAGAAGCATTGTGCAATCTTTTTAACCCTGGGATGTGAATTACATATATGTCACACTGAAAATTAGTTATTAACGCATAATTTATTATTTTTATATAAAGAGCATATAGTACCATAATTTAATTTGTAGGTAATTAAATGCAGAATTAGATCCAACATGGAATAATTTGCCTTGCATGTGGGAAGGAAGTTCACTAGCAAAGCTTCAGAAATAATTATATCGGAGCAACTAGATTCTTTCTATTAACTTATTAAAAAGAAAGGAAATGAGGGTCGGGCAGTAGCACAGCGGGTTAAGCGCACCTGAAGCAAAGAGCAAGGAGAGAGATATCTCAGCAATTGAACTTACATATAATAGATCCTTTCTTTGAACCCCAGCATCAGTTATATATCATAACTGAGTGGTCCATTACATTTACAATATTTCTGTGCAGAACTTTTTAATTTAATGTAGTCCCACTGGTTTATTTTTGTTTTAGTCTTCCTTGCAATGGGATTTGTATCATTGAGGGTGCCTATAAAATCTACATGGAAAAGAGTCCTGTCAATATTTTCTTCTAAGTATTTGATAGTTTCTGATCTAACATCTAAGCCCATGATGGATTTGGAGTTTATTTTGTGTGTGGTAAAATGGAGTGGCTCAGTTTCATTTTTCCATTCTCTAGGATTTTGTGTACGTATACAATCATGTCATCTCTAAATAGTGAGACTTTGACTTCTTCTCTTCTAATCTGTATCCTTTTAATTCCTTGCTCTTGTCTGATGGCTATGACAAGAACTTCAACAGTATGTTGAATAGTAATGGTGATAGTGGGCCACCTGTCTAGTATTTGATCTAACTGAGAATGCTTCCACTGTCTCATCATTGAATAAGATCTTGGCTGTAGGTCTTCTGTATAGACTCCACTAGGTTAAGGCATTTTCTATCTGTTCATGTTGTAGTGCTTTGATCATGAAAGGATGTTGGGTTTTGTCCGAGGTTTTCTCTGCATCTATTGAGGTAATCATTTTTTGTACTTATTTATTGATGTAGGGGGTCACATTTGGTGATTTATGTATATTGAATCATCCTTGCATCTTTCGGATAAATTCCAGTTGGTCAGGAGGTATAATCTTTTTAATATGCTGCTGTATTCTGTTGGCTAGAATTGTGTTCAATATTTTAGCATCTATGTTCATCAGAATGTTTTGCAGAAAACTGAGAAATTTTATACACGTACCAACAACTGTATTTATTGTAGACTGTAAATCATTAATCTTCCATATATTTTTTTTTACCTTTTTTACCAAAGCACTGATCAGCTCTGGTTTATGGAGGTGCAGGGGATTGAACCAGACAGGAACTTTGGAGCCTCAGGCATGAGAACCATTATGCTGTCTACATCCTCCCTATTTATTTTTTTAAAGTTCAAATTCAAATACATATAGGATGCAAATAGTGAACCCTACATTTACACCAATTGCATTTTACAAAAATACAAAAGAATCCCAGAAGTTTAACAACTTCATTCTATGTGTTCGTGAATGTTATGACATTTACCACCAAAAAAATGATAATTGCACTTCCATATTTTTGAAGATGTGACACTTAGTATCCCTGAAATAACCATTGTTATATTGTGGAAAAGGTATGCCTCTTGTTTGCTCCACATATTTATATGGTCGGCTCCCCACCTGCAGAGGAGTCGCTTCACAGGCGGTGAAGCAGGTCTGCAGGTGTCTATCTTACTCTCCTCCTCTCTGTCTTCCCCTCCTCTCTCCATTTCTCTCTGTCCTATCCACCAACGACAACAACAATAATAACTACAACAAGGGCAACAACAGGGAATAAATAAATAAATATAATTAAAAAAAATAAAATAAAATAAAATAAAATGGAAGGGACACATTAAAGAATTTTTAATACTTCATCTCTCACATGAATTTTCAACTTTATAAGAAAATGTCATTAGGAAACACTTTAATTGATTACTCATATAAATTTTGATTTATGTGGGTCAACATGTATCTAATATATATATGTATATATATAATTTTGAGAGATAAAGGAGGAAAATAATTATTTGAAGATTATGCTTCTTTAAGTTAACTATAAGATCTCTCAAACATTTTCTTATTTATAAACATTAGCTCATACTGCTTTTTAATTTAAATTATTTGCTCTTTTTACTAATTATTAATCTATGAATAATTTCTGGAAATTCAAAATGCCTAATCACTATGACTTAAATGATCTCTAAATTTGTACTTTTCTTTTGTTCCCAGATTAATCTTCAGTTCACTTCTTACAAATACTAATTTATTTTTTTGCATAATATGTTATCTTCATAAGTATATTTGACTAACTATATTGAGAAGAGTATCTTTGTTACTGTTTTAAGTTTTCTGGCTTCCAGAATGAATCACCTTCTCCTCTGAGCAGGAAGTAAGCTTTGCAAATATTATTTGAACTGAAGTAAATACTGAGAGTGGTGAACTACTAGATCAGTAGAATATGCCTCCTTAAACTCAACAACAACATAATTTAAGAGCTGATGTTTGGTGAAAACAGAAGGAAAATCTAGACTTGTTCATTTTCAGGAACCACTATCAGCCTGAATGGCTTGAGTATTATCAGTAAAAGAGTGAATTTTGATGGGCATAGCTCCATTGAGCTAAAGAAAGGGTGGGAAGAAAATTACAAGGATGGTTTTATGGATGACCTGGCCTCAAGTGAAAGAGTCAAGCTTCCATGTATGGGTATATTGGTCAACCCAGCATGAGACATTTCCTTTATTAAAGAAAGAAACTCCAAATGATTGGGATATGCAATTTCATTTAATATTTAGAATAAAACAAAGATATGTTTTTATTTTATCTATGAGAAGCTAAATCTGGAGAGTTGTGGATTTTTCTGGTACTAATTGTTTGTCCTTATCTATCAGGAGTGAGTGTGTGTGTGTGTGTGTGTGTGTGCGCGTGTGCGTGTGCGTGTGTGTGTGTGTGTGTGTGTGTGTTTGTTGTATGTTCACTTAGAGATGCATCATGGTTGAGTTGGTCTGGTGTTCAGAATTGTTCATTTCTTTCTACTAAGGGCTAAATGATTAGCACGTCCATGTGTTTCTTCCTTTCAAGCAAATTCCTAGACCAATTTTCCAAACCCTTTAATAACATGTACAATTTGTTTATTTATATTATGTGCCTGGAGTTTGCATACCTTTCATTAAGTTGTCAATAGATCTATGGATAAGTAGGGTTTTCAAAAAATAAAAACAAGAAAGCGATAGAAAAATCATATTGAAATACAGATCATTTAGACAGCACAGCTGCATTTGTGTTTTCATAATTGCAGTATGCAATCATTGATATACATAGATACTAATAGATGACTGAATAATATTTGTGAACTCTAAGAGGATATTTTTATAAGGCAGTTTTTTGAAAACATAGTACAATCTCAAAACACGTCTTTCACAATTGTTAAAGTTTACACTTCATAGAGTGAATTGAAGACCAGTCTATGTAGTTAACACCTGATAACATAGGTTTGGGGCATTCATTTATTTTCCACCAATTTAATGAATCTAGATAATTTCCATACTCTATATAGTACCAAAACATTTTTCCAGCATTTTAAAAAATGTTTATTTATTTATTTATTTGAGAGAGAGCAAGAACAAGAGAGAGAGAGAGAGAGAGAGACTCAGAAGAAGACCTTTCATCTCTGGCATATGTGGTACCAAGAATTGAACCTGGGATCCTAAGCTTTCTTCTAAGTTCTGTGCTCTAAGAATGAACAATCTCTATGTTCCCTTCTCCAAATTTCAGTAGTTATTCTTATTCCTCATCAGACTCAACCACTGTCTTCTTAAAATGGCAATCACAACATCAAAACATTTCTGTGCTCTTTTACATCCCTTAAACTCTTGTCATCTGTAAACCTGAAATGGTGATATTAGCTATCCATGCCTTACTTGCTAAGTCTAAAATGTGATTTTTATGGTCATGCTCCTTAAAAATTGATTTATGAAGAATAACTCAAGTGTCCAGGATTCCTATTCAACAACAGATGAGGAGCTCCATTTTACTTTTTTTCTTTCCAATTTTTATTTTTTAAATAACTATCACATCCTTTTATTTTAAAAATATTATTTTTATTTCTTTATTTGTTGGATAGAGACAGCCATATATTGACAGGGAAGGGAGTGAAAAGAAAGGAAGTCAGAGAGACACCTTCTTCTTCTAGCGTTTGCCCTTCTTCCGTAGCCAGTCAACAGCATCAGGTTGAGCCTGATGTAAAGTTTCGAGACCTCCTTTGAATCTGGAGAGGTGGCAGTCACCGACTATGTGGGTCATAGTCTGTCTGTAGCCGCAGGGGCAGTTCGGGTCGTCTCTGGCTCCCCAGTGATGGAACATAGCGGCACACCAGCCATGGCCTGTTCGATAGCGATTGAGGAGGGCCCAATCATAATGTACTAGGTCAAAGCCGGGTTGACGCTTGCAGGGGTCTGTGATGAGGTGTTTGTTCTTTACCTCAGCTGACTGCCAACTCTATTTCCAAGAGTCTGGAACAGAGAAGTTCAGTGAGACACCTGCAACACCGCTTCACCACTTGTGAAGCTTTCCCCTTGCAGATGGGGAGCAGGGGCTCGAATCTGGGTCCTTGTACATTACAACCTGTGCACTCAACCAAGAGCACCACCATCCAGCCCCTCTTTCTAGTTTTTATTAGATAGAACAGAGAGAAATTGAGAAGCATAAAGAGAGAGAGAAAATATAGATTGTGCTTCACCACTTGTGAAGAGAATCAACTTCAGGTGGTGGGGGGAGACAAACACGGGTTCTTGCACTTGGTAATAACTGTGTTTAACTGAGTATGCCACCACCTGACCCATGATGCAAAGTTTCTTACTGTATTTTATATGTGTATTTTTGTGCTTATGTGTGGTGTGGCATGTTTAAATAGAAAACTTGACCTATATTGAATCATGCTATTCAACCTTGTAAGAATTTTTGTGGAAGCATAATACTGTCTAAGCTAGGTAATATGTATTTATTAACTATGTGTTCTCAATAAATAGATAAGCTAGGTAAAATATATAGCCCCTTTATGCAGGCAGGCAATAAAACTAGTAACTACTTAATCTCATTAAAATGTGTATTCATATTTAACTGTTCCACTCATTATTTCAAAATCTCACTTGTAACACAATCAACTAGATTATTATCCATTCACTTTCTTATTGCTGTGATTTCTATTTTCACTAAGAAAGAAAAGACTTCTATATAAGGGGGATAAAATCTAAACATAATTATGGTTGTATAAAAAGCTTCAGAACCTTTTTGGATGTAGCTTCATATCCTTTCACCTAGAATATACTGCAACATAATGCCATCTATTTCCACATTATTGTAAATGTTTATCTAGATTTTTAAGTAGGCAAAATAAAATGCAAACCGATTTTAGAATAAGTTCCAGTATTATTTCTTACACTTATCCTGCAAGTACAAGAAAAACTATTGTGAGAACTGCAGATGCGTGTATTAATAAATAGCTGTCAATTTTTTAATATAGTTCTCAGAAACTGGTAAATCAACAAAAAAAACTACCTTCTGTACATTTTGATGGTTTCTTATTTTACATAGTAACACTCAGGTATTTCATGTTATAAAAAGGTGGAATAAGTACAAGAAATGCTAAGTTGAAATAGCACACTTTTCTTTGAGTCTGGATTCAGGTTATAGAAGTAGATCACAGCAAATCGATGGGGTTTACAGTCAACAATATGTATACACCTTTCCCATATTAGAGAGCTACTCTATTCCCTGATCCAGCTTTCTGGTCCTTTTTGCAGCCAGGACATCATCTCCCCAGGCAATGACTTGGATCTACCTGCATATCAGATGTCAGGCTCAGAAAGAAAAAAAAAAAGTATAGTTACTGGCCCTTTGGAATATGACTAAATAGGACTACTAACTGTCTACAAAACGGAGACTCCCCCCAATTCATCATATAAACTATTCCAGCCTTTAGGTTCATGATTAGTCAACAATTTTTTGGCTTTATATGTTAACTCTTTTTTTCAGCCACCAAGTTCCAGATGCTAAGATGATGCCAACCAGACTTCCCTGGGTAGACAACCCCACCAATGTGTCCTGGAGCCCCACTTCCCCAGAGCCCCACCCCACTAGGGAAAGAGAGAGACAGGCTGGTAGTATGGATTGACCTGTCAACACCTATGTTCAGTGGGGAAGCAATTACAGAAGCCAGACCTTCCACCTTCTGCACCCCATAATGACCCTGGGTCCATACTTCCAGAGGGTTAAAGAATAGGAAAGCTATCAGGGTGGAATATGGAGTTCTGGTGGTGGGAATTGTGTGGAGTGTACCCCTCTTATCCTATGGTTTTTTGTCAGTGTTTCTTTTTTATAATTAAAATTTTTTTTAAAAAATAAAAGAAGTTAGGGAACTTCCCCAGGTCAAAGGCCATTTGGATGTTTACAACATAATTCATGGATTATAGAACATTAGCAATTTTTTAAATAGAAGGTAATGTTGCTATGAAAAAATCCCCTAAATTTATTCCTAAGTTTATATAGCTAGGATAAATGATCCTGTGAATAGTATATGTCCCAAGAACCTGGAGTTCCCCACCCATGATTGAAGAGATTAACTAGACCCTCTTTTTATTGTTAGTGATTCATTTATGATTGGCAAGTTATGGTTTAAGAGTGGAACAAACTCTATACAATTCCCACCATCAGAGTTTCATATATCCTTCCCTCCATTGTAAGTGTCCCTAGTCTTTAGTCATCTGGGGATTTGGAACAAAAATTATTATGGGGTACAGAAGATGGAAGGTCTGGCTACTGTAATTGTTTCTCTGCTGTACATGGGCATTGGCAAGTCAGTCCATACCCCCAGCCTGTTCCTGTCTTTCTCTAGTTAGCTAGAGAGCTAGTGAGGTTGTCTGCCCAGGGAAGTCAGTTTGGCATCATGGTAACACCTGCAACTTGGAGAATCCAATGTATTAAGATATAAAGCAGAACAAATAGTTTAATAATCAGGAGACTAAAGGCAAGAATACAGCAGATGAGGAGCCAGGTGGTGGCTTACCAGATTGCAATGGGCAAGGTAGCAGGTTCCAGCCGCTGGTCCCCACCTGCAGGGGGAAAGCTTCACGAGTGGTGGAGCAGAAATGTGGGTGTCTCTCTGTCTCTCTCCCTCTCTGTTTCCCCCTCTGCTCTCAATTCATCTCTGCCTCTATCCAATAGTAAATCAATAAAAACATTTAAAAAAAAGAATATAGTAGATGAGATTTGGGGTCTTTATGTTGGAAGAAGCTAGGAAGTCTATTTTAGGTATATTCCAAGGGGCCCATGACTTTATTAATTTTTGCCTGAGCCCCACAGATAACATGCAGGTGGGCTAAAAGTATTGTGTTGTTCCTGATGGAGATGCCCAGTGATGGTGAAGAGAGGGATCTTTTAGAGGTTTAGTTCCATTGTATCTATGTGAAAATCCCAGGATTCCCTGATGAGGACCCCGGATGATGGTGTGGCCTGATAGTGACCAAAAGGGGCATTATTAAAGTGTGTTGAACTACACCCTCTTTTATCTCTTTGATACTGCCTTTCAGTAATAGGTATAGAGGAAAGAAATTTAGAAATGACAAAATATTTAAAAATAAATCAGTAAAATAAAAATAATTTAAGGAGTTCAATAGATTATCTCTGAAGTTATAGAAATCATAGAGATAAGAAGTATGTATTGTGAGGTTGTAAAGTGGTAGGTATGCCTGATTGAATGCTCCTGTTAAAGCCCCTCATCCCCATCTGTAGGGGGAAGGCTTCAGGACAGCGAAGTTGTGCTGCAAGTGTCTTTCTCTCCCTCTTCATTTTTCCTTTCCCTCCAAATATCTGTCTCTAACCAATAAATTAAAAATTAATATGCAATGTTTGCATGATTTTGTCATTATAAATGATGAATACTGCCAATTTCTTATGGTTACATTTATTATTAAGTGTTAGACAGTTATAGAAATAATCATCAGTCTCCTACTGGAACTACAGCAGTTTCTAAGGGAGGGAATGGGGACAAAGAACTCTTCTGGTGGTAACGGTAGGCAACTGGATCAAACACTTTTTGAGTGTTCTTTCTTTTTGTTGAAATGATGACTAGTTGAATGGGCACATGGGTCTAGGAACATTGCAGATAACAAATTGAATACTTTTTTAGTAGAATGCAATTACAATGATTGGAGATATATTTTTGCTTTTAATTATTATATATATACATATATACATATATATTCATGTATTTGTGTTTATGGAAGCTTCATAGCTTCAATGTGCTTTTTTTCATTCAACTAGGGAGAGAGAGAGAGACCACAGCAACAAACCTTCTGCAGATACTTCTCCCACCCAAGTATTAACTAGGCCCAACCCTGCTTAGCTTCTGAGATCAGAGGAGACTGGGTGTGTTCAGAGTTGTATGGCCATAGATGGATATTTCTTCTTCTTTTTTTTAATGTTTATTTATAAAAAGAAAATACTGAGAAAAACCATAGGATAAAAGGGGTACAACTCCACACAGTTCCCACCACTAGAATTCTGTATCCCATCCCCTCCTCTGATAGCTTTTTTATCCCTCTGGGAGTATGAACCCAGGGTCATTATAGGGTGCAGAAGGTGGAAGGTATGGCTTCTGTAATTGCTTTACCACTGAAAATGGGCGTTGGCAGGTCAATCCATACTCCCAGCAAGACAGATACTTCTAATGTGCTTCTTGGGCTCAAATCTGCGCTACTACCATGGAAGGCACACAATGTAATTGGTCGTGGTCAGCTATCTTTTAGACCCTGGTTATTCATATTTATTTATTTATTCATTTATTTATTTATTTATTTATTTATTTATTAACTAGTGCACTGTTCAGTTCTGGTTTATGGTGGTGGAGGTGATTGAACTCAGGACTTTGGAGCCTCAGGCATGAGAACCTCTTTGCATAACCATTATGCTATTTCCCACCCCCCCAACCCCCAACCCCACCTACACTGGAGGAAAATTTTTAAACAGAAAAACATATGGCTTATGCTTCTTTATACCTCTGATTGGCAGTTTGAGTCTGAAAATGCTCTATATTGGTATTGATCAAACAAAATGACATTTCAAAGTAATATTTAACTAAATTCAACAGAAACTGTTATTGTGTAATATGTATCTGATCATTTATAGAAAATTATATTTATGTGTTGTCTTAAGCACATGTTGATGTTGTCATTTATGAAATATGTCTATTCTGAGAACAACTCCTAGGTACTGCATAGCACAGACTATTTCATCACTAGTCATGTTTACAACTTAATGATTATTACTGAGTGTAGAAATACATGTGTAACTTGGCAGGTTTTCTTTGTGACCTCTATTATCTGCTTGATCTTTAATAATTAATGTGACTCTTCTAGACCTCAGGCACACTAAAAATTAGCACTGAATGCAACAGAAGTTCCTAAGTCCTAGCTATTTTTTTTTAACATTAACAAAGTGACATTCCATGGATGATTTTCCATGCAGAAACAAAACACAGGAAAAGGCAGGATAGTAAGTTCCAGTTCTGAGTCTGGATCCTTTCTGTTACAAAGTTTCACAGACTCAAGTTACAATACATACATACACATTTAATGATTTAGTTATTATAAGGGTATATTTATTCATGGAAGAATTCTCCTTTTCTCAGTAACCTGCTCAGAATAAAATCACATTTTCTTAAAAGTTCTAGAGATCAACCCCACTAATGTAGCACTTAAAGTCACTAAACAATTATAAGAAATATTTAAAGTTATTTTTGTATCATTTTATATGCATAAATATATGGGACTCTGGGGGTGGGCATTGTGCAGAAATGTAACACTCTTCTCCTATAGTCTTGTCAATATTTCCATTGTATAAATAATTTTTAAAAAGGTGTTATTTTTTTATATTTGTCTTGTATTCCCATTAAATACATCAGTGTGATTCAGTTTCATTCTTCTGCATGTTTCAACCCATTGTTTGCAACACCGTTTGTTGAAGAGACTCTTGTTTTCCCCATTTAATAGTCTGGGCACCTTTGTCAAAGATTAGATGTCCATACATGTGGGGCCTCATTTCTGGGCTCTCAATTCTATTCCACTGGTCAGTGTGTCTATTCATGTTCCAGTACCAAGCAGTTTTGATGACAATGGCCCTATAATACAGTTTGAGATCTGGGAGTGTGATGCCTCCGGTTCTGTTCTTTTTTCTCAAGATTGTTTTGGCAATTCTAGGTCTTTTCTGATTCCAGATAAACATTTGTAGCATTTTTTCTATTCTCCTAAAAAATGTGCTTGGGATCTTGATGGGGATAGCATTAAATTTGTAGATGGCTCTGGGTAATATATTCATTTTGATGATGTTAATTCTTCCAACCCATGAACATGGAATATCTTTCCACTTCTTTGTGTCTTTTTCAATTTCTTTGAGTAGTGACTCATAATTTTCAGTATACAAGTCTTTCACTTCTTTGGTTAGGTTTACTCTTAGATATTTTATTGTTTATGTTGCTATAGTAAAAGGAATTGATTTCTGGATTTCAATTTCTTCTTAGTGTTTGCATAGAGGAATGCCACTGACTTTTGAATGTTAATTTTTAGCCTGACACCTTACTGTATTGTCTGATGATTTCCAAAAGCTTCTTGCTGGATTCCTTAGGTTTTTCCATGTATACTATCACTTCATCTGCAAATAAGGAGAGTTTGACATCTTCTCTTCCAATCTGTATCCCTTTAATCAGTGTGATAGTTATTCTCAGTAGAGTTGCTCTAAACAAGCATGGTGACTTTGTTTGTTTGTTTATTTGTTTTCCCCAGAGCACTACTGAATTCTGGTTGATGGTGCTGGTGGGGGGTGTGGGAGAAGGAATTGAATCTGAGGCTTTGGACCCTGAGACAGGAGAGTCTTTTTGCATAACTATTATGCTATCTACCCTCCACTACATGGTGACTGTTTTAAATAAAATACAGAATTGTGATAGTTTAAAAAATAGAAGCGGGGAGTCCAGCGGTAGCAGCAGGTTAAGCACATGTGGTGCTAAGCTCAAGGACCAGTGTAAGGATCCTGGTTCCAGCCCCCAGCTCCCCACCTGCAGGGGAGTCATTTCACAAGAGGTGAAGCAGGTCTGCAGGTGTCTATCTTTCTCTCCCTCTCTCTGTCTTCCCCTCCTCTCTCCATTTCTCTCTGTCCTATCCAACAACGATGACATCAATAACAACAACAATAATTACTACAACAACAATAAAAAGACAACAAGGGCAACAAAAGGGAAAATAAAATAAATAAATAAATGCAATAGATGCAAAACTGCTGATTTATTTATTATGTACTTTTATTTTTTTATTTTTCCATCACTAGTGCTTCATCACTCCAGGCTGACTTTTTTCTGATAGAAAGACAGTGATAGTGATAGAAAGAAAGAAAGAAACCCCATTCAAGTTTCAGTCAGCGTGGCTTGGACCTGGCTCAAACGTGGATCATGTGTATTAAAAACAAGTACAATATCCAAGTGAGCTTCCATGCTGCTCTTTACAGTGTTTAGATTATAGAAGACTTCAAATAATCTGGTGCATACATTCTAAATTAAAAAAAAAAAACTCTAAACTTATATCCTGGAAATAAAAACAGTCTGTTAGCTATAAATTAAAGTTAATTAGAGGGGCTGGGTGGTGGTACAGCTGGTGAAGAACACATAATACAAAACTCAGGAACCCAGTTCAAGCCCTGATCTGCATCTCATGCCTGCCCCCACCCTTTCTCTCTACTCTCTTCCTCCATCTCCTTTTCTTTCTCTCCATTTTCCCTCACAAATTCTATCTTTATACAAAAAGTAATTAACCCACAAAGAAAACCAATCACAAAATTAATAAAAAAAGAAACAAATAAACAAAAAACCTAAATGACCCCAAAGTGTGAAGACTCATACTTATGCATCACTGAAGTGATCAAGAGAGAATTTGAAACATATTAAAAAGCTTAACTAGCCACTCACTTTCTTGATATTTTTCTACGATATCATGGCTAGACTGCTATCATAGTTATGTTTAATTTAGATATGTAGGCTTAACTTATACTTTCTGTAAGAGTTCATTGCCTGAGGATTTAAGTTCGTAAAGTAATGAAACATATAGATCATTTATGACAGTAAGAAAAATCTTCAAATTTGATTCTGAAATTGCTTTCTTTTCACAACCCCATCTGAAAGTAAATGGCACCAAGGCAGCCCTCTTTATTAAAAAATATAATTTGGAAAACTCTCAAATATTTTAATAAATTTATAACTATTTGGTTTTTGTTTGCTTATTTATTCTTAAGAACTGTGAAGTTCTAGTGTTCATATTTGGCAAAGCAAGCTGTTAGAATTTAAAGATTCATTCTTATAAAACAGTGTATTGCTATTTTCATTTCTGACATTCTAGTACCAGATTGCTTTATAATAATAAAATCTATCAGCGTGGGTAAATGTCATTGCTGTCACTGTCTTTGTATTTTTATAATATAGTCATAAACATGTTAAAATCAAGAGACCAACATTTTTTGTCTTAATCTGAAATAAAATGTAAGTATAATGGCCATGTTTAGACTCAACTAGCATTAGTTTAGAATTCATATTTTTTCTGCTACTAAACAACTGTTTTCTTTTTATTTGTTTTATTCTGTGTGCAATCTGTAATATGTCTATGCCACTTTTCAAAACTTAGAAATTGATGCTACTTTAAGTAAGTTCTATAGAGTTGGACCTGTTTTCTCTTTGTCTTTTGATGAGTATCATTAGATTTAATAGTAACTGAATGGATTGGGTGGGAGTGGCACACATGGAAAGCACACTTATTACTATATGCAATGACCTGGGTTCAAGCCCCCTCACTCCACTTGCAGGGGGCATGCTTAATGAGTGGTAAAGAAGATCTGCAGCTGTTTCTCTGTCTCATTTCCTCTCTTTTTCCCCCTCCTCTAAATTTTTCTCTATCCTATCAAATATAATAGAAAGGGGGGGTTAAGTAGTGCTAGCACTAAGCTGCAGTGATAAGATAACCATGATGACAATTAAAAAAATGTTAGTAATAATATTTTTAAATTAATTGAACCATTACAACTATGGTGAGCTGAACCTTTTAAATTCCACAGGTAATATTTTTCAAATTACTAAACTTATCACTTATTAAAATTTATCACTTATTGTATCAATTGGATTATAGGCCTTGTGTATAGAAGTAATACAATAGTTCATAGTTCTCTATAACTGTCATGACCGTGAATGTATGACACTCACTAATAATGTCTACTAGTGCCAAGAATCAACATGAATACAAAATTAATTTACTGCCTGATTTCTACATTGCTGACCTCTCCAGCAACCACTTGACATCAGTACTCAAGCAGTTAAATACACTAAAATATTTATTTATTTATTGCCTACAGACTTATCAGTGGGGCTTCGTGTGTACACTATAAGGCACACTACCAGAGGCCCATTTTTTACTTTTTTTTTCTATTTTCTTTGATAGGACAGAGATAAATTGTTAGGGAAGGGGGAGGTAGAGAAGGAGAGATTTGCAGATTTGCTTCACCTTTCATGGACCCTGCTACAGGTGGAGAACAGGGGCTCTAAGCTAGGTTCTTGTGGATGGTACTGTGTGCGCTTAACCAGGTTTACCATTTCCAGTCCATTTATTTATTTATTTATCTATTATTTTATTTAGAGGTAGGGGCCGATAAATAAAAACATAGCATCATCATGTTACATGTACTGCCAGACACAAACTTGGGATAACAAGCTTGAGAGTCCAAAACTTTATCTACTATGCTACTTCACAGACTACTCACCACTTAAACATTTTATATCTTTTTTTTTCCATTCTTTATGTAAAAATTTTGGTCATATTTGTTTCATCAGGATTATTTTCTAGCAAAGCACAATATTCAAATATGACTACATCCCCTTCTTCTTCTTCTTCTTCTTCTTCTTCTTCTTCTTCTTCTTCTTCTTCTTCTTCTTCTTCTTCTTCTTCTTCTTCTTCTTCTAGCATTTGCCCTTCTTCCTTAGCCAGTCAACAGCATCAGGTTGAGCCTAATGTAAAGTTTCGAGACCTCCTTTGAATCTGGAGAGGTGGCAGTCGCCGACTATGTGGGTCATAGTCTGTCTGTAGCCGCAGGGGCAGTTCGGGTCGTCTCTGGCTCCCCAGCGATGGAACACAGCGGTGCACCGGCCATGGCCTGTTCGATAGCGATTGAGGAGAGCCCAATCATAACGTGCTAGGTCAAAGCCGGGTTGACGCTCGCAGGGGTCTGTGATGAGGTGTTTGTTCCTTACCTCAGCTGACTGCCAACTCTGTTTCCAAGAGACTGGAACAGAGAAGTTCAGTGTAGGCATAGGGGACCAGATTGGGTGATGAGACGTCAAGCGTTGGACAGGGTGGGCGAAGATATCCGCGTATATTGGCAGGTCCAGTCGAGCGTAGACGTGGGAAATAAACTTAGATGATGCCGCATCCCGACGAATATCTGGCAGGGCGATGTTGCTAAGAAATGGCAGCCATGGAACCGGGGTGAAACAGATGGTTCCAGAAATTATCCTCATGGAGGAATATAATTTGGAATTGACCAAGTGGACATGGGGGCTACAGAACCATACTGGGGCACAGTATTCTGCAGTGGAATAGCATAATGCCAGAGATGATGATCGTAGTGTGGAAGCGCTCATGCCCCATAAGGAGCTGGCCAGTCTTGCAATGATGTTATTCCTTGTGCCCACCTTGTTGCAGTTTTTATGAGATGTTTGTGAAATGACAGAGTGCGATCGAGAGTAACGCCAAGATAGACGGGCTGGGCTTCATGCCAGATTCTCATATCGCCAAGCTGCACATTAAGCTCACGCGAGGCCGAGGCATGGTGTAGATGGAAAACAGATGATACCATTTGTTTTTGCAGTGCTAGGGATTAGTCGCCATTTTTTACAGTAATCAGATATCAGAGACATGTCTTTAGTGAGTGTTTCCTCGAGGATGTCGAACTTGGATGCCTGAGTTGCACAGCAGATGTCATCGGCATAGATGAACTTCCTTGAAGAAGTTTCTAGGAGGTCATTGATGTAAATATTAAATAGCGTAGGAGCCAGAACAGAGCCCTGGGGGAGGCCACTTGAGACAAGTCTCCATCTGCTAGACTTGTCACCCAGATGCACCCGGAATCTTCTGTTTTGGAGAAGAAACTATATAGTGTTGGCCACCCATGGAGGTAGGCATCTTGAGATCTTGACTAGGAGACCACGGTGCCAGACCGTGTCATAGGCTGCTGTGAGATCAACAAAGACAGCACCCATCTTTAAATTCTTCTGGAATCCATTTTCAATGTAAGTTGAGAGGGCCAGGGCTTGTTCGCAGGTAGATCTTCCTGGGCGGAAACCAGCTTGGGCGGGTGATAGGAATTTCTCTGTAAGATGAGAAATACGTGACAGAAGCAGCCTCTCAAGGAGTTTGTAACACACGGAGAGGAGAGAAATTGGTCTATAGCTGGCGGCCAGTATTGGGTCTTTCTTTGGTTTCAAAACCTCTATAATCTTCGCACGACGCCAAACTTTGGGCATAGACTCAGATTCCAAGATATGGGACAGGAATGAAGTGAGCCACTTCTTTGCCACGGGAGCCAGGTTAAGAATGAGTTCTGGGGTGATGTTATCATAGCCAGCAGCTGTTCCCAGTTTAAACCTCTTCAAAGCGTCTTCCAGTTCAGACAGTGTAAAGGGAGAGAGTTTTGGAGATGGACAAGATAACCGGAAGTGGGATGACCACTCATGGGAAATTTCTCTTTTCCAGACTGGGTAGATCTTAGCACGTCCAACTTGAGTTAGGTGACTGGCCACTGAGTTTGGAGATAAGGGAGGATGGGAGACTGGAGGGGGTTGGCTACCGGCACCCAATCTGTGAAGAAGCTTCCAGGCCTTCCTACTTGAGTGGGTGAAGTTCAGACTTTCCGTGAGTTGTTGCCAGTGGGCTTGGCGTGCTGCATCCAGGGAGGCAATGAGATGGTCAGCCACATCTGGGTCGCCCGACTCATCATACTGCTTTAGTAGTTGCTCGCATTCAGCATCAAGACAAGGCGTATAGTTAGCACGTCTCCCACGAGGAATGGCTTGGGAAGCTGCTTTGAAGATGGCTTGGCGGAAGCGCCTGTAGGAATCTTCAGAGGGGATAGAGTTAATTGGAATTGCAGGAATATATTTGTTGGTAAGATGACTGAACAGACGCCAGTTTGCTTTCTGAAAGTTCCATCTTAGTTTCTCCAAGCACAGAATCAGTGGGAGCTGGAGACCAATGTGGATGATAGCTGGGCGGTGATGACTGTGCGGGAAGATCTTGAGAACTTGTCTCGTAGTGGGAAAGGTTTGGCCGTTGACTGGGCTAATCCAGCACAGGTCGGGTGATGAGTCTTTATTCCATCTAGCACTGTGAAAAGAGCCTGGCTGTTTGGAATCGTATAATAGGGAGAGGTCATTCACTGAAGCCCAGTCGGCTAAGGTGGAGGAATATCCCCAGTCTTGGTGATGACTATTAAACTCTCCAACGTAAACGGCTGGGTGATTTGGGCTAGGCAGGACCTCATTATCCCATGAGGCACTGGGAGGCTTTTATATGTTGACGAGCTGAATAGTTCCAATAGTAATGGAGTCGTAGAAGGTCGAAGAGGCAGTATGGTAAACGTCCGTAAGACACAATTTGGCGTAGATGGCTCGGCCGTGTTTAGGATGGAGATTATAGCATATTAAATCGAATCCACTGATGGTGAATCGAGCAGCTTCATCAACTGCTATATGTGTTTCTTGTAGGCAGATAACATCTGCCTGATGCTGTATCGCCAATTGACCAATAAGAACACGTTTGGCAAAGGACAGCCCCTCAACATTAAGTTGGAGGACTCAAAGAGCAGGACCAACAGCTTGAAAGCTGTCAGGATCTGCTTGTTGCTGGCTTTGAAAGTGACTGGGATCCATGAGGATTCAGTCGGCTAGGAAGGATCCTCAGTTTCCCCAATGAATGGGTACTCACGAGATGCACCACGGGAAGGTCAATCCAATGCATCCCCTTCTTTCTTTGCTGAGAGAAATGAAGTAAACCTTGTATATCTTACTTTGTTCACATTTCAAAAGTATTTAACTGGAAATATGACGATATATTCTTGGGAAATTTGGAGTTTTAGAATTCATTTTATTTAGCTGAGTAAATTTGAAGAATAAGGTAGAATGTAATTAGAGTAGTCTTACAAATAGACAATTGTAATGTTATCATAGAATAACAGCAAGAACAATAATAAAATCCATACATATATGAAAGTCATATTCATAGCATATAAGCATATAAAGAAAGAGTTCATAATGTTTATAGATTATTGGCTTTAGAAAATGATCATCTTTCATTATCATTTGCAAACTAGAGTATTTTTATTTTGTAATAAATAAAATAATTTATATAAAAATGAATCACTATATTAGGATGATCTGCTTCTTTCCCTGCCCCTGAATTAGCGATATCAGTTCATTTGGGGGGTAAGTGTCAAATAGGGTACATTTGATTTTGACAATGTTTAAAAAGTATTAATGGATTTATACATTTAGAATCACTGATTGTATTTCTCTAGGATATTCAGTTCCTTACTGAACAGTGCAGCATTCCTATTTCAGATAGCCTGTATCCTAAAGAGTGGATCTCAGTTCCATACTGATGCAAAAAGGATTTTCTGGTATATACAAGTAATTATTAGTTGAAAAAGAATGTGTTGGGTCTCTGGCAGGGTGATCTCCAGGGGAAAGGTAACGGACTGGTTCTTTCTAAAGTAAAGACACCGGGGAGCCCTTCAGCGTGCTCAGAACTCATTCATTAGCAAGGTGGACATGAGTTTAATAGAAAACCAAACAAAGTGAATTATTATTGAAATATGTCAGAAATTACAGGTTTCTTAAAGATCAGCTTGCCCTTATGGTAGGGGGCTGGTATGACAGGAATTGATGAGATACAAGACAGTTATTCTCCATCACACAAGCAACTTAATTATCCAAAGGTATTTGAGAGAAGTATAGGGGTTAAACCAGTAGGGTGAGACAGAGAGAAGATGGATATCAAAAGGCCATATAGTTTGGAATTTCTCTTGTCTGAGGTCTGAGGTATATGATGGAGTGTGTGATAAGGTGTGTTCTTCTGGGATCAGAAGGTGACTTTGAATAAGTGAATATGCGGCCATGTGGCCTGCAGTTAATGGAGGGAAGTATTGGGGTTTCTGTGGGCCTGAGAGTCAAGAAGGAAAGAACTAAGTCTGAGTTTCCCCCCTTTTGCTCACCTTGGTTGAGAGAGACTCACCAAGAGGTTATCTTCTCAGTCCTCCATCCAAGGATGGGGGTGGTTCTCCCTAAGCTCTATCAGGCTTACACATAGTCCCAACAAGAATGAGAGGGGGTGGGCATTATCACACACAGTTGAAAGCGTACCTTACTACTATGTTCGAGGGTCTGGGTTTGAGCTTTTGCTGCCCACATGCAACTGACTGGCATGGGTGGGAGAAGGATTCACATGCAGTGGAGCAGATCTGTAGGTGCCTCTTCTCTCTCTCTCTCTCTCTCTCTCTCTCTCTTCTCTCTCCATCTCCTCTTCCCCTCTTAGTATCTCTCTGTCTTATCAAATAAAATAATTTTAAAAATATGTGGCAATTATTGAAAATAGAAACTAATAGAAAGTGGCATCATGTAATCTGAATCATAAACGTCTTCAGCATCCAGTGAATGTGTACTATCTCACCAGTTCTAGTTCACATTCCAAAAAGATAGAACATGTAGAACCAAGCGCTAAAGAAGAAAGTTGTTTGTACTGCAGCACCTAAAGCCTGACTAAACAGTATCCTCACTCAGAACTAAGTACTGAGATGAATACATCTCAATGTGTTGGGTTCTACAGAAAATAAATAATGAGGAGAACACTGTAATCATATTATTAATTTACAGTACTGTTCTCAAAACAGAATCCTGGACACTTTGTGAGGAATAGACAAAAATTATACTAATCTGGGATTGTTGCCCAGAAATACAGCAATACAAAAAAACCTACATAATTTAGGGAGAAAAAAAGGAATCTGGAGAGTCTCCGAATCTGAAAAATCTCTGGAGAGGAAGACTAAGTCATTTTTATTAGATTAAAGAGTAAAATAAGTCTTAATTGGGACTACAGTTCAATCTGATGAGACCATACAAGTTGCCTACAGTGTTGTTTATTATCAATATTGTTACTGAAATAGAAAAGTAGCTATTATATTGTCAAAGTATAAATTCAAGAAAGCTCTATAAAATGACTAAAATCAAGATTGCTTTTAAATAGTATAAAAGACTTTCACTAACAGAAAAAAATATTGTTGAGTTCATGATCTTGTCTCCTAGATGAAATAGCCATGGTTTAAAGGGGAAGAGTCTGAGTTGTAGAATGTGCTAATCCTAGCCAGGACAAGTTGGGAGCTTTTGCGGACTGACTGCATTCCGTGAGACAGAGCATTATGTTGACTAAATGAGATTTATATGAAATTTACATATAGTAAAAAGAATAATTTTATGACTTTAAACTACATGTGAATCTAAATTCTGGGCTCACTCTTGAACAAGTAATTTGATTTTACATACCATTTTTTAAAGAATTTATTTATTTATTCATGAGAAAGATAGGAGAGAAAGAACCAGCCATCACTCTGGTACATGTGCTGCCGGGGATCGAACTCAGGACCTCATGCTTGAGAGTTTAGTGCTTAGTCACTGCACCAACTCCAAGGCCATTGATTTTACATATCTATACATAATATTAATGGTTGACAACTTTGAGATGTACTCCCTGTACTCCCTGTTCACTTTCTCTTGTATTTTCCCAGTAGTAGCCTTCTATGTTATTGAATAAAGTCACAAAAGGTACCACAAACTGTATTTGTCAACAATCAATCAAACTATCCTCAGAACCTTACATAAATATGAATCAACCCAATTTAAATAACTAAATGCATGCCCTAAACCAAAAACTGTGAGCTGAATGAAAAGATTAGTGTCAGAGGGCCAGCTGGTGGTACACCTGGTTGAGTGCACATATTACCATGCACAAGCACCCGGGTTTTAGATCCTGCTCCCCATCTGCATGGTGGGGGGGTGGTGCTTCACAAATAATGGAGTTGGTCTGCAGGTGCCTATATTTCTCTCTCCCTCTCCGTGTTTCCTCCCCTCTCAGAGGGAGTGATCATAAATTTAAACAAGTAACACTACACAGAATTTTTACTTCTAATGTGATATTTCACTCACTGTTATATGATACTCATAGCTTTAAAGTAACTCTGTGTTAGAGAACTTTTTAACATCTTAATGGTTTACAATAGAGTTGTATACACATGAATATATTCCTCATCTCCCTGTGATAAGTAGCTGCAAAACATTCTCACCTCCTACCTAGGTACCCCACCACCATCATGCACCTTTCCATCCCCACCCACCAAAACCTTCCTCCCCAAAGTCCTTTGACTTGGTGCAATGTCCTAAACCTGCTTCGAGTTTTACTATATGTTTTCCCTTTCTTTCTTTTCTTAAGTTCTGCCTGTGAGTAACATTATCCAGTTGCTCTTTCTCTCTTTTGACTTATCTCACTTAACACGATTTTTTTTCAGTGTCTATCCAATATGAGTCTACAGAAATGAAAGAAAAATGCTAACAGACACATGAAAAAATAGTCAAAGTCAGTGATTATCAGAGAAAGGCAAGTAAATGCATTAATGAGATAGCACTTTACTACTGTGAGAATATCATACACTAGAAAGGAAAGTCACAACAAGTGTTGGAGAGGTTCTATGGGCAAAGAAACTGATGAGAATGCAAATTGATTTCACCCTTGTGAAAAGCAGTCTCAGGAATTCTCAGAATGCTGCCCTGTGACCTGGCAATTCTCCTAGGGATATACTCAGAGGAAGCAAACATACCCTTCTAAAAAGATCTGTGCACACTTATGTTCACAGCAACACAGTTTATAATAGTTCACACGTAGAAGCAGCCCATGTGTCCAACAACACTTAAGTTACAATGAAAGTTGTGGTATATATTCAGTTGTTAAAAATTCATTAGACAACTTAACCCTAACTCTAGTATCATGGAAATGGTCTGAAATCATTTAATCTAGAAAAAGCTATGTATTTACTATGATTTATCATAATATATGTACTACATTTAGTTCTGGCACTACGTATATATTAAGCTTATGAAAATTTTACCTGGGTATACCAACATTCTAAGTCAAGGAAGATGTGTATTTTAAAATAAATAAATATTTACACATTTCTTAACTATAGTTTCATAAAAAAAACTCTACTTGATATATTCTTTCTTTTATTTGCTATGACAGAGTGAAATTGAGAGGGTTGGGGAAGTAGAGAAGGAAGGAGAAAGGGAGACACCTCCAGACCTGACTCACCACTCATGAAGCTTCCCCCCTACAGGTTGGGACCAGGGGCTTGACCTGGCCACTTGAGCTTGGTAATGTAGGGTGTGCTCAGTAGGGTGTGTGACCACTACTGGACCCCACTTTATAAAATTTGTATCTGAAAAGTGTCTCCTCTATTGATGCTATCATGATAATTTATGTATGTGCATTAGTTTGAGTATATTTTCATCTACTTAATACTTAGTAATAATTAATTAGTACTGAATAATACTTAATTAAATATTAATTAATAGTTAATAATACATAATACTTAAGTATATTTTCATATACTTAATCCTTCTGCTAGTAGCTAATTTCATCTTATTCAATGAGCTATGTATGTAGTGTTACATTTGATATGGAATTTTCAGGTTGACAAAACAGTCTAATTAATTCAACATTTTAAAAATCTCTCAGTTTTTTTACAAAGTGATTTGAATAGGTCAGAGAGATTCTTCAGTGGCAGAGTACATAGTATGGAGCATAAGAACCTGCATAAGATAGGTCACTCCACAAGCAGTGAAGCAGGTCTGCAGGTGTTCATCTTTCTCTTTCCCTCTATCTCTCCCTTCCCTCTTAACTTCTCTCTGTCTTATACACACACACACACACACAAAAAAAAAAAAAAATGGCCACAGGAGCTATGGATTTGTAGCGCAGGCAGAGAACTCCAGTGTTATCCACGGAGGAAAAAAAAGTCTCAACATAAACCTATCAAGAGCTAAGTGTTCTAATTGCAGTATATCTGTGGTAGAAAATCAGACAATATAGAAGTGATTTATTAGACTAAACAATATATCCTTGGAGTTAACATAGCATTTATTTGATATTAATTATAATAATCACCCAAGATCACTTTGCAGCTGATACTTGTTTCTATTCATGACTGTGATAGATCCTTCCAACAGCTTTTTCATACACTTTCAAAGAAAATATTTCATGGAATTTATATGTAATAAGTTGCATATATGGGATGATCTCACTCTCAGGCCGAAGTTGAAAAACAAAATTAGAAAAGAAAACACAAGTCAAACCTGAAATGGAATTGGAGTATTACACCAAAGTAAAAGACTCTGGGGTGGGTGGGTTGGTGGGGAGAATACAGGTCCATGAAAGATGATGAATGACATAGTGGAGGTTGTATTGTTAAATGGGAATCTGGGGAATGTTATGCATGTACAAACTATTGTATTTACTGTTGAATGTAAAGCATTAATTCCCCAATAAATAAATAAATTATTTTTTTAAAAAAGTTGCATATATGTGAAACTATTCTTGTAGAGATCAGATTTTTGCTTCGCAAAGGTAAATATATTTAGATGTACATATAGATGAACTTACTATCTTATGACACATTTTACTTGGTTTCTAAAAACTACTATCAGGCCTAATTATTCTTTTTTATTTTCATGCAAGATACTGTGAAATGTGTCTGAGCTTCACGGATTTGTAAATCTAGATCAGAATGGTTTTATTTTTCTCCTAGAAATTCCTGCAAAAAAATTGGCCATATCTCTAACAATTCCCTTAACAGAACCATGGGTAGATCTCATAGTATTTCATTAATTTATAAGTAGAATGTTTATAACATTACAGGTTTTATCAGATATCTCTAAGTCCATTCACTCCCAATTAAGCCTTTCTATTTTGCATTTAATGGAGACACACTAGCTCTGCAAAGCAAATCCTTTTTAAGTAGTTTAGAAGATGCCACTATCTATAGATCACCAACCTCTTTTAGTCACCTACTCTTGGCTCAGCAAATGCATGTCATCTCATAGCACATCAGATATGATCACACTGTCACTATGTGTCGGTCTGCAACGTGGAGGAGAGAGAGAGGAGATCGAGGCGAGAGGGAACACAAATCTTTATTCGCACAGACACCTCAGAGTTGGGTGAGAGCGCAGCAGTTCGGGCCACATGGAGCTAGCAAAAATGGCTGCCTTGCGCTGCACCCTTCCCTGTGTCTAATCACTGAAGTGAAAAGTGGGCAAGAGAGAACGAGGGGCGGAAGAAGAAGGGCTTTGTAGGGCAAAAACCGGGAGTGACAAGCCGGGACAGGATTGGTTGGGAAAGGTACTCCAAGAATGTCCCAACTCTTGCGGGAACTGGCAATAGCCTGAGGGGATAACATGGCAGATGTGACTGCATCGGCACAATTTCCCAGCAACTATGACATCATGCAAATCATTTATTTTATCCAATGTTTTCTTGGCCAAAAAAGCAGCTCTTTCACTCTTTTATTCATATATCAGCATGTATTTAGTAACTGTCTACCATATTCCAGGCATTTTTTACCCCCTAGGTATAAATATACTACGATGAACAGTGCAGAACAATGCAAAGTCAACCTTGTTCTTCTAAGTGGAGAGTATCTTCACAATGTGGAAGTGTCAGAAAGGTGATAAATGTTGTGAAGAAAAAATAATAGACAATGATTCTGTGGATACCTATTATGATAGTTTCTTCAAGGAATGTTTCACTGATGAGTTGAAATTTGATAAAGACCTGGAGGAATTAGAAGGATCTATAAAAAAGGAGAGAACTTATTTTTTGTTATTAGCAAGATTCTTAATACAAAGTCTGGCATTTTTAAGAAGTAATTTGAGAGCTAGGAGATAGCTTAGTGGTTATGCAAAAGATTATTCATGTCTGTGGCTCTGAGGTCCCAGGTTCAATCCATAGCATACCAGAACCTAGCACTAAGCAGTACTCTAATCTCAATATCTCTCTCTCTCTCTTTCTCTCTCTCTCTCTGTCTCTCTCTCTCGCTCATCTTTCTCTCTTTAAATATAAATAAATAAAAGAGTGCCTTAAGAAAGAAATAAGGTGATAATGTGAGACTCAAAGCAGTGAGAGGAAGATGCAAGTCAAAGAACATACATATACATGCATGTATATGTGAATGTGTATATATTTATATGTGTGTGTTGCAAAAAAGGACATAAAAAAATATTGATATTTTCTCAGTAAGCATTATCTAAAAATTTCAAAATGAACTCTTGCAAATAAACATACAATGAAAATTTTCTGGCAAGCCTTTATATTGTAATTCAGATCACTATTCATATTAGCATGAAGAGAAACACTGTTTGTTCTTCAATTAGAAAGAATGAATTGCATTATTCCAGTGAAGTTTGAACCAAAAGACATATAAACAACGTAGATTTTACAGAATACATCAAATCAATATTAATGATATCCAGTACAAATTAGTTCTGTGATAATGAAACTTAGAATAAAAAGAAAAAAGAAGGAAAGATATCCAGAATTCTGCCTAACCAAAGTTTAGTCTTAGTGGTTAGTTCTCATGTCATTAATAGCAATATTCACACTACGTATTTGGTTTATAGCCTAAAAATGTAAAATAATATAATTGTTCAGACATAAAGACTCTCATAAACAACAAGCATTTAAGTAAATATTCTGAACAATATTTCACAGCTATTTCTATTAAGAATAACACAGCCTTTCAACTATGAAATAACCCTCTGGTTTTCTATTATCATGAAAAATAAGAGACTGTTAAACACCTGTAAGAAATGTGATGATTAAATACTTGACCTATATTTCTAGAAGCAAGAGTGAGGCAACTCTCTGCCAAAGTAATTATATATGTTCATAATCTGAACTAGATTTTCGAGATTCTGGAAGTCATAAGGGTCTGGTTAAAAGACACCTTCATTTATTTCCTATGATATAGAGCTTCTACAATTTCAAAACAGAAATAGATGTGAGAAAGGACATTGTTTCAGAAAGAATTAATGTGAAAGAAGAAGCAAATACTTCTTAAGAAATAGTGACTTTTAACTTTCAAATAAAAGACTAGTTTACTTTAAAACTTTCTCATCCAGAAATCACAAGAGAAAGACTTAATACTAGGTAATATATACATATATACATATATATATTGTCTTATATAATTAAATGACCATGAAAGGAGTTTGAGTACAAGTTTTAGAGGGGTTAGTAAAATGAATAAATATAAAATATCATCAACATTAGTAATAGTAGTAGTAGTAACAGTCATATTTCAACAAGAGTTGAAAGTTTTTTTTGTGATATTTCATTAACTTTTCTATAATTTTCTGTGAAAGTAAAACATTCAAATAAGTGACTGGAAATAAAGAATGAACTGGAAATCCTATTTCTGAAAATCAGAAAATACACAATTTTAATTACTCATAGGCCAGTGCACTGAAGGACTAAACCTTAGACTAAATCGTTTTATTTCTCAATTCATACTTAAATATAATTGACTAGGACTATAGTGTAAAATATATCATTGAAATTCTTATAAGCCAAAATCGGTAAGTTAATCCTCACTTTGAAAAAATGTAGTATTTTATATTCAGAATGATATCACTTCTTTTCATCTCTTTGTCCTGCTACCTTGTGTTCCTGGCTGCAGAGAGAATCTATGATCTATAGTTATTGTTCTAAGTCTTATTTCTAAACCAAAGATGTACAAGTTTATTTTTTTTCTAAGTTCTATTTCTTTTTTTTTTTTAATTTTTTATTTAAGAAAGGATTAGTGAACAAAAGCATAAGGTAGGAGGGGTACAACTCCACACAATTCCCAACACCCAATCCCCATAACCCACCCCCTCCCATGGTAGCTTTCCCATTCTCTATCCCTCTGGGAGCATGGACCCATGGTCGTTGAGGGTTGCAGAAGGTAGAAGGTCTGGCTTCTGTAATTGCTTCCCTGCTGAACATGGGCGTTGACTGGACGGTCCATACCCCCAGTCTGCCTCTCTCTTTCCCTAGTAGGGTGTGACTCTGGGGAAGCTGAGCTCCAGGACACATTGGTGGGGTCTTCAATCCAGGGAAGCCTAGCCAGCATCCTGGTGGCATCTGGAACCTGGTGATTGAAAAGAGAGTTAACATATGAAGCCAAACAATTTGTTGAGCAATCATGGATCCCAAGCTTGGAATAGTGGAGAGGAAGTGTTAGGGAGGTACTCACTGCGAACTCTAGTGTACTTCTGCTTTCAGGTATATGTTCTGCAGTAGATTATGGATATGTGTGCACATAAGCTCTCTCTCACAGAAACTGGTGTATATCTAGGTTATGAGACTTTGTTAGAAAGTGAATTACCTGAGATGAAATTAGAGTGTACTATTAAAGGAAAGGTCTCACCCGAGTAATGAAGCTGAAGGGTTGTCATTCCACACGTGAAGTCTCTGGATACATTCTGAGGTGAAGCATGTTGAGGTAGCAATCGTTGCTTTGGTTAGGTTGTGATCGGCATATGCAATGTTATTTGGTTTGGATTGGGAGATGCATACGGGAAAGTGGGCCCTATCCAAGGGTTCCAGGACTGGGGGAAGTAGGGGCTCTATAGTGAAGATGTGAGGTTCCTGCTGTCTTAGGGTTCAAAAAGACAATCAATAGTTAATATTATCATCACATTATTTGTTAATTGGGTTAACTTTGAAAAGTCCCTTTGTTATGGTTTGCTGGACAGTACGCAGTATCTTGTATATAGCTGTGCTATTGGAAGCTTCTAATCTACTTGGTCTAGGCTTTTGAGAGAGTCCGCATATCAAATACATAGCCTATATATTAAAAATATTCAGTTTGTCTTTTGAGAAACTTTGAGACATACAATTGATTTCCCCCTCTCATATTAATTAGCTACTGATTTATATGTCTACATTTTGCTAGGAGTGTACATAAACACCATTCCCACCACCAAAGGACTGTGACCCATCCCTCCCGCCCACTCCCACCCCCCACTGGCCCAAGAAGCTACATGCCTACTCCTCACCACTGGGTTTTTACTTTGGTGCCCTACTTACAATTTGATCAGGTCCTGCTTTTAGTTTCCCTTTCAGATCTTCTTAGTCAGCTTCTGTTGATGAGTGGGATCATCCCATACTCATCTTTTCTAAAGAGATCATACTTTTTAGAGATCCTTGCTGAGGAAACCCATATAAGAGCTGAAAACTAGCTAGCTTTGTGAGCACACTACATATATTATTTGGTCAAGTGCATACAAAGATGCTTCACTTCATGAAGAAAACCATCATTTTATGGCTCAGAAATTGTTTGAGGACTAGATGAGTTATATCCTCTTCTCATATTTGGAAGCTACTCTCTGTTCTAATCCAGCTTGCTAGTCCTATTTTCAACTGTGCCACCACCTTCCCAGACAATACTTTTAGTTCATCTGCATGTTAGCTAACAAGCTCAAGCAAAAATTACTAAACTCATAGGCAACATAAACATACCTAAAAAAGACTTCCCAACTTCCTCCCACATAAAGACCCCTAATTTCATTTGCCCAACAAGCACATTTGAGTGACTGCTAATGAGCTGTTTGCTTTATATCATACTACTCTTCAGCCATCAAGTTGCAGATGCTATCATGATGTCATCCTGAACTCTGTGGACAGATGACCTCACCAGTGTGTCCCAGAATCACACCTCTCCAGAGCCCAAACCCACTAGGGAAAGATAGAAACAGGCTATGAGTATGGATCTACCTGCCAATACCCATGTTCAATGGAGAAGCAATTAAAGAGCTAGACCTTCCACCTTTTGCACCCCATAATGACCCTGGGTCCATACTCCCAGAGGGATAAAGAATAGGGAAGCTTCCAGTAGAGGAGATGGGACAGGGAACTATGATGTTGGGGACTGTATGAAATGATACCCTTGTTATCTTACAAAACTTGTTAATCATTATTAAATCACTAGTGAAAATATTTAACAATGGGACCAGATGGTGGCACACCTGGCTAAGCATTCACATTACAGTGTGCAAGGACCCAGGTTCAAGCCCCAGGTCCCCACCTGCACGGGGAAAGTTTCATGAGTGGTGAGGCAGGGCTATGGTATCTCTCTAACTCTCTCCTTCTCCTCTCTCAATTTCTCTCTGTCTTGAGCCAATAATAAATTTTAAAAATTAAAGAATTTTAATGATATGTATCTAATAACTTTCTTTCAAAATGTTAAAATATTTTACTTATTTTTTAAATATTTTTATATTACAGAATTACATGTCAACAATCTTTTTAATATACTTCTGTATCCTATTGGCTAGAATTTTGTTCAATATTTTATCATCTATGTTCATCAGAGATATTGGTCTGTAGTTTCCTTTTTTGGTTATGTTCCTGTCTGCTTTTGGTATCAAAGTGATGTTGGATTCATAGAAGCTGATAGAGTATTCCAGTGTCTTCAATCTTCTGGAAGACTTTTAAAAGTAGAGGTATTAGTTCTTCTTCGAAGGTTTTATAGAATTCATTTGTAAAACCATCTGGTCCAGGACTTTTATTTTTGGGAAGATTTTTGATAACTGCTTCAATTTCATTAGCTGTGATGGGCCTGTTCATATTATCTACTTCCTCTTTATTTAGTTTTTGAAGTTGGTAGGTATCTAGGAAATCGTCCATTTCTTCCAGGTTCTCTAGCTTGGTGGCATATAGTTGTTCATAGAAGCCTCACATGATATGTTGAATTTCTGCAGTGTCTGTTGTGATATCTCCTCTTTCATTTGCTATCCAATTTATTTGGGTCTTCTGCCTTTTTTTGTTTTGTGAGTCTGGCTAAAGGATTGACTATTTTGTTCACCCTAAGAACCAACATTTATGTTAGTTGATCTTTTGTCTGGTTTTCTTATTTTCAATGTTATTGATTTCTGCCCTAACTTTAGTGATTTCTGTGCTTCTGGTTGCTTTAGGGTCCCTTTGTCCTTCTTCTTCTAGGTCTTTAAGATGTGCAGTAAGGCTGTTTATTTGTGCTTTTTCTTGTTCCCTAATTTGTTCATATGTCTATGAACTTCCCTCTCATTACTGCCTTAGCTATATCCCAAATATTTTGATAGCTTGTGTCTTCATTTTCATTGAACTCTCAAAACATTTCGATTTCTTCCTTTATTTCCTCTTTGGCACAGTAGTTGTTAAGGAGTGTACTGTTGAGCTTCCACATTTGGGGACTATTACTAATCTTTTGTTGATTGTTAAGTGTTAGTTTAATTCCACTGTGGTCTGAGAAGATGCTTGGGATGATTTCAATGCTCTTGAATTTGCTGATGCTGTCTTTGTGGCATAACATTTGGTCTGTCCATGAGAATGACCCATGTAGACTTGAGTAAAATGTGTATTGCACTTTCTTGGGATGAATGACTCTGAAAATGTCCAATAGTTCTAGTTTATCTATCTCCTCATTTAGCTCCCTTATGTCTTTATTGATTTTCTGCCTGGATGATCTGTCAAGTAGAGAGAGTGGGGTGTTGAATTCCCCTACTATGACTCTGTTGCTGTTAACATATTGCTGTAGCTCTTTCAGTAGACGTTTGATGTATTTAGATGGCTTTTCATTGGGTGCATGATGTTAATAAATGTTAAGTCCTCTTGATTGACTGATCCTCTGAGTATTAAGTAGTGTCCGTTCCTATCTTTTTTAATCTTATCTATTTTAAAGTCTACTGTGTCAGATATGAGAATAGCTGTTCCTGCCCCTTTTTGTGGGCCATTAGCCTGTATGATAGTTTTCAGTCCTTTCACTTTGAGTCTGTGTTTGTGTTGTTGAGTTACGTGGGTTTCCTGTATACAGCATATTGTTGGGTTGTGTTATCTGATCCATCTTCCTACTCTGTGTCTTTTAATAGGTGAATTCAGGCCATGGACATATATTGATATCGGAGACTGAAGATATTTTAACGCCATTCTTGTAGAGTTTTAGAGTAAAATCAGACAGTAGTTGTCCACATCTTTAGTCATTTCATTCACTATAATCACCTCAAAATCCAATAAAGAGATAAAATATCCCCTTTTGATTGAATAACAATATATATGTGTGTGTGTGTGTGTGTGTGTGTGTGTGTACTTATTTATTCTGTGTTTAGGTTGTTTCCATATATTTGTTATATTGAACAAAGCAGCTATAAATATAGTGTCATATATATATATATATATATATATATATATATATATATATATATATATATAAATTTGTTCTCCTATATTCTTTAAGCATATACCCAGAAATGGCACTGATAGGACATAGTGTATTTTTTTAATTGATTTAATAATGATTGATGAGACCATAGGATAAGAGGGGTGCAACTGTACACAATTCCCATCACCAGAGTTCCATATCCCATACCCTTCATTGGAAGCTTTCCTATTCTTTATCCCTCTGGGAGTATGGATCCAGGGTCATTATGGGGTGCAGAAGGTGGAAGGTGTGGCTTCTGTAGTTGCTTCTCCACTGAACATGGGCATTGGCAGGTCGATCCATACCCCCAACCTATCTCTCTTTACCTAGTGGGGCAGGGCTCTGTAGAGGTAGGGGTCCAGGATACATTGTTGAAGTCTACTCCTGCGGGAAGTCAGGTTGGTGTCATGGTAGCATCTGCAACTTAAGACTGAAAAAAACATTAAGAATTAAAGCAGAAAAAAATTGTTTAATAATCAGGAACCTAATGGTAAGAGTATAGTAGATGAGATTTGGGGTCTTTGTTCTGGAAAAAGTGAATAAGTCTATTTCAGGTATATTCTAAGAGCCTCACCTCACGACTTTACTAATTTTTGTTTGAGTCTGGCAGCTAACATGAAGGTGGGCCAAAGGTATTGTCTGGGGAGATGGAGTCAGAGTTGGAAACAGGACTAGAAAGTTGCATCAGGGAAGAGAGTAGCTCACAAGTATGGGAAAAGTATGTAAGTATCATTAACTATAATACCCATCTATTTGATCTGGGGCCCATATTCAGTGCAGGAGACTGTGTAACCTCTGCATCCCTGTAGGTCTCAGCTCACACTCTATGGTCATCGCTAGGAACATTCCAGGCTGTACCCATTCTTTCTTGAAAGTCAGACTGGTTCAGCCTTTATGAAAAAACAGTTTGGAGAATATTTAACATTTTAAGCATTTTTATAGTGTTGAATTTCTCTCTTTTTCCTTATAGCAGAGTTATTTATAAATTACTACCATTTGATTTATTAACCTGACCAGCTATAGTCTTTGAAAGGAACTTGATGAAAATAAACCATTGGAACTGAATCTGACAATTTTAACTAGAGATAAAAAACCTACAGGGAGCATATTAAATCTGGCTTAAAGTTATGGTGATGAAATGCAAATCTGAAATTGCCTTTCAGTCTCTTCGGAGGCAAACGCTAGAAGAAGTCTCTTTGGAAAACAAATCCAGGTAAGTGAAGCAAGGGAAGAAGACAATTCCCTCTTAGCAACGCACATCAGTCGCTCCACCTCCAGGGTTCAGGGAGTTGTTTAGTGTTGTAGACACTGTGCCCTCCATCTAAACAGGCAAAAAGGCAAAGGAATCTATGTCTGTGTCAGCAAGTTATGGTACAAACAGAAAAATTGTATAAAGTGCTATAGGTGACACCTTTCATTCATAGTTTTTGCTAGCTCACTCTTTGTGGGTTTTAACCATGACTGTATATGAGTCTGTGTAGTCTTCCCTTAGCACCAACTCAGGGTCTTTCTAGAATTGCACATATAAAAGTGACTGCTGGGAGTCGGGTGGTAGCGCAGTGGATTGAGCTCATGTGGTGCAAGGCGCAAGGACCGACATAATGTAATTATTACTGTTCCATGTATAGTGTCAAACCCTGACTGTAATCATTGCCTGAACTAATGGAATCTATAATTCAATTCCAGACAGTCTGACAGATTATAAAGATGAAAGTGAAACAAAACCGAGGATGTGGAGAGAGAGTGGTGATGTGGGCAATGGAGACCTGACACATAGTGATATCAGAAAACAGAAAACTACGCTGGGGTTCTCTGGATGGAGAAGAGCAGAGTTTTGTTCACATCTCAGGACTGAACAAAATAAACTTTATTATACCATTATTACTGAGAAGTAAGAGGGGATATGGAGTGGCAGACTCACAATTAGGTTCTGCCAAATGCCCAAATGTTTTCCATGGAACCTCTGTAAATATCTGCATGGACTTGCTCTGTCCATCTGTTTATTGGGTATGTGTGCATACAACTATGTCAAGTCTAAACATCTTAAGGGTAGGCATAATTGAAAAATCTCTCTCCTAATATGTAGACCACTAAAAAATTATTGCACTAGTTATGTCCAATTCAAGTGATTCTATCAAATTCTGTGTTCAGTCTGAAAATATTGACCTTAGCCCAAGGATGTAGGCATAACTCAAGGATGTTAGATAAGGCCTTGGCTAGACTAAGGCCTTTTGTTTGGACTTGTTATCTGTGATAGTAGCCAAATACCATGGAGGTTGATGACAGAACTACAGAAAAAGCAAAGAACTTCTGATATGTCTGATATATATATATATATATATATATATATATATATATATCATATATATATCAGTAATTTGAGGAAAACAGCTCATCAAAGAAATAACAGGCATCATGACTCAGGGGTCTATTAAGAAATCAGGGGCTCTCCATCACAGTAATGTACAAGAAACTAATTTGGTGGTGGAATCTGCATTGATACCTATTGTAGAAGAAAAGTTATTTGCAAATAGTTATTTATTAAAACAATGATAAAAAGGTGAAAGTGAGGCAATATAAGCAAAGCAATCTATTCTTGTTACTTTGAAAGTCCTGAAGACTTTGTAGCGAGAAGTGCAGTTAGAAGGAAAACAGACTTACCCCCATGAGAAAACTAGGTTAGGAGAATGGATCCACCTGCCAGCATTCATAATCAGTGGAGAAGCAATTATTGAAGGCAGAACTCCCACCTTTTGCATCCTCTAAAGAATTTTGGTCCATACTCCCAGAGGGATAAATAAGAGGGAAATTTACAATGTAGAGGATGGGGCATGGAACTCTGGTGGTGGGAACTATATGGAGCTGTTATCTTACAATCTTGTTCATTATTAAATCACTAATAAATTTTTAAAAAATAAAAAGAAAAGAAATTCTGGCGAGGATAAGTTTTGATATTTTCTAGGTATCATATTTGAGAAAGTATTTAATAGAAATGGGTGGACTTTGGATTGCACCAATCAAACCAGTGGGCCAGAAAATTCCTATTTGTTTTTAATCCCTTGTAAAAGAGTAAAATCAACTCTAAAAGCTTTCAGCTTATGGAATGATCACATTTCAGTACCCAAGATGCTATAAAGTTCCACCAAAAAAATGTGAGATACTTCTATCAGACATATGACAAAACAGAGCATAACTTCAGAAAATATGTGAGGTTCCCCTGTCACAGACCACAATGAAAGATGAGTTAGGAAAATGTAAAAGTAATAGCTGCAAAGGTAGATAGACATTGTGTTCAGTCAGCAGAGAGAATCCTGCAACATACTGTTGGTGAAACTTTTCTGTTAGACCTCAAAGGGTAAATATCTAAGCTAGCCAGAAGTAGAAGGGGATTTTAGAGAAAATACTAGTGCAATTGGAACATCCAGTCGGAGAGAAATATATCCAACGCTGTATCCAGCTGGCAAAAGACTTTACAGTCCCTATCAGGAAGATTTCATGCTGGGAGCCAGGATCAGTCAATGATAATTATGGCTTCTTCAAATATTTTATTTTTTATTTAGCAATACGGAAGCAATTCTGAAGCACACTTTTTTTATATCATTTTATTTGAGGGTAATGACGTATAGTACAGCTGATGACAGATAGGAACATTTTCTCATCTCACTGATAGGTGTCTGTAAAATTCTCTCATCCCAAGCTTAGGCCCTTTTCCACCACCATGTACCAGGACTCCAGTCTCTCCCCAGTCCCCTCTCTCCCCTCCTTCCTCAGAGTCCTTTGCTTTGGTACAATGCACTAAATGCAGACCAACTTTTACCTTGCCCCCTTTTCTGATCTTGTTTCTTAAGTTCTTCCCATGACAGAAATCATCCCATATTCACCCTTGCCTTTCTAATTTATCTCACTTGGTATGATTCTACCAAGTCTTCATCTGAGATAAGGTTAAGCAAGTAACTTTTCCACCATCTTAAGTGACATGAGGATGATGCTTAGAAAGTATTCAGTAGAAGATTGATCCAGAGTGATTGGTAAAATAATTTAGTAATAGCAAGAATAACACCAACATTAACTGAAATAGTAACTGGGGAAGTTAGAAGGTGAGATAGACTAAGATATCATTGGCATGCAGTTGATGGGACGTGGCTGACATAACATGTTGAAGATGATCTTGACGTAGTGCAGCCATTAGGGAATCTTTCAAAGTTCTAGGTTCATGTTCAGATGCAACATACTGAAATAAAAGAGGGAAGTGAATGTTATACTGCAGTTTTCAATAGAAATGAAATGACAGTCAAAAGCAAGCCAAAGTGATTTGAATAAAATTAAGAACTATTTAGTGAAAGTTGTCTAAAACTACTTTTAAGTGTAATAGAAAAGACTTTTCACTGGTCTGAAATAGAAATTCTGGCACTGAGATACTAATTCATAAACAAGCCATTCTTTTAAATTAGTAAAACTATCACCAGAAATCAAGGTACTGTTGAAAAGGGGGGAGACTATGATCTTACCACCAAACTTATAGAGATTAATTTCTTCTCTCTCTCTCCATGGTTATTTCTTCTTTTTTTTTTGTTGCCTCCAGGGTTATCACTGGGACTTGGGGCCTACACTACCAATCCACTGCTCCTGGAAGCTGTTTTTTCCCCTTGCGTTGTCCTTGATGTTTATTATTGTTATTGCTGCCATTGTTGTTGGATAGGACAGAAAAAAATCGAGAGAGGAAGACAAAAAAATTGAAAAAAAAATCGAAAGGAGAAAAGAAAGATAGATACCTGCAGATCTGCTTCACCACCTATGAAGCGACCCCCCTGCTGGTGGGGAGCAGGGTGCTCAAGCTGGGATCCTTATACAGGTCCTTGTGCTTTGCACCATGTGTGCTTAACCCGCTGTGCTGCTGCCCTGTTCCCTCCAGGGTTATTTCTGAGGCTCAGTGCCAGCACTACGAATCTCTCACTCCTGGCAGCCATTTTTTTTCCTTTTTTTTTTTCTTCCTTCTTTCTTGTTTTTATTAGATAGAACAGAGAGAAACTGAAGAGGGGAAGATAGGGAGAGAAAGATAGACATCTGTAGACCTGCTTCACCACTCATGAAGTAGACCCCTTGCTGGTGGGGAGTGCAGGGCACAAACCCAGGTCCTGGCGCCTTGTGCTTAGTGATATGTGCGCTTAACCCAGTGCCCCACTGCCGGGGCACCCCAAAGAGTTAAATTTTCTAAGTTGAAAGTACCTAGCCTTCATCAATAGACAAAGCACAAATATGTTCATCATAGAGGGGAAGGAAACTGAGATTATTCTTTTTTATTTATTTTTGCCAAAATAAAAGAAAAGCAGACAAATAAAATGAACTCAGTAGCGTAGGTGGCAAATTGCTTTTGGACATGGGTCACACCCATAAAATGGAAATGAGTAGTGCACTGAAGCCCTTAAATAGGACATTGTCATAAGTCAGTGAGAAGTGAATAGAAATTGTCAGTCCCACTATTAACCATCTGCCTAATTTTAGGCAAGCTTCTTAAGCTATCTGTGACTATAAAAATGGAAGGACAGTTTGTTTCTCATAGGAGGATAGATGATACTTAGTACAGTTCTTGGCAGGGAGTAAGTTGTTTGTTTAGCTTGAAGATGGTGATGATGATGATGATTTGGTGAAAAGAAATTATTAAGAATAGAAATGGTCAACAATCAAGGCAACATGGCTAGGGAAATATAGCTCCAAAGTGAGAGATACTAAAGATTTAGCAGTTAGCAGAGGAATGAAGAAAGATCCAATTTGTGAACCATTCTCTAACAGTTATTTGGGTAGCTGAATCTGCATCAGACGTATCCATGGGGGGGGGGCATATTGGTTCTTTATGATTTCAAATTGGACTTTTTTCATTTATTCCCACACTAAAAATTAGAGCTAGTAGTTGACCAAGGGAAATTACATTACTGATCTGAGTAGAGTCATTATAAAATATTGCATATTATTAGAAAACTTTAACCACAGAATTCAGGTCCTCACTCTGCACACAGAAGTGAGAGTCCAATGTACCAGTATACCACCTCCCTGGCCATGGACTGTTCTAAATAACTAGTGTGAGGTGATAAGGACTCAAAGTCACTAAATATGTATATATATTAAGTACTATGAGATATAAAGTCTTACTATTCGGTAGCAAAATAATTTCAATATCCTGAGTTAAAATAAAAAATTGGGGAGGTGGGTGATGGTGAATCCAGTTAAGTGCACACACTAGCATGTGCAGAACCCAGTTCAAGTCCTCACTCTCCACTTCATGAGTGGTGAAGCATATCTGCCAGTGTCTCTCTGCTTCTCTTACTCTCTATCTCCCCCTTCTCTTCTCAATTTCTTTCAGTCCTATGAAATAACAGAGAAAACAAAAAGAAACAAAACAAATTTAAAAAGGAATAAAAAAGTAGCTATCAGGAACAGCAGATTCATAGTATTGGCACTCAGTGCCAGCATTAACCCTGGTGGAGGAAAAAAAAAGTCAATATTACAGAAAATAAGCCATGCCTAGTTAACAAAAGTAGAGTTAAATAATGAAAAAAATGTTATATTTATATTATCATATGCTGAAAATAAAGAGTGGGTCAGTAAAAACAATTTCAGGTCCAATAAAGATAAAAAGAATAATGCATAATGCATACAATTAAAAAATTTATGGAGTCACTTGAGTCAATATGTGGCATTTCTTAGAAATGTTTTCTTGAAACGGCTCACAGAATATTCATCTTTGGCATATCTACTTTCTCTAGTTAGTTGACAACTTTTAGCACAAAAATTCTGAGTTTTAATTTTAGTGCATATTTACATATTTTAATAAGATTTCAAATTTCAGATTTTTTTTCAGTAAGCAAATTTTGTTTAAATGTTTCATTAAGGAAGTGAAGAATGTGCTCTGAAGTTATACACAAAGTCACTGTGAGGGACTGGGAAGAGGCATACCTCGTGAAGTGCATGCATTACTGTGCTAAAGGATCTGGGTTCAAGGCCCCAATGGCCAGTTGCAGGGAGAAACTACATGAACACTGAAGCAGTGCTGCAGGTCTCTATTTCTCTACCTATTTATCTTCTATCTATCTCTCTATCATCTATCTATCTATCATCTATCTACCTATCTATCTATTATCTATCACCTGTCTAACCATCTATCATCTAGCTTCTCCCTGTCTTCTTACTTTCTGTCTGTCCTATCAAATAATAGGAAATAAAGGGGGGAATGGTCTTTGTGAGTGGCATTCATCCTCAGTAATAACCATGATGGCAAATAAATAAGTAAATATATAACTAAATAAATACTGCAGAAAACTACTGAGGACTAGATACAGTCTTATGTTCATTTCATTATTGTCACATAAAGGTATTATATTTACAATGCAGTCAGAATGACAGTTTCAGCTCTTTAAGACTTATGTTGGAGAAGGGAAGGAAGTTCTTGTAGTTGTGTTATAAGGAAATATGAAAATAAAACAAACAGAGAAGACAAAGGTACCTGAAGGGTATATAATGAATACTGCTTGTGTTTGATTATTTCACCATTCATGCCAACAAACTGTATTAGCTCAAGAATATATAGTTCACTAGCCAAGTGTTGGTGATACTAATTTACTTTCTTTATCATTTTGTTTCTTTGTTTCACGTTGGTTGTCAGTGCAATTCCAATAAAGCCATTTCATTAAAACTCTCATTTATAACTGGGGAAATATTGCCTATGTGATTTTTGAAGACCCATGTGACTAATTGAGTGTTCTCTCAAGTTAAATTTATTGTAGAAAGTCAATAACTTTCAGAATGTTCGGGATTTCTCTCATCATTCATCCTAGGGAGTGAAAAAGATCTATTGCCAGTGTACAGTACAAAGCTATAAAACTGATGAAAGAATCAAATCACACAAAACCACAAATCAGTGGGAATTAATAACAAAACTCAAGTTATCTCTAGAAAAGCAAATGAAGTGGGAAATTGTAAGAAAAAAAGAATAGTTGTTTCTAAATGCTATGCAAAGAGAATATTTAGAATCCGGTGTACATATTTTTGTGAAAATCACTTTCCAAATTTTAAATATCTTATTTATGTGAATATATATATAATACATATATATTACATATATGTATTATATATATATATATATATATATGTGTGTGGAGAGAGAGAGAGAGAGGGAGAGAATTCAGTATACCATTCATTACATTATATATAACATTCAGGATGGAACACGTACCTTCAGGCATACAAGTCTGCCAGCTGAGCTATTCACAGACAGTCAATTTTTATTACCTACTATAATGATCATTGATACTGTAAATTTTGAAGAGTATTTATTAGATAAAACCACTATCAGTGAAAATACTATATTATCTAATGAGAAATAAATCATACAGCTACAAGTTGGTTTGCTCATTCATTTGGCAAATAACTATTGAACTGACAGTGCCAAACATGCACTTAAACAGAGAACAACAGGACTGAGCAAGCTGTTTCTGGATTCAAAGAAGAAACTAGTCAGGTTACATAAATAACTCTATGAAAATTAATCTCTGGAGATTTCACTAAATACTATATTAAATATAAATAAATCCAGCCCAGTCCCCACCATACTGAGGGAAGCTTTGGTACTGTAGTGTCTTTCACTCTCTCTCTCTCTCTCTCTCTCTCTCTCTCCACTTTCTCTCAAAAGGTTGCATTAGAGCAGTGACACCATGGTGTTAAAAAATTAATTAACTAATAGTATGCAAACTGTCTATGAAACTACTAACAAGGAAAAAGAGTTTTCCTGTCAGAAAATGATGATATCTTCACAAAAACTGTAGTCTTTTTGACTTGCATTGTTATTGTCCAGCTTTTCTATTTCTTTTAGTTTCTATTACTTTTTATTATTATTTAAAGCATATCTAACTATTATGTTCAAGACTATGGTGAACTGAAAAGATACTGCATGAATAGGAAAAATAAATTTATATTACTAGAATTAAATTGTAACTGATGTTATCCTGCTTTATTATTTTATTTTATTTTTAATAATAATATTTTATTATTTTAAAATCATTTTAATTATTTGTTATTGGATAGAGTCAGAGAGAAAAGTTAAGAGGGGAGGGGGATATAGAGAGGGAAAGAGACAGAGAGACACCTGCAGTTCTACTTCACCACCTATGAAGCTTCCCCCCTGTAGGTGGGAACTCAGGTCTTGAACCCAGGTCCTCGTGCATTGTAATATGAGCACTTAGCCAGGTCTTCTACCACCTGGCCCCCTGCTTTATTCTTTTATATTACTGTGGAAGATGAACCAAAGTCTAAATTCATATATCACACTGCTGAGTATCTATCTATCTTTTCCATCTCATTTGTATTCTTACAAACAAAGAACAAAAAGAAAGGGGGTGGAGGAGAAGATAGATGGTGAAAGGATCACACTGCCATCCATGGATGCCGGGGTAGCGTGAGGGTGTTTCTTCCCGAGCACATGCTCCCTGGGTTGGAGAGAACTCTACTGGAGCCAACCTGGGTTGCTGCTTACTCAGTAACGTGGGAGAGAGACCAGGAACTCATGGTGGAGTGGGAATGCAATTCTTTATTGATGCGGGAATGCTCCAGAGTTGGGTGTGAGCACAGTGGGTTAGGCTACATGGCACCAAACCGCAATGGCCGCCTGCCACTCTGCATGCTAGCCCTTCTTCTGGTCTGGAAGCGGGAGAGAAAAAAGATAGTGAAACCAGGAACAGAAGCGGGTATTATGGGATAAAAACTGAAAGTGGCAAGTTGCAAACAGAAATGGCTAGGAAAAGGGGTAGAGCGAGGGAAAATGCATGCTGGGAAGGTGGAAGCGTCCTTAGCAACTATTGTGATGGTTTTAACTGGCTGGAATTAGCAATACCCTGAGGAGATAACGTGGTGGGGATCTTTCAGGCAAAACAATGATTATGGAAATAGACCATAGTGTCAGCAGTGGAGGATGGAGCAGGGGTGCTGCCCAACACATGGAGTTCCCTTGATGCTGTCCATGGTACTCTCATGTGATGTAGGGAAACAAAGCCAGACCCTCAGACCCTCCTACACTCTAAGGTGTGTACTCTATTGAGGTAACCTATGTATATGATAGAGACAGAGAGAAATTTAGTAGGAGGATAGAGAGAGAGAGACCTGCAGCCCTGCTTCACCACTCAAGAAACTTCCCCACTCATGAATCTTCCCCCCTGCAGATGATATCAAGGGCTTGAACCTGGGTCTTTGAACACACTTAACCAGGTGTACCACCACCTGGCCCTTCCAAGAAACTTGTTTTCTGCTTGTAAAGTTATCCTTCTTAATTGAAAGTATTCTTAACTCCATGAAATCTGTTGCACTCACACAAAGAATTATTTTGAAATCAAACTTACAAAATCTTTAAGGGGTTCTGTAACTATAAATGCAAAGCTATTTTTACTTTTTTAAATTTCTTCATTTTCACTTTTAAGAGAAAATTAGTAGTAATAATGGTAATAAAATAGCAATAGTAGTATCAGTCTGTCAGAGTATGTTAAAAGTGACTATTCTTAACACTTTATATACAGGAATGGCTTTATTTTCTACAAATAATGAGGTTAATACTGTTATTATCATCATTTTATAGATTAAGAATTTATGGACATGGGGAGTTAAAAATATGCTGAATTACACAGATTTTAAGAGACAGAACAAAATTGTACTTCATGCATGTTGATTTATGCTCTTTAGAGCATATTAACAATGTCATACTGAGGAAAAATAAGCATGAAGTTTTCTTCAATGCAGTGGGTCCAGCGTGTGAACATGGATTTTGGAGATAGCAAAACAGTATACTAGCCATGTGAACTATGCTACCATCTCAAGATAACCATTATTATTTCCCTATCCTGAGGAGTGAAGAGATTACTTAAAACATGCAAATCAGGGCTAGGAGGAGAGTTCCCTTGGATGCCATCACCTGACCCAGACTTGAGTCTAACCACTCACAGCTTTAGTGCTGTGACAGCTTTTTCTCTTCTCTTGTCTCTCTCTCTCTCTCTCTCTCTCTCTCTCTCTTTCTATCTCTCTATCTGAAAACATAAAAATTTGAAATGCATGGCCTATAGTGGTAAAATTCAGGTGATAACAAAAATATACAAATTATTCATACTGTACTAAGAATATGATGCTTCATGGATTCACTAACTGTTTAAATTGGGATTTATTTTCTTCAGAAAAATGTATGAAGGTGGGGAACTTGGTTCATTCTCTTCCTTCCTAGATGTTAAGGATTTCAAAGGTGGCTTGGGAAAAGCAGAAAATCTGTGCATATCTTTGCCCTCACAAATCCACAAGCCTAATGGCAATTTGTGCTGCTGTTTAAGGACCCTTGTGTGAAAGTGCAATTTGAGGCAGAGTTGGAAAATAATAGACGTTGAAGACAGGCAAATGTGGATTCAAAATATGATTCTGCAAATAACTGCTTGCTTCACTGACAGGCATCTCAACTTCTTCTGTTCTAGGATCAAGCCTTTAACTGTTACCTAATATCATAAACTATTTAAAGGACTAGCATGGAAATATATATTAACCAATATATGCCTTCAAGAGTAGCCAATAGAAGCTATAGGGTTATTCATTATTCTTGGTGATATTAGAATAATATGTAGTTACCATTATCATATTTTAAAATCACATTATTTATATATTATACTTTAGCAAAACATAACAATATTTCATAGATTGTAGCAAATTCTTTGATATTTCTTGTGTTTCTGTATATTGTCTGGGCAATTTTATTCCTCATTCATTAACTAGAGTTAGTTGTATGGTTGCATTTTGTTGTGAAATTGAATGGGACACATCCCCTTTTTTAACTTTAGTATAACATTTACTTTTAAAAATAATGTTTTAGAATAAAATTTTGCATTTCTTTTTAAAATTTTATTAGTGATTTAATATTGATTTACAAAATTACTTGTCAACAGGGGTATAATTCCCCACCGTTCCTATAACAGAGTTATAGGAATATCCAATTCTGAATATCCAATCTCCCCACTACAAACCACTGCAGTCCCCCTAAGGTTATAGACATGGACCAATGATTATCTTCACAACTATCTGTCTACATTTGTACATAATCGTCCCCTTTTTCTTCTAGATCCAATCCTCTCTTCTCCTCCAAGCCATTCATGACACCATTACTCCATATGTCCCCCTCTTATTCCTCCTCTCTCTCCAGGTGCTGATGGAGCTGAAGTTCAGAGTCCTCTTATCCTCTTCCTCCTATCACTTCTCCCCCACTAGGAATATGAATCACAATTGTTTTTGCAGTGCAGAAGGTAGGACTTCTAGCTTCTGTAATTGCTTCTTTGCTGGGCATAGGCATTGCAGGTCAATCCATACTCCTACCCTGTTTCTTTCTTTCCCTAGAAGGATATGGCTCTGGAGAGGTGAAGTTCCAGAACAAATTGGTGAGGTCATCTGCCCAGAGTAGTCAGGATAGAATCATGATAGTTTCAGCAGCGTGGTGTCTGGAAGGTGGCAGGACAAAGTGAGACAAAATGTTTAACAGGAACCAAAAGGTAGGGACAGAGCAGATGAGATTAGGGACCCTTAGGGTAGAAATAAATCTAGGAATTCTATTTTAGGTATTTTTCCAGGGGCCTCAGACTATGGTTTTTGTTTGAGTTTGAAAGCTAGCATGAAGTTGGGTAAAAAGTACTGTCTGAGAAAATAGTGCCAGAGTAGAGAAAAAGGCTAGAATGTTGAATTAGTGCAGAGAGCAACTCCTATTCTTGAAAAAAATTCTATGGATTATCTACTTACCTCCATCACCCGACCCAGAACATGTAACCTCTGTGTATCTAATGTGTTCAATGTGCCCATGTAACCTCTGTGTGTCTAATGGCTTGAGTTCATAGCTCATTGTCACAGTTGGGAACATTGCAAGTGGCACTCATTTCAGGACCAGTCTTCCTTGGATGGCAGGATGGTATACCCCAACCTCCCTTCCAAGGCGGCGGCAGTCCTTACCATCGCTGCTTTACAATGAGGGCAAGGTTCTCAGAAAGTCCACAGCAGGGTTTATAATGATGTTCCTGATGGAAATATCTGGTGCTGATGGAGAGTGGGATCCATTAGAGTTCTAGGCTCATCATATTTGTATGGGAATCCAAGGATTCCCTGACTAGGGCCCCAGATGATGAGGTGGTATAGTATTGACCAAAAGGGCCATTATTGAAGTGAGTCAGTCCCTTGATGGGACACATTCTTTCTGCTCCATGAACTCTCTCACTCTACATCATATCTCATCCACAGTAGTCTCCCAACTTCCTCTTCTTGCTACAGAAAGAGATACTGGGACTTCTTATAACCTGGCAGCTATATACCAGAGCAAGTTCCTATAAAAGCACATATTTCAATATGCAAATACCTTTAAGCTTAAATATATTTATTTTCTGGTATCCACTGATTAAAGCAAATCACTAGGCTGGGCAGTGAAACCCCTAGTAAAGTGCACAAATTACCATGCTCAAGGAATCCAGTTCAAGGCCCTGTTCCTGCTGAAATATGGGGAGTTTCAAGAACGATAAAGCAGTGCTGTTAAGTGTCTCTATCTCTCTAGCTCTATCTACACCTTCTATCTCAATTCCTCTTTGTCCCTATCAAAAGATGAAAGACAAAAAAAAGAAAAGAAAAGAAAAGAAAAGAAATAAATAAACACCTGGAAAAGTGAATTCATTGTGTAGGCACTGAGTTCCAGTGTTAACCCTGTTGTCACACACAAAAAAAAATAAGAGGCAAACCCAGAGAATAATTGTGTGCAGATAACCCAAGGTTATGGATGTTGCTGTTGCCATTATTCACTTGAAAGCCACTAATGTAACACTGCAGCACACTGGACAACGTCATTAATTTCCTATGGTTTGATCCAGGTAGATCAGATACATTGTCTAAATCACTTACAGTTGCCTAAGAATGCTTGTAGCCTTGTGTTTTTTAAGATGTGACAGAAAAGATTCCCTTCTACATCTCTACTAACTGCCATCCACCACCATGATCCATAAATAGAGTTACACTTGAAATGAAGGAAGTCAAGAAATGACTGTGAGCAAACTGAAATGCTTCACATGTAGGCGCCAACAAGTACTTATTTGGCTGGATTAATAAGTGTGTGAGTTCTCAGTCCATATCTCCATAAATATAATTTTCATGCATCAGTGATTGATCCTTCCTGGTGCTAGAACCTTAATTATGTTTCAAGTTTTGATATCTAAATTAAAATAACATGAGTCATGGAGCCAGGTAGTGGCATACACGGTTGAGTGAACATATTACAATGTGTACGGCCCTGGGCTCAAACCCCAGTCCCTACCTGCAGGGAGAAAGCTTTGCAAGTGATGAAGCAGTGCTGCAGGTGTCTCTCTGTCTCTCTCCCTCTGTATCTCTCCCTTCCATCTGGATTTCTTGCTGTCTCTATCCAATAAATAAATACATAAAGATAATAATAATAAAAACCAAGAATGCATATCCACTTTTATTGTCTAGCCTGAACTTTAGCCAATGTGTAGAGGGATCAAAATGTACATCAGTGATCAATATCTCCATAGTTCCCTTATCAGGATACTACGTGCTTAATCATGATAGACTCCAGTTTATTTCTTGAATTCTTTCATTTCTATCCCACCTCCCCTACACTGTGGTTAATTTCAAGCTTCTGTGAAGTCTTTTCAATAAATATTTTATATTAATTCATGGTTCAAGTTCTACTTCTAGAGCATAATCCAAGTAAATGAGAGATAGCAATTTATCATGTACTTAGGTCTTGCCTTTTACTTTTTATGAGAAAAGAAATTGAATATTCACACATTTGGAAGAGATATAAAATTATTCTCCTGCGACAGACAACACAGTTTTAAAAAGTAAAATGTTCTCAATGAAATATATAAGCAAACAAAGAAAAAGACACTGGTTACTTTGTAATTTATTTAATAACCCCAGACTTCTCAATAAGTATCTGTTTGTTTGTTTTCTTTTATCTTAGAAACAGTTCCTACGCTTTGGCATAGCATGATCTTGATGTCATATAACTCCCAAGAAAAATATTCATCCTCTCAACAACTATTTCATCTATTCTATTAAAATGAGCTAATAACATTGTTGTAAAATCATTTTGGGGAGATAGCTGAATTTCCTGGAAGAGCCTTCTGATTTAATATGAGTACAAGCATTGTGGGCTTATTGACACTGTTTTTCTTTTTGAGCGCATGTATTAAGTACCTCTTTGCACTGACCTACAGCTCACCCTGCCATGCATTTCCACGTAGCTATTAGTTTCTGTAAGTTTAAATCATTGCTGTTGCCTTTTGGAGCGGAAATACACGAGGCCTTATTTGTCCTTTCTCTTTTGAGTGACTGTCAACTCTCTCTGCAAAGATATAATTAATGCAGCACTGTCCACAAGGAGAGTCATTCAATTGTAAGAATACTTGATTTATTGTCAGAAAATCCAAGTTTGATTTTTTTTCCATTCTTCCAGTTGCTATTTTTTTTTCTCTGCAACGCTTCCATTATTTCAAAAGGGTAAAAATACCTTCTCTCTCCACCCTCTAGTTACTCTTGTGACTCTCAAGTTTATAGGGAAATGTGTTGGAAACTACAAATTACACACTATAAAGTAGAAAGTATTATTATTTTTGTCTGAACACCCCTACTGTTCTTAAATATTTTCTGCTCACTATTTTTCTTCCTGGTGTGTGAGGAAAGCAGGACACTTATTTATTCATTTTTTTAGAACAAATACAGAGAGAGAAAAACTATTTACACTAATTACTGAAGAATGATTTGCTCTCACACCTGCTCTAGGTATTTCAGGAGTCTTTTTTTCTTAATTAGAATTTAAAAGAAACCACTGCGTTTATCTTCAATTAGGTAACAGAGAAAAGAAAAACAGGAAAAAACAGTGTATTAGGGCTCTCAGAGAAACAAAACCAAAGAGAAGTAGATATATCATCTAAATCCATGGTAGCTATCATGAGTCTGGAAACATATATATGAATATCCTTTTAGAAATCAGAAACACTTGGGACCGGGTGGTGGCACAACTGGTTAAGTGCATGTATTACCAAGGCCCTGGTCTGCACCTGCAGGAGGAAAGCTTGCAAATGGTAAAGCTGGGCTGCAGGTGTCTCTCTGTCTCCCTCTCTATCTCTCCCTTCCCTCTCAATATCTGGCTGTCTCTATCCAATAATTAAAGATGATAAAAAATAGTACACCTGCTTATGGCAAAATAATATTCAAAGTAACTAAATATTACAGAAGCATCTAGGAAAAATTCAATAGCTCAACTGGTAGAACATTCAACTTGCGTGCCAGAGGTTCTAATTTAATCCTTGATGCCATATATACTGTAGTGATACTTTCATTTCTCTCTCTCTCTCTCTCTCTCTCTCTCTCTCTGTGTGTGTGTGTGTGTGTGTGTTTCAACTCATGCAAAAATCCTTCCTTCCCTTATACATAATAAAACAAATAATTTTTTAAATGTTAGGAATCCGTAATACAAACAGAAAATACTTCCCTAATCAGAGTAGTTAGATATTTTTACTACTCGCAACTTTGGCAAAACTTTACCTATAGTTCCATCATGCATTTATTGTTTGTTGAATTGGATCAATAGCAAATGTCAACTTATTTTGAGTTTTTTGTACACAGATTTTATCTTTTCCTCAAGCGATAGAGTCAGCACATTTTAAAGTAAGGAATATCATCTGCATCTTTGTATTCATTGCACCATGTTTATTTTTCTCATGTTTATTTTATTATTATGTTTATTTTATTATTTATTTTATTATTCTTTAAGTAAGTACGTTTGACTATATTTATATTTGTTCTATAAGAAAAAGTGAATACGTTAGCTGTTTTTTTTGTATCGTAATGAAAAAATGAAACTTTATTAAGAAAATGCAGGTCATTATTATACATAAATGACAAAAAAATCATAGACATTATCAATACATTTGACTAAAAATGTTTGTACTGACAAAATAATAATAATAAATTTAAATTATATAAAGGCACTTATAGTTAAAAAGAAAAAAAACTCAATGAAAATCTGTTAAATACTAAATAGTATAATACATAAGTGAGCTAAACCATAACCAATAATATACTGACAGCAATATTGGATTTATGTATTTTTTTAATATTTTATTTATCCATTTATTCCCTCCCGTTCTCCTTGTTGGTTTTATTGTTGGAGTTATTTTTGTTGTTGTTGTTGTGTAGGACAGAGACAAACGGAGAGAGGAGGGGAAGACAGAGAGGAGGGGGAGAGAAAGACACCTGCAGACCTGCCCCACCGCTCGTGAAGCGAAGCCCTACAGGAAGGGAGCCGGGGGCTCAAACCAGGATACTCAGACCAATCCTTTCACTTTGTGCCATGTGAGCTCTTCACCCACTGCACTACCACAAGACTTCCCCCTGCCTTATTTCTAAAAACTTCCATTTCTTTCTTATCTTGTCAGAGAATCTGTCATGAAGTGGAAAGAAATGATAATCCAGAACACCAATTTCTTACATGTATGCCAGTGATTGAAATGAGAACCTCAGGCTTATACATTGCACCCATCATTATTTGAGTCAATTACTAATATTGAAGAAGCTATTCATGTCATCATTTTTTTATGAAATACTTTAAGAATTATCTATTTATATCAGTCATAATAAATTCTCTTTCCTTTAAAAAGATTGTATTATAGGGAGTTGAACAGTAGTGCAGTGGGTTAAGCACACATGGTGCAAAGTTCAAAGACCAGTGTAAGGATCCAGGCTAGAGCCCCCGGGTCCCCACCTGCAGGGGAGTCGCTTCACAGATGGTGAAGCAGGTCTGCAGGCGTCCATCCTTCAACCCCCTCTCTGTACAGAGACGTTAGCTGTTTTTAATACATTTCTTTTACCCAAAGGAATTTTATTATATTTTTTTATTTCTTTATTGGAGAAGTAATGTTTTACATTCGACAGTAAATACAAGATTTTATACATATGTAACATTTCCCAGTTTTCCATATAACAATACAACCCCCACTAGGTCCTCGTCATTCTTTTTGGACCTGTATTCTCTTTGGACCTCTATTCTTTTGCTGTGCAGAAGCTTTTTAATTTGATGTAGTCCCATAAGTTTATACTTGCATAAGTCTTCTTTGTAATTGGATTCATTTCATTGAAGATGTCTTTAAAATTTATGCGGAAAAGAGTTTTGAAAATATTTTCCTCTAAGTATCTGATAGTTTCTGGTCTTGAAATTTACTTTTGTATTTGGTTAAATATAGTGGTTGAGTTTCATTCTTCTGCATGTTTCAACCCATTGTTTCCAACACCGTTTGTTGAAGAGACTCTGCTTTCCCCATTTAATAGTCTGGGCACCTTTGTCAAAGAATAGATGTCCATAGGTGTGGGATCTTACTTCTGAGCTCTCAATTCTATTCCACTGGTCAGTGTGTCTATTTATGTTCCAGTACCAAGAAGTTTTTATGACAAAGGCCCTATAATACAATTTGAGATCTAGGAGTGTGATGCCACCAGTTCTGTTCTTTCTTCTCAATATTGTTTTGACAATTCTAGGTCTTTTCTGGTTCCAGATAAAAATTTGTAGTTTCTGTTCTATTCTCCTAAAAAAAAATGTGTTTGGGATCTTGATCGGGATAGCATTAAATTTTAGATGGCTCTGGGTAGTATATTAATTTTGATGATGTTAATTCTTCCAACCCATGAACATGGAATATCTTTCCCCTCCTTTGTGTCTTCTTCTATTTCCTTGAGTAGTGACTCATAATTTTCAGTATACAAGTCTTCACTTCTTGCCCAAAGGAATTTTAAACACCTATAGATACTGTGCTTTTTTCATATACTGAAGCACATAAAGTAATATATTGCACAGAGCTCTTTATTACTAGTAATATGAATGATACCAAAATAAAGGTACCTATTTGTTTTGAAAATACCTGAAAAGGAGTATGCACAGAGGATTTTATGATTTTTGTAACAAATTAATGAGTGAGGTAATAAACTCATAATGAAAAAACAGTGGCCTCATAACAGTGAAATAAGTATGAAATTTGACCCTGCAGAGAGTTAAAATAAACCACTGATAGTTATTCTGGGATGGTGGCATTGACAATGGAGCATTATTAGAACTCTGCTCTGAACAACAACAAAAAAAGGGACTATGACATAACAATCAAGTAGGGTGGTAAATGGGACAAGACCTAAAGCAAAACTGGATAACAGGTCATAGTCATGAGCTCCAAGTACAAATAATTTGGGATAAATACTAAAACCTACATGATGACATTGCTAACAAAAATCATGTAGTAGGAAAGTCTTGATGATCCTGAATAGTGCAAAATTGAAAAGTATATGTGAATATGGAAAAATACAAAACATATACTTGACACAATTACTGAAAGAGGTGATCAGGGTGTGTATTTGGCTCTGTGGCATTTAGTTCTCAACTCATTTAATGGGAAACAGGAAGATTATATGTGCTCAAGTTCTGGAAGCAGGTTTATCTAGAGACTAATAAACCAAAACATTCTCCAAAGTCAAATACAAGTAGAATCCTTTTGCTCTAATAGGATTCTGAGCAAAGACTCAAATGAAAAGATGAAAACCTTAGAAAATCTAATTCTTCTGTCTTTATCTTGATTTAAGAAAGAAAGAGAGAGAGAGAGAGAGAGAGAAAGAAAGGAAGGAAGGAAGGAAGGAAGGAAGGAAGGAGAAAGAAAAGAAAGAAAGAAAGAAAGAAAGAAAGAAAGAAAGAAAGAAAGAAAGAAAGAAAGAAATGTGAGAATGTGAGGAAGGTGAAACCGGTAAGGGAAACACTGGTCCACTCTTTTTAAAATATATGAAAATTCATTTCACTTAAAAATAGATCCACTAAGAATAATTGTGATTTTGACCTTTAAATGTTACAGAAAATATAATAGAGTAAGATTAAAACTCCTACAGATGAAAGAATCATGTTGGAAATTCATGTTCAAGGTACTAATGAAAAATATAGTATAGTATCTCAAGTTGAATTAAAATAAATGAATGTGACAAAACTTATGACTTGATAAAAATATGAAGGTTAGAAAATAGAATAATGGAGAAAGACAGTAAGAGTTAAATAATACATATGTATGGGTTATTTTATATTCTATAAAATATATTTCTGATAAAATAAGTAAATTAAATGAAATAAATACTAAAATGTATAGTCCAAGAAAAAGGTATGAACTGGGAGGATAATCAGTGGGTAGCCTATGTGAATTGCATACCTAAGGCCCTGAGTCTCATCCCCTGCGTAACATACACAGTAATACTTCCGTGGTCTGAATCTCTGGCTCTCTCATTCATAAAATGAATACTCAGTTAAAAAAAAAATGTAGGGGTAGCTGAGAAAATAGCTCACCTGAATAGTGACACACTTTAGAGTTTGGCCTACACCTGTTTGGGTAAGTCTCAGCAGTGCTGTGATGTCTTTCGCTTTGTCTACCTCTTTTTTTTTTCTGCCTTTCTCATCCTCTCTGAAAAGTTAGCTCAGAGCAGTGAAGACAAAACAAAAGAGACCAAAGAGTCAGAGAGCTTTGAAAAAAAGTACTGAATCTGCCATGTGCCTGTGCCGTCAAGGTTTAAGTTAAGAGTTGCTGTGGCTCTAAAACTGAGCGCCCCCCCCCATCTCCATACCCTGAATTCACAAAAATAAATGCAGACATGAAAGTAATTTTGGAACCAGGCGGTTGCTAGTTCAGTAGAGTGCACAGCTTGTCATGTGTAAGGATCTGGATTCAGTGCCCTTATCCCCACTTGCATGGGGGAAAATTCATGAGTTGAATCAGTGCTGCATTTTTTTCTCCTCTCATGACATCACCAACATAAAGAAAAGGTGGGGAAATGGCAGATGAAAATGGGGAACAAGCAGTCACTGAGATTCAGTAATGAACCGGGTGGTAAAAAGTAGATGGATAATACCAAAGATTCAGGGCCAGATGGTGGCACAGCTGGTTAAGTGAACATGATACAATGTGCAAGGGCCTAAATTCAAGCCCCTGGTTCTCAACTATAGGGGGAAAACTTCACAAGTAGTGAAGTAGTGCTGCAGGTGTCTCTTTGACTTTTCCTATCAACCCTTTCCCTCTCAATTTTTGACTACTTCTATCCAAGGAATAAATAAACATAATTTAAAAAGTTGAAAATGTAATACCAAAAATTTTAATTAAATTTATTAAATTATTTGTTGAATAGAAACATAAAAAAATCAGGAGGAAAAGGGAAATAGAGAAGAAAAGAGACAGAGAGATACCTAAAGGACTGTTTCACCAATCTTGAAGTATTCCCTTGCAGATGAGGACTGGGGGCTTGAATCTGAGTCTGCATATTGTGATATGTGTATTCAACAAGATACACCACTACCTGGCCCCCAATAAATTTTAAAAGAAAACAAAGTACCCTGAAATAAACAGAAGGATAATGAAACTACATAATGCTAGAGTATCGTGAGTTCCTTGCAGAATCACATTAGAATTCCCAACTCTCTGGCATGTCCCAGTAAAGTGATAGCATTTCATAAAATGGGGGCAGGGGTAGTTAATGGTATACATCCAGAATAGGAAGCAGAAGTTTATCAGTCATAACTCAAACAAAAAGGAATAATAATTATAATAATAAACAAAATAAACATCTGTGTGTTAGACAAATAATCTAAAAACTGAGAATTTAATATTAAAGGAATTATTATTTGAGGAAAATTGAGGTGCCTGCAGTAGTTATACTTATTGCACATGAATTATTGCAATGTGCTATTTGTCTCAAAGATAAGTTGGATAGTAATGAGAATTAAGGGGTTAACTAAGATTCATCATAGGCTGAAAAATTTTGAGACTGAATGATAGGTCTATTGGAGTCCATGAGACTCTTTCCTTGCTTACCTTTTGTAATTTGCTTTATTAAAAGTTTTTTGAAAAATGGGTTGTTTTTAAAATGATTAATTTCCCCATATGTTATGTTTAACGTATTATTTGAGTAGAAATAATTTAATTTCTTCATATTGTGGGCTACTTTTGCACACCTAAGCATACTGTAGCTCATGACGATTCTCTATTCCAGTCTGTTTTCAAAGGTTGTAGCTAGTACCATCTAAGTAAGGTTCCTGAAGCAATTCACTTGCTATTCCCTCTAAACTTAAACTATTGAAAAAGTAAAATATACTTAAATATGTCTGTATATATGAAAAACTACATTCCTTTGAATGAGTCTGATGTGTATTGCTTTCAACTGATTATATAATTTAGGCATTCGAAATCCAGAAATTTCATTGCTCAGGTTCCAGTACTATGGTTTAATGTTATTCATTATAATTCATCATCTTTGTTGGCCTCCATTAATCTGTGCTGTGTACTTGACCACTGATATTTTAAAATGCTAATCTGACCATGTCAGTTTCCTGCTGGAAACTCCTCAATGCTTTCTTCTGGTTCTGTGTGCTATAAATAAGAAAGGTTCTCTATACCCTTCACACCTCTTCTGCCTTCTCCTTATCCTCTTTATCCCCTGGTTTTAAACCCCTTCACCATGTCTACCTGAACTGCTCTTCCTGGATTCTCATTGGTTAATTCCACTGATTCAAATATAGTTCTAATACCATGTCCTGGGTGAATGACTTCTGAGTATACTTTCTTGATGTATATATGCAAATATCCCATGATTTGGAGCAATTGTCACAGCCTGTTATTATTTAATTAACTATTTCCTATTTGTGACTTTCGATCACTTGCATTGGACAATAAAGTCTAAAAAGATACCATCCATATGGATTTTACATTATAATGGTTCTCATTTTTGAGAATAACTGTAATTATTAGGCCCTTGAATTCTGCTTGATTGGAGAATTTCAAAGTAGCTCATTTGTTTGTGTCTTGCATTTCCACTAGATAATGAATATTCCTTTAGGAAACATTGTTGTTCCAACTCCGTAGTCTCTTTCTGAATGTATTCCTCTATGGTGTTCCTTTCCATCAGTAACAACCACATCATTGCTTTGTATTTTGCCTCAGAAATAGAGGCAAGTTAAGTAAAGATTACTGAAAAGTCATTTGATTCACAAGAAAAAGTCTGTGGTTTAACATGTTACCCTCAAAATTCTGTCATTTTAAGCAAATGGATCCTAGAACTCTAAAAACATTTCAAAACTGTAACCTGTGGAGTCCACAACTGATTTCTAAAAGGCATAATGTGAAAACACATGCGGAAGTGTACAACTTAGCTTAGTAATGATAACAGAACGGGAGAAAGGCAGGTGTTAAATAAAGAGTCAGTACTTTTTAAAAAATTTTTATTTAAAAAATGGAAACATTGACAAGCCCATAGGATAAGAGGGGTATAATTCCACACAGTCCCCACCACCAGAACTCCATATCCCATCCCCTCCTCTGATAGTTTTCCTATTCTTCTACCCCCTGAGAGTATAGACCCAGGGTCATTATGGGGTGCAGAAGGTGGAAGGTCTGGCTTCTGTAATTGCTTCCCTGCTGAACATGGGCATTGGCAGGTCAATCCATACTCCCAGTCTGCCTCTCTCTTTCCCTACTGGGGCAGGGCTCTGGAGAAGCGGAGCTCCAGGACACATTGGTGGAGTCGTCTGCCCAGTGAATTACATCTGGCATCATAGTAGCATCTGGAAACTGGTGGACAAGATTGCCAGTTTCCTTCCAGAGCTCACACCAGGTGTTGTCTCTAAGCTGCCATCTTGGCTCTGCCTCTGATAATCTTGTTTTTTTTTTTTTTTTTCATTTCACATTAACTAAGTACACATTTATTTTCTTTGTTCATTTTAAACTGTGTTATGTCAGGATAATAATTATTTTACCTTGTATTTTAACAAGGTAGACCGATATTGATAGACCCAACACAAACAAATTACTATAATTTTTACATGTGTGCAAAATACATTATTGACTTTGGAAGTCACACTGTTCATTGATTTTCATCTTTAAAAAATATCTCTAATTAGCACTATTATGATAAGCATGCTTGCTTTGTGAAGCAGTTTTATTATTATTATCTCACAGTGACATGTGGGGACATTACCAATTAGTCAATGATAAAAAACAGGAATCATACATTTAATGTTGAACCTAACGTAGTACTTACTTATCCATATTATTTATTAATTCTGTACACCAGAAGCCTATGTAATATTAATAATTCAATGGCACTTTGATCAATAAAAAAACAGAGAAGGAAAGTCATGAAATTGAATTATATTATAATAAAATTAACTTTTAAGAAAGTTATTAATTTTTAAGAAATTCCACTTATGGTAAGGATTCATTATAATTATGTTCTGAATAATATTATACATGAATACAACCATACAATTGTAACATTATAATTATACATGAATACAACCATACAATGCTAAATATATCAATCAGGTAGATAGTGGTAGTTCAAAAGACTTTCATTCCTGAGGGATCAGAGGCTACAGTCTCAATCCCACATACTACCACAAGCCATAGATGAAAAGTTCTCTAATTTTAAATATCCAATTAAAAAATCCCAGTGTATTTATGTTGTGAAAGGGCTATTCTTTGACCCAAAGCTCAGATGTTAGCCAAGGCTCAATGCATATGTTTTGCACCGGGCACCATTTACACCTGGTGTAAATGATGTAATGCACCTGACTGATGCTGGCACTGGCCTAGCACACCTGATTCAACAACGACTGCACATGTCTATGATTATTGCTGCAGCAGATAAAATAAAACACTTTTTACTGTTGGGAACAGTAAAAAGGCTTATGGGCCTGCCCACCTGCCCTTGGCCCCAAATAGCTCTTTTTCTCCCCCTCCCTCTTTCTCTCTCCCAGACTCCTTGTGTTTTCTTCAGTGTGTTGGGGGTCTCATCTCTCTGAACTGCTCCCTCCTTCAGCCAGTGCAGCTAATACTTGCCCTGACCACTGGCTTGACATTTAGCGTAGTGGAAATAAGACACCTGACAATACTTAGAAATAAACTCCTTTCATAATTTGGAGAAATATACAGTGGTAGTACACAAGATTTACATGCAAAAGGTCCTGATTTTTCTCCTTGGCACCTCTAAAATACAGAGCTAACCATTACTCTTGCCAGAAACAAAAACCACATCAAACCCCTCTAGAACATGAGGATTTCTGGTTTATTAATAATTATTCATTCATGCACTTGAACTATAGTTTAATATTATAGGATAGATATTTTTCCTTGGCCCTTCCATATCTATACTCTGTGTTGTAAACTCAGTTTTCTAGATTCATGAAACTACTCTGAATAGAGTACATCTTTGTCTTGTTTCTGTTTGGGTTGGATCCATTGGTGGTATAGGCATGAGATGAATGAGGAACTAGAAAGAGATCAGGTGTTTCTACTCATGATCCCCATAATTTTCCTCTTTGTGGAATAGAAATATACCTTAAGAAATCGAACCTACTCTACTAAAATGTGACTTTCTTGTATAATATTCTCCTCTTGCTCCCCTGGGTATAGGAGTAATGCCATCTCATTACTGAGCAGCTACATGACCTCATGCAAAACCTCCTATATGAATACATTCTGTTGAGTGACCCCAACTTTGGAAATTGCCACCTATTTCCTTTTGTGGCTACATTAACACTCTCAATACTACGTGAGATGTGGCTTTGAGTAATAGCATGACAATTCTTTTTTAGTTGGGCATTAATGTATGCATTCTGTATCTACTCATATGTATTTATCTATTTAAGTATTCAATAATTTTAAATTTTAGATTAGAGAGAAACTTCTGTATCTGCTAATATGTATTTATCTAGTTAAGTATTCAGTAATTTTAAATTTTAGATTAGAGAGAAACTTCTCCATTTCTGTCCTTGCTTCTATAAGGTTTAGTTCTAAATGTCTCAGTTTCTTTTCTTAAATAATTTAATTCAATCTTCAAAAATTCCAATCCACAAATCAAAACAACAAAAAGATCCTGGAAGTTATGAATTTAAAATCTGAGAATATATTTTATGCCTATACTATATATCAATAGATCAATTCAATGGTAAAATACAGTGTCTTCTCTCACTAAACACTTCATGTATTTTTTATTGATTGTCTTTTTAAGCTGAAGTCATTATAACACTAATTTTTAAATAGACAAAAGATGAGAATAATGGGGATTGCTTAGAAAAATATTTTATGTTGCTATGTGTGTCATAATTATAGCAGGGTAAACAACTCATTTTTATGAAGAATAAAATACTTTATTGCCCCATCTATTTATTTATTTAATTTATTAGTAGCTAGTATTTCTAAAGCCAATATATAACTGTATTATATAATGTATATAATGTATTCAAGCAGTAGTTAGTTTCTATATTTTCTAGATCTAATCTCAGTATCTTTATGTGTACTATGCTCAGTGACCCTACCTAGATTCTGCCAGTTCAGGAAGTCAATGACTTTTGTCAAAAGACAAAAGGCGATTTACCAGGAGTTACTAGATTTCTTACCTAAAAGTTTTCCCACAGGAAAGCAAACTGAGGGCTCCAATCACGAAAGTTGTACACTCCACCAGTTGATTCACCTCCTAATCATTCATGATTTGTTATTTTTATAGCCTTTTCTACTTAGCTTAATATAAGCTAACTTCAAAAAATAATTCCTGGATTTCAACACTGTTTTTTAAGCTCATACAAAGTAGGATATACATTCTAAAATTAATAAATGCATTTACCATAGCATATTCACAAAAATCAATAAAGAATACTTTATTTCAAATATTTCATTTTTTTTTCCATTTTCATTGATGTTGATTACTTCCTAAAACAATTTCTCCCTAGTCAATCCTCCTATCTAGAATGGATTTAAATTACATATCCAAAACTCTTTAATGTTCAAATCAGTTCTGGTCCATTTAATCAAAGTAGTATTGTGCCACTTAACATAAATTTTATCTGAAAATGGTTATATTTACACTATACTTATGTTATAGTTATGCTACTGTAATGAATTCTTACTGGAACTCACCTGCTGGCAAATTTTATCAGTTTTATTAAAATATTTTTGGAGAATATTCCTACTTTTTTCTGGGTAAAACTATCTAGAGACAAGCCACAAATCAGTGAATTAATCTCTCAGTAGCTGTCTCTCTGTGAAACAAACATACATTCACCCAAATATATGCATGAAATATATGACAAGTTTCTGACTGAAGTCATAATTCAGGTGAATGAGAACAATACTTAACTAATCTCAAATATAATATCCAAGAGATGTTTTGTGAAATTTATTGGAAAATAAATTTCAAGAGAAGATTTTTTGAGCACTATAACTCCCCTTCTGAAAATACATTGCAGAAATAAATCTTTACCTCAATAAATCATATATTTAATTAAATACATGCAACCTAGTCTCAATATTTAAGTATTTGAAACATCTTAAATTATTTTGATGGGTTATAATTGTTAATGTTGTTTATATGTTTTATTTTTAAATATTTTATTTATGTTAGTGAGAGGGATATGGAAAAATAAAACACAGAGAGAGAAAGACAGCTAGAGCAAGACCAAGAGTGAAAGCAAGAGAGAGAGAGAGATACCATAACACTATGTAGCTCTGGCTTCTGGTGGTTCCAGGAATTGAAGCTGGGACTCTGGAGCCTCAGATATTAAAATATTTTGATAACCTTTATGCTGTTTCCCCAGCCCTAATGATGTTTTTTTGAATTTAAATATATCCTTCCATGCAAGATTATCTTTTAGTCATTCCTCTATACTCAGAATGGAACACATTCTCAAACCTGTAGTAGTTTAATGTCTGTAATTTAGTTAATTGTTGACACATACAGTACATAGTGAAAATAACACTTTTAATCAAGGAGAAAACATACCTTCTAAAATTAGGAAAAGCATTTACCAAAGCATTTTTACACAGAACTAGCAATATAGAATGTCTTCTTTCAAGTATTTCTAACGTGTGTTCCATTTTCATTGACACTAATTACTTCCTAAGACAATTTCTTCCTAGTCAGTTTTGTTATCTAGTATAAATTTAAATTACGTGTCCCAAACTCTTTATTGTTCAAATCACTTTTGGTTCAAATGATGTAAAGACAGCTAAACTATGGACAAATTCATTATTATATTCCATTTTCCTTTATCTAGTCACTAGGGAAGAAATGAGATGAAAATAGTAGATGTAATTATTAGTATAGAAGACAAGAAACCGATGTTATGTTCATAAAAACAACAAAACCATGTAATAGATGATTAAAATATTCTTTTGTTGCTGTTGCCTTTGTTGTTGTCATTATTGTTATTGTTGCCACTGATACTGTTTTTGTTTGAGAAGACAGAGAAATATAGAAAAGAGGAGAGACAGAGGAGGAAAGAAAGATAGATGCCTGAAGACCTGCTTCACTGTTTTTGAAGCGACCCCACCTCCAGGTGGGGAGCCAGGGCTCGAACTGTAGTTCTTACATGGGTCCTTGCGCTTTGGGCCACGTCCACTGGGCTACCGCCTGACCCTCTTAAAAGTAGTCTTATGTGTAATACAGAAGAAAATAATTTATGGAGGTAGGCAAATGACTTGGACTTATTTATTTTTATTTTGACAATTGCATTTAGTGTCATTAAAGAATAACATCTAAAAATAGTTTATGTTATTGTTGAAGTTATTGCTATAAACTTTAAGACCGATTCTGCTCTGAGGTTCATTTACTCAAATCCTCTAGCCAGTTTATTTTATCTGCCAGGATGCAGAACTGATAGCATACGATTAAAAATTTTCCCTTTTGTTACCACTGAAGGTTACACCTGGTTAAATTAGTAAGAAATTTTGGAAATTGACTTCTTTTCAAATAAGAAAGATATTCTAACTGCAAAGTATTGCTAATATTTATCCTAATTAAATGTTACTGTCAAGAAGATAACAGAAGAAAGTAGTTATTGTTTGGGATGAGTTTTGTTGATCCATCTCTTTGTATTTTTCATCAGCATCATCTTCTCACCAGGATTAACTGTTGTACACAAAGTAAACATTTTACAAATAGTTCAGATGAATTAATCAATACCCCTGCCTCACATTAATAAAGTTTGATGTATTTCACATATATTAACAAATACTCTACATTTTTTTTGCCTCCAGGGTTATTGCTGGGGCTCAGTGCCTGCACCATGAATCCACTGCTCCTGATGGCCATTTTTATCCCCTTTTGTTGCCCTTGTTGTTGTAGCCTTGTTGTGGTTATTATTGTTATTGTTGATGCCGTTCATTGTTGGATAGGACAGAGAGAAATGGAGAGAGGAGGGGAAGACAGAGAGGAGGAGAGAAAGACAGACACCTGCAGACCTGCTTCACAGCCTGTGAAGCAACTCCCCTTCAGGTGGGGAGCGGTAGCTCGAACCCGGATCCTTATGCAGATCCTTGAGCTTTGCTTCATGTGCGCTTAACTCATTCGCTACCACTTGACCCCCAAATACTCTAAATTTTAAAATGTGCATTTGGAGGGCTGGGAGTTGACTCACCTGATAAGACTGAACACATAGCTATGTGCCAGGACACAGGAGTGAGCCCCAGATCCCTACCTGCAAGAGGAATGCTTCATGACTGGTAGAGTATGTATAGATGTTTCCTGTTTTCACTTACCCTCTATCCATCTGTGTCTTTGTCTCTCACTCTCTATCAAAAGAAAAAGGGGTGGAAAAGTGGCAGTGGTGGAATGGTACAAACACCAAGCCCCAGTGACTACTCTGATGGGGGGAAAGTCATTTTCACAAAAGTTTCAAGTTTTCTATGGAAAAAAAAATTGTGTGCTTTGAACTTATGTCACATTTGTGTCAAAAGCACTGTTAAACTCTGCATTATAGTGATGCTACAAATTGAATGTAGGAACTTTGGTGGCTTAGACATGCAAATCTTTTTTTGCATAACAACTATTCCTATTACCCTAGCTCATGTTTTTACTCTAGTGTATTTATGACAACATTCATCATTGTTTTTTATATGCTATTATGCTTTAGGACTTTCAGCCTTCATATTTACTTCATGACCTTTCCTTACTATTAACGTTTTCTCTGGGGGTGATTACTTCTCAGTGTTACCTTAAACACCCATTTAAAGTAGAGAAGTCCTGGAAGATGAAAGGGAAGAGATGGATTTGGGATTGGCAAAATAAATATAGCCCATGTTCATCTCTACATGAGTACGAATAAGGACGAAATGAAATAAAATGTCTTCAAAGGTTCATAGACAAAATAGTGGATATTATGAAAAACACCTATTTCAATAAATTAAAAGGTGGGTGAGGCTATTCTAGACTAATGGACTTGAGAGTACTGATTACTCAAAATGTTAGCAGGGATTATTATTGGAAAACAATGTAAAATTCAAGTCTTGATATAATACAAGGTACTTGAACATAAACGTGATATTCAATAAGTAGTTACTTCTAGTGTTCTTACATGTGCGAACAGTGTGATTTGATGTAAGAAAATCTTTGTGGATCAACATGGGGTAAAAAGATATAAAAGGGGGGTGGGTGGTGGCACACCAGGTTCAACCCAAATAGTAGGAAGCACAAGGACCAGTGCAAGGATCCCGGTTCAAGCCCAGTTGCAGGGGGGTTGCTTCGTAAGTGGTGAAAAAGGTTTGCAGGTATATATCTTTCTCTCTCCCTCTCTGTCTCCCCTTCCCCTCTTAATTTCTTTCTGTCCTATCCAATATCATTGAAAAATAGCTACAGTAGCAGTGGATTCATAGTACAGGCACTGAGCACCAGCAATAAATAACCCTGGGGATAAATAAATAAATATATATGTACATATATATATAGAGAGAGAGAGGGAGAGAGAGAGAGAGAGATTTTTCTTTAAAATAAATGTGGCTACATGAAGAAATTTTATAAATAATTAATGTAAACTTTTTTACATATATTTAAAGATGTTTTATAACAAAGCTATTATTAAAAGAAACATTTTAAAAGAATTAATTCTGTTCTCTTACTCTAGGATAACATCAGATTATATATTATGATCATTTTCCTGCTAAGAAGGAATGACAAATTGGGGACTGGTTGGAGGGTACCCGACTGAGTGTGCACATCACCATGTTCAAGAACGCAAGTGTAAACTTCCATTCCCACTTTCAAGGGGGAAGTATCATGAACAGTGAAACAATCTTGCAGGAGTTTCTCCCTCTCCCTCTCCCTCTCCCTCCATCTCCATATACATATATAATGGTTATTCTCCCATCTCGATTTCTATCTACTCTATGAATAAGAAATAAAGACAGAAGAAAGAAAGGAAGGAATGGGGAGAGGTCGAGGACCGGTGGTAGCACACCAGGTTAAGCACACATAGTAGGAAGCACAAGGACCCACACAAGGATCCCTGTTCGAGCCTTCCCCCACCCCCACCCCCACTCCCCACTTGCAAGGGGGTGACTTCACAAGCAGTGAAGGAGGTCTGCAGGTCTATCTTTCGCTCTTCCTCTCTGTCTTTTCCTTCCCTCTCAACTTCTTTCTGTCCTATAAAAAAAAAGAAATTTAAAAAAAGAAAGGAAGAGAAGGGAAGGGAGGAAAGAAGGGAGAGAAACAATTCTGACAAATGTCTGCTGAAAGCAGTGGCTTCATTGTGCAGGCACCTTTTCTTCTTCTAGCGTTTGCCCTTCTTCCGTAGCCAGTCAACAGCGTCAGGTTGAGCCTGATGTAAAGTTTCGAGACCTCCTTTGAATCTGGAGAGGTGGCAGTCATTGACTATGTGGGTCATAGTCTGTCTGGAGCCGCAGGGGCAATTCGGGTCGTCTCTGGCTCCCCAGCGATGGAACATAGCGGCGCACCGGCCACGGCAATTCCTAGCAATAACTTTGGTTCCAATTAAAAATAAGTATTAAAAATATGATTGATTCAATGAGTTGGTCAAAAATTAAACAAAAATTTCCAAGGCCACAGACTAATGTGGACAAAGAGAGAGGTAAATGGTATTTATTTGGACCAGTTTATTTGAAAAAAAATCAATTTACTACTTTTTGAAGTAGATGATGATAGATAGACAGACAGGCAGACAGACAGAATAAACCAGAGCATGACTCCGACATATTCCATTCTGGGGACTGAACTCTAGAACTCAGACTTGAGAATCCAACACCTTACCCCATAGCCTTCCTCCTGGGTTTCAGGAACTAGCCTCTATGATGTAAAATCAAACCTGAGGAAATTAAATGTTATTTTTCATATACTTGCAGAATTGGTTCAATGTGATAAGTCACATTGAGCACAGCTGCAACTTCAAATGAGTATAGCTTTGGTGCAAAAAAAAAAAAATGCATTCTCTCCTTTCTTACTAGAACAACAACAAAAAAATCTCTACCTCAAAATGAAGACCTACAAAGAAAAATGTTCCTTTTGAATTAAGAAAAGTATGCTGAATTGTAATTATCCTTCATTATGCATTCAGTCAGACTGGTTAATTTTTTAAAAATCTAAATTTTTGGCATCACTAGAACATTGCTGCTGTAGGCTAACTTTGTTTTTCAAGTAGAAACAGAGACATAGAGGTAGATAGAAATAGACATGATAGAGATATATATGGATAGAAAAATGAGATAGAGACAGAGAACACATCAACAAAACTTTCTCAAAAGCAGTGCGGGTTGAGCTCAAACATGACAAAGCAGGAACACTTGAACTATTTTGTGTACTTGAACTATTTTTCCAGAATTCTGAATATTCTTTTGTATTTTTAATTTAATAATGACTGACAAGACCATAGGATATAGGGGTACAATTCTACACAATTCCCACTGCTAGAGTTCCATATCCCATCCCCTCTATTGGAAGCTTCCCAATCCGTTATTGCTGTGGGAATATGGACGCAGGATCATTATGGGGTGCAGAAGGTGGAAGGTTTGCTTCTATAATTGCTTTTCTGCTGGTCATGGGCATTGGCAGGGCAGTCCATATGCTCAGCCTGTTTCTATCTTTCCCTAGTGGGGCAGATGTCTAGGAAGCTGGGGTTCCAGAATTCATTGGTGAGGTCATCTGCCCAGGGAAGTCAGGTTGGCATCATGGTAGAATATGCAACTTGGTAGCTAAAAAGCATTAAGCTATAAAACAGAACAAATTGTTCAATAATCAGGAACCTAAAGGTAAAAACAGAGAAAATGAGATTTGGGATCTCCATTTTGAAAGACGAAGTCTATTTTATGTATATCGCAAGGGGTCCATGACTACTAATGTTTGCCTGAGCCCAACAGATAACATACAGGTGGGTGAAAGGTACTGTCTGGGGAGATGATGTCAGAGTTGGAAATAGAACCAGAAAGCTGGATCAAGGAAAAGAGTAGCTCCAAAATATGAGACAAGTATATATATTAAATCACCTATAGTCTTAGAGACCAGAGAGACCAGAGGCAAATGATTTTGTCAGTATATAAGATACAGCTATTTGTAAATAGAATTTAATGGCATAAATCATGGTGAGGTCTTATATGATACAGAAAATTCTAACTTTGGGATTTTCGAAATAAACCAGATTCTCAAATAACTTGGTTATAACAATAACTGCCTATTACCTCTTTAACTCTAAGACAACAGGAACCTTCCCCATTAGAGAATCTCTATAAAAACCTCTATTTCCCCTAGTCCTGAAACCTTTAGGATGGGGTTCATTTTCCTTCATGTTTCTCTGTCCATACCATTTGCATATTCTAATCTCAACCAAATGAATACAACCAGTACCACCTCCACACATGTTTCACTTCAGATTGTACCCAGAAACGCCTGGTGTGTGATGTTAACTTTTCAGCTCCATTCTTCTTCTTCTAGCATTTGCCCTTCTTCCGTAGCCAGTCAACAGCATCAGGTTGAGCCTGATGTAAAGTTTCGAGACCTCCTTTGAATCTGGAGAGGTGGCAGTCGTTGAATGTGTTTGGCAAAGGACAGCCCCTCAACATTAAGTTGGAGGACTCGAAGAGCAGGACCAACAGCTTGAAAGCTGTCAGGAGCTGCTTGTTGCTGTCTTTGAAACTGACTGGGATCCATGTGGATTCAGTCGGCTAGGAAGGATCATCAGTTTCCCCAATGAATGGGTACTCACGGGATGCACCACGGGAAGGTTGATCCAATGCTCCATTATTCTGGTGATATCTTCCCTAGCTCATAGGACTCCACTGCAATTCCATTTCAGGTGGTTCACTTCCTAACAAAGCCACAGAACCTAGATATAGAACGAGGCCCATAAGATAGAGGACATGTGCACATGTATCCATAAATTAGGGGAATGTATATACCTTAAAGTAAAAGTGCACAATAAAGACAACATCAAGTATTTAATTGAGTAGTTTCTCCTTAGACCTAGCTACTCTCCTCACCTACTTCCTATTTCACTTCCCTCAATCACTCCAAGGCTAAACCTGTCAGACACAATAGGGACTACAAAAACTGGACAAGTGCAAGAGATCAGCATACTTTAGTGATAGCTCTTTTAGTCACTACCAGACCACCCCATTATCTGGGACCCTAGTCAGGAAATCCTGAGATTCTCACATTGACATGATGGACCTAGGTCTCTGACAGATCCCTCTGTCCACCATCACTGGTCATCTCCATCAGAAACAACATCACAAACCCTCTTGTGGGCCTCTACAGGACCTTGCCCTCAGTTTGGAACAATAGTAGTGATAGCTCCACTCTCCAAGGGAAGGCTGGGTCAACATACTCTGCCATTCAAGGAGGATGGGTCCTGCCATGAGTTCAGGCTGGAATGTTCCTATCTATGACCACGGAATGCGAGCTCAGACATAGGGGGAGGCAGAGGTTGTACAGGCTCCTGTGCTGAATATGGGCCCCAGATCAGACCAAAGGGGTTGACAGTGAATATTCTTTTTTTTTTAAGTTTTTATTTATAAAATGTAAACACTAACAAAACCATAAGATAAGAGGGATACAATTCCACACAGTTTTCAGCACTGGAACCCCATATCCCTGATATCATTCCTATTCTTTAACCCTGTGGGAATATGGACCCAAGGACATTATCGGGTCCAGAAGATGGAAGGTCTGGCTTATGTAATTTTTTTCCCCGCTGAACATGGGCATTGACATGTCAATCCATACTTACAGCTTGTCACTCTTTTTCCCTAGTGGGGCAGGGATCTGGGAAGGTGGGGATCCAGGACACATTAGTGGGGTCATCTGTCCTGGAAAGTCCAGTTGGCATAATGGTAGCATCTGGAACCTGGTGGCTGAAAAAGAGTTAAGATAGAAAGCCAAGGAAATTGTTGCAAAATAAATATGAAATATTCTGAAGGAATGTTATCTGTTGAATGTGTATCTATGAATATTAAGCTCAGTCATAAATCCTAACACATGCCGGAAAAATAAGAGCAGTGAGAGAGAGTAGAAACAACAGAACTTAACTAAGACTCAGAAAAAACAGAACTGAATCCTAAAAACTGAATAATCTTTAAATATTCTTACTACTCAGAAGGAACTTATAAAGGGGTTGGGTTGTGGGAACAGAAATAATTATGATTGTCTGTTACAGGACGCCATTACATTGTTTCCCTCAGTGAAACTCCTAGCCTTCACTATTTGCTTAAACATCTTCACTGCCATTAGCATTGGTCTTGGCAAATTGTCCTACTTTGATCAATGGAAATGTAGCATTCCCAAGCAAGCAGATGCATTACAAGTCCTTGCACACTATGCTGTATTCTCTAGGAATATTCCCTCAAGGCATCAGCCTCCATGCCAGGAAAAGTTCAGACACTGGTTTCAACTAGGTGTGCCACCATCCTGCACCCTAAGGCACATTTTTTAATTAAATAAATCACAATGAGTTAAGCTCCACCTATGTAACTTTCCAATTGATCTTCAAGAAAGTATTGTAATTTTCCAATAGCCTTTGGAGTCTTTTTAAAAATAAATAAGTCTAAGTAACCTACAATTTTCTAAATATGAAAATAAATCTCCTGAAAAACTTCATAGGTATGCTCATTGTTTGTATTCCTTTGTTGAGTCCATTCTTTTTGAGTGTCTCTTCTCTGCAATGAGTCAAAAATTAACTTCCAAATTTTATGGATTCTGTAAAGTTGTGCCCACTCCTTAGCATAAGTTGATTTCCTAGGCAGAGAAGCACAATATTTGTCAGATAAAATTTGGCATGTATGGGGCAGGGAGATGGCACACTGGGTTGAGTCCATTTTACAGTGTTCAAAAACCCAAGGTCCAACCCACCCACCCCCCACCTGCAGGAGGGAAGCTTCAATAGCCATGAAGCAAGTCTGTAGGTGTCTCCCCTCTCAATTTATTTCTTGGCTAATATTAAAAAATGAAGAAAAAAAAAAAGAAGGGGAAAAAAAAAAATAGGCCACCAAGAGTGGTGGATTCATTGTGTAAGCACTGAGCCCCAGCAATAATCCTGGTATGTGTTACAAAATAGAAAAAAGGCATGTATAATCCCAAATACTTTTTTAAATATTCCACTGACATAAATATAGCCAAGAAACTCAATTCATATTTGCTGTATAAGTACCTCATGCTAGCCAATTGTGCCACTGGAGCTCCCAAATTTGCTATATATGCCTCACACTTGTTCAACAGTTGGCCCTATTGAAGTCATTTAACAGGAAACAACTTTTCTCCAAGCAAAATTAATTAGCCTCTGGGGAGTTACAACTGTGTATGATGTCAGTCTCACCAATGCCAATCTCCAACTGAGTTAACTAGGGCATCATAGTGATCTCAGGAAAGTACAAATCTCTTTAGAATCATGTTGGATTTATTAAGTGCATCTTATATTTTATTTAATTTACATGCAAAATCCACTAGGGTGACATATTTTTTTAGAGACTCAGAATTAGCCCTCAGTCAGAAGATAACTTCTTATCTTGTTTTAACAAGATTTTTTAGTTTTATGGGAATAGAGATTAAGCAATAGATTATAAGGATTAACCAGAGGAAAACATAATATTTACTCTGCAAGCAAAAGAGAGAAATTTAATCTTTAAGTCTACAAGGAAAGTGCTCTAGAACCCCACACAATTTTCTTTATTTCTGACATTAGACTGTGTAAATAAATGGGCAATATAGTAAGGACGATACAGCCCGTGGTGTGTCAATACTTTGAATAGATGTGTCTTAAATGAAGTTATTTCTTCATAGTGTCTTAATCTGCTGTTAAACCCAATAGACAGAGTTTGTCATATGGTCCTAAAGGATCTAAACATTAACATTTTATTTAATTCTGATTTCAGATCACACTTTGAGTTTAATACTCTTAGTACCATTTCCTAAATAATTTCCCAAATGTAAATACAATATAACTGCCAGTCTGAATATACCTCCATAATTAATTTCTATTAATAAATGTACTAATTTCGGGAGTCGGGCTGTAGCGCAGCGGGTTAAGCACACATGGCGCAAAGAACAAGGACCTGTGTAAGGATCCCGGTTCCAGCCCAGGCTCCCCACCTGCAGGGGAATCACTTCACAAGCGGTGAAGCAGGTCTGCAGGTGTCTATCTTTCTCTCCCCCTCTCTGTCTTCCCCTCCTCTCTCCATTTCTCTCTGTCCTATCCAACAATGACGGCATCAATAACCACAACAATAAAACAACAAGGGCAACAAAAGGGAATACATAAAAGGTATAATTAAAATTTAAAAAAATAATAAATAAATAAATGTACTAATTTCTCACATTCATCAGCACTTCTACTGATACCAAAATCATCTGATACTTTATACTTAGTGTACCTACTCTCTACATTGACTTTTAGATGTTAATGGCTTAAAGTGTTATGCCTTTTATATATCCATAAATTTCTAATAGTATAAGGGAACTTTATACATTCTTTTAAATAGGGCTTGTTTACTTTGAAGATAAGATAGTGACAAAAGTTACATGTAAGAAAATAAATCATATGTAGTGACAAGCTCAGCAGAACTAAAGGCACAGCCAGGTTACAGTCAGATGGGACTGCCAGTTTTTGGTGAACAGAATTATGTAAAGCATATTACAATACAGAACATCTAGTCAATCTGGAAAATACAACTGTCGAGTTATATTTTTCCTTCGAGGTACTTCATGGATCGTTCTACTATGACTCTAACCAGTAACAAGTCATTAAGTTTTTGTAAATAGTTAAAATTTTCATACAACCACATGAATAAAAGTTCTTGAAAAATCATTTTAGGAATCAAGGAGATCGGATAATTGTTATACAGGCAGATTTTCATGCTTGGAGTCCTAGGGTCTCATAAATCTGAGCTGAGCAGTGCCCTAGTTAAAAAAAATCATTATAGAGAAAGAACAAAAATAGTTGCCCATGTAACCAGCAAGATAACTGCATTCTAAAATGCATAGGTGTACAGTGCTGAATTATAACAAAGGCAGAGATGAGAAGAAAAATTGATCTGGAAATTTAGCTTTTCATAATATGCTTATTTTTCCTAATTATATTTCTACTTTTTCCATTTCCCAAATTTTACAATAAAAATTATGTTTCCCACACTTCAAAGAAATGAACAAGAAGATGTGGGTGACTTAGACTATTACCTTGGCAAAGATTTTTTTTTTAAAGATGTGTTATAATAGAAAGGATGCTAGTTCAGATTCCCTTAACTCATCAATGACTATGCCATAAGAATGAATTCTCCTACCTCCTCTTCATACAGCTATACATTTAAGTCTTCATAATATTGTAAATCCTTGTTGAATCAATAAAACATGACTCCTTCCCACCAAGTCTCTACGTACATAAAACACACTAGAGTCAAAATGGCAAGGAGTAAAGATAAAGTAAGGATTCTGAAGGCAGCACATATTAGCAAACAAATAAAAACTCAAATTAAAAAAATGACTCTACCCCATAAGGATCTAGAAGATGATCTAGGTGGAAATAAAGGCTGTCTTGGGAGCATTCTGTGTAGACTGAAATAGAAATGACACTGAGGCATCTGTTGCTTTTTTCTTTTTCTTTTTTATTAAATTTCTATTTCTAGATATTATATTTCTTGGAACAGAAATGGCTAATAACTTCTGTAGTACTGATAATATCATCTGGGGATAATCTTTACTTTTTCTGTCATCATCGTATTATCTCTTTGTAGAGTTAGTGCAATGAGGGGAAAACATAGCATCACAGTGAATATGGTCAATTTCAGTTTGGTATGTGTTTCATCAAAGAGGACTACAGTTTCAGTTATTACATAAAATCAAGTTCCATAAATAAATATAAATGTCCTCTATCTTCATTGACTTGGGCAATGCAACAGTTGCATTCAGATATCCATGATGACAGTAACTGTGTTAGGATTTTGAATGTGTGGGAGAAAGGCATTTTGAGAATTTGCAGTGCAAATTAGAACTTTTAAACACTTGTCTGTGAAATGTAAGAGGCACTATTGGTGGGAGAGCAGTATGATGGAAAATTTTATTGTTATTGTTGTGATTCTTATTGTATTAATTCTGAGAACTATTAAATTTGTTCAGATTTTTATGGATGTGATTATTTAACAGCTATCTCCTGTAAGAAAAGAAGGATAATTATATTGCTGGCATCTATAACATTCTGAAATGAAGAAATAACATTTTATTGAAACAAAGAAGCTAGGAGAAGGCCTCAGAAATTTTACAGTACTTGTATTTGGAAACAGAAAAAAAGCTTTTTTTTTTTTTTTTACCAGATGATGTTTTCTATTATTACTCTTAATCAGAATGTGAGAATGTCTGCTTAAAATAATTAAAGGGTTACAAGAAGGGTATGGATATGAGGGGTTGGATAAGACCTGGAATAATTATCACAGTGTATGAGTTCTTTGCACATTATCTGGAACACAGCTGAAACTATTAAATTTATAATTAAACTATTCTTTTTGCTACAGTTATTCTATGGTAGCTTTCCATATATTAAGAGTTAAGTGAATGGGCATACATTTGAAGTTTAGATAGACTGAATAAGTCACCAAGTGACAGAAAAAATCAGTGCAGGCAAGGAAATGAAAATAAATTTGAGCTCAAATAAGGTTCACCTATAAGACATACTACAATTCCTATAGGGAGTAAAATTGAAAATGAGCTACAAAATACAGAATGTTCAGTTACAAACTATGGACATGTTAGAGTTATCTGATAAAAATCTACACACACACAAATTTAAATTGTGAATGAAAGTGTTTTGTAGGCACCTATCACAGGAATATGAGAAATGGTATCCCTGTATCAAAAACTGTACTGCAATCCAATAAAAGGGGGAAAAACATCACTGTGATCATGCTGCTTTCCAGCTTATTTCTTCATCACTTTCACTTTATTTGCTCATGGTATTGCTTTAATTAGAATTTTAATTAAATAAGAATAACTGGGAAATGATAACTTTCGCAAACAGGCTATAGACATTGAGAATAAATTTTCACCTCTCGAGTATGTGGCGGAGTATTAAGACTTCAAGATATACCCCTGGAGAGCAATGATGCCTTCAGAGGCAAGTAAGAATTCAGTAAAGCCAAAGGAGCATGATACTCTGAAAATATCTGCATCTCCTAGTACTTCCTAGTATCGATGTAATATATGGAATTAGCTGCCCAAACAGAGACTAGGATTTCTGGATGACGTTGCAATAAAATATTATAGCAAAAACACTTTCTGCATATGGAAATTGAGTGACATTCCATGATATCACCTATGCTGCCTTTGTGCTGTCTCCGCTTGCTGGCTATATAGTTAGAGAGGAAATTCCATCTTGGGAGACAATGGTTAAATTCAGTTTCATTAAACTTAGTGATGGAGGGCATATTGCTTGTGACTTCAGGTCTTGAGGTCCGAGCACACACAGCCTAGTGAATATAAGAAACCAATCCCTGTGTTATCCAGTAATGTTGTTTGTGCAAAGGTTATAGTTGTTTTTTTTTTACGAATTTAAAATGGATTTTAATCATTATTTTTAAATATTGTAATTCGTATTTTATTTATTTAGAGATACAGAAAGAAATTTAGATGGGAGTATAAAATAGAGGGGGAGAGAAAAAGGAAGATATGTATCATCACTGCTTCAACTCCGGTAAAGCTTCTTCCCTGCAGGTGGAGACCAAGGGCTTGAACTCAGGTCCTCCCTTGCTCTTTCATGGTAACCTGTGTGCTCAAACAGATACAACACCACCTAGCCCCAAATTGTATACAATTCTATAAAAAAAACTATTTTACTTTCCCCTTTACATTTTTGTTTCCCCATTTGTCCATTATATCTGTTGTGAAAATAGCAAAATATGAATGTAATATGTTCACCTTAATGTGGAACATTGAAATTAATCAGGATCTTATATCAAGTAGGAAAAAAAAATGGTGAGTAGGGTCGGCATGATATTTCACCTGGTGGGCTAACTTTTTTTTTTGTTGTTGCTGTTGACTTTTCCCAGAAGAGAGCTAGGCCACTTCTGTATTGAAAAAAGCTTCAGTTCTGTGGTGTCTGTGCCTCTTCTTCTGGATCCCAGTTTCTGTCTGAAAAAGTCAGCCTACAGTGGTGAAGCACTGAGCATGAAAAAAAAATCTTATTTCATATTTTCCTCTATTATTTTTGTCCTAATGAATCAATTCATCTCATCTTTAACAGTATAATCGAGTGATACTTCTAGCTAAACTGGAGGGTATAAAACGCAATCAATTTATTTCTGCTTAATAACTTTTGCAATGCCTTGGTGTAAACATTGCTTGTATTTGTATGTTTATGTTTAAAAGTTCCAAGTAGAAAATAAGTAATCTTTATGATATTAAATCCCCAAGTACCCTTTTTTTGAATCAAACTTATTAAATATACAATATATGCAGGTTAAGCCCAAACAAATGAGAATTTATAAATCTAATGTAGTCATTTATGTCTCTTAAAATTAAAAAGTTAGCAGAGTAATTTGTCCTTCAGCTGTTTTTCCAAAGTAACAGATTTCATTAATTTTAGATGTTTCAAACTTTGTCACACACCCGGTATCTTTTAAAAGCAAGTCCTATAAAAATGATTTCATACATTTAGAAATAATTGGATGAGTGAGGAGCGTAAAACTATTCAGAAGACTACTACTGAATCTGTAAGTAACATTAGTCACTGTGCAGGATTCAGAAGTAATGGAAGACCATTACTTCTCACTATTCGATTTTCAAAAAGAATATTATCTCTTGTTCAAAAGAAATTATTAAGATGGAGTGTGCTTTAAAATTATGGCACAACTTGTTAATACATAGCTGGCAGAACCTTAAGTCGCTTATCTCTTTAGTTCTATCCTTTGACAAATCACCATGACCAGCATCCAAATTTTAGTCTTACTATGTAAACATTGGTAAAGGAACACACTTTTCATTCACTTGAATACATATCTACATTTTATGATAGGCATTCATTCAATGATTTGTTTTAAATGTGTATTTAGTACTTACATCCCACAAGCTATTTAAAGAGTTGATGAGAGAAAGGAGTGTGTATATTCGATGAATCTTTTCTCATGTGAGACTGGGCGATTTGGGCCAGAGGACATTTCAGGTCAGTGAGCATTTCAGTATGGCTCCATCTGCTTCTAGCGAGGCCAACTTTCCAGCTCCTGATCTGAGAGGGGTGGCGAGTAGGTAATGGCTAATGGCTCTGGCCTGACTGCACTAGCCTTTTTCAGCTGACCTAATCCATAGCTTTTGCTTTCCCAGAACTGCCACCTGCCTCTCAACACCAAGCCGCACTTCAAAATAGCTCCCTGGGTTTCTCTCCTGCCACACCCCTAGCTGTGGTGTAGCTCTGGGTTGCAGCCAGCCCTGTCCCTTGACAGCCCCCTCTGCCCTTTTCACACGTGTTGCACGGACCTGCCTCTCAGTGATTTTCCTCCAACTTTGAAGTTTGTGTAAGGGTATTTCAGGTGTTCTTTATTTATGTTTTTTTTAATTCCCTTTTGTTGCCCTTGTTGTTTTATTTTTGTAGTTATTATTATTGTTATTTATGTCCTTGTTGGATAGACAGAGAGAAATGGAGAGAGGAAGGGAAGACAGAGATGGGGAGAGAAAGACAGACGCCTGCAGACCTGCTTCACCACTTGTGAAGCGACTCTCCTACAGGTGGGGAGCCGGGGCTCGAACCACGGTCCTTACAACTGTTACTGTGCTTTGGGCCACTTGCGCTTAACCCGCTGCACTACTGCCCGACTCCCACTTTATTTCTATTTTATCTGTTCTTCCCGCTGGCACATTCTTTGGTTCCTTTAATTAAAATACTTCTTAGTAGCGAAGACTAAATAAAGAAAATAAAGCAAAACGAGAAGACAAAACAGCTTTATCTCCAATATCAGTGTTTTATCCACCATCATTCTACATCACATAAAAAGTGCTACAAAATTTCTCGAGATTGGCATCTATAACTTTAGCAATGATATTTACTATTACGTTAATGGTATTATTTTATAAGGACGATTATTATAAGACTAGTTTTAAGAAATATCTACAAAATATGTAATACCATGATGCTAATTTGGTTTCACTTATAATTCTTAAATGTTTATATTTTCCACATTAAAATACATTTGTTTGAAACTGAAATGCTGCTAACATTTCACTAGAGTACTGTATTATTTTATAAGAATATGAAATATATCTGAATATGGTAAAAAAAAAATAATAATAATTTTAATGTTGCCAAAGATTGAACCTGAGGTTCCAAATGTCAGGAAAACAGTCTGCTTCTGTGTCACCTCCTTCTTTTAAAACTATTAAATGCAGGGACTCGGGTGGTAGCACAGCGGGTTAAGCACATGTCCCACGAAGCGCAAGGACCAGCTAAAGGATCCCAGTTCGAGCCCCCAGCTCCCACCTGCCATGGAGTCACTTCACAAGTGGTGAAGCTGGTCTGCAGGTGTCTATCTTTCTCTCCCCCTCTCTGTCCTCCCTTCCTCTTTGCATTTCTCTCTGTCCTATCTAACAACGACGATGATACCAATAACTACAACAACAATTTAAAAAACTATTAAATGCAGATATATATATTTCAGGGTTTTCTTTTAATTATTGATGGAAAGAAATATTTGGTTTCCCATATAACATTATGCCAGTCTGACAGGGTGTGAGCTATAAAATGCCAGTAACTTGGATAACTGAAATAAAAACTCAAGTCCTTGGGAGGGTTGGTTTCCCCTGAAAACTGAGCGGATGGGTCTATTCCATGCCTCTCGAACCTTCTGGTACCTGACAGCGGTGGTTCATGTCCCCTGGCTTTTTGACCTTTGCACTGACCCCTGGCTTCCTAGTTACATGGTATTGGTCATTTATGCACATCTGTATCCAAATGTATACAAACAAATTCATACAAACTAGATTACTAAGTTTACAGTTGACATACAACTAATAAAGTCATCTGAGGTAAAATTAACATTTCAAAGAATGATATTTGGAGGACCACATTGAAGGAATAACAATCTATATATCCTCCTCACATGTAAAATGGATTCCTCTGGCCCCAACATCCTCAAATGTTCGAAAACACATTCTAGTACCAATGCTAAGTTCCACATCTCTTGCAAATCTTATCTGAACTAGATATTGGGTGAAACTTGAAATATAATACATTGTCAAGTAAAATCACTACCCACCTATGACCCTGTGAAATCAGAGGACAGATCTGCTTTTCAAGTACAGGGGTGGCACGAGCATAAATATTCAAATCCAAATACTGGCAAGAGGGAAATAAAAATGAATCAAAGGTCTCAAACAAATTCAAAGTCTAGGACAAGCCCCGTTAGAATGTAAAGCTTGAAAATAATCCCCTTTGGCATAATGAAGCCCTGCTTCCTGATCCACTGTGGAGACAACCCAGTCTTCTGGTGCATTGGATAGACTCTTCATCCTCCTCTGTATGTGAGTTCAACCCTTTTGCTTTGGATAACATACTAACTGCTTAGTCTAACCTTAGTACCAGATGACAATTATATCATATATAAATGCATCCCCACTCACAATATTCTCAAGACATCGTAACAAAAAGGACTGGCATACAGATTTCCTGAGTAGCTGTATTCCTAATATTTCTTCCGAGACTTCCTACCCCTAACTTTTGCTGAGATGACTCAGTTGCCTGAAATCTTTCAAAGCAAGTTCTAATCTCTCCTTGTTGATTTTCCTCAAAAATGTATCCATCTACTTTTCTTATTTTACTATAAGCAGCAAAGAGAAGCCATTCTATCCCCATCAACACTTTGTTTAGAAATCTCAGCTAAACATTCAAACTCGCCCCTTGCCAGTTTTGCTTTGCATCTGACAGAAAGCAAATTCATACACATCCTCTGTCACGTTTTAAATGAGATTCATCTCTCCTGCAGCTTCCAATACCAGGCTCTGCATTTCCATTTGAGACATCACCATATTTACTTTTAGCATTTATATTTCTAAGGACACACGGTTCATGATAATTTATCTACTAAGGTGACAAATATTCTCTCTATATTGCATTCCTCTCTTCTTTTTGAGCTCCTTCCAGAATCACTTTTAACACCCATATTTCTGTCAGTAGTCTCTACAAGGAAATCCAGAATATTTTATTCCCTGAGATCACACAACTGAATGACAATCCAGTGCAGTCTACTTAACCTATTTAAGAACAGCTTCAACATTTTTTTTTTCTTTTGGCTTTCAGGGTTATTGCTGGAGCTCAGTGCCTACACTACGAATACACTGCTCCTGGAGGCCATCTTCCCCATTTTTGTTGGATAGAACAGAGAGAAATTGAGAGAGGAGGGGAAGACAGAGAGGGGGAGAAAAGGATAGACACCTGCAGACCTGCTCCACTGCCTGTGAAGCGACCCCCTTGCAGGTGGGGAGCAAGGGCTCGAAATAGGATCCTTAGGCCCGTCTTTGCTCTTCTTGCCATGTGTGCTTAACCTGCTGCACTACCCCACAGCTTCAACAATTTTAGGTGTTAGATACAACAGCACCCCCACTCTGTGTACCATCATATTCATTCTTTTGCTAGAGTTGTATGAACTCAGTTCCACAAATTGAAATGCATAGCCAATAAAAACATGTTGCTAGAGGTTAGATATCTAGCACTGAGGTGTCAGAAGAAATGTTTTTTTCTCCTTCCTGAGTACTGTAAGTAAGCACCTGCTTCATTCCTCTCACCTAGTTTCTATTACTTTGTTATCAAATCTTCATCACTACCTGGTTTATAGGCTATCAACCTGCTCTTTGTTTTCATGGTATTCTCTCTCTCTCTACAAAATTCTCCTTGAGTATGGATCAACCTGTCAATGTACACGTTTGGCAGGGAAGCAATTAAAGAAGCCAGACCTTCCACCTTCTGCACCCTATGATGACCCTGGGTCCATACTCCCAGAGAGATAAAGAATAGGAAAGCTACCAGGGAAGGGGATAGGATACGGAGTTCTGGTGATGGGAATTGTACCTCTCCTATCCTATGGTCTTGTCAATGTTTCCATTTTATAAATAAAAAATTAAGGGAGTCGGGCAGTATCACATCAAGTTAAGCACACATGGCATGAAGCTTAAGGATCCTGGTTCAAGCCCCTGCCTCCCTACCTGCAGGGGGGTCAGCTTCACAAGCAGTGAAGCAAGTCTGCAGGTCTCTATCTTTCTCTCCTCCTCTCTGTCTTCCCCTCCTCTTTTGATTTCTTTGTCCTATCCAACAACAACAACAGCAATAACAATAACAATGATAAAACAACAAAGGTAACAAAAAGGAGAAAATAGTTTCCAGGAGCAGTGGATCTGTAGTGCGGACACTGAGCCTCAGCAATAGCCCTGGAGACAAAATAAACAAGCAAACAAATAAATAAAAAAATAAGTAAATAAATAAATGGAGAAGAAAAAAATTAAGTCCCCCTTTTAGAAGAACATTAGTTGTATTGTGTTAGAGCCTGAAATTGTGATTTTATTTTTACTGGATTGCCTCAGTGTAACTTGATTACACTTTACTAATGTCCTTGAGATCAAAACAGATAAGTTACATTTGAAGGAGATAACTTCTCTGAGTATATGCCCTTGTTATCTTTAGAGTGTTAGAATATAATGATCAAATAGTCATCATTTGCTTATGTTGAGCACAAATCCCCACCGCCCTCCCTTTTGTTTGCTATTACTCTTCCTCAGGAGTGAGAAACATTTGGCCTGGTTGTTAGAGGGTAGCAAACCATTTGAGCATACCCAATGCTATGTGCGAGGACTGGGGGTCAAGGCCCTGCTCCCACCTGAAGGGAGAAGATTCAATTGCAGTAGAGCAGGTGTTTATCTTTCTCTTTCCCCCTCTATCTCCCACTCCTCTAGCAATATATCTCTGTTCTATGAAAGAAAAGAAAAAAAAAATTGCTACCAAGAGTGGGGGATGTGTAATGGTGGCACTAAATCTCAGTGATAACTCTGGTGGCAACTAAAGTTTAACAAAAATGGGGAGCGGGTGCTGGCACACCTGGTTGACAGCACATGTTGCAATGCTCAGGGACCCAGGTTCAAGCCCCCGCACCCCCCCAGGGAGAAAGCTTAGCAGCTGGTGAAGCAGGGCTGCAGGTGTCTCTCTGTCTCTTTCCTTTCCCTCTCTGCATCCCCCTTCTTCTCAAATTCTGGCTGCATTTATCAAATAAATAAAAGAAAATTTTAAAATGATGAACAAAAAATATTTCTAAAAAAAAACGAGAGAGAGGGAGAGAGAGAGAGAGAGGAGAATATCTGACACAGAGAACATTCATTTGTGCTGGCTCTGCCAACACAACTGCATTGTGACTCAAAATTCAATAATTCAGGAAGTCTTTCCCATAGCATTACCAAGTGGTAATATCTACCTTGAGACTTTAGTATTTATGTTATAAATATCCAACTGATCTCTAAAAAAAAAAAAAAAAAAAATCAGTCCTTACTCGGTTCAAACTAAAACAGAAAGTAACATTACTATGTGTGACTTTCTACCCAGGCACCCACACTCCTAGGCAAGAAAGCCTGATGGTCTGAGGCAGAAAGACTTGACTGAGTCCATTCACCCCCACATTTTATTAGCCATCATCTTGCTTTGTGTTAATCCAGTTTGGAACACCAGTTTTTGTGTTAAAAATGTCCCTGAAGTGTCATAAATATAAACGCTCAGTAACTTTCATTTACCCAGGAACCACTCCCAACAGAGGCAGTTGTCAACCACTGCAAAGATGGAGAGCACAATTCATGTGGCAGGCTTCACACAGCTTGTCTGCAAGCCTACCTGCACCAAACCATAACTCGATTTCACATGGCTCTGCAACCTAGTGAACCGATTTCAGCACTTCTCTTGTAGAATTAGAGTGGAATGGAAACAGGGCTAAGGGATAAGTAAATTAGCGGTGAAAATGTATGTCCTAAAAGAGGCCAAAGGCTTAGGAAACTTCCTGCATATGATCTCTTTTAATCCTCACAGCAATGACACTTTTCTCTGAGCAGATTGGTATTCAAGGTGATTCTTTGCAGCTTGTATGAGATGCAACTGAGTTAGCTCCTCCCCCCCCATTTCTTTTGAAAATTTCAACCTGCTTTCCTTGAACTCAAAGACATGTTCTGTTTGTTTTGAGCACAGTTCTTTTCCTTAGATCACAAATGAACAACTCAAAGATATTGATCTACTTTTCCATATCAATTTAAAATACTTTCAGATATGTCCTATGGGACAAGTAAAGAAGTACAAATGTTCCCTCTCAGCTTATAAAATTTCTTCTTTATCATGACTGGATCATTTTTCTTCTTGTCTCTTCTTTCTGAGATAACCTTCTGTCACTTGGGGGAATTGCTGGTTCTCTGGTAATATCTTCTCAACAATACTACTTTGCCCACTCAGAAATGCTACACTTTTTTATAGTTTTATATTTCCACATAAGTTAATGCATAGATAAATATAGACATAGATACAGTTGATTATAAGCAAATTCCTGTTTTCCCTAATAGGTTTCATAACTACAAAAATAAAGGTGACCCTTTATTCATTTTCCAGTTTGATTTTAAATCCTCTGAGAGCAAACACATCATGAGCTACATTAAGAACATGAATTTCAGAAGTCGGGCGGGTAGCACAGTGGGTTAAGCTCACATGGTGCGAAGCTCAAGGACCCACTTAAGGATTCCCGTTCCCCACCTGCAGGGGAGGCACTTCACAGGTGGTGAAGCAGATCTGCAGGTGTCTTTCTGTCCCCCTCTCTGCTTTCCCCTCCTCTCTCCATTTCTCTCTGTCCTATCCAACAATGACATCATCACTAACTACAACAACAATAAAAAACAACAAAGGCAACAAAAAGGAAAATAAATAAATAAGAACATGAATTTAGTGGGCCAGGGCATTAAAGGAAGCTTGAAATCGGCCTGCAACAACTTACTCTTGAGTAATGTGTTGTTGTTGTTTTTTTCTCTTCCATATGTGTGTTGGCTAAGATTCCTAAGAAGCAAGGGAGAATCAGATCTATAAAAGATTTAAGAGAAATAGCTGTGAAAATGGAAAGGAATTCTGGGCCTTGAGGTGGAAAGAGTTGTTAAAATAAGAAAGAAACTGAAACCCTCTGAAATAAAAAACAAGAAAAGGCCTGATATTTTACATTTCAGCAAGATAGTCAGGTGCTAGTTTCCCACAAAAAAAAAAAATCCTTTTTTTTTTTTTTTTGCCTCCAGGGTTATCGCTGGGGTGGCTCAGCACCTGCACTACGAATTCACTGATCCTGGAGGCTATTTTTCCCATTTTTGTTGCCCTTGTTGATGTTAGTATTGTTATTGTCGTCGTTGTTGGATAGGACAGAGAGAAATGGAGAGAGGAAGTGAAGACAGAGGGGGAGAGAAAGACAGACACCTGCAGACCTGCTTCACTGCCTGTGAAGGGACTGCCCTGCAGTGCTTTGCGCCACATGAGCTTAACCTGCTGCGCTACAGCCAGGCCCCCTGAGGAAAAACATTCTTAAGGAACCCGGGATCATCCTCAAGGATTGACTAGGAGGGGGATGGATAGATAGCTCACCAGTTAGGGCACATGCCTGCCTTGGCATACAGGTGCCTCAGGCCTAATCCCTGGGACTGAATGCTAGAATAAATGGAAGGTGTCACAGAGCAGAACTCCGGTGTTGTACTAGCTCTGTGTTTATCTGAGTAAAAGAGTTGGCTAGGTGATGCGGAAATTACACACCTGTGAGACTCTATCTGAAAATAATTGGTTAGAATGGACCACAGAAAAACCATGTTTCAACATTATTGGGGGGGGGGGCGGCTTTCAGAGATCAATAAGTGATGCCTTTCCATCAAGGAAGTGCTACATGGCAGAGTGCCTGGAGGGCACATTGATGAGATCAATGCAGGCTCCTTGGAGCATAGCTTCTTCCACTGGCAGCTGCACTGTGCATCAGTCTAGTCCTTATACGTGAATATTCCATGGGTGCAGCATTCTCTGTCCATGGATATATCCCTTTTCTTTCCTTTCATGTGACAGATGATTTCTATATATATCGTATAAATAGTTCAACTGGAGATGAATACAAAATATCCTACATGTTTGAATACACAAACCCAGATAAAGGTGTTACTAAATTTACCTATAGCGAGAATTTAGTGCTCACGACTTTTCAGTGGTCATTGCTCTTTGTTGAGAGAGGCTAGTGCAGGCAAAAATTTCCACAATAAATTACATTATGGTGCAAGAATAGATTTCTTGCAGATATGTCGTAGAGACTAGACTCCTATTTATGTAGAATTAATGGGATGTCTTGATATTTTCACAAGGCATGGTGTGCTTTTTAAAAATGAACTCCCATTTGAATTTGGTATATATTTCACACATGGTAACTTCTGATAGAAAAACCTAAGACACGGATATAAGAAAGACAAATGTGTAGTGCAGATTCACTGGATGAGACACAATATAAATCGAAGCATTTAAGTGATGATTTATTATTCAGCATATAATTCAGGGTGAAGTAGCCCCTTAAAATAATGTGTCTGTATCCAATAAACTTGTATCTGGGACTCAGAAGTTCTTTTGAATCTGGGAATACTTTCACCATATTTCGGTAAAGTGTCTAGTTTCTTTCATATTGACTGTCTAGTGCTATTCAAGAAACTATGACATTTCATAGAACACTCATAGGCAATCTCCATTATTCCATGAATGACATTCACACATCATCCTCTAAATTTCCCATAGAGAGCCACAGAGAAACAGCAAGGCAGGCTAAACAGATTTCTTAAACTTCCAAAGGCATGCCTCTAATGACTCAGTTCAAACCAGCAGTGTGTAGGTGTGATATTTGTTGGTGACAAAGCTGCATATTTATGGAGAATGTTCCTGAAACTATCAAATCAGGAGCATGTGGAGCAGAATTGCTTTGAGACACTTATACAGTGTGGAGAAGAATACAATAAATTATTGTACCCTTTCCACTTCTGCTTTTTTTCTAAAGACATCCCTTTCTCTCCATGCTTTATTGTTTGTATGCGTGTGTGTTTCTCTCTGTGTGTGTGTGATAAATAAAAATCATGCCTAAGCTTTCTGCTGACAGTGAAGTTACAATAATGACTCTGAACCCTATTTTCAGCTTGTATGTAGGGTTTATAAAAAGTAAGGGCTACACCATAGTATTACTGATCTTGGCAAAACATCTTGGAACCTTCATTTCCCTTATTTTCTTTTGCATTTTAAGCTAATGTCACTTTCCAGAACATTCCTCGGCATACTAATAGGAAAAAAAAGGAAATTCAGTCTTGCTATTCAGCATGAACTTTTCAATGATTCAGTTTTCTGTGTGATCATCAGAATTTCTCTCCCAGAGCTGGAGACTGCTGAGATGTGTATTTAAGTGCAGGCATGCAATATTAGCCTTGTGGAGCAGGAAGAGAAAACTGTAGCTGATCATGTTTCTAAAATCTTTTCTTCTAGGATGCTGATTGCAAGCTAACTGGTAATAATTTCCATCTGGTGGTGTCTTGCACCTGCTTTCCTCTCTCTCTCTCTCTCTCTTTTTTCCTTAGTAGAAAAAAGTTTTGTTGTTTCCTTCAAGAGTTGTTAATAGCTACTATACAAATACAAATAGTAACAGACATTGTGGGCTCACAGTTTCTAACAAAAACAAGCTTTAATTAAAAAGCAACTGAAGTCATGAGTCTATACTTGCTTTAAACTAGAAAACAAATCTGAAGAGCTGCTGTGAGTTAATTTTATTTCCCCTAATCCTTCGTAAAGCATCAATGAAATGAAAACTCTTGAAAAGGTTTCCCATATAACTTACAAATTAAATCAAGTTGTTGTTAATTTCCTTGGAAATACATGTTTTTGGAAATAGTATAGAGACACCTAGGAAAAATAGCACAGATTTTTCAAATAAATAATTTTCTCTTCTTGTAAGCACAGTGTTTTGCACAGATAAAAACATTAAAAAGTCCCTAGTTGGGCCAGGTGGTGGCATGCCTAGTTGAATGCAAATGTTACAGTGCTCAGAGGGACTGGAGTTAAAGCCTCCAGTGTTCACTTGCACTGAGGAAACTTTACAAGCAGTGAGGATGTGCTGTGGGTGACATTTTCTCTTTCCTTCTCTGTCTTCCTCTTTGCTCTCAATTTGTCTGTCTTTTATCAAATAAATAAATAACATATTAGGGAGAAAGAAAGGAAGGATGGATGGAGGGAAAGAAGGAAAGGTAGAAGGAAGGAAAGAGGTAGGGAGAAAGGGAGGAAAGGAGGAAGGAAGGAAGGAAGGAAGGAAGGAAGGAAGGAAGGAAGGAAGGAAGGAAAGAAGGAAAGAAGGAAAGAAGGAAGGTAGGAAGAAAATAAGGTGCCAAGTTAACCTTATATTGTAGATTGAATTCAATGAGAGCTTTTTCAGACATACATTCATAAATGCACAAATGCTGCTCTTGAGACAAGTCTTGGATAATATACCAACTGCCTATTTGTTTGGGGTGCAGTGACAATATCAAGGAACAATATCAAGAATTTGTTACAGAATATATGGAAATCTAAATTTGCTTCATGATGGGTGGACAAGTGAATGAGTATGTTTTAAGCTTCTCACCATTTTGTATGACATTGGCTGTAAGATTGTGTATTGACTCAAAACATTTGAGGAATTTCCCATCTGTTCCTAATCTTTTTAATGTTTGGATCATGAAAGAATGCTGGATCTTTCCAAAGACCTTATCTTCATCTAATGAAATCATCATGTGATTTTTTTTAAATTTCTTTTCTTGATATAGTGAGTTATGTTTATTGATTTACATTTATTGAACCATACTTGAAACCCTAGGATAAAACCTACTTAGTCGTAGTACACCTTCTTTTTAATGTACTACCAAATAGGATTGGCTTAAATTTATTGGCAGTTTTAGCGTCTGTGGTCATCCAGGATATATGCTAGTAGTCTTCCTTTTTAGTTGTATCTCTGCCTGCTTTTGGTTTCAAGGTGATGCTGGCTTCATAAGTGTTAGGGCATACCTGTGTCTCCTATATTCTGGAAGATCTTAAAGAGTGTATGTAGTAGGTCTTCTTTAAAGTCTTTGTAGAATTTAATTGTAAAGACATCTGGGCCTGGACTTTATTATGTTTTCAATTTTATGGCTATCCTTGGCCTATACATGTTTTGAAGTTCTACCTGGCTTAGTCTTGAGAGGGTGTATTATTCTAAAAATTTATTTATTTCAAGGTTCTTTAGGCTGGTGGCATATAATTATTCATAGAATTCTCAAATGGCATTCTGAAATTTTATGGTGTCAGTTGAGATCTCTCCCCTTTTATTTATGTTACAATTTATTTGGATTTTATCCTTTTCTTTAGTGAGTCTGGTTACAGGAGGTTGTCAGTTTTCTTTACCCTTTTAAAGAACCAACTCTTAGTTTCATTGACTTTTGTATGATTTGAGTCATTTTGTTTTCAATGTTATTGATTTCTGCTCTATTTTTTGTTATTCTGTTTCTTCTGCTTGCTTTGGGTTTCCTTTGTTCTTCTTTTTCAAAATCCTTCAAGTACCACCTTACTAATTTGAGTTTTTTTCCTTGTATTCCATTGTGTGCCTAGTGGCTATGTATTTCCCTCTTAGTGCTGCTTTAGCTGTTTTCCCAATATTCAGATAGCTTTTGCCCGAATTTTCTTTTGTTTCCAATAAAATGTAAGTCTTTTTTTAATTTCCTCTTTCACCTAGTAGTTGTTGAGTAATATACTACTGACTTTCCAGTGTGGGGTTTCCTCTAACTTTGTTTTTGCAGCTGAGTATCAATTTACTTCCATTGTGGTCTTAGGAGATGCTTGAAATAATTTTAATGCCTCTAAATTTATTGATGCTGTCTTTGTGGCCTAGCATATAATATATGCAGGAGAATAACACATGTGAATTCAAGAAAAATGTATATTCCTCTTTTGTTGAATGAGACCTCTAAAGATATCTACTAGGTCTATCTGTTTAACTGCCCATCTCTTTATTTACTTACATTGTTTCTATATTAATTCTTCTGCCTGGTTGATCTACCCCCTTAAGAGAATAAGAAGTTATAATTGCCAGGGAGTCAGTCGGTAGCGCAGCAGGTTAAGCGCAGGTGGCACAAAGCGAAAGGAGCTACATAAGGATCCCGGTTTGAGCCCCGGACTCCCCACCTGCAGGGGAGTCACTTCACAGGTGGTGAAGCAGGTCTGCAGGTGTCTTTCTCTCCCTCTTTCTGTCTTCCCCTCCTCTATTTCTCTCTGTCCTATCCAACAACAACAATAACAACTACAATAATAATTGTAACAACAATGAAAAACAATGCCAACAAAAGGGAAAATAAATAAATAAATATAAAACAATTTAAAAAGAAGTTATAATTGCCTCCTATTACTGTGTTGTTATCATTTACTATAAAATGAACTTGCAAAGTTTTTTATATAAATATTTGTCTAATGCCACACCCTTATTCAACTGGCAGAGGTACTATCCTATACAGACAACTTTCATTTATTTTCTAATTCTTAGTAAGTTGATACTTCCTGGGAAATATTTGCATAAGATAATGAAACAGGATTACCAAGGAATTAGCAGCAGTGCTATTAACATGCCCTCCTACCCACACACTCACCTCCTGTAGACTCACATTGACATCAGAGGAGAATATATAGATCCTTCATTTATAACAACAAGAAATTAAAGCAGCAAGAAATAATGATGATTTCTCTGATTATTTTTAAACCAACTAAAATATCTCTGTCTTAAAGACACACACACACATTAACCTAAATGCCTTTTAGTGTAGCTCATAAAATGTCTTATAACTGGATATATATATATATATTCTGGGAAACAATCACCAGATAGTCAAAAAAATTAGAATTAGATTAAAATTTTTAATAGCACCACATCTTGCCATTCTTTTCCCTACTTTTATAAGAATCTCTCCCACCTTATTTTGCATTCCCTTCTTCTAAGTCAACATGTTTTGATCTTGTGGTAAATGCTGTTTGTAACCTGAAGGTGATTATAAAACTACATCCCACTTATTACTTAATAGATCTTCAATTTAGCCTCAGTGCACTCAATTCATCTGCACTAGATCTAAACAAATACTGTGTTATAAAGGTCAGATGTAACTGGCAAAAGTAAATAAGTAATCTTTAAATAAAAGCTCATTACGCAGAAGCATATTGCTACCTTCAGCTTTTGAGTGAAGGTGCTTTTCAGAAAGAATTAAAGGGAAATTAGTCATATTTCATTTCTCTTGGTGTGTCTTGTTTCTCAATGCAATGTCATTTGTTTCAAGAGAGGTCAAATCAGATTACTGTTTTTTTCCTTGATGTGTCACATATGCATAGTTTTAATTTGCAGGCCTATTTGGAAGAATGATAGACTGATGGCTCTCGAGTGAAGATTATAAAAGTGTTGTTAGTTCTGCTGAAGTATTTTGCATATAAATTTAAATTGGAAATGTGCTTGATTTAATGATGTAGTTGAAGAAAAGTCAAATCAAATACCCTCTATGGTACCATGCTTGCAAACGAGTTATAAATAAAGCAAACAAACAAAAACTATCTCCAGGGTATATAACTCTGTGATTAAAAAAAAAAAAAAAGATGATATTGTGTCCTTCAGGATAAAATGTATAGAACTGGAAGTGGTCGTGCTTCATGAAATAAGTAAGGAAGTACAAGACAAATACTTCAGAAATAATATAAAGCAAAACTTAAAAACAATCACAAACCACAATGGGCCAACAAAATTCAAGGCAATCATCAATGGTAATGTGATTTTGACCAAAGACTTCAAGGCAAAAGAAATGAAGTCTTTACAACAAAGATAGTGAGGAAAGACATCACAGCACCCCTCCACCATCCATGAAGTTTCCCTGTTGTGGTAAGAGAACTCAAACTCAGGACCTCAGGCATGATAAATATGAACTCTACCAAGTGAGCTGTTTCCTGGTCCTAGAATAGTCCCTTTTGAATGACTGCCTTTTACTACCAAGTTCTTCTCCTTAGCCTGTGCTCTGTTCTATTTCCCTGCTTCCCTTCATTTCTTTCCTCCACAGGGTCACTACTTTTCCATGAACTGACTGCTCAAACTGCCACCTTCGTGAATCTAATGTTGTGATTATTGACACTTTGCTTAGCTACTTACTTATTTCACTGTTTTGACACAAAGCCGTCATAAAAAACTTTCTCAGAGACACTGTTTTCTAGCTAACCCATCCATGCATTTGCCACTGCTAAGAGGGTTTCTGAAATGCCTTTTATTTAGATACATTGACCAAGAACAACATGATAAAAACCATTTTCATTACTTGATTGTCATGCCTTGTGTATCACAGAGCAAGTCTAAAATTAGACTCTTGGCACCAGAATGCAATCAGTCTGCCAGAGACACAAGTGTGAAGTGGTTTGTTGTTTTTGTTTTGGGGTGGGGAAAGAAATTTTTCATGTTTTGAATACAAAATGCTTTAAATAAAGTTGCAAAGTGAAAACACTTTTCTGTGCAGATGTAAGATAATAAGACAACTAAGGATTACTATGTTGACTGAGAAAGATTTGATTTCAGCATAGAGAAAAGTCTATAATTCCTCTTTCAATAAATGGGAATACTGTGACATTTTCTTCACTCCTGAAAACAGATGTCAGTAGTTTATCTCCTAATTGGTCCAATATGGTGAATTGTGACTCATTATTTCCTAGAATGAAATCTTCATAAATATTATCATTTACTAAAATGGAGAAGTTGATAATATGTTAGCATAAAACACACTCCTTTTCAACTTTGCTATTAAGACAAAATATATAAAGTGAGAAAAACTCCCTTTCTCCAACAGTTGGAGAGTATCAGTTCCCTAGATAGTATTGTATTGTCTCCCTATAAGTCAAAGCAGCCTGTTTTTATGAAAAGTTTAATTTTAAAAAATGCAATGGAAAGATTCTAATTGTATGAGGCTCCCATTCTTGGGGTGAAATTTCAAAATAATAATAATATTTTCTGTCCCTGCTCAGCAATTCAGTTTGAGATTCTCCCCTAAGTACAATTTTACCTTATCAAAATTTCAGTTTATAACATGTATATGTCCATAGAGTGAAGATGTGGGAGCCAGGTGGTGGTACACCTGGTTGGGCACACAAGTTACAATGTTTAAGGGCCCAAATTTGAGCCCCGGGTCTCCACCTGCAGGAGGAAAGCTTTGCAAATGGTGAAGCAGTGCTGCAGATGTCTCTCTTTCTTCCTTTTTTTAAATTTTTATTTATAAAAAGGAAACACTGACAAAAACCAAGGAATAAGAGAGGTACAACTCCATACAGTTCCCACCACCAGAACTCCGTATCCCATCTCCTCCCCTGATAGCTTTCCTATTTTTTATCCCTCTGTGAGTATGGACCCAGAGTCATTTTGGAGTGCAGAAGGTGGAAGGTCTGGCTTCTGTTCAGCTTCTCTGCTGAACATGGATGTTAACAGGTTGATCCATACTCCCAGCCTGTCTCTTTCTTTCCCTAGTGGGGCAGAGCTCTGGGGAAGTAGGGCTCCAGGACACATTGGTGAGGTCATCTGCCCACAGAAGTCCAGTTGTCATCATTTTAGCATCTGCACCTTGGTGGCCTCTCCAGACAATCCCAGGTTGTAAGCTGTTTCTTGCTGAAGCTCACACCAGGTGTTGTCTCCATGTTGCCAGCCATCTTAGCTCCGCCCCCTCTCTCTTCCTTTCTATCTCCCCCTACCCACTTGATGTCTGGCTTTCTCTATCCAATAAATAAGATAATAAATAAAATAAAATAAAATAGTTTTTTAAAAAGACATATGAATATCTTGCATTATGATAAATAACTATTTCATGTTCTAGTATTAACTGCTGACAACATAATTAAAATGCACCTTTAATTTACCACTTTAGGGAGTCGGCCAGTAGCGCAGCAAGTTAAGTGCAGGTGGTGCAAAGCTCAAGGATCAGCATAAGGATTCTGGTTAGAGCCCCTGGCTCCCCACCTGCAGGGGAGTCACTTTATAGGTGGTGAAGCAGGTCTGCTGGTGTCTTTCTTCCCCTCTCTCTGTCTTCTCCTCCTCTCTCCATTTCTATTCTATCCAAAAATGATGACATCAATAACTACAATAATAAAACAACAAGGGCAACAAAAGGGAATAAGTAAATATATTTTTAATTACCACTTTAAAATAGTTGCACTGGCAGAAGAGTAGTATTAACTCATCATCCACTAATCTAACTACATGGCAATTTTTGGTAACATACTACCATGCCAATGAACAGAAACATGCCCTTCAAAGAAACTGTAGATGGGTCAAAATTATAGCAAGTGAAAATGGTAGTAGCATCTCTACATCTATGAAAATTTCAAGTATGTGTTTCAGTCAATATATATGAGTTTAATTAAAGTGCTACTTCTGGTCCTAATGTGTATTTAAAAATCCTGAGTTTTCAGAACAAAAGCTCAGTAATCATTAACTCTCTTTTTCTGCAACTTTAAGTAATGCTCTCTTCACTTTGTATTGTAAAGCAATAAATAACTGCTAAGCATAGCAGAGAAGTAGGCTCCTATCTTATTAATCTAATAATTATTTATAAAGGCTCCATTAGTCTCTATAGAAATCTGGTCAGATATTCACTGACTGTTTCTGCATATTTGGCACATGTGAATGCACTGCTCACGGAAAAGTGGCTGACACTAGCAGATATCTCATTGGTTAGAGAAATTCCCACATGCTGTTAAACAATAATCACCAAATTTCTGTGATTTGAATCCCTTGAAATGTATTTCCTACTCACCAAGAATGAGAGTGTTTGGGGACCAGCTGGTACCCAGGTGAGCACACATGTTACCAAGCAAAAGAATAGAAGTTCAAGCTCCTGGCCCAGTCCCACACCCTCCATCCATTTCTTGTTCTCCCCTTCCCTCTTGATTTCTGTCACTCCCTCCCCTCTCTGTCACTCCTTTCCCTCTTGATTTCTCTCTCTGTTTCTATCAAATAAAGAAAGAAGGAAATAATTAGAAAAAAAAAGAGTGTTATCCATAAACTCGCTGTATGGGACAGATTTCGTCCAGTAGTGTTCTCAGACACCAAACTTCCTTCCATTGATGAATGTCTTCTACATGGACATCTTTGCTTTCAGCAGTTGAACAATTACTGAGTATGCTAAATGATTCTGAAAGTGGATGTTTCAAAGAATTATCTATCACTTCTGTTCATATAGTTTTGAGCACAAGAGTTGTATAACTCCAGAATAACAACAGAGGAGATGTGTCAATGCCATCTCCAGGTGCTCATAATAAAAAGAAGTCAGTAACATAATAAAAAGAAGTCAGTAATAAAAAGAAGTCAGTAACATAGTTCCTTCCACCCACAGGAACTCTCTGCTAGCTAGCCCTGTTTCCATACAAACAGACTAGATATTAGCTAGAAAGGCCGTTGAAATGTATTTCATTTTAACACCTAGGAATAGAAAAAAGAATACCATGTGCACAATGATAAGAACTTATTTCTACTTTGCTAGTCCCCTTCCTTCCTTGAAGGAGACAAAATGGTAGAAATTAATACAACAGAGAGAAACAAGAAGAAAAATACCACTACTACACAGGCTGAAATTGTATAAAAATTGCCTTACATGAAATGTTAAGTTTTCCTATTATTTGAGTAAGTGAAAGCAGTGACAAAAAATAAGATAGGAAAGGCTGACTTAGTCCCATTGCTAATTACTAGTTTGAAACAAAAGAATCATTTATCTTTAATTATCTGACAAAATACAAGAAAACAAGGGAAGAAAGATCTGAATGTAATAGAGACTTTTATTCCATGGATAATCATTTTCTTAAAGCATTTTCTTAAAGCCTCATTGTGAAGAAATGGATTTCATCAGGGAAAAACAAAATCGCTCTTTCAATATTCTAGGTTCTCAAATCATTTCATTATTCTACCACAATTTTAGTATACAGTTGACACAAATATTACCTAAAATAATTGGTCTTATATTTTGTATTCCAAACCCAAATCCCAAAGGGTCACTGAATTAATCCTTGGAAAAAAATTGCATTTCCAAAGTTTAGTAAAAGTAGTATAATTACCAAAATATGAGCTGCAGGAGGCCAGGAACTGGACCCGGTTTCTGTCAGCTGAACCATCTTGCTGACCCTACAACCTTCTATTTTCCATTGACCTGTGTACTTTGCACCTCAAAAATACCAAGAACGCAACCAAGAGTATTATCCTAAGGAAAAAAAAAATTGTCAGGGAAGATTAGTTTTAAAGTTAGAAAGGAGTACAGTGGGAAACCAAAACTCTTAAGAGCTATTAAGACTTAAAAATAAGTCATCAAGAAAAAAAAAAATGTTGCAGAGATAATGCAAAATACACATGGTGGCCATTCCCTCTTAAATTGTACTAAGAAATGAGAGAAAAAAACTAAATTATAAAGCTAGACATAACCTGTACCTCCTAGCCTTCAAAAGAGCATACAGGGACTAGGTGGGTGAGCAAGGAAGTCTCCCTGTTGAATACCTATTTCCCAAACTTACTAACTGCTTTGCTTTCAGTGGGTGGTTCTGTGCTGGTTCTCAAAATTCTCCCCTAGTTGTATTCTACTGCTTCCAGGTCAACACTTAAGTCTATTGTGTCAACACTTAAGTCTGTTGTAATGTAAAACCTTTATCAACTCAGCTCTTTCAACTACTTCATCTCTGCTGTCCTTTTGGTATGTTTGCAAGTGCTGACTTGGAAATAAGGAAATGTTCTTTGAAACAAAGTGGATATAGAACCTTTCAGGTCAAAAGCTGCCTCTAACCTGTTCTTCCTGACTGAGGTCTATAGTTTCTCCATGCCCAACTCCCCAAAATCACAAGAGGCCAGGTGGGTCTATGGGTGTGTTCACTGCTATAATATACATCAGACACCTTGAGGGGGCATAAAGCCCCCTGCTAGACATTAGGGATACACTAGTGAACACAACACACCTGCTTCTCAGCTTCATGAGAGGAATGGTCTCTGGAGGTAGATGGAAGAGTAAACGAGGTGTATCAGCTAACACTTGCTCACAACTTAATCAGATAGAGAAGACGTAACTGGGTTCCATCCTGTAAACACTCTAGAGACCCTCTACCCTCCATATCATTACTCACTTCCTACTTACTGCTCGCTCATTCGCTCTCTCTCTCTCTTTCTCTCTCTCTCTTTCTCTCTCTCTCCCTCTCTTTCTCTCTCTCTCTCTTTCTCTCTCTCTCTCTCTCCTCCTTTCTCCTTTCCTTCTTCCTTCCTTTTTTTTTTTTTTTAACACCAGGTTGATGTCTGGTGCTCTCTACTATCACTATGAATCCACTACTCCAGGCAGTCATTTTTCCATTTTTTTTTCTCTTTCTTTCTATTTTATTTTTACCTGATAGGACAGAGAGAAATTGAGAGGGAAGTGGAGGTAAAGAGGGAGAGGGAAAGATGGACATCTGCTTCACCACTCCTGAAGCATCCTCCCTGCTGGTGGGACCGGGGCCTTGAACCTGGATCCTTGAACCAGGATCCTTGAACATGGTGATATGTGCACTTACCCAAGTGTGCCCCCCCCCTTCCCCCTGCTTCTTTCCTAAAGTGGATACCAGTACAGTGAGATGAATATTCACTCTAAGTAAGAGTAGGAAATAAAGATTTTTCTCAGATTGGGGGTATGGATTGACCTGCTAGCACCCATGTATAGCTGAGAAGCAATTATAGAAACCAGAACTCCTACCTTCTGCAAACCAAAAAGAATTATGGTCCATACTGCTAGAGAGGGAGAAATGATAGGGGAAGATGATTGGAGGGTCCTGAACTCCAACTCCATGAGAACTCACAAGAGAGAAGAGGAAAAAATGAAGGACATTCAGAAGTAGTAATAGGTGTAAGTGAGACTTAGAAAGGAAGAGACAGCAGAACCATATACACATAGGCAAATATATAGGCATATATTTATAGAAATAATAGTCAACCCAAATCTTTAACCTTCGGAGAACTACTATAGCTTCCAATGGAGGGAATGGGGTTGGTTATAGAACTCTGGTGGTGGGAACATTGCAGAATTATTCCCCTGTTACCTTATTATTTTGTAAATCAATATTAAGTCACTTATATATATATATATATATTATAATTTTTATTTATAAAATGGAAATATTGAGAAGACCATAGGATAAGAGGGGTACAACTCCACACAATTCCCTCCACCAGAACTCCCTATCCCATCCCTCCCCTGATAGCTTTCCTATTCTTTATCCCTCTGGGAATATGGACCCAGGATCATTATGGGGTGTAGAAGGTGGAAAGTCACTAATATATTCAAAGAGAGAGAAAGAGAGAGCAGACTAGTGATTTAGTGTAGTGGCTCTAGAGAAAGGCCCTCATGCGGGGGGTTCAAACCCCAGTCCCACCAGACTTTGCTCTGGTAAAAATAATAGAATAGCATAGAATAGAATAGAATAGAATAGAATAGAATAGAATAGAATAGAATAGAATAGAATAGAATAGAATAGAATAGAATAGAATAGAATAGAAAAATTATCTTATTGCCAGGGTTCAAATCCAGCTCTAGGATCAACTAGTAGCATTGAAGGGGAAAGAGTGAAATTAGAAGCGTAACAGAAATTTTCAAGACATTCCAAAACTAATTTACATAATATTCATCGTTTTTGTTCTGAAAGAAACAGGAAGTTATTGGAACATTTTGAGGAAATGTCTACTATAACTAAAGACATTCAGTGTCCACTGATGAACTGTTTTTCTCTCTTTCTGCTTACCTAGTGAGCCAGAAATATGAATTTGTCTCTACAGAAAGGAGAACAGCACAGAGATTCCTGCCCATGTTTACTGATATTATTTTGCTCGATAGCTCATAACAATAGTCATGTCCTTGTATCTTGGGGCGGGGGGGATTTCACTCATTGTTCAGTAGAATGGATTTTAAATTAGTTGTTATTCCAAGGAGTTAATGCAACTCGCCTTGCTCTGTGAAATTGATAGGAAGCATGATGTAAGCCCATTCATATATCTCATCATCTAACTCTTTCCCTACTACTATTCATCTATTGATAGTATGCATATGCATGCATATCTACAGTATGTGTGTATACATTTTACATTATATAAGCTAAAGAGTAAATAAGGAGGTCTTTATATATTTATATTGTAATAAGGTGTAATATACAGAGAGCAAAATGTTAGTCATTATATTATGACACTATATTATTTAACATTGTAATGTTGTATCGTTGGGGGTCAGGCACTAGTGCAATGGGTTAAGCTTACATGGCGCGAAGTTCAAGGACCAGCCTGAGGATCCCTGTTCGATTTCTCTCCATTCTATCCAACAATGACAACATCAATAACAACAACAATTACTACAACAACAATTTTTTTAAAAGGCAACAAAAGGGAAAATAAATACATAAATATTTTTTAAATGGGAAAAAATAATGGTGTATTGCGGGGAATACACAGGTGGCTAGAACCTTAGCCAGTTGCCATGGTCCTGAGATTAGACAAACCCCAGGGTGGAGAGAAAGTAACCCCAGCCGGTCAAAATACAGTTGATCAAAAGAGGTCAGGTGGAAGCATGCATATATGATACCTCTAGCTAGGGCAATGGCAAATGTATACCTCCTCTATCCAAACATCAAGAAGTATTTATTAGTAAAACTTGTGCATTACATAAATACATCAGAAGTAGATGTCCTGACAAAATATCAGGTGGTTAAATATTACAAAGACAGAGATGAGGATGAATTTCTAAGTGAGAGCTTATCAGGGTAAGTAATGGTGCTTGAAACTATCATTATCCAATGCCATTATACCAGGTACATTCTTTTGATATCACAAGATATTGAGTTTATTCCAGTTATCTCATGCACAATCTCCAGACCCTTATGGCAGCAACCAAACAGTCAAAACTGCAGCAAAGGTGGGCGCAAGGAATAACATCATTGCAAGACTGGCCAGCTCCTCATGGGGCACGAGTGCTTCCACACTACGATCATCATCTCTGGCATTATGCTATTCCACTGCAGAATACTGTGCCCCAGTATGGTTCCGTAGCCCCCATGTCCACGTGGTCGATTCCAAATTATATTCCTCCATGAGGATAATTCCTGGAACCATCCGTTCCACCCGGTTCCATGGCTGCCAGTTCTTAGCAACATCGCCCCGCCAGATATTCGTCGGGATGCGGCATTTCCCACATCTACGCTCAACCAGACCTGCCAATATACACGGATATCTTCGCCCACCCTGTCCAACGCTTGACATCTCGTCACCCAATCTGGTCCCCTATGCCTACACTGAACTTCTCTGTTCCAGACTCTTGGAAACAGAGTTGGCAGTCAGCTGACGTAAAGAACAAACACCTCATCACAGACCCCTGCAAGCATCTACCCGGCTTTGACCTAGCACGTTATGATTGGGCCCTCCTCAATCGCTATCGAACAGGCCATGGCTGGTGCGCCGCTATGTTCCATCGCTGGGGAGCCAGAGACGACCCGAACTGCCCCTGTGGCTCCAGACAGACTATGACCCACATAGTCAACGACTGCCACCTCTCCAGATTCAAAGGAGGTCTCGAAACTTTAGATCAGACTCAACCTGACACTGTTGACTGGCTACAGAAGAAGGGCAAAAGCTAGAAGAAGAAGAACAGTCAGAATTATGGTGATCCAACCCTCTACTGCCTGTGGGCAGAAATCTCTGAAATATACAGACTTTGCCTTAGGGCAGATTTAGTGGTAATAAGACAGAGTCTAAAATACAGGGTTCATGGCATATTAGTCAAAAGAATTCACCTTGTGGTCAAATATCAGGCAAAACATACAGTTTTACAAGTATATATACAAAGGTAATAATCAGTAAGATTTCCAATAACAAATATCAGGAAGTCTGGGATCAGAAAACTTCTTTAGCAGTGCAATTTCTATGTCTATCATCATCATTATTATTTTCATTATTATGGGATTAATGATTTTCAGTCAACAGTAAAATACAGTCGTTTGTACCTGTGTAACTTTTCTGTTTTCCACATAACAATTCCATCCCCACTAGGTCCTCCTCTGCCATCATTTTCCAGGACCTGAATGTTCCTCCCACCCTAGAACCCTTTACTTTGGTACACCAACTCCAATCCAAGTTCTGCTTTGTGTTTTCCCTTCTGTTCTTATTTTTCAACTTAACAGGACATGATTGCATGTGTCCCGCATGTACAAAGTGAAAGATATCTAACAGTACCCATGCCTCTTGAATCTCAGCTGAGAACAACTGAGCCTGAAAGTCTAAAGAGGGGGATCTTAAAGCTAAGTTTATGTTCAAATGTGTCAAATGACTCTAATTTGTTCCAGTGGTTATAAGTACTGAACCTGATAGGCCCTCACTTGGGAGAACAAACAGGAAGAAGTAAAACCAGTGTCTACAGTTCCCAAAACTAGAGATAACTTTGTGTGGTTTGATTCTTAATGCTTGACTATATTAACATCCCCACATGCACACACCCACCCCTCCAGAGCCTTTATAGTGGTATAGGGGATTGGACCTGGGAATTTGGAGCCTCAGGCATGAAAGTCTTTTGCATAACCATTATGCTGTCTCAACTGCCCTTAACATTTATCTAAGTTTTTTTTTTTTTCTTAACACAATGATCACAGGGGTGGCAACAAATTTTACATTAAAGCATGAGAAGCTTCTATTTTTTCCATACAGATATCATGTTTATTTAATTTTTTTTTGCATATCTTCCTTTTAAACTGAAATCACGAAGGCTGTTTTTATAAATCCTTCTGACCATTGGTATGAGTCAAATTTACTTTTCAAGAGGGAATCTGAAAGCATTACAAGCAATTGTCAGTTCTGAAGAGCACTGCAATCAGCTACTGCAGAAATAGAGAAGGCTGACAAGACAGACATGTTGCAGTACATTGGTTAAAAGCTAACAATTTGACAAAAGCTGTTTGAGAGAACTCCTTTTTCTGTAGAGTAAACAGAAGACACAGAAAAAAAAAAAAAAAAGGCCTGTGATTGGTTCAAAAGATACTTTCTGGGGCCAGGTAGTGACTCACCCAGTTAAGCGCATATTAAAATACTGACAGACATGGATTCAAGGGCCTTGGTTCCCACCTGCAGGGGAAGAAGTTTCTCAGGCAGTGAAGCTGTGTTGCAAGTGTCTGTCTATCTCTGTCTTCTCTAGCTCCCCCTTCCCTTTTGATTTTTTTTTTGTATTTATGTAATAAATAAATAATAATACATTTAAAAAGAAGCATTTTCTTGGATTTCTGTCTGGGCAGGGAAATTTTGAGGTTAACATTACTTGTTCACTATCTGGTTGAAACCATTGTTTGGGCAGTGTTATCTCTTTGACAGGCATGTTGTATTTTTGCTTGTCTTTTTATGTTTCTTAACACAAGTCTGAAAATTTAACTAGTTTAACACAAACGAAATGTCGACAGGGACGTTCATGGTGGAAGAGCAAAGAACTTCTGTGTATGAAGTTCCATATTCAAATCTAGGCACCCAGATCTGAACAGTGCTTTGATATCTGCCTCTTTAATTAAAATAATTATTTGGGACTGAGGAGATAGACCAGTCTAAAATTGAGGGCATATCTTAAAATAAATCTTTAAAAAGATATTCATATGTTTAAAAAAAAAACATCTTGGGAGTCGGCGGTAGTGCAGCAGGTTAAGCGCAGGTGGCACAAAGCACAAGGAACAGCGTAAGGATCCGGGTTGGAGCCCCAGGCTCCCCACCTACAGGAGAGTTGCTTCACAAGTGATGAAGCAGGTCTGCAGGTGATTTTCTCTCCCCCTCTGTCTTCCCCTCCTCCCTCGATTTCTCTTTGACCTATTCAACAACAACGACATCAATAACAACAATAATAACTACAACAAGGGCAACAGAAGGGAATAAATAAATGAAAAAAAAAAAAAACTTGGGAGTCGGGCGGTAGCACAGAGGGTTAAGCGCATGTGGCACAAAGCAAGCGAAGCGTAAGGAACTGCTTAAGGATCCCAGTTTGAGTCCCCGGCTCCTCACCTGCAGGGGAGTTGCTTCACAAGCAGTGAAGCAGGTCTGCAGTAGTCTATCCTTCTCTCCCCCTCTCTTTCTTCCCCTCCTGTCTCCATTTTCTCTGTCCTATCCAACAACAATGACATCAGTAACAACAACGGCAGCAAAAGGGAGCAAATAAATAAATATTTTTAAAAATCTTTTAAAAAATGTAAAAAGAAAGAAAGAAAGAAGCTATGAGGTGGGGAGTCTGGTGGTATCGCAGCAGGGTTAACGCACATGGTACCAAGCACAAAGACCAGAGTAGGGATACCGGTTCGAGCCCTGGCTCCCCACATACAGGGGGGTCGCTTCATAAGCAGTGAAGCAAGTCTGCAGGGGTCTATCCTTATCTCCCCCCTTTGTCTCCCCTCCTTATTCAATTTCTCTCTGGCCTATCCAACAACAATGACATCAATGACAACAATAAGAATAAAGACAACAACAAGGGCAACAAAATGGGGAAAAAATGGTCTTCAGGAGCAGTGGATTCATGGTGCAGGCTCGGAGCCCCAGTGATAACCCTGGAGGCAAAAGAAAAAGAATAAAAGGAAGTAAAGGAAACTATGAGGCATAGAAGCAGAGACATACCTTTATTCCAGCATGGATTCAACCCTTTAGGGGGACAGAGCCCCAATTAGTGGCTTTTCAACATCTTTGTTTTTTTTTTTAAACCAACTTTTTTTTAAAAAAAAATTTATCGGGCGGTAGCGCAGCGGGTTAAGCGCATGTGGTGCAAAGTGCAAGAACTGGTGAAGAATCCCGGTTCGAGGCCCCGGCTCCCCACCTGCAGGGGAGTCACTTCCAGGTGGTGAAGCAGGTCTGCAGGAGTCTATCTTTCTCTCACCCTCTCTGTCTTCCCCTCCTCTCTCCATTTCTCTCTGTCCTATCCAACAATGATGACATCAACAACAACAATAACTACAATAACAATGAAAAACAAGGGCAACAAAAGGGAAAATAAATAAATATAAAAAAATTATCTTTATTTATTTGCTGGGTAGAGACAGAAATTGAGAGAGAAAAGGGGGTGATAGGGAGAGAGACAGAGAGACACCTGCAGCACTGTTTCACCACTTGTGAAGCTTTCTGCCTACAAGTGGAGGCCAGGGGCTCAAACCTGGCTCCTTGCACACTGTGACATGTGCACTCAACCAGGTGTGCCACCACCTGCCCCCCCTTTACTTGTTGAGGCTGGGGATTGAACCTGGGACTACATAGTCTCAGCATGATTAACTAAAAAGGTATATCTGAAGGGATGGAGAGGTGGCAACCAGCTTACATACACGTGTGACAGTGCCATGAGGATCCAGGTTCAAGCTCCCAGACCCATCTGCAGGGATAAGCTTCATAAGTGGTAAAGCAGTGATAAGGTCTCTGTGTGTGTGTGTGTGTGTGTGTGTGTGTGTGTGTGTGTCCACTTCCCTCTCAATTTCTCTCTGTTTCTATAAAAATAAATAAAACAAAACTATTATAAAATGTATATCTAGCCCTAGACCTTTGCATAACATGTCGACGTCTACTCATTACTATATAGCAAGATGAATTGGATTCTAAGTAGAAAGGCCTGACCACCCTCACTTAGCTTATACACATACCGACTCATTCCTCCTAATTCTGGACTTAGTTTCTAAATACCCACAAACTAGTGTCTGTAGAAATCTGGAGTTGACTATAGTCATTTTATCAAGAGAAACAGGAAACTGTCATTTTGTCCCTGGTGAACTTGCTATTGACACACACTGAGAGTCCTCTTTCTCAGGTCTCACACTGGTACTAACTTTTAAACACTCTGGTTCCCCAATCCTCTGCTCTGTACCTCGTCATCCATTGCCAGGCAGTAACTCTGTCTTCATGCTGAACTTTTACAGATGCCATAGTCTCTGTTGAAGGTTTCTCTTGCTTTTGTGTGTGTGTGTGTGTGTGTGTGTGTGTGTGTGTGTGTGTGTTCCCCCCACCTCCCGGGAAAGTCTCTCAAATTTGGGAAGGTAAGACTATAGGAATTGACCTGGTTTAAGAAGTAGAACATAGTGTTCAGTATCTTAAATTATTGTCACAGTACAAGTTCTTCCATGTAACTGTTATTTCTCTCTCTCTTTCTCTCTCCCCTCCCTCCATCTCTCTCCCTCCATCTCTCTCTCTCTCTCTCTTTCTCTCTCTCTTTCTCTTCCAGCACTAGCTGAATACAATCTTAGCATAGTTCATATGATTCCTTCTAACTTTTTCAATATAAAGAGTTGGTGTACAATTCAGTGATTAAGCTAAAATTTTGGAATACTTTTCAAGGAAAAACAACTCTTTAAATAAAATTGTGTATCTTATACAAAAAGGTTATAAGAATAAAGGCACAAGACCCCAATTGCATTACCTAAAGAGGACTATAAGGAGGACTATTCTTTTACTTCTATTTGTGTTCAATATTTAAAGTTCTCTTCTTTGGTGTGTGTGTGTGTGGTGGGGGGTTTAGTCATTAATTGAGAAAGAGACCTAAGGAATTTGGTAATTCCTGCACAAATGAAAGTGAAATTTGAACTTTAAAGTGGACGTTCAGCTGAGTGGTCTTCTGTGACACAATCAGCTTTCGTTGTCTTTCATTCTTCAATCCTCTGTTATGTTTCAAACTGCAGCTTGCTCTGTGGTATAGCCTGTTTGGAGCACTGACACACAAATTATAAAAAACCCCTCAGTCTTATTCTCAGTGATTAAGATTTCATACTTCTATAATTCATTCTAGCCTCTAATTCCAAGGATTGAGGTTATAAGATGTTTTTACTAATACTCTGATGTTTCCTGGAACCTAGCACTAGTGGGAAATTAACAGGGTCCCAAGTTTACCAGCTGCTATCTAAATATATTGATAAATTAATTCCTTCAGTTTTGGAGTTTGTTTGTGTGTTTTTTTTTAATATGTTAGTGTCAAGAAATGTTTATAAGCTGCTAGAGATTTGCTAAATGAGAAGACCTTTGACATTGCACAAAATTATTTCTATCAGTCCTTCTGAATAACCCTCTCAACAATTCCTATTGATTTCAGTAAACAGAAATTGTTTAAGGGCACCAGTCAGAGGCAGAAAATTTTGTGGATTTATATGAATAGTCATAACCATGTGACTATAATATATAATGACTCTTAATTAGAATTAGTATTAAGCATGTAATTATTTCCAAATGTACTGAATGAGCTACAATTCACAGTAACAAGTAAATGACACCCACAGACATATTTTTCTCAGTGTAGATATTGAGGGTGGTAAATGTGAATATGGAGCAAGTCAGGAGATTCATATTTGGGTGAGAGGCATATCTCACCAGGTAGGGTACTTTGCCTCATAAGGTCCAGATTCTAACTCCTACTTCCTATAGGAGAGTAAGAGACATCAAGGGAAGTTTGGTGTTGAGGTCTACCATTCTCTATCGTTGTCGTCATCATCATCATCACCATCATCACAAGGGCTATCCCAGCATCATGAAATCGCACATGTCTAGGGCTCCAGCTATGTAGCTAAATTTTAAAAAAGAAAAGCTGTATAGTGTGTAGAAATGGAAGAAAGGATCTGAAAATGACTGAAATCACAACTCTTTTGACTAACTCCATATTGAAAGAAGTCACATTTTCACATGAAACCCACTGTATAACAAAATAAGAAATAGCTTTTAGCAAAAATCAGGAAACTTCCAGAGGGAAAAAACTCTTTTTTTAAAAAAATGTAAAATACACATTTAAAGCAAAGTCTTTCTCGCTATACTCAGTTGCACCTAATTTGAATTTAGAATTTCAATGATAGATTTGTACTGTAATGCAACAAACATAAGTTTGTCTTTAAGTGAAAAGTTTGAAACCTGCCTCAGGGAAAACCCCTAATTGTTATATTTTTGCCTCCTAAAAAATGATAAGAATAACATTTCACAGTTATGTAGATCTCAATTTTACTACCTATCTATATTTCTTTCCTTTCTTACATTTTATTACATATTTAAGACTCTCTTCTCTTGGAAAGATATATTATTTATTGAGGAATAAACAAAAAAATTAACAAGCTCTACAGAAATGAAAATAACAAAATTTCAGGAATAGTCATTTATTGTGTCAGAAAACTAAGAATGAATGGCATATGCAATAAATATTATTTACTTAATATAGAGTGAAAGAGAGACAGACAGCACCAACACCACTGTAACCCTATTGCAGGTGGGAGCTAAGTGCTTGAACCAGCCCTCACTCTACCACCAGCTGTGTCCACATCTAACCCTAGAAAATGCATCTAATCAAAGTAATCTCACATTATTTTTATAAAAAATTTCTCATTGGGAGTCGGGTGGTAACACAGTGGGTTAAACGCACATGATGCAAAGTGCAAGAACCAGAGTAAGGATCCCTGTTCGAGCCCCCGCCCCCCCCACCGGCAGAGGAGTCGCCTCACAGGATCCTGGGATCCCCACCTGCAGGGGAATCACTTCACAGGCGGTGAAGCAGGTCTACAGGTGTGTATCTTTCTCTCCCCCTTTCTGCTTTCCTCTCCTCTCTCCAATTCTCTCTGTCCTATCTAACAATGATGACATCTATAACAACAACAATAAAAAACAAGGGCAACAAAAGGGAAAATAAATAAATTAACTAAAATAAAATAAAACTTTCTCATTAGTCTACATGTAGTAATCACTACTTAAATTATAAATTAATAAGCAGAATTAGGTATTTCTCTACAAACTATAATTTTCCATGATAATAGAATATCATTAGGAAGATGAATAATACTTCCAAGTAGAGAGGGGTATATGCAAAATACTGATCGTGATTTCTTCTCGGTAATAATTTAAAATTGCTTTTAAAAGAAATACTTTGAGGAATTAAGGAACTCTTTGCAATACACTGTCTTTGTTTTGGATCATATCAGAATGACTATAGTAACAGGCTTAAGATTACTAAATTTCACAGGCCTAGAATTCAATCTCAATTAACATGACATGGGCATTGAAATAACAAGTTTGTCCTTTTTGAAAGTTTAGGTTGCTGATCTCTGCACTCTCCCAATTAGATATTAAGTTCTCTCTTAAAAAGAAAATGATAAATTAGTGGAAAAACAGCATTTTGATTTTATTGAGATTATGTTTATTCACAGAATGGTTTGTTTTCCTTATGTGATTCCAGACATCTGGATATAGACTGAAAATTTTAGCAAAATATTACCATATTTCCAAGTCTCTAAGTGTTGATTGCATTTAATGTTTCACTCTAAATATTTGAAGACATTTAGTTTTTTGAGTTTTTTTTTTTCTATAAAATGTGTTATTCTTGCCCAGTCATCTTTGAAGTTACTTCTCATTCCTGAATACCAAAGTTAAGATACCCTGTGTTGGAAAGATAAGTACATGATGAACTTTTAGAATTGAATGGGATTAAAATAGTTGGGGGCGGGAAGTTGGGCAGTAGAGCAATGGATTAAAAGCACATGGCGCCAAGTGCAAGGACTGATGTAATAATTCAGGTTTGAGCCCTGGCTCCCCACCCAGCAGGGGAGTCGCTTCACAACAAGGGCAACAAAAGGGGAATAAAATAGCCTCCAGGAACAGTGGATGCTTAGTGCAGGCACCCAGCTATAACCCTGGAGGCGGAAAAAAAAAAAAAGTTTGAGTTAAGTTTAATATCTGTGGTTAATCATTTTGAGACTAATCAAGATAATTTTTTGAAATCATATGTGTATTTGTGAACAAGGGTTACAAAAAATAATAATAATAACCCTGGGTCCGTACTCCCAGAGGGATAAAGAATAGGAAAGCTATCAGGGGAGGGGATGGGATATGGAGTTCTGTTGGTGGGAATTCTGTGGAATTATACCCCTCTTATGCTATGTTTTTTGTCAGTGATTTCTTTTTATAAATTCAAATTTCAAAAAAGAAATATTTAAAAAACTGTTGTGTTCAATAAGAATTCTGTGTTTGTTCTTCAGTAAAAATGCCAACTGATAGAAATTATTCAAATCAAAATGAGAAACTATACAAGTTATTGTCTACTATCTCATTACTATATAGCATATCCCTTGAAGTTTTAATGGAATGATGTCATAGATAATGTCAAAAATGAAGATAAGGAATAAAATAATGTTATTTCTTAAAAAGCATATGTTTTTAAATTTATGTGTAAAATAAAAATATCACTAAGACCATAGGATAAGAAAATACAATTCCACACAACTCCCACTACTAGAGTTCCAATATTCCATCCCCTTCCTTGAAAGCTTTCCTATCTATTGTTTATCCTTCTGGAAGCATGGACCCAGGCTCATTATGGGGTGCAGAAAGTGGGAGCTCTGGCTTCTGTAATTGCTTCTCCACTGAGCATGGGTGTTGGCAGATTGATCCATACTCCCTGGCTTTCTCTATCCTTCCTTTGTGGAGCAGGGATCTGGAAAGGTGGGATTCCAGAACACATTGGTGAGGTCATCTGTTCAGGAAAGTCAGGCTGACATCATGGTAGCATCTGTAACTTGGTGCCTGAAAAGGCACTAAGATGTAAAGCAGAACAAATTCTCTAGTAATCAGTAACCTAAAGGCAAGAATATAGCAGGTGAGATTTGGGATCTCCATTTTGAAAAAGCTACCATGTCTATTTTGGATATATCCCATGGGGCTCATGACTTTAGTAATTTTTGCCTGAGCCAGACAGCTAACATGCAGGCGGACCAAAGGTATTGTCTGGAGAGATGGTTTCAGAGGTACAAATAGGACTAGAAAGCTGAAGGGCAGCGAGTAGCTCCCACATATGGGGAAAATATATAAACATCATTGCCTGTAAAGCCCATCAATTTGATCTGGGGCCTATAGTCAGTGCAGGAGCCTATGTAACTTCTTTATCAAAAAATATAACTTATCACTCATACCCAATAGAACATTTATGGAAGTCTATACACATTGAATACTAGTGAGGGCTAGGTGGTAGCACATCTGACTAAGCACATACACTACAATGCTCAAGGACCCAGGTTCAAGCCCCTGGTCCCCACCTGCATGGGAAAAGCTTCACAAGTGGTAAAGTGGTGCTGCAGGTGTCTCTCTGTCTCTCTTCCTCTTTATCTCCTCCTTCCATCTCAATTTCTGTCTCAAGCCAATAATAAATAAAAATAAGTAAATAAGTAAACTAATAGAAAACAAAAGGCAAAAATGTAATGACTGTGTAAAAAATATAATGAGTAAGTTCCCTCTGTTCTGACCTATAAATATAAAAAGGAAGGGATGGGGGCCAGGCAGTAGCGCAGCGGATTAAGCACACATAGCAGTAAAACGCAAGGACTAGCTGAAGGATCCCGGTTGGAGTGGCGGTGAAGCTGGCCAGTTGCTGTCTTTCTCTCCCCTATCTGTCTTCCCATTCTCTATCCTATCCAACAACAGCAATAACAACAATAGTAATGACAACAACAACAACAATAAACAACAAGGACAACAAAAGGGAAAAAATAGCCTCCAGGAGCAGTGGATTCAAAGTGCAGGCAATGAGCCCCCAGCAATAACCCTGGAGGCAAAAAAAAAAAAGAGGGATCAGCTGTGCCTGTGGCCCAAGCTTGAACATCTCAGTTACATGGGAGGTACAGTGGTGTCACAGAATAAGAACTGGCAAGCTCCAGCATAGTGGTATCTGTCCCTCAGAATGAGAAAGTGTCCCAGAGCAATGAAATCTCACACATACAAAGCCTTGAATCCACATCCACACACAAAGAGAAGTGAAAGTATACCCCACTGTTGTCAATACACAAATAAACTAGTTATAGTTTACAAGTTGTGGGGCTGGGTGGTGGCACACCAGGTTGAGTGCAAACATTATAGTATTTACAGATCCGAATTCCAATCTGCAGAAGGGTAAGCTTCATAAGTTGTGATGCAGTGTTTCAAGTCTCTATCTCTATGTCTACCTGTTTCTCTCTCTCTCTCTCTCTCTCTCTCTCTATCTCTATCTCCCTTCTATCTCAACATCTCTTTGTCTCCATTCAAAATAAGCTAAATCTACTAACAAGTAGACACAGAATTTAAACAAAGAAATGACATTTGGGGGTGGAAAGCTCTAACAACTAGGTAAGAAAAAGTGAAACATTATTTTACAATATTAACAATTAAAACTTTATTATGTGACTTTTCCCTTAACATTATGAATACTCAGGGATCAGGTGACAGCACATCTGGGAAAGTACAGATCAGTTTAATAATGGTACAAGTTGAATATCAGTGAATTCTAGATATAAATGACTAAAGTGGAGAACTTTATGCATTTTATCTCAATAAAAAAACAGGGCTAAACCAGTAAACAAAAAATTATACTGAAAGTGCTCCCCCCCATAGACTAGGAATAGATTTTAGTTAATGATTTTTCACAATGGATGTAATTTCAACTGGATTTATTTTATACTTTATCCTCTGTGAACATATATTACATTAATCAGGTTTTCCATTTGAATGCCATAAGCTCGTATATGTTCTTCATGCATTTGGAACTTTAGATATAAAAAATATTATGTTATGCATTGGGCAGTTCTATGAAACAAGTCATAGTATCAGTCACTTGCTAGCTGATGTCAGCAGAATGGAAATTAAAAACTATCACAAATGACTGAGAGAAGACTGTCATGAATGTCAAAGGTGAAAAATTATAGGCATAAATATTTCCACAAAGCTTAAACAGTTTAATACTTATATGTGAGAGAAATATCCTCAGGAATATTGTTAAAAATGTGTGAACAATTTGATTAATTTCTCAGAATACTGGGAGAAATATTGGTAGCAAACTATATCAAAATTCAAAATATTTTCTTCTTAGAATTTTTTTTTCATTATTTGACAGTTTTAACTAAAATGCTGGAAGATTTTCTTCACCATTTATTCTTCAAGGATAAAGCTCTCTGGTCTAGTTTTCTGCATCAGCAAAATACAAATTCCAAAGCCTATAAAAACAAAGAAGGAAACAGAATCCTATGGGGACTTCAAAGGGCGTGTCATTTTACCCACTCCCTTGGAAAGCTTATCTTACACCAAGCGGAGTCATGTAGTGGAACACTCTCCAATCTCTGGGTAGGTGGGCCATATGTTTTTCACCTGCCTGAATGTTGCCAGATACTTTGTCATGCTCCCTGTTGAAGCCATTCAGAGCTATTTTCCACTGACATAGCACCTTACACTGGGAGAAAATGCTATCATCTAAATAATGAAATCCCTTCTTCTTCTAGCGTTTGCCCTTCTTCTGTAGCCAGTCAACAGCGTCAGGTTGAGCCTGATGTAAATCCCTTATGGTGTTTCAATCAAGTCAGTTAGCAGAGTTGATTTTCTCATTTACTTGTGGTTCCAAAATTACATGATGAGACAGCAAAACAAAGAGTACTGATTTGAGAGAGACAGAGAGAGAGAGAGAGAGAGTGACTGAACTATTTTAACTTCACCTCTGGTTTCACCTAACATGGAGTTTCTTCTTTTAATTTTTTTTTATTAGTGCTTTAATAAAGACTGACGAGATTGTGGAGTAAGAGGGGTACAATTCCATATAATTCCCACCACCAGAGTTCTGTATCCCATCCCCTACATTAGAAGGTTCCCTTTTCTTTTCTATCTTTATCTTTATTTATTTATTGGATAGAGACAGCCAGAAATTGAGAGAGGAGGGGGAAATGGAGAGGGGGAGAGACACCTGCAGTCCTGCTTCACCACTCGAGAAGCTTTCTCCCTACAGGAGGGGACCAGGGGCCTGAACGCCCATCCTTGTGCACTGTAATGTGTGCACTCAACCAGGTGCTCCACCACCTGGCCCCAGGTTCCCTATTCTTTACCCCTCTGGAAGTTCTTTATTTTATGTCATCAAGTTACTGCTATCTTTCAATTGTATTATTATTAAAATAGTTCGTTAGAATTTATTTTTATTATTATTATTTTAATATTTTATTATTTTAAATATTTCACTTATTACTTTAATAGAATCAGAGGCAATTTGAGAGGGAAGGCAGGAATAGAAAGGGGGGAGGAAGACGCCTGCAGCACTTTTTCAACACTTGTGAAACTTCTCCCTTTCAAGTGGTTATGGGAAACTTGAACCTGGGGCCCTGCACATTGTAATACATGCACTTAACCCAGTGTGCCACTGCCCAGCCCCCAATCACTAAATTTTAGAGTTTTACCTCTTCATGTTAAATAAAACCAACAGACTAGTCTTCAAAAGTACTATTTACAAGAAACTTTATGGGCAGAATGTAGCAAAACAGAATCTCTTGCTTATAGAAGTTCTGTCTCTCTGACAGTTAAAGTGAATTAACAATTATAAATTAAGCAAGGTGGTAAATAAATTAGAAAAGCTGTGCTATTAGCTAAGCCATAATGTTTTTTAGAGTCAAGTGTGTTATCATCAGTGCTTTTTGTATAACGCAATCAGCTTTTAAATTTTCAACTTCCTTTCTCACTTTTTTCATTTATGATTACTGAATAGTTGAAAGTCATGAATACCTTTCACTTTTTTTTTGTTAAAGTTGGCTACACATCACAGATATATGATTCTGAAAAAGTAAATCAATTCTTTTTTTTTTTTGTCTACACACAAACTCTTGAAATTGCTTCTGTTAAGCAATTTCAACTATATGTGTATTTCAATATGCTGACCTTTTTCTTGTCCTGTAAAGCTTTTCATTCTGTCCTGTAATGTATCAGAATACTCTTGAGTCTACTCTCCAAAGAGAAATCATTATCTAAAAATCCATCATAATCTTTTTTCAAAGCCCAAATGACATACATAGTCTTTCACACAAATCTCTTCTTATAATGTTTCATTTTAAATTTACAGATTTTTTTTTTAAGCTTCATAATATTTTTTTTTTTAATTTTTTATTTAAGAAAGGATTAGTGAACAAAGGCATAAGGTAGGAGGGGTACAACTCCACACAATTCCCACCACCCAATCCCCATAACCCACCCTCTCCCATGATAGCCTTCCCATTCTCTAGCCCTCTGGGAGCATGGACCCAGGGTCGTTGAGGGTTTCAGAAGGTAGAGGGTCTGGCTTCTGTAATTGCTTCCCCGCTGAACATGGGCATTGACTGGTCGGTCCATACTCCCAGTCTGCCTCTCTCTTTCCCTAGTAAGGTGTGTCTCTGGGGAATCTGAGCTCCAGGACACATTGGTGGGGTCTTCAATCCAGGGAAGCCTAGCCAGCATCCTGGTGGCATCTGGAACCTGGTGATTGAAAAGAGAGTTAACATACAAAGCCAAACAATTTGTTGAGCAATCATGGATCCCAAGTTTGGAATAGTGGAGAGGAAGTGTTAGGGAGGTACTCACTGCAAACTCTAGTGTAATCCTGCTTTCAGGTATATATTTTGCAGTAGTTTATGGATACGTGTGAACATAAGCTCTCTCTCACAGAAACTGGTGTATGTCTAGGTTATGGGACTTTGTTAGAAAGTGAACTACCTGAGATGAAATTAGAGTGTACTATAAAAGGAAAGGTCTCACCCAAGTAATGAAGCTGAAGGGTTGTCATTCCACACGTGAAGTCTCTGGATACATTCTGAGGTGAAGCATGTTGAGATGGCAATCGTTGCTTTGGTTAGGTTGTGATCGGCGGATGCAATATTATTTGGTATGGATTGGGAGATGCATACGGGAAAGTGAGCCCTATCCAAGAGTGCCAGGACTGGGGGAAGTAGGGGCTCTATAGTGAAGATGTGAGGTTCCTGCTGTCTTAGGGTTCAAAAAGACAATCAATAGTTAATATTATCATCACATTATTTGTTAATTGGGTTAACTTTGAAAAGTCCCTTTGTTATGGTTTGCTGTACAGTACCCAGTATCTTGTATATAGCTGTGCTATTGGAAGCTTCTAATCTACTTGGTCTAGGCTTTTGAGAGAGTCCGCATATCAAATACGTAGCCTATCTATTAAAAAGATTCAGTTTGTCTTTTGAGAGCCTTTGAGACATACAATTGATTTCCCCCTCTCATATTAATTAACTACTGATTTATATGTCTACATTTTGCTAGGAGTGTACATAAACACCATTCCCATCACCAAAGGAAATTTACAGATTTTTATACTGTTTCACTCAAAAGTATCAAAGTATTGTGTTTAATTTATTAACAAGGAAAAAGTTTTTAAGTATATCAATTTCTGCCATTTTAATATTTACATGAAATATTAGCAGAAATATATCTTAATGATGTCTATTCACTGTTTCAGTGAGTTCAGTTTTGTTCTATTATTTTTACTTTTTTTTTACCTTTTTTTTATGAGAATAAAGTATTTCACAGACAGAAAAGTTTTAATGCCTTGGTACTTAGATGATTCCAAATAACAATATTTACCTACTACATTACTCTCTGTATTATAGTAACAAAAATTTACTATAAAATAAGATGGATAACTTGATGCCCCCCTTATAAAATATTCTTATTTTTTAGAACCTATGCTTACTTTTTTAAAGGGAGAATTACAGTTAGAAACCAAAGTTTTCACTTTCTGTAGATTTTTTTTTTTCTGGTGTTCATTTTCTTTTTCAACATCATTTTTACTGGGGGTGTTGATGTTTACAGTGCAGCTTTTGACACATGGGTACAGTTTCTCAAGTCCCAATGGTCAGTGTCTGCAAAGGATGCTCACCTCTCACTTGTATCTTTTTACATCTTCCTAAGTTTCTCTTCACTTCTTCATTCACCCTCCTTCCCCTGAGTTCTTTACTTTGATGTAATATATCACATCTAGTGCAAGTTCTGTTTTGTGTTTTCTCTGTTGTTTGTTCTTTTATTTATATTTATTTATTTACTTATTTGGGCTTATCTCACCTAATATGATGTCCTCAAATTCTATCTAAGATGAAGCAGTGGAGATGATTTTGTTACTTTTAACAGCTGAGTAGTACTCAAGAGTGTGTTTAAACCACAATTTTATAGCCACTGATCTGTGATTGGATATCTGGATTCCTTCCAAGTTCTGGCTATTACAAATTATGCTGTTATGAACATAGATTATGTAGATATCTTCTGGTAGATGTTTTTGTTTGTTTTTGGTAAATGTATGCAAGATTTGTTCCATATATTTTCATGAATAATTTTGTATAAATAAAAATATACCCAATTCAAACTAGACATTAATTTTCTGGTCATTTGCCTTTCAGAACACTAGAAGACCTATGTAGATAGTTTCAACTATTATCATAGGAAACAAATATGAAAGAAAATGCATATGATGTTGCTCCTATTCAAATTAAATTACTGGGGCCTGCAGTAGAGCAGAGGGTTAAGAGCACATGGCAGGAAGATGCTCCACCTGTGGGGGAGGGGGCTTCACTTCACAAGAGGTGAAGCAGGCCTGCAAGTGTCTAGCTCTCTCCCTCTCTGTCTTCCCCTCTCGATTTCTCTCTATCCTGTTTAACAACAAGGGCAAGAAAACAGAAAAAATGGCCTCCAGGAGCAGTGGATTCGTGATGCAGGCACCAAACTTCAATGATAAATAACCCTGGAGGAAATAAAATAAAATAAAATATTTAAAAACATTAAACTACAAGTTGCTGGAGAGACACATATTGCCTCTGCAAAAGACTTTTATGCCTGAGGCTCCGGGGTCCCATTTTCAAACTCCAGCACCAGAACTAAAGATAAAGATATGCAGGGCTGTAGTTTCTCTCTCGTTCTCTCCCCACTGTCTCTTTCTCTCTCTCTCCCTCTGGATTTCCCTTTCATAAATAAATAAAAAGTGTTAAAATATTCAAACTATTTATTTTTGTCATTTGTCACTAGATCATGTGATTAGCATGCCCTTTACAAATAAAAAAAAAAAAAAACAAGAAATGTCAACAAAGATATCTTGAATCAAAAAAGGAAGCAAAATAATCTGTTGGGTGTGTTTTCTCTGGCACATTCTCAAATATTCTGTGTTTTTTTTTAATTCAATCATGATTATACAATTTAAGATAATTTGAGATTAAAATAATAGGTCTCAACCTATTATGCTTATTTTCTCTCAAAACATTTTTAATGTTCTTCAGAGGTAATAAAATACTCTTCTACTTTTATCTTACAAGGCTAGCAGATAAATCAGTGAAAGAGTCTTTTTTTGTTATTAATAACTTTTTATTCAAAAGCCAAAAGGTGCAGTGAATTATAATAAACCTAAACTCCCAGTGTTGGATTCAAGACTCCTTTGAGATCTTTTTAGGGCAGAATGAAAAGTAATGAGTCATGCAAGACAGGACTTAAAAACAATAGAGCTGCTCCTAGCATTGTGATCATGGGCAATTTAACTTGTCATTAGACTAGGCTTTGTTCTTGTATGGCGTTAGCATGCTTTCAACTGCAAATTAGGGAAAAATCAATCAGGGAACACTTTAACAATAAAGATCTTTACTAACTCATTAACAGGAGAGAGAGCTCAGGCATACTCAGACTCTTGGCTTGAGTCAACCTGAGTTCTGGCCTTATACTTGTCCTGTTACCCTTTCCGTGTGTTCTTGCAGATGCCAGCAATCTCCGTGAGAAGAGTTGCCAACCTTCTCCTCCTGGAGAAGAGTTGCCAACCAGAATCTTCCAGAACCAAATGTTTCTTTAGGTACAACCAATAAGAAGGAGGTGATTTGTATTTCTGCAGAATTTAACTTATGATAAGAAATGTGAATCCCAGGAAATCTCTAGCCAAACTATCCCAAAGCATTCTGCTTCAGAATTTGCTCACATGACCACATTTCCATGCCAGTTACTGTATCACTTGTCCATCAGTGATCACCACCCACTGTTTTATCAGTTCCTAGTGGATAATAAGAAGTCAAAATAATTCATACTTTCGTTGGGTAGCTAACTATAAATGATCAAGTGTGTTACCTGCCTTAAAATAGTTGAGCACAATGAATATTGCTGGGTATGAGATTAGTAATGGTGTCAGGGTCCAGTTTGTATGACTTGAGATGTATACAGTCCATCTAATCACTGTTATTATTTACAGACCTACCATTGTGTTTACTAGTATTCATTTTCAGGTACTAGTATAATCTAAATGTGATGTCTGTACCTTTTCTGAATTAGGAATTTAACTTATTATGGTAACATATTATCCTCACAATATAATTTTGGATGTCTTGATTTTATGAGCTTTAGTGAAAAAGTATAACAGTCTCAGTTGGTGAGCTGTATTCTTTTTGAAAATTAAATAATTTCATTCTTATTTTTAATTGCCACCAGGGTTATCACTGGGGCTTGTTGCCATGGCCATTTTTTTTTCTTTTCTTTCTTTCTTTTTTTTTTTTTTTCTATTTTTTACTAGGTAGGAAAGAGATAAATTGAGAGGAGATAAGAGGAAGAGAGAAACACTTCTGCAGACCTGCTTCACCACTCATGAAGCATTCCCCCCACAGGGGAGGAACAGGGGCTCAAACCCAGGTCCTTATGCTTTGTAACATGTCCCCTTAGCAGGTATGCCACTGCCCAACCACCGTGATTTCATTCTTCATTCCCAGTATATATCATCTCCATGGGCCTTATGTTCCTTCCAATTTAATCTCCTGATTTTCACTTGTGTTGCTTTTCTCTATGAAGAGATTCTGTCTTTCACTCAAATCCCATCCCAAAACGGGAACAACCTCTAATTTGTTTCATTTCAAACTGTTCATCTACTGTGCAGTCCAAGTCTTTGTTCACACAGGATGTTACATGTTCTTCTCTTTCTTCATTACTTTCATTAGAATTATTTTCTTGTTGGCAATATATATGTCTTCACTACTAATTTTACTGCTGGTATGTCTTTACAACATTTTACAAGTCTAAGAAAGGGCAGGAAAAATTTCCAGAATTTTTTTTTGTCCAATATACAATTTGTTTTAGTTGAAAGTTGGCAAAAAATAAATAGTATATTAATGAGTTTTATTCATTTTACAATCAAATCATAATATTCTGCAAAGTATACATTTTTAACAGTGCCCACTAAGTTGATTGAGAAAAAGATGAATAAAATCATAAATGGAAAACATCTATATATATACAACAGAATACTATGCAACTGACTTCATCTCCTTGCCTATATTTTTAATGTAATTCAAAGGTATATTGAATGAGATAATTCAGAAAGATAAGAGTGAATGCTGGTGGAACTTACTCATGTGTAAATTAAGGACAATAAAGCAAAATATAAAGTGAAACTTGGACTGGATATGGTGTATTGAAGCAAAGTAACGATTTCTGTGAAAAGAAGGATATTGATAAAATAAAAAGACACTAGAGTCCTGATGCATGACGATAGCAAGGGACTTTGGTTGGGCCTGAGAGTGTTTTGCAGACATCTATTATGGGGAAATGAGAGGTTGGATTTATGTGTCAGCAACTATACTGTAAACATTAACTGTCCCCCCCATAAAGTGCCCAAAATATTTATTTGGCTTAATTATTCTTAATAGAATTAATCAAAATTAACGGCATTTAGATTTAGTACAGATTTTCAGCTACTTCTGAAAATCTTAAAATTGTATGCTTTAAAGGTTTAAAAAAAAAGTTGTCAACTGACAGTCTGAACTAGCTGAAATCATAGTGAGACCAGTGTTGTCATGTTGTATTTGAGAAGTCCCTTCACAACAGTTAAAGACATATTGGTATCCTGATCATGGAACTCAATCAACTTTACATTGTATCCTCCAGAGCTCTACTCTTAATGAGTTCTCTTAATGAATTTCTGCATCCTACCACTAATTTGTTACTTCACAGTTAATCACAGAGTGCTTTGATTATTCATTGAGAAAAAAAAAGATTTTTAATGCGCTTTCAACTTTGCTATGTCAAGAGAGTTCAGGGTAATAAAAAGAACATAAGAAGGGGCCTAAAGCCCAGATTTTGTTAATTATCTCTGTAAAGAAAGAGAATAAAGATGTGTTGTAAGGGAGGGTTTGATGGCTTTGTATGAATGTGTTTCAAATCTATATATAGCATGCATATATACATATGTGTATATATTTTTTAATTTACAGATTTAGTTCACATGGAAAGTTCTTCCTATCTGAACCCCCTGCTTAGTGAGCGTCTTAACAGAATTTTTACACTGGTAAATCATAGACTTGTGAGTAAATATGCATAAGTCTGAGAAACTTCTCTTAACAACAACAAAAAAATTGGTCTGTCATGAACGGGGTGGAAAAGAAAGAAAAAGATTAAAGCACTTCTCATATTTTTCATAAAGTGGTGAAGAGGATTGAACCTGTGGCCTCTGGGGCTGCAGGTTGTATTTGTGATGTTTTAACGTGCTGAGTTCTTTATCAAGTCTATTATCTCCTTCAGTTGTCTTCCTTCATTTCGGTTTTCTCACCTTCTTCACTAGAGTGAGTGAAGTTGAAATTGGAGGATTATTACATGAATCTTATAAGTGCTTTGAAAGTTTGGCAAAATACCAAGTGGAAGTTTTTCAGCATGATGCCCATTTATAAAACTGTCCAAGGATATGCTAAGTGCTACATATTTTTTCCATACCTTCCATGAACTAATTTTTTTTTTACTTTTTTAAGCATTTTAATTAATTAATTAATTAATATATTTATTTTGGATAGACACTGAGAGAAATTAAAAGACAAAAAGGAGATAGGGAGAGAGGAAAATAATTATTTGCAGCACTGCCCCACTGCTCATGAAGCTTCTCTCCTGCAGGTGAGAGCAGGGCTTGAACCTGGGTCCTTGTGTATTATAACATGTCTACCCTACCAGGTGTGCCACAACCCAGCATCCCATAGGATAACTTTAATGACAAATGATTTCAAATGAACATACTAGCTTGGATTATAGAGGCAACTGACACCCATGTGAAAATAAATAATTAAATGTTCAAATATCTTGTATTATTGAAATTGAAATTATTAACAAGCAAACAGAAACAGAGTCAAGGAAAGGCTCGATTATAGAGTATAGAACTTTATTGCCTGAGAATCCAGGTCCCATCTTCTGTGCTGAATTTAAAATTCTGCCTTTTTCTCTTGCTCTCTCTTTCAATATACACACATATATACATTGAAATAAAATGATATTTTCAAATATTTTTAAATTAGCACTATGAAGTATTTTGAGGAGTGTGTTTATACTCAACAAAACATCCAAATATATTATACTTATTAAAAATATGTGCTACAATCTTAGCTGGTTTGTAGACAACTGGTAGACCATTTGCCTAAATCAGGATTTGTGAGCTTGACACTCCCGGTTTGATTTCAGGCACTGAATATACTGGAGCATGGTTCTACTCTTCTTCTCTTCCTCATGAAAAGCTTATACGGAATAAACAAAAAACAACTCTTTATCTATATTTTAATATTTTATTTATTATTTTAAAACCAACTTACATTTAAAATTTTCATTATCTTTATTTATTAGCTAGAGGCAGCCAAAAGTCTAGAGGGGAAAGGGGGTGATAGAGAGGGAGAGAGACAGACATCTGGAGCCTGCTTCACCACTTGCAAAGCTTTCCCCCCGCAAGTGGGGACCAGGGGCTCGGACATGCGTCCTTGCCCATTCTTCTTCTAGCGTTTGCCCTTCTTCCGTAGCCAGTCAACTGCATCAGGTTGAGCCTGATGTAAAGTTTCGAGACCTCCTTTGAATCTGGAGAGGTGGCAGTCGTTTATTATGTGGCTCATAGTCTGTCTATAGCTGCAGGGGCAGTTTGGGTCGCCTCTGGCCCCCCAGCGATGGAACATAGCGGCGCACCTGCCATGGCCTGTTCGATAGCGATTGAGGAGGACCCAATCATAACGTGCTAGGTCAAAGCCGGGTTGACGCTTGCAGGGGTCTGTGATGAGGTGTTTGTTCTTTACCTCAGCTGACTGCCAACTCTGTTTCCAAGAGACTGGAACAGAGAAGTTCAGTGTAGGCATAGGGGACCAGATTGGGTGACGAGACGTCAAGCGTTGGACAGGGTGGGCGAAGATATCCGCGTATATTGGCAGGTGCGGTCGAGCATAGACGTGGTAACTGAACTTAGATGATGCCGCATCCCGACGAATATCTGGCGGGGCAATGTTGCTAAGAACTGGCAGCCATGGAACCGGGGTGGAACGGATGGTTCCAGAAATTATCCTCATGGAGGAATATAATTTGGAATCGACCAAGTGGGCATGGGGGCTATGGAACCATACTGGGGCACAGTATTCTGCAGTGGAATAGCATAATGCCAGAGATGATGATCATAGTGTGGAAGCGCTCACGCCCCATGAGGAGCTGGCCAGTCTTGCAATGATGTTATTCCTCGCGCCCACCTTTGCTGCAGTTTTCATGAGATGTTCGTGAAATGACAGAGTGCGATCGAGAGTAACGCCAAGATAGACTGGCTGGGCTTCATGCCAGATTCTCGCATCGCCAAGCTGCACATTAAGCTCACGCGAGGCCGAGGCATGGTGTAGATGGAAAACAGATGATACCGTTTTTGCAGTGCTAGGGACTAGTCGCCATTTTTTACAGTAATCAGATATCAGAGACATGTCTTTCGTGAGTGTTTCCTCGAGGATGTCGAACTTGGATGCCTGAGTTGCACAACAGATGTCATCGGCATAGATGAACTTCCTTGAAGAAGTTTCTGGGAGGTCATTGATGTAAATATTAAATAGCGTAGGAGCCAGAACAGAGCCCTGGGGGAGGCCACTTGAGACAAGTCTCCATCTGCTAGACTTGTCACCCAGATGCACCCGGAATCTTCTTGCCCATTGTAACATGTGAGCTCAACTAGGTGCGCCACCATCCAACTCCAAAACAACTACATTAAAAATAAAAATAACTGGGCTGTCAAAATAGTTCACCTAGTTAGTGCATTTGCTCTATGATCATGAGGCCAAGGCTCAAGCCTGGCCCACCTTGTTGGAGGAAGTTTTGGTACTGTATTTTCTTTCTCTTTTTTTCTTTGGCTTTGTGTGTCTATTAAAAGGAGGCATAGCAGAAGAGTAAAGTCCTATTAACTACAAAAATAAAATTAAAGTAATCATGAACATAATATGATATAGTGTTACTGATTAAAAGTCGAAATCCATAATACAGTTCCAGTTTATAACACATTTTGTAAACAAAGGGCTTTTGTACAATGAGAAGAGACAGATACCTAATGATTATTCCAATTAAAAAATAATAATAACTCCTCTTCACACCAACAGACTCTTATGGAAGAAAAGGTTTATTTTTTAGAGACACTATTATATTTGGAGTTTCATCTGTGGCATTTCATAGCCCATAAATTCACATCCTCAAGGGACTACTGCCACCTCAGCCCAGTGATTTGGAGTGGCCCGAAGTTCATTGAAGAGATATATTCTCCTCAGCTCTGCATTGGCAGTTTGCTGTGTCATCAATCTTGTTCAGCTGAACAGCACGACAATTTGTCTGGACAACACTACATCAAGGATCACGAAAGGTTATTGTTAGGTTATGAAGTTTTTCTGACAAGTGGAACATGCTGAGGTTTATATAAGTGAACAACAAACCTTAAACTCAAGAGTCACTGTATAAAGGACTCTGCTGCTTATATAAGTGTGCAAGTCCTAAGCTTGAGAATTGCTTTGAAAAAGGAGTCTGTTTCTTGACATATAAAAGTCTTAAGTGTATGTCTTCCAAAAGGCAGTCGGAAGTAGAGCAGTTGCAAACATAATCACTTTCACAAGATCATCTAATACTTAATGAACTAGGTAACCCAACGCCATCCTATCAACATAAGCTCTTCTGTGAAGGGTCCAGAATCATTGTCCCATTGTCCCTACTGCTAAGGATTCTAACACACCTCAAAACCAATTATAATTTGACATTATTAACATTGCTCGCTAACCTTTACAAACAATTCCTGCAATGATGTACAAATCATAAAGAAACACGTCAGGAGTCATAACCTGTACATTTTGTTATTTTCTAAAAAAAAATCCATAAAATATTACTTCTGACGATAAATTGATATGGAAAAGTTGTAAAGCATTAATGTCTTCACTCGTTTTTTGACATTTAAATGTATATAAAGAAATGTATCTGAAATGATACATTTGAAATGATGTATCTGAAAATACATCACCCTTTGAAAGATATCTAGGGTTTATCAAAAATATTTTGGGAAGTCAAATGCACATGCATGCAACTTTATCACCAGGACTATCACTGAGAATCCACCACTCTCTCGGCTGGGCATTTTTCCTTCACCCCTCCCAATAGATCAGGGAAAGGGGAGGAGAGAGAGAGAGAGAGACCTTCAGACCTGCTTCACCACTTGTGAACCATGCCCCCTGCAGATGATGAGCCAGGACTTGAACTTGGGTTCTTCCACTTGGTTAATATGTGCAGTTATAACCTCCAGACCTCTGTATTTTTAAAAATATTTTATAGTTATCTTATACTCATCCCAATTAATGGAAAATGAAAATAAAATAGAAAATGTAGTATCATTTGCATTTTGTATACTTAGACTGAAGTATCTCAACAAATACAAAATCAGTTGTTTTGGAAAATCTAATAAATTTCAAATACACACACAATATCACATTTGTATTCCTAAGTCTCGAGGCACAAGTGCTACATATATATATACTACCACATATTATGCAATACTGTATATGTATATGGTGTGCAGTATAAAATATGTACTAATCACAAAATGTAAGCATATACTCTACCATATTATGTGTCACAATGACTATCATCATGTCCTTCTTTAGGGAATTTGAAAATAAAAGTTTCCTTTTTATAAATAAAAAATTTTAAGACTCTGGGGTGGGTGGGTGGATGGGGAGAATACAGGTCCATGAAAGATGATGAATGACATAGTGGGGGTTGTATTGTTAAATGGGAATCTGGGGAATGTTATGCATGTACAAACTATTGTATTTACTGTTGAATGTAAAACATTAATTCCCCAATAAAGAAATAAATTATTAAAAAAAAATTTTTTTTAAATAAAACTAAAAAAATAAAAATTCTCTTCAGTCCACTGAAAGTAAAATGAGTATAACTTTTTTGGAAATATTCTATTACTTGTACCTAAAAACAAAGGATTATACTCATGTTAGAGGCGCCGGTTCCCACCTGCATGGAGAAAGCTTTGTCAGTAGTGAAACAGGGCTACAGTTGTCTCTCTGTCTCTCTCCCGCTCTACCTTTCCTTCCCCTCTCACTTCTGACTGACTCTATCCAATAAATAAATAAAGTTAAAAAAATAAAAAAAGAAATTGTATAATATAAATTGCCACCGTAAATGCAGAAATACTGCGTTAGAACCTATCTAAGCTTTCTCATGAGACAGTGTCTGTTTCCCATTTTAATTCTAGGGTCATTCACATTTCTATTTAATTTTAAAAGCAAAAGTACAGCCATTCTGTTTTATAGAGAAAGAAGTGAGGCAATGCGTCTTTATTAGAACTCTTTCTCAGGTCTTGTCTGTCATTTAAAATTTATTTTTAATGCAAATGTGTTATTTTGTACAGTTAATTTGAAATCTTCATTATTTGGCTTACTTACTTCAAGGAGTATTTAGACATTTTATGTAGCTCTTTTGTCACAGAAGCCCAAAGCAATTATTTGCAAATCTATACACAAAGCATCATTAAAATAAAAACAGTCAATAGTGAGTCAAGAGCTTTAAAACTCTATTGTGTATAAATGTCACCTAGAGTTATTAACAAAAAAAAAATGGCACTGAAAAGTTAAGTGCAAGATAGAGTACATAAAAATACAGTATAGAAACTCAGATATCATAGGAACAGTGACATTCAGCTGTGTCATTCATAGAATTAGCTATGTGTGTATAAGTGATCATCGTTATTGTTTTACATTCCAGCCATTACTTTTGTAAGTGAACAAAGATCTCCAACCCACAAGAAGTCTCTAGCAAAAGACTGATGTCATGGGTAGGACTTTGGTGGCAGAATGAATAGTAGTTATTAGAAAAAAAATTTCCAAGGAGGATCTGTCTGGTTTGTGAAAAGTGCAGAGCATAAGTCAACAAGACTTTGTATTGCTTCTGCATGTTTTTGGAAGACTTCCTAACCTTGTCTTCTTTCCAGTGGCTTCTACTTCAGAAAACACTCTAGGAGTGTGTCAGGAACATCTGGTTGAGTTATTCTGACATTATAGTGTACTCTCTCATATGTATAAGGAATACATGTCTTACTAGCCACTTAAAAATGATTTTTTTATCACTCTGCCGCATACTAGCTTGATAAAATTTCCCAGTCTCTCAAGATCCCAGTAGGGTTTTAAATGGCTTCTTTCCACATACATGGAAAGGGGCTGGGTAGGCTAGCAGTAGCAGCAGTTAAAACGCACATGGCATGAAGCACAAGGACCAGTGTAAGCAAGGAGGGAGGTTGTCACTTCATGGTGGTGGAGCAGGACTGCAGCTGTCTATCTTTCTGTCCTTCTTCTGTCTTCCCCTCCCCATCTCGATTTCTCTCTGTCCTATCCAAAAACAACAGCAATGATAACAGCAAGGGCAACAAAAATGGGAAAAAATGGCCTCCAGGAGCAGTGGATACTTAGTGCAGACATGGAGCCCTAGTGATAATTCTGGAAACAAACAAACAAACAGACTAATGCCTGAGGCACCAAAAGTCCCAAATTCAATCTCCAGCACTACCAGAAGTCAGAACTGAGCAGAGTTCTGGTCTTTCTCTCTGTATATCTCCCATTCAATAAATTTTAATAAAATATATGTATATTTTAAAAGAAGAGAGAGTTCCCTACAATTTAAAAATCTTCAATAACTATTATTTATTATTATGCTGTGCTGGTAACTAAGCTCTACTGCTGAGTTACCTTCCTAGTCACAAAACTTGAGTAACTTAATATAATTTGATCAGACTCATAAAAATGCTTTATTTGACCTATAAAGTAATGTTCCAACAAAAATGAAAGACTTAGTTTCATATGAGGAGGTGACATTTGCAATGTAGATGGCTGGATTAACAAAGTATCCCATATCTAAAGATAATTCTACTGACTTCAACCCCACCACAAGCAAATTGTCTTTATTTAAATGTTTTCAAGGTTAAAGTATAAAAATTTTACTGGAAGTTCTTAAGTGTCAAATAAAACTTAATTTGATATTATTTTGGTATGCATAGTATTATATTCTCAACCTCCACACCCACCAGCGAAACATCCAATGAAAGAAAAAAGCAGAATGGAGTCGGGCTGTAGCGTAGCGGGTTAAGCGCAGTTGGCCCAAAGCGCAGGGACCAATTTAAGGATCCCGGTTCCAGCTCTGGCTTCCCACCTGCAGGGGAGTAACTTCACAAGCGGTGAAACCGGTCTGCAGGTGTCTATCTTTCTTTCCCCCGCTCTGTTTTCCCCCTCTGCTCTTCATTTCTCTCTGTCCTATCCAACAACAACAACATCAATAACAACAACAATAATAACTACAACAATAAAACAAGGGCAACAAAAGGAATAAATAAATAAATTAAATATTTTTAAAAGAATTCTTTAAAAAAAAAGAAAAAACAGACATCAAATCAAAACTTTTATATCAAGTAAAAGATTATTTTTGCAACTACCAAAACATACTTTCAACAGAAAAAAAAAAAATATATATATATATATTTACTTTAATGTGATAGTCAGACTAGAGCACTTTCATGGAAATAGTGCACTGGGATTTGAATCTGGAATCTCTAGGTCTAAAGCATGAAAAATTATCTCCGCAGCTCTAGTACATTTTAAAAATATTACTAATGCTTATAAATACTTGCTTAAAATTGCTCAAATATTAGATGCTTTTATTTTAAATTAGATTCTATAATAATAATTATCTATTGTTTGTTTGTTTGTTTGAGACAGAAAGGGAGCAAAGCTTTCTTCAGTGCAGTGGGGTCTAAACTTCAACCTGGATTATACACACAGTAAACTAACATACCATCCAAGTGAACCCTTAATAGTCTTAAAAACGCTACTGAAACTTCAACACAACAGTGGACAAGATAAAAAACAAGTGCTAAAAATAAAGTGATTTGAATGTAATCTGGTTCATGGAGATAGCATGATGGTTATGGAGAAAGACATCCTTGCCTGAAAATAAGGTCCAGGTTCAGTCCCCAACATCACCATCAGTCATATATCCAGTTACTGTAAAAAATGAAAAAAAAAAAATTAATCATGTTCATTCCGTAGCATCATAATTCAGAGCAGATATAGTATAGGTTATGATTTGTGTCTACTCTCTAAATATTTGTGTTTACTCATCTAAAATACATGTTTTAGGTGGGGGTAGACAGCATAATGGTTATGCAAAGAGACTCTCATGCCTGAGGCTCTGAAGTCCCAGGTTCAATTCCCCACCGCAGCATAAGCCAGAGCTGATCAGTGGTCTGGTTAAAAACAACAACAACAAAACAACTTTGTGACAGAATTATAAGAACTGAACAATAGATTTTGACTCCACTATTTTTGCATATATCTCTCTAACATTGCTCTTGCTAGTTTGGGTGGGCTTATAATGATTTTTAGTACATTAGTAAAAAATATAGCATCATTTTTTCACAAGAAGAAAATCTTAGATAAAGCCCCACAGAGTTTTTTTTATATATATATTTCACTGGCAACAGAGACGAAAAAGTAATACAACTACAGGAAACTTAAAGATATTTTCTAGATTCAGAATACTGATTTGTCTATAGCTCTTCATTCTTTCTTAAAGGGCAAATTTTACCTGATATATTTGAATAACTGAGATGAGAGGTTTGAACTTCAATTTCAAATCTAAACTTCATGTTGGATGTATTTACACAGCCTCCAGGCATTATTACACCTTTATTCTCTAGATGAGACAAAATGAGTGCTTGTTTTGAAGCACATATACTAACTAAAATTGAAATGAGACAGAAAAGATTAGCATGGCCACTGTGCAAGTTTGGCAAGAAAATTTGTGGAAGTATTCCATATTTTGGGGTCAGGTGGTGGTGCATCTGCGTGAGTACACACATTACAGTGTGCAATGACCCAGGGTCAAGCATCCAATCCTCAACTACAGAAGGGATGCTTCATGAGTGGAGAAATAGTGCTGCAGGTATCTTTCCTTCTGTGTCTCCTTCTTCCCTCTCAATTTCTCACAGTCTCTATTCAACACTAGATAATTAATTAGAAACAGGATGAATGGGGCAGGGTACATAGCACTATGGTTGTGCAAAGAGACTCTCATGCCTGAGGCTCCGAAGTCCCAGGTTCAATCAGTCCACCACCCACTCACCTCCATAGGCAAGAGCTGAGCAGTGCTCTGGTGAAAAGAAACAAAAGGAGGAAACAGATGAATGTGTTCATCAAAATTGTGCATTTAAGATTTTAGATGAACAGGATAAAATAGAACTTCAGTATTATGTATGTCAGTAGACGTGTGGTATTCCATGAAAAATCAGTATTAGCTGCCAGGTCTAGAACTGATTAGAAAACCATTTTGTTTAGTGATCATTGTTATTCCATTACATAATTTTGACATATATAGTTCAAAATTCAGAATTTTGAAAGTAATTAAGTACAATGTTATATAATTTTCCAGTTTATGGATTAGTTTATTGATTCTTTAGAAATCATTTGCACTTCTACATTTGTTGAATCTACTGATTGAATGTTCTACAATTCTTATCCCCCACCAAACAAATGATGTCATCTTTTACTTCTTCCTATCTTTTAAATCACTGTGGGAAGGGATAGCATCCTGTCTGTTCTCCATTCATATCACAGCACATGTTGCTTCACTTTACATCCACTGAGTTATCCTAGTTAATGTTAAGATGCAATATCTACCTCGAACTTCAATTCATCAGCCTCCTTTAGGGTTTTCTTTTTTTTCTCCTTATTGTTATTTTTTTTACCAGAGTAATGCTCAACTCTGAATTGAGCATTACTATTGGTATAGGGGATTGAACCTGGAACTTTGAAGCCTCAGGCATTAGAATCTCTTTGCATAACCACTATGAAATCCTCCCTACCTTTTTTTTAAACTGGCCAATGCTACAACCTTAACCATCTTTCACTTTGAGTACTAGAATCCCAACTTATTTTTCAGAGCTCCTTTTTTTTTTTTCTTTTTTCTTTTCCTTCTAGTGGCAGGGGAGAGAAGGGTGAGAAAAGTAGAAGTCTGATGGTTTTTAACAACCTCAAATATTTGTTTTTAACCATCTCTTCTAAGCCATGTTCTCCTTGAGTGATCTTATTTTACTACCTTCTATATTTAAAGATCTCCAACTTTTTTTATCTCTACCACTTTGTTCTCCCAATATTGTATGCCAATAATTGTAAATACAAGCTTTGTAAACATTCTTTTAATTTCCTTAATACTAAATTCAATGAAAATACATTCACTTACCAGATTCAGTTTCTTCTCCAATCCTAAAGATAGGTTTAGGGTTTTTTGTTTGTTTGTTTGTTTGTTGTCTGGTTGCTTTTTATTTTTTAACATTTTCATGAGTTTCAGTTATTTATATCACACATATGAGTGAGGCCATTAGCAGTTACCTTTCAGAATATGTAGGCCATTAGGTGATAAACTATAGCAAAAAATATTTGAACATATACACCAAGTTAAAGAATCTCAAAAGATTATATATGATAAGAAGGAATATAAAAACAAACTAGATGCAGAAGAGATTAAAAATTACTAGAGAGAAAATGGCATCGTTTAATAAGACATAGAGAACTGTATGCATGTTAATATGTTATCACAAAAGCACTATGGAGAAAATTACATATATTATGTATATATGCTCTAAGAGGGTGTTTTTATTTCCTTGTTTAATTATTTTTTATTGATTTAATAATGGTCGACAAAACCAAATGATAAGAGGTGTACAATACCACACAATTCCCACCACCAGAGTTCTGTATCCCGTCCCCTTCATTGGAAGCTTTCTTATTCTTTATCCCTCTGAGAGCATGGACCCAGCATCATTATGGGGTGCAGAAGGTGGAAAGCCTGGCTTCAGTAATTGTTTCTCTGCTGGACCTTGGTAGGTCGATCCATATTCCCAGACTGTCTCTATCTTTTTCTAGTGGAGTAGGGCTCTGGGGAGGTGGGGTTCCAGGGTAAGTTGATAAGGTTGTCTGCCCAGGGAAGTCAAGTTGGCATCATGGTAGCATCTGCAACTTGGTGGCTATAAAGCATTAAAATATAAAGCAGAAAAAAATGTTTAATAACCAGGAACCTAAAGGCAAGAGCATAGCAGATAAGTTTTGGGGTCTTCATGTTGGAAGAAGGTAGGAAGTTTATTTTAGATTTGTTCAGATGGGACCATGACTTTACTAATTTTTGCCTGAGCCCAGCAGCTAACACGCAGATGTACTAAAGATATTGTCTAGGGGAGATGGTGTCAGAGTTGAAAATAGGACTAGAAAACTGGATCAAGGAAGAGAGTAATTCCTATGTTTCTGAAAAGTATATACATACCATTAGCTGTAAATCCCATCGATTTGATCTGGGGTCCATATTCAGTACAGTAATCTGTGCAACCTCTGCATCCCTGTAGATCTGAGCTCATACTCCGTGGTCATAGCTAGGAACATTCTAGGCTGTGCTCTGAAGAACCTGATCTCCCTAAGTGGCAGAATACTTTAACCCAGCCTCCCTCAAGAGAGTGGGACAGTCCCTACCATTGTTGTTCTACATTGAAGACAAGGTCCTGTAGAGACCCACTAAAGGGCCTATGGTGTTGCTCCTGATGGAGAGGACCAGAAGGATCTGTTAGAGACTCAGGTCTATCATGTCTCTGTGGGAATCCCAGGATTCCCTGACTAGGACCCCGGTATGATATGGTGGGGCCTGTCCTTAACCAAAAGAGCCATCATTACAGTGTGCCAGTCTCTTGACCTTACCCAGCTTTTGTAGTCCTTACTTTGACAAGTCCCCAGTGATTGAGGGAAGTGAAGTAGGAAGTAGATGAGAAGGGTATCTAGGTCTAAGTAGAAACTATTTGGTTAAGTACTTTATGGTGCCTTTTTTTAGGTCTTTCTGCTTGCTTGCTGCACTTAACGGAGTCACTGCAAACTATTGTACACTTTTACTTCAAGGTATATATTTTCCCCTACCTTATGGATACATGTGCACATGTGCTCTGTCTCATGGGGCCTGGCCTATATATGAGATCTGTGACTTTGTTAGGAAGTGCAGAGAGTCTTTTGTTTATTTATTTTAACTATGCTGTTACACAAGTGTCACCATTTTGTTCTTGAACATCTTCTATCTATTTCTTCTTCTCATACTTTCATACTTTAAAGTTGTCTCGTATTTCTATGATCTGTGTTTAATGGTCTGTTTCACATTGCATCACCTCGTTGAGAGTTAAATGTTCCTTGTTTCTTTGACTGTGAAACTCCTATCAGCAACTCTTGCAGGGGAAGTCTGGTAATGACAAGTTCCTTTGGTTGTTGTAAGTCAGGTACTGTTTTGATTGCTCGTTCATATTTGAGTGATTGTCCTGTAAAGCCAAGTATGTGTGGCTGGAAGTTGATGTCTTAAAACTATATTTATATATATATATATATATATATATCACTCCACTTTCTCCTGACTCCATGGTTCCTGCAAAAAAAAAAAAAAGTATGACAAGAGTATGACTATATTGCCTCTATAAATCTCCATGTTCTTTTCTGTGGTATCTTCTAATCCTTTTTTCTTTGTGCTTGACTTTTGATAACTCCACAATAATGTGTCTTGGTGTAGGACTATCTGGGATTTCAACCTTGCCAATTCTCCCTGTTTCCTGAACCTCTACATTCTGACCATATCCCAGATTTGTAAACTGTTCAGTCATTGTTCCTTTGAATATAACTTCTGTTCTCTTCTCCTTCCTAGACCCCTGTAATTCTAGTATTTGCTTTATAATAGACTCTTCAATTTCTTGAAGAGTTGCTTCCTTTTTCTCAATGCTTTTCTCCTATGTCAAAATCAAAAAATGTAGCCAGTTTGTTTTTAATTTCTGATATTCTCTATTCTACATGAGTTAAGTCTACTTCCTTGACTTGCTAATTGAGACTGTAGTGTATACTGTGTCCTTTACATCCTGTAATTCTGTTTTGAAGTTTTCCATTTTCCTGTTAAGTAACTCAGTAAAGTCATGAATTTCCTTCTTAATCCATTTCTCCATACTACATTGGGAACTTTGTATTTCTCCTAATTTTCTGACAGTGTGTTCCTTAAATTCTTTCTCTGAGGATAGCTCTTCTGGACCTGCATTTTTAAGTTCCTGGCTGTCAGCTTGGAGCTGCAGAGCCAGAATTTTTCTAGTTTACTCATCTGTTTTGATTTTTCTTATTGGTAGCAGATAGTTCTGGGTTCTGTTTTGTATCTGATTCATGGCAAGGAGGGGAGGAATTTTGAGTAAGTGTCATAATATTAAGTCACCTGAGGGGCCATGTGGAGGTACACTTGGCTGAGTGCACATGCTACAGTGAGTAAGGGCCCAGGTTAGAGCCCCTAGGCCCCACCTACAGAGGAAAAGCTTCATGAGTGGTGAAGCAGTGTTGCAGGTATCTCTCTGTCTCACCCCTTCTCTTTTGATTTCTGCCTGTCTCTATCAAATAAATAAATGAATAAATAAATAAATAAAAATTTTTAAATATTACCTGATATCCCTTAAACAGAGTCCTGAGGGGAGGTAGTAGAAAGACCTTCCCAGAAATTTCGGTTCCTAAAAGCGAGGGTTCTTTATGAAGTCAAAAGTACTTTTTACTTCTGCAGAGTGGTCTAACCGTGTTCACTAGGGTCTTGAGAGCTTGTTTGGAGGTTCTAGCAGGGGAGCACAGCTACTCATATACCCTCAACCAAAGACCGGTCAGTTTCTATTCAGGGAAGGCTGTCCTCTTCTACTGAGCGCGCAGCAGCTTCGGGAGAGACGCACACGGAGCGGTGAGGGAGGAAGGGGACACCCGCCTAGCCGGCCAGATCAGCTGAATCAACCCTGGCGATCAATGGGGTGACAGATGTCGCAGCCAGATCGCCCTCACATCCTCACTAGGGTCTTGATGGCACCTTAGCCTTCCATAAGCTTCCCAAATTCCATGAGAGTAGAGAGTTCAATTCCCTGGTGCCCCTGGATTGCTCTCTGGGGTTCACTCGAGAGTCTGTGGTTTATACAGCTCTAAAATACAGTCTTAAACCATTTTTCATAATCTACTCCATGACCGAGTAGTTCCCACTGGACCCTTTAAATCTACCACATGAATTCAAAGCAAATTCAAATATAGAACCTGGCAACAAAGCAGTGCTTGCTTTCTGCTGGAGCCCTTTGCTCTGTCCTCTCTTGTTCTCACTGTCTATAAGCAACAACCAACCTTCCTATACAGAGCTATTCCTTTCTTTACCTCAACTGCCAAGTGTTCTCTGATGAAATTCATTGAGTTATGTTGCTGTAATATTTGTTTTATGGAGGACAATCAATTTTCTGTGTCTAGGTCACCAAAGCTCTACCTGTATTTGTTTCTCATACTAGGTCCTGATGTGTTTTTCTTGAATTATGTGACATGTCTAAACATTTTCAGGAAGCTGCAGAACACTCTTTTTTAAATGTAACTTACCAAGATTACCCTCTGTTTTTATTCTTTACTATGCCCCTTCTGTTCCAAAACCAGAATCTAGCTTGACTTATATTTCTGAACATATTTTTTTAGCAAATCTGTATATCATTATACAAACTATTTAGCACCCCAAAAAACCATGTTTTATTATTGATTTATAATGAGGGAAGTAAAAAGACCACCGAACTCTGGAGAGGTGGATTTCCAGAGTACATTGGTGAGTTCCTCTGCCCAGTGAAGTCAGCTTGGCATCATGGTAGCATTTGCACCTCTCCCCTACTAGGGAAAGAGAGAGACAGCCTGGGATCGTCCTGCCGATGGCTGTGTTCAATGGAGAAGCAATTACAGAAGCCAGACCTCCCACCTTCTGTACCCCATAATGATGCTGGGTCCATGCTCCCAGAAGGATAAAGAATAGGAAAGTTTCCAGTGGAGGGAGGGGATATATAACTCTGGTGGTAGAAATTGTGTGGAATTATACCCCTTTTATCCTATGTTCTTGTCGATTATTATTTAATCAATAATAATAATAATAAACCACCAAGCAAGGATATAAATATTTATGTCATTTCAGATTACAAATACAAGAAAGACAATGAAAATGATCTTATGGGGGAATGTGGGTAAGATAACTGCACAGAGTAGGACATTGTCCCACAAATGTGATATTTAGGCTGCCTTTTCTTAAGTATTATTAGAAAGGGTTGTAGAAAAAGTATTCTGACAGATGGCAAAGCATGTGCAAAGTTTCTAAAATAGTTGGATAATAAATAAGCCATGTTTGAATGGTGGGAGTAATTTTTACACATTTAAATGAAAACCAATCAAATAATTGTACAGTGCCTTTCTTTCATCAGTACAATTTCAAAATAATACTGAACAACTACCTCGATCTGGAAGGCAAGTTCCCATTCACACCCTACTCACTGGTTCATAACCTTTTGTAGCACAATAGTTCAGGAAATATTTGAAAGAGAACTGAGAATTGGGAAGGAAGTATGAGTCCAATCTAATGAGAGTGAAATTAATTTAGGGAACTTGATTCTATTCATCCATTATTGTGTTGTGGCACCAAGCTGTCAGTCAAATCAATAAATTACTATTTACAATTAATTATTAAAATGGAAAAAGTATTCAGCTGTGGCCTTTCATTTTAATCATGTGCTTCATCAAGAATTTGTGATTGGAAGGTAATTTTGTAATCAACAATTTGATCATAAAATCAAGTGATTTCCCAATATAAACTTCAAAAATAGAAATTTGAACTGTTGTTTTATTCCATTAAATGTTCTCATTTTTAATTCCAGTATTGTAAACATATGTACATTTACAGAAATAGCAAAGAAGCAATTATCACTTCTCAGCAAGACCATTAACTCTTCTCCAGGCATCTTTTTTAAGACCACTCCTGGTAAAAGAAATAATATAGATCAAACCAAACTAATATAATATGTCCTTTTAACCATATTTCTAGGATTTCTCCACAGATATCATCTTAAATTTGTTTTTATTATTGCTGGGTGTGACTTTTTCATATGGTTAACAAATATGTTCTATCAAAAAAAAATCTGATTGTTTTGATGTTTGTTTCTTGGTCTTTGCCTTTTCCTGTTTCATCTCCAGTGTCTTTCCACTTGAGAAATCTGATCTCTGTTGTTGACGATTCATAGTATAGATCTAAAAAAAAAAATCATAAGAAGTTCACTGTAAAGATTTAGGTCTCAAAAAAGACTTTAGTTTTAAAGATAAAAGCATTTTTTGAGAGATGGCAAATATGGAAACATTGCAAATCTGCTTTCCCACCTAGATAATAACTGTTCTGACTTAACCTCTAGGATGTGATTGTTTTATGATTCTGAAATCCACTGACATTTAAAAATTTCCAAAGGAGACTAGAGCAATAAATCACATTTTTAGATCCACCCTTTACCCCCTGAAGCCCATGATAGAGAATTGTATGCTTTGTACAGTTTGTACACATTTACAGAGTAAGGGAGGTTAAAAAAAAAAAATCCTAGCCTCCAGCTACTGAGTAGGTATGCTCTGATAACTTGCTCTTCCTTTGGATCTCGAGTTTCCAACAAAATAGGAGGCAGAAATTATACTTGTACCTCCTCCCAGTGTATGACCCTAAATTCTACTGGAAATACAGACTGGGTTTGTTTATGTTGTGGTTGTTATTTCAGAGGAGGGAGGTAAATTTCCCAGCTTGCCATGATAGACGTCTGCAAAGGACTTTTACTTCCAATTTAGGCTCTTTTCCATCATCATGTACCAGGATCTAAAAGCCCCTTTTCCTCAACCTTCACCCTGCCCTGATTTCCCAGATTCCTTCTCCTTGGTGCAATATATCAAACCAGTCTAACTTTACTTTTTGTTTCCCATGCTGTTCTTTCTCCTGCCCATGAGTGAGATTGTCCCATATTCATCCGTCTTTTTCTGGATTATTCTACTTAACCATGTTGCCTTTAAGCTCATGAAAGATGAGATGAAGATGGTGATTTCATCATTCTTAATATCTATTATTGAAACAGCTTCATCCAAAAATGTGGAGATTACACGGACAGAATATTCACCCATTAAGAGATCCAAAGGGGCAATAGACATGAAAAAAAAAATATCTAAGTCATTGAGTATCAGAGAATTGCAAGTAAAGTCAACAGTGAGATATCACTTCAGTCTTGTGAGAATGCCATACATCAGAAGGGATAGTAACAACAAATGATGGAGAGGTTATGGGGGCAAAAGAACACTCCTGCACTGCTGGTAGGTATGTAAATTGGTACAGTCTATGTGGAGAACAGACTGGAGAATTCTCGGAAGGCTTGAAATGGCCCTACCCTATGACCTGGCAGTTCTTCTCCTGGAGATAAATCCTAAAACAAACAAACAAACAAAAAAACATGCAAAATGATCTGTGCATACCAATGTACATAGCAGCACAATTTGTAATAGCCCAGACTTGGAAGCATCCTAGATGTCTAACAACAGCTGAGTGACTTAAGACAAGAGAACTTTATGGGCCAATTCCTATTTTCTCTCCTCCTTCATTTATCAATGTTCCCTCAAAAGTTAGGAGGGAAATTCATGGATCTCCAGATAAACTTGGAGATAGATAATAATATTATAATACTCCTGAGAGTAATACAAAAGAGAGGTATTGTAGGTTGAAACAAAATTACATTAGACACCAAATCACAGCCAGATTGAATATAACAATGTCAATAATGTGTATACAGGACAGTTATGAAATGCAGCATTGTAATATGCCTTGACACCACTTTCTTTAGTTTTTACATTATTTAATAATACAGTTCAAAGCAGTTGCATCTAGGTGGGGATACTGCAAAATAGTAGAATAGAATATTGCATGTGAGGCACCCCAGTATTAATCTTGGCCATAACCAATAACCAGAACTGAGTAGTGCTCTGATAAATCATTTAAAAAGATAAAGAATAGGAAAGCTATCAGGGGAAGGGATGGGATATAGAGATCTGGTGGTAGGAATTGTGTGGAGTTATACCCCTCCGATCCTATGGTTTTGTTAATGTCTCCTTTTTTTTTCTTATTTATTTATTTATTTTATTTAAGAAAGGATTAATTAACAAAACCATAGGGTAGGAGGGGTACAACTCCACACAGTTCCCACCACCCAATCTCCATAACCCACCCCCTCCCCTGATAGCTTTCCCATTCTCTATCTCTCTGGGAGCATGGACCCAGGGTCATTGAGGGTTGCAGAAGGTAGAAGGTCTGGCTTCTGTAATTGCTTCCCCGGTGAAAATGGGTGTTGACTGGTCGGTCCATACTCCCAGTCTGCCTCTCTCTTTCCCAAGTAGGGTGTGTCTCTGGGGAAGCTGAGCTCCAGGACACATTGGTGGGGTCTTCAATCCAGGGAAGCCTGGCCAGCATCCTGGTGGCATCTGGAACCTGGTGATTGAAAAGAGAGTTAACATACGAAGCCAAACAAATTGTTGAGCAATCATGGACCCAAAGGTTGGAATAGTGGAGAGGAAGTGTTAGGGGGGTACTCACAGCAAACTCTAGTGTACTTCTGCTTTCAGGTATATATTTTGCAGTAGTTTATGGATACGTGTGCACATAAGCTCTCTCTCACAGAAACTGGTGTATATCTAGGTTATGGGACATTGTTAGAAAGTGAACCACCTGAGATGAAATTAGAGTGTACTATAAAAGGAAAGGTCTCACCCGAGTAATGAAGCTGAAGGGTTGTCATTCCACAGGTGAAGTCTCTGGACACAGTCTGAGGTGAAGCATGTTGAGGTGGCAATCGTTGCGTGGTTAGGTTGTGATCGGCGGATGCAATATTATTTGGTATGGATTGGGAGAGGCATACGGGAAAGTGGGCCCTATCCAAGGGTTCCAGGACTAGGACAAATATAGGCTCTATAGTGGAAATGTGAGGTTCCTGCTGTCTTAGGGTTCAAAAAGACAATCGATAGTTAATGTTATCATCGCATTATTTGGTAATTGGGTTAACTTTGAAAAGTCCTTTTGTTATGGTTTGCTGTACAGTATCCAGTATCTTGTATATAGCTATGCTATTGAATGCTTCTAATCTACTTGGTCTAGGCTTTTGAGAGAGTCCGCATATCAAATATACAGCCTATATATTAAAAAGATTCAGTTTGTGTTTTGAAAAACTTCGAAACATACAATTGATATTCCCCCTCTCATATTAATTAACTAGTAATTTATATGTCTACATTTTGCTAGGAGTGTACATAAACACCATTCCCACCACCAAAAGACTGTGACCCATTCCTCCCACCCACTCCCACCTCCCTCTGTCCCAGGAAGCTACATGTCTACCCCTCACCACATGGTTTTTACTTTGGTGCCCTACTTACAATCTGGTCAGGTCCTGCTTTTAGTTTCCCTTTCAGATCTTCTTAGTCAACTTCTGTTGGTGAGTGGGATCATCCCATACTCATCTTTATCTTTCTGACTTAGCTCACTTAATATAATTCCTTCTTGCTCTGTCCAAGATGGGTCAGTGAAGGTGGGTTCATTGTTCTTGATAGCTGCATAGTATTCCATTGTGTATATATACCACAGGTTTCTCAGCCACTCATCTATTTTTGGACACCTGGGTTGCTTCCAGGTTTTAGCTATTATGAATTGTGCTGCTATGAACATAGGAGTACACACCTCTTTTTGCTTGGGTGTTATGGAGTCCTTGGGGTATAACCCCAGGAGAGGAATTACTGGATCATATGGAAGGTCCATGTCTAGCCTTCTGAGAGTTTTCCAGACTGCTCTCCACAGAGGCTGTACAAATTTACATTCCCACCAGCAATGTAAAAGGGTTCCTCTGTCCCCACATCCTCTCCAGCATTTGTTGCTGCTGTCCTTTTTGATGTATGCCAATCTTACAGGAGTGAGGTAGTATCTTAGTGTTGTCTTAATTTGCATTTCTCTGACAATCAGTGACCTAGAGCAGTTTTTCATACGTTTGTTAGCCTTTTGGATCTCCTCTGTAGTGAATGTTTCGTTCATATCCTCTGCCCATTTTTGGATGGGGTCATTTGCTTTTTTGTGCTAAGTTTGCTGAGCTCTTTATTATTTTGGTGATTAGTTTCTTGTCTGATGTATGACATGTGAAGATCTTCTCCCATTCTGTGAGGGGTCTCTCTGTTTGTTTAATAGTTTCTTTGGCTGTGCAGAAGCTTTTCAATTTGATGTAGTCCCATTGGTTTGTTTCTGCTTTAGTCTTCCTTGCAATTGGGTTTGATTCATCAAAGATGTCCTTGAGGTGTAGGTGGGAAACTGTTTTTCCAATGTTTTCCTCTAAGTATTTGATTGTTTCTGGTCTGACATTGAGGTCTTTGATCCATTTGGAGTTGATTTTTGTTTCTGATGAGATAAAGTGGTTTAATTTCATTCTTCTGCATGTTACAACCCAGTTTGCCCAGCACCATTTATTGAAGAGAGCCTCCTTTTTCCATTTAATCCTTTGGGCCCCCTTATCAAAGATTAGATGTCCATAGGTGTGGGGATTTATTTCTGGGCTTTCAATTCTGTTCCACTGGTCTGTGTGCCTATTTTTGTTCCAGTACCATGCTATTTTGATGATGATGGCTTTATAATATAGTTATATAATATAATATAATATGCCTCCATTTCTGTTTCTTTTCCTCAAGATGGTTTTGGCAATTCTAGGTGTTTTCAGGTTCCAGATAAATGATTGTAGAGTTTGTTCTATTCTCTTAAAGAAGCTTGGTGGAACTTTAATGGGTATTGCATTAAATTTGTATATGGCTCTGGGGAGAATAATGATTTTGATGATATTTATTCTTCCAATCCATGAGCATGGGATATCTTACCATTTCTTGGTATCAGTTTCTATTTCCTTGAGTAGTGACTCATCGTTTTCAGCATACAAGTCTTTCACTTCTTTGGTCAACTTTATTCCTAGGTATTTGATTGATTTTGCTGAAACAGTAAATGGGAGTGATTTCTGGATGTCTTCTTCTTCAGATTTAGTGTTTGCATAAAGAAATGCCACTGATTTTTGTACATTGATTTTGTAGCCTGATACCTTGCTATATTGCCTAATCACTTCCAGTAATTTTCTGCTGGATTCTTTACGTCTTTCTATGTATACTATCATATCATCTACAAATAGTGAGAGCTTGACTTCTTCCCTTCCAATCTGTATTCCTTTGATTTCTTTCTCTTGCCTGATTGCTATGGCAAGAACTTCCAATACTATGTTGAAGAGTAGCGGTGACAGTGGACAGCCCTGTCTAGTCCCCGATCTGAGGGGGAACGCTTTCAGCTTCTGTCCATTGAGTATGATGTTGGCTGTAGGTTTGCTATATAGAGACTTCACTATCTTGAGGAATTTCCCATCTATTCCCATTTTTTGTAGAGTTTTGAGCATGAATGGGTGTTGGATCTTGTCAAAGGCTTTCTCTGCATCTATTGAGATAATCATGTGGTTTTTGGCTTTGCTTTTATTGATGTGGTGAATGACATTGATTGACTTATGGATGTTGAACCAGCCTTGCATTCCTGGGATGAATCCCACTTGGTCACGATGAACAATCTTTTTGATATGTTGCTGTATCCAGTTGGCCAAGATCTTGTTTAATATTTTGGCATCTATGTTCATCAGAGATATTGGTCTGTAGTTTTCCTTTTTTGTTCTGTCCCTATCAGCTTTTGGTATCAGGGTGATGTTGGCTTCATAGAAGGTGGAAGGGAGTATTCCTGTTTCTTCAATCTTATGGAATAGCTTAAGAAGTATGGGTATTAATTGTTTCCTGAAAGTTTTGTAGAATTCATTTGTGAAGCCATCTGGTCCAGGACTTTTGTTGTTAGGGAGATTCTTAATAACGGCTTCAATTTCTTTGTCTGTGATTGGTGCATTTAGATTTTGTAGTTCTTCTTGGTTCAGTTTTGGAAGGGCATTGGTTTCTAGGAATTGTTCCATTTCTTCCAGATTCTCTAGCTTGGTGGCATATAGTTCTTTATAGAGGTTTCGCAGGATTCTCTGGATTTCTGTGGTGTCAGTTGTGATATCTCCTCCATCATTTACAATTCTATTAATTTGAGTCTTCTCTCTTTTTTGTTTGGTGAGTCTGGCTAGGGGTTTATCAATTTTGTTTAATCTTTCAAAGAACCAACATTTGGCTTCATTGATCTTTTGTATGGTTCTTTTATTTTCGATGTTGTTTATTTCTGCTCGAACTTTAGTGATTTCTGTCCTTCTGGTTGCTTTAGGTTTCCTTTGTTCCTCTTCTTCTAAGTCCTTGAGGTGTGCATTAAGGCCGTTCATTTGAGCTTCTTCTTGGTGTTTAATATGTGATTGTATGGCTATAAGTTTCCCTCTGTGTCCCAAATATTTTGGTAGGTTGTGTCTTCATTTTCATTTGTTTCCAGGAACATTTGAATTTCCTGCTTGAGTGAGTCTCTGACCCAGTGGTTCTTAAGGAGTATGTTGTTTAGTTTCCAAATTCTGTGACTTTTAATAATTTTCTGTTTGTTGATAAATGTTAGTTTTACTCCACTGTGATCTGAGAAGATACTTGGGATGATTTCAATGCTCTTGAATTTATTGATGCTGTCTTTGTGGCCTAACATGTGGTCTATCCTTGAGTATGTGTTATGTGGATTTGAAAAGATGGTGTATTCCAATTTTTTTGGGGTGGAGGAGTCTGAAAATGTCCAAGAGGTCTACTCTGTCAATCTCTTCATTCAATTCTCTTGTATCTTTGTTGGTTCTCTGCTTTGTTGATCTGTCTAAGTGTGAGAGTGGGGTATTGAAGTCTCCCACTATTATTGTATTACAATTGATGTATTTTTGAAATTCTTTCAATAGGTGCTTAATGTATTTAGATGGTCCCTCATTGGGTGCATAGATGTTAATAATTGTTAAGTCTTCTTGGCTGATTGATCCTCTAATCATTATGTAATGTCCTTGCCTTCTTTTATTACTTTATTTAATTTAAAATCTATCGTGTCTGAGATGAGAATGGCTGTTCCTGCCCTTTTTTGTGGTCCGTTAGCCTGTATGATAGTTTTCCATCCTTTCACTTTAAGTCTGTGTTTATCTTGTTGTGACAGATGGGATTCTTGCAAGCAGCATATGGTTGGGTTATGTTTTCTGATCCATCCCCCCACCCTGTGCCTTTTGATGGGTGAGTTTAAGCCATTGACGTTTATTGATATTATGGATTTAATGTATTGTAGTGCCATTGTTCAAAAAAAAAATTTTATTTGCTCTGATATATTGCCAGTATTATAGTGATGTTCTTGTTTATAAGAGGTCTTTTAGAACCTCTTTCAGGGCTGGATTGGTGATGGTTGCCTCCTTTAACTGTTGTTTATCTATGAAGGTTTTGATCCCTCCATCTAGTTTGAATGAAAGTCTAGCAGGATATATTATCCTTGGTTGAAACCCTTTTTCATTCAGGGCTCGATAGATATCTTGCCATTCCCTTCTGGCTTTTAGAGTTTGAGTGGAGAAGTCTGCAGATAATCTTATGGGTTTTCCCCTGTATGTGACTTTTTGTTTCTCTCTTGCAGCCTTTAGGATCCTTTCTTTATCCTTACTTCTTCTCATTGTGACTATGATGTGTCTTGGTGTCTTCAGGTCTGGGTTGATTCTGTTTGGTACTCTCTGGGCCTCTTGAATCTTGATGTCCTTTCTGTTATTCAGGTCTGGGAAGTTTTATTCTATTATTTCCTCTAGAATGTTTGCTTCCCCTTCCTCTCTTTCTTCCTCTGGCAGACCAATTATATGAATGTTACTTCTTTTGAGATCATCCCATATGTCTCTGTTGTTGTTTTCAGTGTCTCTCAATCTCTTTTTAAGCTCTTTCAGCTCTTTCTTCATTTTCTCTAGCTCATCCTCTGTCTGACTAATTTTGTTTTCTGCTTCTGTTAGTTTGCTTTCCTTTGCCTCAGCTTCTTTCTTCATTACAGCTATTTCAGCTTTCAGTTCTCTAATTGCCTCAAGATAATCAGTATTTTCCTTGGGGGTCTCAACTGTCGTTTCCCTAATACTGCCATTCCTTTCCTCCAATGTTGTTTTCATTTCTGTGATTAATAAGTTTATTATTGCTTGCATACTTTTCTTATCTATGGTTACTTCTGACTGATTTGTAGTTTCTTCTGGGCTCTTGTTTTCATTCATTGGAGTAGCAGTTTTATTTGTTTTTGAGCTACCCATTTTTTTGATTTATGTGTTACTTTTTTTTATGCTCTGTTGTTCCTCAGTTGTTGTGTCTTGAGTACAAGTAACACTGTACTAAATACCTTTATGACAATTGCACTCACCAACCTCAGGAATTACAGTAGCAACTGAAGCAAGTATTGAAGTAGTTTGATCGTTACCAGTTAGCCAAACAATTTCTCCAGTCCGTGAAAAAATAGTAACCAAATCCCAGTGAAGAAAGAGAAAAGAAAGGATAGCAAGAATAGACAGTTATGCAAATCTACTATCCACTCTATACTCTAGGGGTAACAAGAGGGGAAAGGGAACTAGAGCAGAGATACACACATAGAGAGTCCACTCTGAGTCAGATTTCTTCCCCAAAATAATTCACAAATTCAGAAAGGCAAAGAAGAAGGAAGAAGTGTATGACAAGATTGAAAAAAAAAGAGAGAGAGAGACAAGAGAGATAAAAGGGAAAAGATAAGAAAAAGAGCTGTAATTAAAGAGCAGTGAAAGGAAATTCCCAAATGTGTATCAGTGAATTAAAAAAAGCACACTGTTGGTGTGGGGGCTGGGGGTTGTGACTTTGGAAGCTGTAGGATTAAGGAAGAAGGGATGACAAGAATGAGAAAAAGAAAAAAAAGAAAGAGAGAGAGAAAAAAAATAAAAAGATAAGAAAAAGAACAGTCATAAAAGGGCAGTGAAACTAAAGGGGTTTTTTTTAATGTATTTATTTTTAATTATTTAATTAGCTATGTGGGGTGAGGTGGGGGGCTTGGCTACTTAGAAAGAAAAAAGGCCAGAAGTTTCAGAAGGGTATAGACTTATAATTAATGATACTCCCTGGTGGGACAGGAATTTGGTAAAGAAAAGGACTGGTTATGGGGGTGGGGGCGGGAAGGAGGTATGCTTGAAAATTAAAAGGAAGAAAAAAAATTTTTTTTTCCTTTTTTTTTTTCCCCTTTTTTCCCTACTCTAATTCTTAACCCAAATTAACTTATAGTCACCTCCTTGGTGTCGCTTCTAGGACCCCTTATTGGCTGGCCTGCTAAAGGCAGAAAATCCTACCGTTTCCAGGAGATGTGATCAGAGCTCAGCCAATAGCAGCTTCTCAGTCCGCCATCTTCCGGGAAACCCCCCCTTGAAGATTTTTAAAGGATTTCTCAAAGATGAAAACTAGCTCCAAGTCCTTTTGATCCAATGAGAGCTATACTCAAGGATATCCTCGGATCCGCCCACAGGGTCGCGGTGGTCCCTGGAGACTTCCAAGAGAAAGCCCCCGAGCTACAGTGCTCCCTCCCGGTCCTCTGCTGGCCGCCCAGCAACGCTCTGCAACCGGCGGAGGAGCCGCCTTCCCGGGCTGAGGACAATGCTCGGCACACGCGCCTTGCCTGCAGCAGCCTGGGAAGTCTGGAGCAGCCTGCCCACTCGTCCACGCCACCTCTACTCTAATTCTTAACCCAAATTAAGTTATAGTCACCGCCTTGGTGTCACCGCTAGGACCCCTTATTGACTGGCCTGCTAAAGGCAGAAAATCCTACCGTTTCCAGAAGATTTGATCAGAGATCAAGCCACTAGCAGCTTCTCAGTCCACCATCTTATGGGAACCCCCTAAGGTCTCCTTTTTTAAATAAATAAATAATTTTAGAAAAAAGGCAAAATGAAGCAGTTTATTGTAAGAGCTAAGGCTATTAAAAGCTTTAGTAGTTAACTGCAGATTTTTCTATATAATTTCAGAAAGTAATACATTAAATTAATTTTGGGGGCATAGTCAATTATTTTAATTTTATGACACTGACAGCAGAAGGTATTGGTGACTGTCCTGTATACACATGACATGTCCTTGATCAATTTGGAGTTGATTTTTGTTTCTGGTGAGATAAGGTGGTTCAGTTTCATTCTTCTGCATATTTTGACCCAGTTTTTCCAGCACTATTTATTGAAGAGAGCCTCCTTCCTCCATTTAAGACTTTGGGTACCCTTACCAAAGATTAGGTGTCCATAGGTGAGCGAGTTTAGCTCTGGGCTTTCAATTCTGTTCCACTGGACTGTGTGCCTATTTTTGTTCCAGTACCAGGCTGTTTTGATGATGATAGCCTTATAATGTAGTTTGAGATCTGGGAGTGTGATGTCTCCATTTCTGTTTCTTTTTCTCAAAATTGTTTTGGCAATTCTCAGTGTTTTCTGGTTCCAGATAAATGATTACAGTTTATGTTCTTGTCTCTTAAAAAGCTTCCATTTAAATTTGTATATGGCTCTGGGGAGAATATTCATTTTGATGATATTTATTCTTCTAATCCATGAGCATGGAATGTCTTTCCATTTCTGGATTCAGTTTCTATTTCCTTGAATAGTGTCTCATAGGTTTCAGTATACAAGTCTTTCACTTATTTGTTCAGGTTTATTCCTAGGTATTTCATTGTTTTTGCTGCAACAGTGAATGGGAATGATTTCTGGATATCTTCTTCTTCAGACTTAGTGTTTGCATAAAGAAATACCACTTATGGGAGTCGGGCGGTAGTGCAGCGGGTTAAGCGCAGGTGGCGCAAAGCTCAAGGACCAGCGTAAGGATCCGGGTTCCAGCCCCCGGCTCCCCACCTGCAGGGGAGTCGCTTCACAGGCGGTGAAGCAGGTCTGCAGGTGTCTATCTTTCTCTCCCCCCTCTGTCTTCCCCTCCTCTCTCCATTTCTCTCTGTCCTATCCAATAACAACCACATCAATAACAACAACAATAATAACTACAACAACAATAAAAAGACAACAAGGGCAACAAAAGGGAAAATAAATAAATAAAATTAAAAAAAAAAAAAAAAAGAAAAGAAATACCACTTATTTTTGTACATTGATTTTGTAGCCTGACACCTTGCTATATTGCCTAATAACTTCCAGTAGTTTTCTTTAGGTTTTACTATGTATACTCTCATATCTGCAAATAGTGAGAGCTTGACTTCTTCCCTTCCAATCTATATTTCTTTGATTTCTTTCTCTTGCCTGATTGCTATGTCAAGATCTTCCAATACTACATTGAAGAGTAATGGTGATAATGGACAGCCCTGTCTGGTCCCTGATCTGTGGGGGAATGCTTTCAGCTTCTGTCCATTGAGTATTATGTTGGCTGTAGGTTTACTATATATGGACTCCACTATCTTGAGGAATTTCCCATCTATTCCAATTTTTGTGGTGTTTTGAGCATGAATGGGTGTTGGATTTTGTCGAAGACTTTCTATGCATCTATTGAGATAATCTTGTGGTTTTTGGTTTTGCTTTTATTGATGTGGTGAATGACATTGATTGACTTACGTATGTTGAACCAGCCTTGCATTTCTGGGATAAATCCCACTTGGTCGTGATGAACAATCCTTTTGATATGCTGTGTCCTGTTGGCCAGGATCTTGTTTAATATTTTGGCATCTATGTTCATCAGAGACATTGGTCTGTAGTTTTCCCTTTCTGTTGTGTCCCTATCTGCTTTTGGTATCAGGGTGATTGAGTACACATCTTACAGTGTGCAGGGACCGAGGTTCGAGCCCCTGGTCACCACCTGGAGGAGGAAAGATTTAAGAGTGGTGAAGTAGGGCTGCAGGTGTCTCTCTGTCTCTCTTCTTTTCTGTCTCCCCCTTCCTTCTCAATTTCTGGTTGCCTGTATCCAATAAACAATAAAGATAATAAAGACTTTTTTTAAAAAAGAGAATATCAATAAAACTAAAGTTGGTTCTTTGGAAAGATTAATGAACCTTTGAATAGACAGGTGAAGGAAAGTAACTTAAATTATTAAGTTGGAAATAAAAATGGATAAGTTGCTTCCAACTCTAGAAACAAGAACTGTAATAGTAGTATGAACAATCAAACAGGAAAAAAATATTAAATGGTCTGAATAAAATAAGCACTATATATATACATATGTGTATATATATATTTCCTTTCTGTTGCCCTTGTTGCTTTTATTATTGTTGTAGTTATTATTGTTGTTGATGTCATTGTTGTTGGATGGGACAGAGAGAAATGGAGAGAGGAGGGGAAGACAGAGCGGGGGAGAGAAAGATAGACACCTGCAGACCTGCCTCGCCACCTGTGAAGCAACTCCCCTGCAGGTGGGGAGCCCGGGGGCTTGAACCGGGATACTTAAACTCTGGTCCTTGTGCTTTGCGCCACATATGCTTAACCCACTGAGCTACAGCCCGACTCCCCAAATAAGCACTTTTCAAAAACAAAGTCTACCAAGGATAAATCATGAAGAAATGGACAATTTAAATAGAGTTACAAGTACTAAGTAGATTGAATTAACAATTAAAAAAAAATCCAAGTGCTGGGACTGATGGTTTCCCAGGTAAATGGTGAACTATACATACTTTTTCCATTCCTTTTTCTTTCTTTATCGCCACCAAAATTACTGCTGAGGGTTGGCGCCTGCATGATAAAACTAGCACCCTGGTAACCTTTTTGTGTTAGGACAGATAAAAAATGAGAGGAGAGATGGTTTATAGAGAGGACAAAAGAAAGACTCTTGCAGTACTGCTTCACCGCTTGTGAAGCTTCTCCCCATGGGTGGGGACATAGGCTTTGAACCTATGCCTTTGCTCATGATAATGTATGTCATTAACTCTGCCCAGTCTGAATTATACCTGTATTTTAAAGATTTATTATTCAACCTTGTTAATCATGTGGGTAGCAAGTCTTATTCCATTGCTTCTTCTTCTAGCTTTTGCCCTTCTTCCGTAGCCAGTCAACAGCATCAGGTTGAGCCTGATGTAAAGTTTCGAGACCTCCTTTGAATCTGGAGAGGTGGCAGTCGTTGACTATGTGGGTCATAGTCTGTCTGGAGCCGCAGGGGCAGTTCAGGTTGTCTCTGGCCCCCCAGCGATGGAACATAGCGGTGCACCGGCCATGGCCTGTTTGATAGCGATTGAGGAGGGCCCAATCATAACGTGCTAGGTCAAAGCCGGGTTGACACTTGCAGGGGTCGGTGATGAGGTGTTTGTTCTTTACCTCAGCTGACTGCCAACTCTTTTTCCAAGAATCTGGAACAGAGAAGTTCAGTGTAGGCGTAGGAGACCAGATTGGATGAGGAGACATCAAGCGTTGAACAGGGTGGACTCGAAGAGCAGGACCAACAGCTTGAAAGCTGTCAGGAGCTTGTTGCTGGCTTTGAAAGTGACTGGGATCCATGTGGATTCAGTGGGCTAGGAAGGATCGTCAGTTTCCCCAATAAATGGGTACTCACGGGATGCACCACGGGAAGGTCGATCCAATGCACCGAAATGCTAATACTAAATAAATAAATGGCTCAACCAAATAGCTTTACTTTATCATGCACATGCCCCAGGGGCAAGCCTGGGCCCCCATGGCATTGTAGGGATCTGTGGTCTCTTTTACTCTCTTTTCACTCTTACTCTCTGTCTCCATTTGAATAAAATAAAATAAACTGACTGGGAGTCAGGCTGTAGCGCAGCGGGTTAAGCGCAGGTGGCGCAAAGCACAAGGACCAGCATAAGGATCCCGGTTCGAACCCCGGCTCCCCACCTGCAGGGGAGTCGCTTCACAGGCAGTGAAGCAGGTCTGCAGGTGTCTATCTTTCTCTCCTCCTCTCTGTCTTCCCCTCCTCTCTCCATTTCTCTCTGTCCTATCCAACAACGACAACAACAATAATGTCTACAACAATAATAAAAGCAACAAGGGCAACAAAAGGGAATAAATAAATAAAATAAATATTTTAAAAAAAGAATTAAAAAAATAAAATAAAATAAACTGACTAAAAACATTGAACCGTTTCCTAGACACTGACGGAGATGCTTACCAAATCAATTTTAGTGGCCAGTTTTGCTCTGACACCGAAAACATTACATGACAACTTCAGACGGATATCCTTTAAAAACATCAAGATATTCGGCTTCACGGGGTCGGGAGCAAGGGAGGATGGGATGAGAAACAGTCTTTTGGTGGTAGGAAAGGTGTTTATGTACACTCCTATTAATCTGTAGTCATATAAATCACTATTTAAATAATGAAAAAAAGAAAGGTAAGAAGCCACAACAAAATACTAGAAAACAGAATCCAACAATGTATTAACAGATGTTTATTTCAGAGCCAAATAGAATGGGTCACTGTAATGATGCAGTCCATTAAGAGGGAAGCAAAAGAATATACAAAATATAATGTGAATTAATGTAAATTAATGTAGAAAATGATTTGACAAAAGTCAACACACTTTTTGTAATTAAATGTACACATACACACACACACACACACACACTTGGAATAGTATAAAACTAAACATGATAAAAAGCTATGTTTGAAAATTCCACAGGAAGACAGTGAAAGTCCAAACTTAGACACCAAAACCAGGGACAAGACAAGGATTCTCATCTTCATCCTTTAGGAGATTAAGAAAGAAAAAGAGGGGGCTGGATGGTGGAACACCTGGGTGAGCACACATGTTACAATGCACAAGGACCCAGGTTTGAGCCCCAGGTTCCCACATGCAGGGGGAATTCTTTGCAAGGGGTGAAGCAGTGTTGCTCGTGTCTCTCTCCTGTCTATCCCCTCCCCTTCCCTTTTGATATCTGGCTGTGTCAATTCAATTAATAAATAAAGATAATTAAAAAAGAAAGAAAAAAAATGAAGTATACCAAGTTGGAAAAGCTGTTGTCAAATTATTTCTTGTATAGAAGATATGACTTCTTAATATTTTACTTGGAAATAATCACTGATTCACTATTGTTATTAAATATATAAAAAGGTTCTGTGAAATATATAAAAAGGTTGTGTGAACATATAATTTGGATTTCCCAAAGAAGCATAAATGTAGAATAATAATAAAACCAGAAAACTGACCTGGTGTGCTCTTTTATTGAGTTTTATTTTATTTTTGTGCTTTAAAAAAAAATCCAAATGTCAAGGTTAATGTGAAAATCAAATGAAGTAGCCAATACAGAGCAGCTTGTCTCTGTCTGACACACTGTGTGACTCTAGTAAGAAGCCCACAGTCTATTTCGCGGATTGTCACATGATGACAGAAAGAACCAACTTAGCAGAAAACAGGCGGAAGACTTTTCATAACATGTATAATTCACTTTCTATTTATTTAGAAACAAATATCTCTATATCTATGTGTGTGTGTGTGTGTGTGTGTGTGTATGTGTGTGTGTGTGTGTGTGTGTATGTGTGTGTGCCTATTTGCATAATGGTAAAGTATGAAACATTTATCTTTAATGAGGAACCTTTAATTTATAGTTAGTTTAAAGATTAATTAGTCCTTGATGACAGGAAGACTTTCATTTAATTAAAATTGACCAATTACTTGAGAAAGACTATGCAATTGTGCACTGTGAGTCTGATAATAATTGGTTGAATGTTGATAGAAGCACATTCTGTAAGGAGTTATCTAGTTTGTTTAGGAGAGGCTGATGAATGAATTTTAAGTTTATGTAGGTAGGGATTATCAGAGGTAAGGTGAATATCATAATAAGGACCATATATTTAGGGGAAGTATTTTTGAATATTTGATTCTTGTTTTGATTATAATTTTGTTTCTAAACACAGCACATCTACATACAGAAATAGATACAAACTATTATTGAAGTCTAAAGTACCTCAAAAATACCTCATATGAATTTATATTGCATTTTTTCTTAAGGAACTAAAGATAATGTCTAAGATTCTACTTAGATGACATATTTTTATGTTTTTTTTTATTGGCGGGAGGTTAATGGTTTATACTAAGTACAGTTGTTGATACGTGTGTAAAATTTCTCAATTTTCTGCAAAATACTCTCACCCCCAACATAGGTCCTCCTCTACCATCATGCACAGAGACCTGGAAGCCCCACGTCACCCCCAGAGTTCTTTGCCTTGGCGCAATACTCCAAATTCAGCCCACAGTTGATTTTTTGTTTTCCTTTTCTGTTCTTATTTCTCAACTTCTTAAACTGGGAAAGCTTCTGTCTGCATTAGTGACAACCTCATTTGGAGTTAGCCTGTTTTACAGTGATGAATGTTAGTATAATTTTATATAAAGATAAAAAGTCAAATGTTGAGAATGCTGGACCATAAAGATAGCAGAGTTGTCTTTTAAGCCCCTGAGGTCCCAGATTCAATTCCAGATAGCACCATATGTCAAAGTTGAGAACTGATGTGTTCTTTCTCTCTCCCTTTATATCTTTCACATAAATAAATAAATAAATAAATAAATAAATAAATTTAAATAGTCAAATCATTGCTTTAAATACTATGAAATAATTTTAAAATGTCAGAATTTATGTTTTTATATTTATTTATTTTCCCTTTTGTTGCCCTTGTCTTTTTATTGTTGTTGTATTTATTATTGTTATTGATGTCATCATTGTTAGATAGGAAAGAGGGAAATGGAGAGAGGAAGGAAAGACAGAGAGGGGGAGAGAAAGATAGACACCTGTAGTTGTACTTCACCACCTGTGAAGCGACTTCCCTGCAGGTGGGGAGCCAGGGACTCGAACCTGGATCCCTACGCCGGTCCTTGTGCTTTGCGCCATATGCACTTAACCCTCTGCTACTGCCCGGCTCCCTATAATGTTTTCCTTATATGTGATTGTTAATGTTTATTAAAAAGATACAACTGAGCATCTCAAACATTATCTGCTCTTTCCCAAGTTAAGAATGATTTATCTATTATTTTCGACGCTTTTACTTATAAATAATCTTACTACCATGTATTGTTTAGTGGACAGATTCCTGAAGCAAAGTTATACTTTCTGTGGTTTGTTTAATTTGATTTGTCACTAGGGTTATCTCTGGTAACTTACTTTTTTATTTTACTTTTCTTGGTGATATAATAATGATTGACAAGACTATAGGATGAGAGGGGTACAATTCCATACAATTCCCACCACCAGAGTTTTGCATCCTATTCCCTCCACTAGAAGCTTTCCTATTCTTTATCCCTCTGGGAGCATGGGCCCAAGATCATTATGGGATGTAGAAGGTGGAAGGTCTGGCTTCTACATTTACTTCTCTGCTGGACATGGGCATTGGGAGGTCAATCCATACTCCCAGCCTGTTTCTATTTTACTTTTGATTGAAAGATAGGTGAGGTATGGAGTTGTGGAGAGAGAGAGAGAAGAGATTTTATTTTATTTAATCAGAGCACCACTCATTTGGCTGTTGTCAATACAAAGGACTGAACTGAACCAAGACTTTGTCCACAAAAGTCCTTCCTGCTAACTGCACAAAAGTCACTGAACCTTACATTCTATAGAGGAATGTTTTCTGTTTTTTTAATGGAGACTTTCAAATCCACCAGCCACCTTAATGGGAGTCCTTTATCGGTAACATTATTTTATTATTGGTGGATTTATATGCTTTGGATTTATCTTACCTGTTACTGAAGGGCAATCATTGAGAGTATGAGATATGAGTAATAAGTTTCAAAATAGCACCTAGAACTTTATCAGCAGCAATATTTTATTGTGATGGTTAGACAATTGTAAATCTCCTCATACATATAGTTCTCAAATGCTATTATACAACCAAACCACTGTGAGGGAGTTTGGAAAGACTACCCCAATATTCTAAAAGCTTTTATTCCACTTTACTCAGCCCAGGTTTCAATTTCTCTTTTCATTTTTCTGCCTTTGTTTTCTTAAATTCTACCTATAAATGTGACCATCTGCCATTTGTTCTTCTCTGTATGACTTATCTTCCATGGTATATTGACTTCTAGTTCTATTAATAGTGAAGCAGAAAGAATGACTTTATCTTTTGGCCAGCTGAAAATTATTCCATCGTGCATATATGCCACCACTTCTCTAAGTGATTTAAACTGGCTCCCAAGTTTAGGCTATTATTAAATGTGCTGCTATAAACATAAGTGTATATATATATAGATATCCTCTGACACTTGTTCTTGTTTTCTTTATATATTTCATTTTCTGAGTCACAGGATATGTTTATTTCTTTTTTTTTAGATTTTATTTACCTATTAATGAGAAAGATGGGGAGAGAAAGAAGTAAAGAAACAGAGAAAGAGAGAGAGAGAGAGAGAGAGAGAGAGAGAGAGAGAGAGAGAACCAGACACCACTCTGTACATGTGGTGCCAGGAATTGAACTTGGGACTTCATGCTCGAGAGTCCAGTACTTTATCCACTGTTATCACCTCCTAAGTCCATTTCTAGTGTTCTGAGAATACTCCAGACTATTCCCAAAGGGTTTTAAACAGTATTTATATCACCACCAGCCCTGCAGAAGCACCCTCTCCACAACTGCTCCAACATAAGTTGCTTCTGTCATTTCTAGTGTGTGACATTCTCAGAAGTGCTGTCTTCTTGTTATTATTTTTATTTGCATTTCTCTCATGATAAGTGACTTTGAATACTTTCTCATGTCTGTTGGCCCTCTGGATCTCTTCCTAGTTGAAGACTTCTCAGGAAATCTTCGGCTGACTCAAAACTCGACCAATTTATAACTTAATTTCTACTTTGGGTTTTCAGCACTTATTCTCAGATGATTCTGTTTTGTTATTTCATCTGTTCTGGCCAGAGTCATAGTATAGGTTTCCCAGTACTCATTATCATAAAAATGTATAAAGCTACTTTGAAAATGCAGTCCGTAAAATGGCTCCATTCAAAAAATATCAACAGTCACATGATATACTTATTTTGAATATCTTTTGAAAAATAACTCATGTTAAGTACTATGAGAAATGTAATTATATTACTAAATGTCCTCATTGAAAAGTGTCAAGATAATATTAGAATTCAGTAACACATTTAAAATATTCCTATTTTTGTAATGAAATTGTAGTCTAACCTATTGTGCAAGGTACCTTGCCTAATATGCATTTTTCCAGACAATAATTTTAAGATTATATAATTATTTTATAATGTTATCCTTGTTTTTCTTGAGTTTCCTTCTAACAAATGAGTATAAATTGATATTTACCCTAGAGATGAGAAAATTCAAAATCGATATTCCCTATACACATATGTCTGTGTTAATGTTTTCATTTTTTTAATATTTATTTTATTTATTTATTCCCTTTGTTGCCCTTGTTGTTTTATTGTTGTAGTTATTATTGTTGTTGTCATTGTTGGTTAGGACAGAGAGAAATGGAGAGAGGAGGGGAAGACAGAGAGGAGGAGAGAAAGATAGACACCTGCAGACCTGCTTCACCGCCTGTGAAGCGACTCCCCTGCAGGTGGGGAGCTGGGGCTCGAACTGGAATCCTTATGCTGGTCCTTGTGCTTTGTGCCACTTGCGCTTAACCCGCTGTGCTACAGCCCGACTCCCTAATGTTTTCATTTTTTCCATCAAAAATTAATAAAAAATGTTTTTAAGTGAATTTAGGAACTGAGAGATACCACACTTACCCAGGTATAGTTCATGAACTTTTGTAATTAAGTTACTTATTTATTTATTATTTTACCAGAGCAGAGCTCAGCTCTGACTTATGGTGTGCTGAGTACTGAATCTGGAATCTCCGAGGCTCAAGCATAGGATTCTGTTCTACAACTGTTTGCTCTCTCTCCAGAATACCTACACACTTTACAGTACACTAGGAAGGAAGGACATGACTTTAATTCCCCAACACAGGAGTACCATAAACAATAGATGCTCTCCTTTCTATCTTAAATTTAAAAAGGAAAAGTTAGAATGACAAAAATTCACGCCCAGGTCCAACACATGGGTGCGCCTATGAGTGGAAGATTCACCAGCAGAGGAGCATTGTTGTGGTATCTTGCTTTTTCTTTCTGTTTCTTTCTCCCTCTCTAGCTCTCTCTGTTTTTTGTCCTCTGCCAAAAGAAAAGGAATACAAAACGGTCATCAGGAATGCTAGAGCTGTGTAGGCACCAAGCCCTAGCAAGAGGGGCTGGGTGGTGGTGCACCTGGTTGAGTGCACATCTTATAATGTACAAGGACCCGGGTTTGAGCCCCCAGCTCACACCTGCAGGTGGAAAGCTTCATGAATGGGGAAGCAGGGCTGCAGGTGTCTCTCTATTCTCTCCCTCTCTGTCTGCCCCTGCCCTCTCATTTTCAACTATCTCTAACCAATAAATAAATAAAGATAACAAAAAAATTTTAAAAAGAAAAGAAAGACGGAGAGGGAGAAAAGAGAGAGTAGAGCTTGTCAGAAGTGGTGGAATTGTCAGACTCAAACCTTTAATGAATCCCAGGTGACCAAAAATGGGAAAAATAGAGAAAGAAAGAGAAAAGAAAATAGAAACAACCACAGATAAATAAATAACTGACAAAATTACTCGTTTTTCTATTTAGAGTATAGTTTCTCTTGCATATAAAGGCACTTTTTAGTCTCTTATACTTTATTTTGTTTATCTCTGCTTTTGTTTCCTTTGCCACAGAGTTCTTTGAATTTGTCATGATAGTATATGAGCTGTGTTTAATTCTCTACCAAGTAAAAAATACAATATATTGTCATTATTATATCTGAAATTTGTAAAAGATTCTATACTCTGAAAGATGTTTTCTTTTTTTTTAATTTTTTATTTAAGAAAGGATTAATGAACAAAAACATAAGGTAGGAGGGGTACAACTCCACACAATTCCCACCACCCAATCTCCATAACCCACCCCCTCCCATGATAGCTTTCCCATTCTCTAGCCCTCTGGGAGCATGGACCCAGGGTCGTTGAGGGTTGCAGAAGGTAGAAGGTCTGGCTTCTGTAATTGCTTCCCCGCTGAACATGGACATTGACTGGTCGGTCGATACTCCCAGTCTGCCTCTCTCTTTCCCTAGTAAGGTAAGTGAGTCTCTGGGGAAGCGGAGCTCCAGGACACATTGGTGGGGTCTTCAATCCAGGGAAGCCTGGCCAGCATCCTGGTGGCATCTGGAACCTGGTGATTGAAAAGAGAGTTAACATACGAAGCCAAACAATTTGTTGAGCAATTATGGATCCCAAGCTTGGAATAGTGGAGAGGAAGTGTTAGGGAGGTACTCACTGCAAACTGTAGTGTACTACTGCTTTCAGGTATATATTTTGCAGTAGTTTATGGATACGTGTGCACATAAGCTCTCTCTCACAGAAACTGGTGTATATCTAGGTTTTGGGACTTTGTTAGAAAGTGAACTACCTGACATGAAATTAGAGTGTACTATAAAAGGAAAGGTCTCACCCGAGTAATGAAGCTGAAGGGTTGTCATTCCACACGTAAAACCTGGAAGCAACCCAGATGCCCAACAACAGATGAGTGGCTGAGAAAGCTGTGGTATATATACACAATGGAATACTATGCAGCTATCAAAAACAATGAACCCACCTTCTCTGACCCATCTTGGACAGAGCTAGAAGGAATTATGTTAAGTGAACTAAGTCAGAAAGATAAAGATGAGTATGGGATGATCCCACTCATCAACAGAAGTTGATTAAGAAGATCTGAAAGGTAAACTAAAAGCAGGACGTGATCAAATTGTAAGTAGGGCACCAAAGTAAAAACCCAGTCGTGAGGGGTAGACATGTAGCTTCCTGGGCCGGTGGGGGGTGGGAGTGGGCGGGAGGGATGGGTCACAGTCCTTTGGTGGTGGGAATGGTGTTTATGTACACTCCTAGCAAAATGTAGACATATAAATCAGTAGTTAATTAATATGAGAGGGGGAAATCAATTGTATGTCTCAAAGTTTCTCAAAACACAAACTGAATCTTTTTAATATATAGGCTGTGTATTTGATATGCGGACTCTCTCAAAAGCCTAGACCAAGTAGATTAGAAGCATCCAATAGCACAGCTATATACAAGATACTGGATACTGTACAGCAAACCGTAACAAAAGGACTTTTCAAAGTTAACCCAATTACCAAATAATGTGATGATAACATTAACTATCGATTGTCTTTTTGAACCCTAAGTCAGCAGGAACCTCACATCTTCACTATAGAGCCCCTACTTCCCCCAGTCCTGGCACCCTTGGATAGGGCCCACTTTCCCGTATGCATCTCCCAATCCAAACCAAATAATATTGCATCCGCCGATCACAACCTAACCAACGCAACGATTGCCACCTCAACATGCTTCACCTCAGACTGTGTCCAGAGACTTCACGTGTGGAATGAAAGATGTTTTCTTATCATTGTTCTCAGTTGGTCCTAACAAATAGCTCGATGCACCAAGCCAAACACAAGCAACGCCTCCTACAGTGATTTTTCTATGAACTAAAGATCAGAATTCAAATGGTTATTATAAAGTTATGTGCCTTCAGTCCTTCTGGTCAGCAAATAATTGACTTTTTTTTAGTTAATAACATGACTTACTAAGTGATCTAAAAAGTACCCTGTAGAACTGATAATTTTAAATTTCTCAATAAAATGTAATGTCTCTTCATACACGGAGATAAAATCATGAAGAAATTAAGAGATACAGTAGGCTTCTTAACCTCAGTAAATGAACTGAGGCTGTTGTCATTTGTCATTTCATGAAGAAGTAAAGCCCTGACTTTAAAACAACAGTCCCCATTATGAACAAGAAATAGAAAAATCAAGATAAATAGCAGCAACTAGTCATTTTATTTGACAATTTTTCTTGATAAAGTCAATTCATCTTTGGCTCTTCAGTTCGTATATAAAATGGGAAAAGATGTCACCAGGCTTTTATGTTACATTCTAAATCAAATAATTCACTTTCAACAGTGGTGTTTTCAATTTATGAAGACCAGGGATTATTTGTCATTGCCACATTCAGTGCAGCCTGGTTTCTAAAACTATAGGAAAAAGTCTTAACTGGAGTAGAGAAGCGTTATCTTACCCAGTAGAACACATACTTTAAACACAAACACAACATATAAAGACCCATGTTTGAGTCCAAAGCTGGTACATGACAGCAACATATTAAGTGAGATTTTATTATTATTATTATTTATAAAAAGAAAGACTGACAAAACTATAGGATAAGAAGGGTACAACTCCACACAATTCCCACCACCAGAATTCCATATCCCATCCCCTCCCCTGATAGCTTTCCTATTCTTTAACCCTCTGGGAGTATGAACCCAAGGTCATTGTGGGATGCAGAAGGTGGAAGGTCTGGCTTCTCTAATTACTTCCCTGCTGAACATGGGCATTGACAGGTCGATCCATACTCCCAGCCTGCCTCTCTCTTTCCCTAGTGGTTGAGGGGAATCAGAGCTCCAGGACACATTGGTGAGGTTGTCTATCCAGGGAAGTCTGGTTGGCATCATGGTAGCAACTGGAACCTGGTGGCTGAAAAGAGAGTTCACATACAAAGCCAAACAAGTTGTTGATTCATCATGAACCTAAAGGCTGGAATAGTGCAGATGAAGAGTTGGGGGGGGAGGGGCAGTCTCCATTCTGTAGATAGCTAGTAAGCATATTTTAGTTATATTCCAAAGGGCCTGTGGCTATACTAGTTTTTATTTTTTTAAGTGGAATTTTTATGAGTGTGGAACAGCACTATGATGTTTCTCTTCTCTCTCTCCCTCTCTCTCTCTCCCCCTCTCCCTCTCCTTCCTCTCCCTCTCAACCTCTATCAGTTGAAAAGTGTGGTGGGTGGAAGGGAATAATATAGCTGAAAGAGCCTGAACACATGCAATGTAACACACTTATTAAACTAAACCACACTTGATAGTTCACTACAAAGACTTCATTACCATATGCATACATGATGACATCATGCTTTATGCTTCGTGACATACCTACCCGTGAGGAACACAGAGTATCCTTCAGTGATGTCTTGGGATCACTATGTGCTATTTGGGCATATATAGGGAGAATAACTATATGATCATTATAACTAATGCTATTTAGGAAGAAAAAGATATGTCTTTCCTATCTTTGTCATTGTGTGAACCCCAGCACATGCCTGGTACTTGGAAGTAATCTATCTACTTGCACATTAGGAAATTGTCTGGGACTGGAGACATTGCATAACGTTTATGCAAAAGACTCTCATGCCTAAATCTCTGAGGTCCCAGGTTCAGTCCCCAAAATTATCATAAGCCAGAGTCAAGCAGTGCTTTGAAGTCTATCTGTCAGTCTGTCTATCACCTCACTGTCTTTTCTTTTGCATTATATTTTTTTAATTTTCCCTTTTGTTGCCCTTGTTGTTTTATTGTTGTAGTCATTGTTGGACAGGACATAGAAAAATGGAGATAGGAGGGGGGGAGAGAAAGATAGAAACCTGCAGATGTGCTTCACCACCTGTGAAGCGACTCCCCTGCAGGTGGGGAGCCGAGGGCTCTAACTGGGATCCTTAACCCGGTCCTTAAACTTTGCACTACCTGCGCTTAACCCGCTGCACTACCGCCCGACTACCTAAAATAATTTTTTTTAAGATATCTGTCTAAAATGATGGATACATTTTAAAAATATATTTTTTAATTTTATGTATTTATTATTGGATAGAGACAGAGAAATTGGAGTGGGATAGAGTAGGAGATAAACAGAAAGACACCTGCAGCCCTGCTCCCCTAGTCATGAAGCTTTCCTCCTGCAGATGGGCTTAAATTTAGGTAGTGTCATGTGTGCACTTAACCAGGTGCACCCCAAACCTTTTTATGTGTTTTTAACTAGGTAGAATTTTAAGCTAAGTTTCTGATACTAACTTTCACACTAGTAAAATGAGAAATTAATCAGTGTCCAATGCAACTCAGTCATACTTGTTCCTTCTTTGTGGCTCATATTAGCATTGTGGGTCTATAAGGTTGCTGCAATTGTGTATGCTGCTAGATAATAATTGGAGATGTGGAGAATGGCTGCTTACTCCAGAGAGGCCTGCCTGAAATCCATCAGCTCTGAAGCCAATTCCTGACAACGCAGAACTTACAAAGTTACCTATTGTTGATAAAGTATTTATTGGATCATTTAAAAATGTGAAAAACCTATATACAAGTAAATACCAGTGGTTTCTGGGCTTATTGTTTTGGTGGCATGGCACTGAAAATAATATTTCCTTGTGATATAATTACATAAATGTTTCATGAAAAATTGATCCACAGTACTTTGAGATGAGTCAATGATATTTTAGCAAATCTTTGTAAGTGAAAAATTCTTATTTAAAAACTCCCCTGACAATTTTTATTAAGTACTGAATTTTTATTAAGTACTATCCAAAATTGGATAGTTGGAAACTTGGATTGAGTGCATAGTGCTTTGTATTTCTATGAAAAGCATACGCCTGTAAAAAGGAGTCTTAAAAAGTAGCATTATTTTATATACATTATGTTATATAAATACAATTTTAGAATTAAAACTTATCTAAGAAATTAAATTGGCCAACAGAGCAAGCCTTAGCCCCCCCCCAACAAAAACAGTATGATTAGTTATTTTGCTTTTATTATTTCCTGAGAATTATGCCCTGAATTTACTGTATATGAGTAGATTTTGAATATGTAAAAGTGAAAGATTTCTGTAAGAATTTTTATTAAGGGGCTTTCAGTGGTGTACCAACTTGATAGCACATGTCACCATGACCAAAAATTCAGTTTAAAGGCTTGGTCCCCACTGCAAGTGGGAATTTCAGGAGCAGTGAAGCACTGCTCTAGGTGTCTCTCACACTTTCTTTTCCTTTTCCCCTCCCCTCCAAATTCACCTCTCTCTCTCTCTCTCTCTCTCTCTTTTCTCAGAATTATCAATGAGAAATTAATGCCTCATCCTATAGGAATTCTTGACAATTTTCTTCCTTTCTTGTTTTACTTTCTTTCTTTCTGGAAGCCTATGCATTTCAATCCTCTATAGTGCACATATGAGTGAAACCATTTTGTAGTTTTCTTTTACATCCTTACTTTACTAAGCATAATCTATTCAGCCCCAGGAATACAGTATTGTTATCGGAGAACTTCGGGGAACAGAAGGCTCAACGCTTGCCCCCTTCTTCACCTCCCAAAGTTCGTCACACATTTTTCTTTAAAAAGAATTGTAAAGAAGAGCATAATTATTCAGGTAAATTAAAATTTTATTGAAAACAAACTATGTTAGGGAGAGAGAGAGAAAAAAAGAAAGGAAAGAAAGAAGGAAAGAAAGAGGGAAAGAAGACCGAGAGCTGATTTACATGCTGCTCTCAAGGTAATCCTAGGGTAAAAAAAGAAACAGAGATCAAGGGAAGAGAAAAATTTGCATAATTGCAGTCCCAGTCAAAGAGAGAGCTAATGCACTGTTTCTGGGTTATAAACTCTAAACCGCGCCTACACCTCCCAAGCCACACTTGTAACCACTTCTACCTCTGGGCGGTAACTTCTGTAACCTCTCCCTCAACATTATCTTTTTTTTTTTTTTTTTTGTAATGGAAGAGTAGATTAGTGAGTACATGTCCATAACTTCTTTATCAAGTTATCTGTTGATGGACTATGTTGGCTATTGTGAACAGTGCAGCTATTAATATGGGGGTGCATATGTCCACTTATTTTTAATTTTTTAATATTTATTTATTCCCTTTGTTGCCCTTGTTTCTATTGTTATTGTAGTTATTAATTGTTATTGATGTCGTTGTTGTTGGATAGGACAGAGAGAAATTCACCACCCGTGAAGCGACTCCCCTGCAGGTGGGGACTTGAACCAGGATCCTTAAGCTGGTCCTTGCGCTTAGTTCCACATGTACTTAAGCCGCTGCGCTATTGCCAGACTCCGGCATATGTCCCTTTAAATCAGTGTTTCCATAGCCTTTGAATAATTGCCTAGCGGTGGTATACATGGTTCATGCAATATTTTCTTCTTTGTTTGAGAACTCTTAATATGGTTTTATATAAGAGCTGTACAAGTTTACCTTCCCACCAGCAGTCTAATTTATTTTTCTCCCAGTTGTTGACAAGCGTTAAAGGGAACTTCTGCTAGTGATCCTGCAATGGACCAGCAGTGATTGGTCACTCCATCATGCCTTATTTGCATAGGGGCCTATCACAGGCCTTCCCATAATAACTGTTGGCCATCATGCAGTCCTGACCATAATATTCTTAATCCTGCATATCACTAATGTAATATATATCACTGACTAGCAGATGTTAAGCTATTTTTCTATTCCTTGAACAACCCTCACTATTGTATGGGACCATTTAAAAGTGCAGTTGAATTTAGTCAGAGACAGCTATTGCTGTGGATTTTTTGTGTTTATTTTCATCAGGGTGTAATTACCACATACTTTATTTGTACTGGTTTTGATTGGCTTGGGTGTCAGGAAAATTCTAACCTTAAAATGAGTGTCAAAGTGTCCCTTCCTTTTCTAAAATTTGGAAGATTTTGCAGATTTATATTCCTTAAATATTTGATAGAATTTACCAGTGAAAATATCTGATGGTAGAATTTTGTTTCTTGATTACTGGCTTAGTACCTTTACCTAGCAATCAGTCTATTGTGATTTTCTATTTCTTTGTGATTCAGTCTTATTATTCTTATTCTAGGGATTTATCCATTTTTTTATAGATTGCCCAAAATTTTGATATTCAATTTTTATTAGTATAATTTTATTTTTTATTTATGTGAATTTGTTGTAATTACTTTTACCCATGATTTTATGCTACTATTATATTTCTTGATTAATGCAGATAATGGTTTATTATATTTATCTTTGCAAAATAATAAACTTATTTTTTATTGTTATTTCTCTGTTTCACTTATTCAAATTATTATCCTTATTTTTTTCCTTCTACTAACTTTGGATGAGGTTTTTTTTTTCTTTAAATCCACTGAAGTATTAATCAAGGTTATTTGAAATCTTTTTTTGTTCCTTAATGTGGGTGTTTATCAATCCAAAATTTCCATGTAGAATTATTTTGCTGCATCCTAAAAGTTTGATGAATTTTGTGTGACTCGACATGTTTTTCATGTCTCACCTGATTTCATCTTTGAAATTTTTCACCAGAATGTTCTTTAATCTCATATATTTGTGAACTTTTCTGTTTTAGTCTCATAGGGGATATTCAGGTTTATAGTTACATAGTTGTATTAAAAAATGCTTCATATGATTTCAAACTTTTTACATGTATTAAAACTATTTTTGTGGCCTGGTAATATGGTATATTCTATTGAATGTTCTATGTGTGGTTGAGAAGGAATGTATATTATTCTACTGTTGAATGAACTATTCTACAAATCTCTCCTCAGTGTTATATGTTCTAACATATAGGTTAAAGCCAATATTTCCTTATTAATTTTCTGTCTGAATGATCTATTCATTCTTGAATAAAAGACATTACAATCTCTTACTATTATTGTATTGTTGTGTACTTATTTCTATTGTTAATATCTGTGTGCTTAGGTGTTGGGTGCTGTTTGATACATTATAAAAAACAACTGATATTATGTATATTTGCCTAAATGTTTCTCATTTCTCACATTTTTTTAACAATTCAGTATGGGACTATAGTGCTATTTTGAAGAAGATATGAAGGAATACACAGAGGTAATTAGACATAAGAAACATTCATTTAAATTCACAGGGATTAAGTGCAGTATAACCCCCAGAATTTTGTGCAGTATCGAAAGGCCTTGACATTTGTCTTACATGATGAATCCTATCAAATGAGACATGCATTTCTATTTTGAAGTATTATTTTTTTGTCCCCATGCTATTTTTTCTAGGACAAAATTAAGGAAAAACAATCTGTCTTATATTATAAGAGAAGTTTAAGTACCGTTATATGTCGTATCATTTTTTTTTTTTTTTTGTTATCGCTGGGGCTCAGAGCTGGCATTACAAATCCACTACTCCTGGTGGCTTTTTTTCCCCTGCTTTATTGGATAGAACAGAGAGAAATTGAGAGAGGAGGAAATAGAAAGGAAAATAGACACCTGCAGACCTGCGTTACCACTTGAGAAGCAAACCCCCTGCAGGTGGGGAACTGGGGCCAAGCTGGGATCCTTAACACGGGTCCTTGAACTTTGTACTATGTGTATGCTTAACCTGGTGTGCCACTGCCCGACCACATATTTGTTATATCTTGAGCAGTATGAAAGCCAGCATTTGAGTTGCTTTCACTTACATATAATTGAACACAGAACTGAATGTAATTTTCTATCAAATTGTCAAAGATGAATTTTAGTTTACTATAATATCTTAATATTAAAAAGATAATTTATTCATCTAATTAATATTAAAACTAATGTTTGTTTATAGACAATACATATACTGAATTCATCTTTCTTTTTATATTTTTTAAAAAGGTTTTATTTATTTATTTGTGAAAAAGATAGGAGGAGAGACAGAACCAGACATCACTCTGGTTCATGTGCTGCTGGGGACTGGACTCAGGACTGAATTAATTTTTCCATTGTGCATTCCACATTATTTTTTAAAAATTTCATAGTAATTTTTTTTTAAATTATGGGGTACAATGGTAGACTTCTACAGTTAGTTATTATTTAAGTATTCCAACTCTAGAGGTTGACTTGTAATACAAGGAATTGAAAGAATTCACCAGGACAAAGAGACTTTAAGGATACTGTTCAGATAGATGCACAGCAGGCAGAGCAAAGAATACTTAATAGCCCTGAAATCAGTGCTGTGGTGTATTTGTGGTGTATTTCCTACCCTCAATCTCTGGTTCTGCCTCACTCTGTCTGAAGGAATTTACCTGTAGCTTCTTTTTTTTTTTTTTTTTTTTTTTTTTTTACCAGAGGCTCAGCTCTGGTTTATGGCGGTGTGGGAGATTGAACCAGGGACTTGAGAGCCTCAGGCAATGCAAGTCTCTTTGCATAACCATTATGCTATAACCCAACCAATATTACCCATAGCTTTAAAACCCTGGTGATGACAGTCCTTTTCTACTGGATCATGCCATATCATGCTTATTATATACTGTGTTGTTACAAATTCTAATAATCATGAAGGCAGTTTATAGCTCTTATTATCTGTATAAGTGTCTGACACAAGCAGCCAAGAAATTTTTCTCTGAATTAATTAACTTAGTGCAATAGAATTAGGACATATATATATATGTATATATATATACATATACATATACATATATATTATAGGCTAGATTGCTCTCAGGAGTTATTACAAACAGACAACTCAAAATCGACAGCGATGAAAACCATTTAGGAGATCTTTAAGGTTGAATGAATCCAAAAGCTGTTCCTCATTTAAATTCTCTAAATTTTATGTGGAACAAATGTCTTAGACACAAATTATAAGAAAAACTGACACAATTATTATCATTTAATGCACTCATTCCTAGTATAAATATTTTTTTTCTATTGCTTGATGGACACTATGTTAAGTAATGTGTAAGCAATTAGTATGAAGTTATGTCTTTGTATTTAAGGTGTAGACACCTTATCCCACTCACTGATATTTACTAATGTAAACCAGTTTGCATCTATGCAAAGAAACAAGGAATTCAATTGTAGTTACCTTATGGTTGAAGAATTTAGAGTTTAACTACTACAACTTCCTAAGTTGTTTCATTAATGCTGAGAAAAGAATAGCCCCAGTTTCCTTTGAAAAAGAATTAAAGACTATTTGATGTGTGTGCCTTGGACCTGATACCACATTTAATAGACTAAATAAATAAATAAATAAATAAATAAATGGAAATATACATACATAGAGCACAAGGAAGATTTCTTTATTTATTCATATTCATTCATTGCTGCATTTGCAAATGTATACTTGTAAATTTAGTACAGAGAGGTAACGTTTAGATTCTAAATTTAGTAATAAACTGAAACTTCAACATGCAAGCCGTATTTAAAGTTGGCTAAACACCGATTTCTTTATTCTGTGGACAGCAGTAGCTACTGCTCATACTGATCTTAGGAGCAGGTGCTAATACATTTCTGCCATTAGTATAAAGTACCTTCTGTTTCAGGTCAGGTGATAAAAATGAAACCCTACGTGTCAACTCCAATAGCATCAGCATCCTTCAAAAACAGAACCTGTATGTTTAACTCAGTGGGGAATGATTCCACATGGTTTCCCAAGTCCAATTCCTTTATTCCCTTCAGGCATAGAAACTAAATCTCAGAAATAGAAGTAGTTAAAATAAAATGGGTTTTTCTAAAAGCCAATTGTTTTGGTTTTTTTTTTTTTCTCACTTTACCAATGTGTAGTTTAGCTATCTTCTCCAGCTCTGTCTCTCTGTCCCTCTGTCCCTCTGTCCCTGTCCCTGTCTCTGTCCCTGAGCATTGATGCAGAACAAATGCATAGAACTTCTCAGATATTTCATCTGCCTGTGGAAAATGTTCAAGCATCATTGTAAAATTTATCACAATGTCGTGTTGATAAGGACCATCCTTTCTAAACAAGAATTATATTTCTAGTTTGATACTATAATTTAAAAAATTAATAATTAAAGAAAAATAATAGGTGATGGGAGAATTATTTGAGAATGGAGAACATAGTTTGTGCTGTTACCAAACTTGATCATGAAGATCACAAGTCTTCACAAGTGAAGACCTTTTTGTTCTATAGCTTATGTGTTAAGAGATTTGAATCACTCCCACAAGCCTATTAATTTTTCTAGTGCTACTGTAGAAAGTCAGAAGCATGCCTGCCACATGTGGAACATGACTATTTTCTCATACATTTTATAGAGGTCAGATACATAAATTAAAAAATATAATATTGTTAAGTTGTAGAGGGAAAATGGACTTACTGTATTGACTGTCTTTCTTAGAAGTATAAGTGATACTGAATTTACGGATCTTTTGAAACAAAGTTATTATTAAAAATGTCTGAGGCTTGGACTGCTATACCTACAGCCTCTTCAAAGGAAGCCTGACCCTTCCCATGCTTTGCCTTCAAGTCACAATTAAGTTTGTGCTATATGACTTTGTGCCTTCTGGTCATAGTTGAAATAGTTATTTACTTGACTCAGAGTGGTTTAGCCACAAAATGATTGATAACACACACACAGACACACACACACACACACACACACACACACACACACAATTATAGAGACTAGAGTACTGCTCACTTAGGACAAATGGTGGTATCAGAGAAGAAAGCTGAGAACCTCTGTAATCTTAGTTAATGCAAGTCTGATATCTAACCACTGTGCTTTCTCCCCAGACCATTACTAACAGTTTGAGAGACAATGAGGTCATATTACATTGCTGTATTTGAGATGACACAGTTGAGCAGAGAAAAGTTATACAGGATGATGAGCAAGACAATGTGGTATATATACTTAAACTCAGGGATAAAGAAGCTGTTGGGGGTGCACCCTATTAAGCAGACAGCAGACAGACACTGCAGTGTTCAAGGATCCTGGTTCAAGTCCCTACTCCCCACCTGCAGAGAGGAAGCTTCATGAGCTTCTATCCTTTCTATGTTCCCCTCCCCTCTCAACTTCTATCTGTCCTATCAAATTAAAGAGACAGAGAGGGGGGGAAGGAAGGAAGGAAGGAAAGAAAGAAACTTGTGCAGCAGGGGGTTGGGCTGCAGTACAGTGGGTTAAGCACACATGACACAAGACTCAAGGACTGGCATAAGGATCCTGGTTCGAACCCCCCCCCCCCCGGCTCCTTACCTTCTGGGGAGTCGCTTTACAAGCGGTGAAGTAGGTCTGCAAGTGTCTTTCTCTCCCCATCTCTGTCTTCTCCTCCTGTCTCTATTTCTCTGTGTCCTATCTGGCAACAACAACATCAATAACAACAATAATAATAGCCACAACAATGATAAAAACAAGGGCAACAACAAAAAAAGGGAAAATAAATAAATAAATAAATAAATAAATAAATAAATAAATAAAATATTAAAAAGAAAGAAACTTGTGCAACCAGAACTCTATGGGAGTGGGGAGATGTAAAGTAAAAGGGGCTCCAGTTAGTAATGTAAAACAAATCAACTGTCTTCGTAACATAGCTCAGTACTGAGTATTTATCTGGATATGTCCTCCCAGGGTCAATGCCTGACGAGAAGGGAAGCCCAGAAGAGAGGAGTAGTGTCACCCTTGTATTATCAAAGACTGTCAGAGGGTTTTTATTTATTTGTTTATTTTTCTGGTGGGGGGTATCATCGTTCTACATTGCAGCAAGTGCCGGTCTTTATTCACTTCTGCTGTGTGTGAACAACCATAGAACATGGTTTGTAAGAAAGAATTAATTTTTTTAGAGAAAGAGAGAGAGAGAGACTGAAAGAGACCTCAGCATCAAAGCTTTCTTCAATCTGGTGGAGGTTGCCATTGAACCTGGGTCACACACATGTAAGCTATTTTGCCAGCCCCAGTGAGGAAGAAGGATGTTAGGAGGAAGGAAAATTGTCTACATCTGAGAGCAATTTCTGGAACAGAACTAATTCAGAGTGTTTTTGATAACCTTCAAGATCGAGAGGATCCCTAGGTCTTCAGTTGGGCTTGAATGCCACACCATAAAGTTTAATAAAACACATTAGAAAATAAAACATGCTAGCAAAATACGTTTGGACAAGGAGAATCCAGATTATTATAACATCATTTGAAGTTTAAACGGAGTATTTGGGGTTTAAGCAAAATGTTGACTGAGAGGAGAACTAAATGGATAACTAAATGGCAGATATTCTTTCAGAAGTTATGGAATGGGACTGGGGAGACAGCATGTTGATTCTAAAAGAGTTTCATGCCAGAGGCTTTGAGATCCCAGGTTCAGTCCCCATTACCACCATGGGCCAGGGCTCCCCCTCTCTCCCTCTCTCTCTCTCTCTCTCTCTCTCTCTCAGTGTGTGTGTCTGTGTGTCTGTGTGTCTGTGTGTATGTATTTCTCTCTGTATCACTCTCATTAAAAGAGAGTAAGGGGTTACAGGGTAAGTAAACATGCCTCTTGGCGTGTTCAAGCAGTAGCAGTATTTACGTTTGGCTAGAATATATGTATTAAAGTATTGAGAAGCCTTAGAGAAAACAGCAAATGACGGGGGCACTGAAGTTCATGAAAAATGTTTGAGTTTTAAAACTAGGACCAAAAATTGTGAACTTTACAGGTTTTTTTTAAGCAGAAGAGTAAAACAGATCAACCTACTTCAAAAATATCACTTTCACTGGAGGGTTGAATGTGAAATGAGTTGGAAAGTATTGCAAGTGAAGAATAGAAACAAACAAATAAAAAGAACCTTATAAAGTAGTGAGGACATTTTGAAGTAGACTGATGAGAGTTCAGTTTAAAGCTTGTGGAAAATAAGAAAACCAATGCCATCAAGGCTGCCACTGAAATAATCTTATCAAGTGGAAAAAAAAAAAAGCCTGATTAGCACCAAGTGCAATAGGAAAGTTAAAAAGGGAGGAATGGCTGGAGAAGAGTGGACAGGTGGTGTGAGTTTTAGTCATATGGGTCACAGTTCAACCATTAGCTTAATAGACTCATCAAGGAATTCTGAGAAATGTGGTTGGGGGGATAAGAACCTGAGAAGTAGCTAGAAGAATGATGAAAGAGGTATTAAAAAAAAAAAAAAAAAAAAGCATTCTAAAGGACTACCATTTTTGAAAATAGCCAAGTAGGTTTAAGTAAGAATTCTGACTAACCATATCTCTTTCATCTTTTCAGAAGATTTTTTTTTCCTCAAAAACTTAATGGGATTTTGTAACTTAGGGATTTTTATGTCTTAAAATATATATAATTCTGGGCTGGGCAGACAGCAGGATGGTTTTGCAAAAGACTTCCATGCCCAAGTCTCTGAGGCCTTAGGTTTAATACTCAGTACAACCATAAGCCAGAGTTGAGCAATGCTCTGGTTTTTCTGTGTGTGCGTGTGTGTGCATGTGTGTGTGTGTGTGTGTGTGTGTGTGTGTTTCTCTGTATTTATTCTTGTTAAAAAGATAATAATAGGAGAGATGGGAGTGAGAGAGAGAATGGAAAAAGGAGAAACAAGAGGAGCTCCACAGCACCAATCCACCAGTCATGAAGCCCCCTCCCCAGACTTTAGCATTCCTATGTGGTGGTTTTGGGCTTGAACTTGTGTCCATGCATTTTGTAATGTGTGAGCTCTACTACTTGAACCACATCACTACCCCATATAATTTGTGTATTAATATAATAACCCATAAGCTCGAGCGGTAGCACAGTGGGGTAAGTGCCAAGTGCAAAGACTGGCATAAGGATCCTTCACCACTTGTAAAGCGATGCCCCCAGATCTCCCCCTGCAGGGTCATCGCTTTACAAAGGGTGAAGCAGGTCTGCAGATGTCAATCTTTCTCTCCACCTCTCTGTCTTCCCCTCCTCTCTCCATTTCTCTCTGTTCTATCCAGCAACAATGACATCAATAACAACAATAATAATCGCAACAATGATAGAACAACAAGGGCAATAAAAGAGAAAAAAACTAAAAAATAAAGTTAAATAAGTCAATATAATAACCCCTGCTCTAACCACACAAATATTGGCATTTGTGAAGATATTAGACAATAATTGTGAAGACATTAAATGAAGAGAATAATAATATATATATATTATTTGGACTCAGTAAAATGGTTTACCTTGGAGAATGCCTAACTTACCCTGCACACATCTATCCTTATACATCAATGGATTTCTTACCATCATTGTGGTATCATTATTAGAAGTCAATAGAAATAAATATACATAGCTCTCTCAAATCTAGAATTTTCAGCATGTTGATCTTTTTGTAGTAATACTTAAATGTGTTTGTTGTTGTTATTATTATTACTGTCCTTAGGTTTATCAGTGGGGCTTAGTCCCTGTATGAGGGATTCATTGCTCCTGATGGCCATTTTTTTCCCCAAATTTTTCCTTTATATTTTATTTGATAGAATAGAGAAACTGAGAGGGGAGTGTGATATATAGAGGGAGAGTGAACGATAAGCTTTCAGAATTGCTTCAATGCCCATCAAATGTCCCCTCTTCTTGGGAAGGAGGGATGATCAAAAGGATCTAACTTGGGTCCTTACTTGGCAATCTGTGTGCTCAACCAGGTGCACCACCACCTGGCCCTCACTGAATTATGTCTTAAGTCACTCTATAAGAAAACAGTATAATCATCTGTGCTGTAATTAATAGTAGAGCACATTTCCTCTGCCTTCCAGCCTCTTACAAAATCATCTACAGGAGCAGTAGAATAGTATGCATGCTAGAAGCCCCAGTGAAGCCCTAGCAGCCAGGGAGGGGGAGGGGAAGGAGGAAGGGGAGGGAGGGGGAGGGGGAGGGAGAGGGGGAGGGGGAGGGGGAGGAGGAGGGAAAAAAAAAAAGGCTGGCCCTTTTATGTAGCAGTATCCAAGTTCTTTGAGTTACAATGTCTGTGTCACAGCCATTTTGCCTCAGCATGACAAGACCAAAGAACTATGCAACAGAATCACCACTCAGCATTTTAAAACTCAAGGAAATACACGTCGGAAGACAAAAAAGAAAGAAAAGAAAGAAAGAAAGAAAGAAAGAAAGAAAGAAAGAAAGAAAGAAAGAAAGAAAGAAAGAAAGGAAGAAAGAAAGAAAGAAAGAAAACCCTATAAGCCTTAATTTTCGCAAATACAAAACTACAGATAATATGTTATCTATCTTAGCAGGTGAAGGCTATACACAACTCTTTTTAAAATAATTAACTTTAATCATTACTCACTGCCTGTTTTGGCAGGGGAGACATGACTTTTAATCCAGTCATTTTTATCTTCTTCTACTTTGTTTTAATCATTGTCTATCATAAGTATTAATCATAATATTAATCATTAATTATTTAATCATAACTATTTTTAAATCTTTTTTCTGATTAAATTTACAAGCTCAATCAATAGAATTAAATTTTAATTTTTGATCCTACTATTTCAGCAATTTCTCTTCTCTAGAGGGTTTGTGTAATTTCAGCAAATCAGGTCCTGGCTGTCCAACTTGATTTCTTTCCCCACTAATGCTTAGTAAGTTTAAATGCAAGAGCCTTCTTATTATAACATCAAGAGTGGTACCAGTTCTTTCTTGAACTAAAATTCATGCACAGGGACCATGAAAATTAGCTGTTTTGCCAAGTGTGTTTCCCAGGTTAAAGTCTGGCTCTTATTCAGTTGAAGGAAGCTCTTGTGTGATACCTCCATCTCTGTCTTCATCTCTATCTCTGTCTCCATCTCAATCTCTACCTCTACATTTTTCTCTGTGTCTGTCTCTCACTCTTGCTTTCCCTGTTTCTATAAAAAAAAAAAAAAAAAATTAGCCCAGAGTTGTGCATCCCCAGAGAAGACACAAAACGAGCAAACAATATTTTGTTGAGAAGAAATGGGAGACAAACTGAGAAATGGAAGACAGCGACCTTCCAATCTAACAGGTGCTTTAAAAGAGATGCCATGGAAGGGTGAGGGGTGGGCAGGTAATGTTGCACCTGGTTAAGTGCACAAATCACAATGTGCAAGGATCACACCTGAGCCCCCACTCTACCTGCAGGGGTACCCTTCCTAAGAAGTGAAGCAAGTCTGCAGGTCTGTCTCTCTTGCTCTCTTTCTGTCTCCCTTCCTCCTCTCAATTTCTGTCTGTCCTGTCAAATAAAATAGAAAGGAAAAAAAAATGGGGAAAAATAGCTCCTGGGAGTGGTGGATTCTCAGTGCAGGCACTGAGCACTAGTGATAACCCTGGTGACAATAAATAAATAAATAAATAAATAAGCCACATTTTAAATTTTACTTAACAAGAGAACAATAGCATGAAAATCCAGGAAAATACACTTCCTGACTGAGAAGTTAGCAGATGCAAACTTTTCTATTTCCCGCCAGATGAGAGATTATTTTTTATCATCAGTGTTGTCCCTGGGATTCCACTGCTTCTTGTGACATTTTTTTTTCCAAGTGATTTACTTTCAGAGGATTCTCCTTCAAGCCCTCCCTTTTTTCTCCCAAGAATTCTTATTGGGTGGTGCATCTGTTTTGGTATTTCTAGACTGGTCTTATCCAGTGTGCTAGAAGATGAATCATGGTCTGCAGGTGTCGTTATGGTCCTATGTGGATGACACTGCTGTTATATACATTTGTCATGCTTTCAATATGGTCAGCTCTGGCTAGGTGGGGTTTTCAGTATCTGGTTTTCAGTATCATTAGTAATAGACAGCTATTTCACCGAGCCCAAAATGGTGGGATTTGATTACTGTCCCTGATGGTATTGATGCACTGACACTTCACAGGAAATGAGTTTGGATAGACATGAGTTGGACAGCCTGAGACTTTATTAGCATGAGTTCATAGGTGGTCAGGGGAGAGTCCTCTTCTGCCTCAGTTCCACATTGGAGGTACTGTTATCTATGATGCTGTCTTATACTGAAATTTAAGCTGAATAAAGTACACAACTGGTTTACTCAAAGGGTAGATGCATAGTAGAAACTCAGCCAAAAAAAAGACTGTTCTAATTATCATTCTAAACAATTTTTTAAACCTAGATATTTTATGAGGTAACATTCCTCAGACCAGTTTTCTGATATAGTAATCCATGTGTAAGCACTTTGAGTGCATTAAGAAGGAATTAATCCATTTGACTGGTTCCTTCAGTGGCTAATGTACTGAAAATATAGCACAATTCCAGATGCTAAAAAAAAGTAGCTTTAAACCTTGCTGTTGATTTCTATTACATCCAATTATTTCAGCCTTTTTAAAGGAAAAAATATTAAGTAAAAATTTCATAAAATTTTTACTTAAATTCATAAATTTTCATACTTAAATTTCATAAGTCTTCAGATATTAATCCAGGATAATGGCAAGATATTAAATTACATGGGATTTATAATTGTATAGAATCATATTTAATGGTAGTTAAAAAGTAAAGTATAGTGTTGAAAAATATTCCCTGGGGAGTCAGGCTGTAGCACAGCGGGTTAAGCGCAGGTGGCGCAAAGCACAAGGACCGGCATAAGGATCCCGGTTCGAACCCCGGCTCCCCACCTGCAGGGGAGTCGCTTCACAGGCGGTGAAGCAGGTCTGCAGGTGTCTATCTTTATCTCCTCCTCTCTGTCTTCCCCTTCTCCCTCCATTTCTCTCTGTCCTATCCAACAACAACAATAATAACTACAACAATAAAACAACAAGGGCAACAAAAAGAAATAAATAAAATAAATATTAAAAAAAAGAAAAATATTCCCTAAATTGTACATGAAAATCACATACTATGAAAAGGAACTCTGGAATAAAGTGTCATAATATGGCACAACAATTTGTTCAAAGATTAAATAGAACACTTAGTGTGGCATCTAAATTAGGACTCCATGTGGAAACAAGACTTCTCACATCTGTAAGATTGATAGTAAATATTTATTTTCTGAGTCAAAACTTGCTAATACTCTGCTTACTAATTGTTTCTCTGGATTGAGTAGCAGGGAGACTCCAAATCAGTTTGAAGAGAGTGTGCATTTTAAACCTGAACAATAGGCTTTCTGAACACAACTCTTATTCGTTTGAATGCACCAGTCCTATTTTAAATTACTTTGAATTTGGGTTAATAAAACTGCAAACATTTGTTGCCAACATGTGTTTCAGTTAACTGCAAGTTTAAAAACTTAATATTTCTCTCACCTCTTCAGAGTATTGCCTAACAAGTTCTCAAAAAGAGTATTTTCTATTCTTGTATTTGTATGAAAATAATGTCGGGAGTCAGATATTAGAACAGCAGTTAAGCACACGTGGCACAAAGCGCAAGTACTGGTGGAAAGTTCCAGCCTGGGCTCCCCACCTGCAGGGGAGTCGCTTCACAGGCAGTGAAGCAGGTCTGCAGGTGTCTTTCTCTCCTCCACTCTGTCTTCCCCTCCTCTCTCCATTTCTCACTGTCTTATCTAACAACGATGACATCAGTAACAACAACAATCATTAACTACAACAACAATAAAAACAAGGGCAACAAAAGGAAAAATAAATAAATTTAAAAATAAAAGAAAAGAATGTCAAATTAATTTAAAGTTCAAATCACAATTTCACGTGTTTGTACATTGGCTACGTATTGTCTAATTGTGTAGAACACATATCCTTGATGAATGCTTTTCCTTCAGTGTTTTGGGATGTCTAGCAGAACAACATATAGACTTTTTTCATGGGGGGGCGGGTGTCACTGCATTTGGCTGACTTTTCCAGAAAGGAAGATACAGAAAGAGGAGGAGACACCACAATAACAAGCTTCTTTAGTGCAGTAGTTCTCCTTAGAATGGGGATGGGGGTGGGGGGGGGGGATATGAGCCTGGGTCATGTCCATGTCAAAGCAGATGCAATACTAGGTGATCTGTCTTGCCTACTCATAGTCAGAATGTTGTTATCAATAAATACAAGTGTAAATATAAATGTTATTACCACTCGTTGTTGGTTAAGCATTAATCTCTAATTCCAGTCCTATCTTACTTTGATTATATATATATATATATTTTTTTTTATTTTCTCTTTGTTGCCCTTGTTTTTTATTGTTGTTGTAGTTATTATTGTAGTTGTTACTGATGTCGTCGTTGGTGGATAGGACAGAGAGAAATAGAAAGAGGAGGGGAAGACAGAGAGGGGGAGAGAAAGATAGACACCTGCAGACCTGCTTCACCACTTGTGAAGCGACTCCCCTGTAGGTGGGGAGCAGGGGCCTCGAACCAGTATCATGTCCTTGCACTTTGCGCCAAATGCGTTTAACCCGCTGCGCTACCGCCCCGACTCCCTCTTACTTTGATATTTAAACTAGCTATTCATTTATTATCATAGCAATTCTTTGGCTTACAGTAGTGCTGAGGATTAAACCTGGGACTTTGGAGCCTCAGGTCTGAAAGTCTTTTGCATAGCCACTAAGCTATCTTCTCAGCCCTTAACTAAAGGCTGGGTGGCAACTCACCCAATAAAGTTCATAGGTTACCAAATATGAAGGTCAGGGTTCAAGCCTCTGGTCTCCACCTGCAGGGGAAAAAGCTTCATGAGTGTTGGAGCAGGACAGGTGTCTGATTCTCTGTCTCTCACATTCTATTAAAAAAGAAAAAGAAAATTGATCTTACTTGCCTAGTACAGTTTCTCACCAACATATAAGTATGTACCAAAGCATCAACATTTGTTGCTGCAGAGGTTTTACTGCTCCGTGCCTTTTTTTTTTTTTCATATAAAGACAGAAACAGAGGGAAAAATACCATAGCAGAGAGTCTTTCTCCCGTGCTGTGGAAGCTAAGCTTGTACCTGGGTTACGAGCATGGCAAAACTATCTTGCTGGTTCTTTTTTTTTTTTTTTTACTTTGTTTTTTCTTTCCTCTTTTTTTTTTTTTTAAGAAAGGATTAATTAACAAAACCATAGGGTAGGAGGGGTACAATTCCACACAATTCCCACCACCCAATCTCCATATCCAACCCCCTCCCCTGATAGCTTTCCCATTCTCTATCCCTCTGGGAGCATGGACCCAGGGTCATTGTGGGTTGCAGAAGGTGGAAGGTCTGGCTTCTGTAATTGCTTCCCCTCTGAATATGGGCGTTGACTGGTCAGTCCATACTCCCAGTCTGCCTCTCTCTTTCCCTAGTAGGATGGGTCTCTGGGGAAGCGGAGCTCCAGGACACATTGGTGGGGTCTTCAGTCCAAGGAAGCCTGGCCAGCATCCTGATGACATCTGGAACCTGGTGACTGAAAAGAGAGTTAACATACGAAGCCAAACAAATTGTTGAGCAATCATGGACCCGAAGGTTGGAATAGTGGAGAGGAAGTGTTAGGGGGGTACTCACTGCAAACTCTAGTGTACTTCTGCTTTCAGGTATATATTTTGCAGTAGTTTATGGATACTATGGATACGTGTGAACATAAGCTCTCTCTCACAGAAACTGGTGTATATCTAGGTTTTGGGACTTTGTTAGAAAGTGAACCACCTGAGATGGAATTAGAGTGTACTATGAAAGGAAAGGTCTCAGCCGAGTAATGAAGCTGAAGGGTTGTCATTCCACACGTGAAGTCTCTGGACAGAGTCTGAAGTGAAGCATGTTGAGGTGGCAATCATTGTGTTGGTTAGGTTATGATCGGCGGATGCAATATTATTTGATATGGATTGGGAGAGGCATACGGGAAAGTGAGCCCTATCCAAGGGTTCCAGGACTGGGACAAATATAGGCTCTATAGTGGAGATGTGAGGTTCCTACTGTCTTAGGGTTCAAAAAGGCAATCGATAGTTAATGTTATCATCACATTAATTGGTAATTGGGTTAACTTTGAAAAATCTTTTTGTTAGGGTTTGCTGTACAGTACCCAGTATCTTGTATATAGCTGTGCTATTGGTTGCTTCTGATCTACTTGGTCTAGGCTTTTGAGAGAGTCTGCATATCAAATACACAGCCTATATATTGAAAAGATTCAGTTTGTGTTTTGAAAAACTTCGAGACATACAATTAATTTTCCCCTTCTTGTATTAATTAGTGATTTATATGACTACATTTTACTAGAAGTGTACATAAACACCATTCCCACCACCAAAAGACTATGACCCATCCCTCCCACCCACTCCCACCCCCCCACTGGCCCAGGAAGCTGCATGTCTACCCCTCACCACTGGGTTTTTACTTTGGTGCCCTACTTACAATTTGATCAGGTCCTGCTTTTAGTTTCCCTTTCAGATCTTCTTAGTCAACTTCTGTTGATGAGTGGGATCATCCCATACTCATCTTTATCTTTCTGACTTAGCTCACTTAACATAATTCCTTCTAGCTCTGTCCAAGATGGGTCAGAGAAGGTGGGTTCATTGTTCTTGATAGCTGCATAGTATTCCATTGTATATATATATACCACAGGTTTCTCAGCCACTCATCTGTTGTTGGGCACCTGGGTTGCTTCCAGGTTTTAGCTATTATGAATTGTGCTGCTATGAACATAGGAGTACACACCTCTTTTTGGTTGGGTGTTATGGAGTCCTTGGGGTATAACCCCAGGAGAGGAATTACTGGATCATATGGAAGGTCCATGTCTAGCCTTCTGAGTTTCCCCCCTACACCTCAAGGACATCTTTGATGAATCAAACCCAATTGCAAGGAAGACTAAAGCAGAAACAAACCAATGGGACTACATCAAATTGAAAAGCTTCTGCACAGCCAAAGAAACTATTAAACAAACAAAGAGACCCCTCACAGAATGGGAGAAGATCTTCACATGCCAGACATCAGACAAGAAACTAATCACCAAAATATATAAAGAGCTCAGCAAACTTAGCACCAAAAAAGCAAATGACCCCATCCAAAAATGGGCAGAGGATATGAACGAAACATTCACTACAGAGGAGATCCAAAAGGCTAACAAACATACGAAAAACTGCTCTAGGTCACTGATTGTCAGAGAAATGCAAATTAAGACAACACTAAGATACCACCTCACTCCTGTAAGAATCTTGCTGGTTCTTTACGGGCATTTTAAAACCCCTGATCTTCTCTCCTCCTTCACCTAAAGCTACATCTTTCTTCCATTCTTCCTTATAAAAAAATTCCTTGATGGAGCTCGACCTTGTTCCCTGTTTTTATCTTAGTCCTTTCTTTAAGCCAATACTATCAGTTTCTCTTCCCAAGAAATATACCAAAGCTGCACTTGAAAAACACTGTGAAACAAACACTCAATTCTTCCGATTACTATTTTTCTCCTATTGACCACACTTGGCAGAAGTGTTGATTTTTTTTCATCTTATTTTTATTTTTTGACTCTTGAGAAATGTTCTTCTTGCCCTTCTGACAAATTCTGTCCTATTTATATGCCCTTTTCAAAATCCATCTTTCTTAATGTTTGGTTTCTACATATATGTTAATTATCTGTGCCCAAATACCTCCTCTAACTACAGCATCATGAACCAAGTCAACTAAGATATATTCACTGGGAAATCAAAAATAATATAGGAAAAAATATTTTTCACATATATGCCCAATAGCCTTCTCTACAGTCTTCTTCATTTTAGTCAATTCAATAGGTCTGTAAGAATTTTGATTTAGAATTATTTTAATAATGATGTTCAGATATTTAAAGCAACACGTTAGCTATTTCTGATAGAGAATACTACATCCTAAGCTTACTATAAAGGAAAATGTGTTATCATGTACTTGGGTATTTCAATGCTCACATTACTCTATCAATAGTTTTCACTGGTTTTCTTCAACATACTTTCAAACTCTGATTGATCATGATAGCTAGCCCTAAGTTCAAGTTACTATAATTTCAAACCTAGTCATTAAAAATACCCTATCAGCCTATCTGGCCTTTGTACTTGTGTTCCTCAGTATGGTGGTTAAATTGAACTACTCAATGTTTAAATAAAATTCCACTCTGTCCTTGTTTAGAACTATGCAATTTCTTCTGTTATACACATAATTAAATTCAGTGTAGTTAAGTGACATTACACTGGGGCTCGGTGCCAGCACTATAAATCCACTTCTGGGGGCCATTTTTTCCATGTTATTGGATAGGGCAGAGAGAAGGGAGAGACAGAGAGGGAGAGAGAAAGATACACATCTGCAGACCTGCTTCACCACTCCTTAAGTGCTCCCCCCCAAAGGTGGGGAGAAGGGATCAAACTGGATCCTTGAGCGGGTCCTTGCACTTCGTACTATGAGCACTTAACCAGGTGTACCACTGGCCAGCTCCAAGGATTAACTATTAAAGAGGTTACCAAACAAAGGTAAAATAAAGCAATGCCATGAAGATTTAAATTTCAGCAAGGAGATTTTTGTCTTCTAGAAGGAAGCCCTAAAGTGAGATATCTTCATATGTAAATGTTTTCTCTAAAGTGTGCTTTAGCTTCCTCCCATGAAATCGACCAAAGACATCTTTGGGGTGACATACTTATGCTCCCCTCCATATGCTCATGTAACTGTTCACTCTAGTCTCTTTGCTCTTCCAACGAGACATTTTGGATGTCCCTACCTCTGGGCCTCATAATCTCTGTTCTCTTTGAATACATTGCTCTTTCCCAGTGGATCTCTTATTTTTAAGGTTTCTGTTCAAATACTTTTTCCATAGATAAGTTGAACTGGTCGCCATTATCTAAAAATCATCAGTCTCCACTAGATCTCTCACTACTTACACTTAGTAATTGGAAACGCTGTTAGATGTTTTTAGTTTGAGGAAACTGAACAGTTTTTGGCTATCCATGGAATTATGTTCAGACATATCTCCAGGTTGGATGAGACAGAATGTAATTTATTGTCCCTTCTAAAGATTGATATTATTAGAACAGACCAATTAAGAAGTACCTAATACAAAATAAATCAATCATTTAGATGGGTATAAATACAGTGAAGTCTGAGTCTTAAATTATCTGTAGTCATAAATGTTTTTGTGTCTGCCATCTTTTACATGACCTTACCTCCATTTAAGTATAAATTGAGTTTTTTTTAGGGAAAGGGGACTGTCTCTTGACTTGTAATATCTTGTCTCCATCAACATTATGTTCTTAAATTTAGAATCTGTAAGGTCATAAAGGTAAATGTCAGATCTACGAAAGTAAAGCCCAATACCCAAAACCACTGGACTATCAATGGTCAGGGATGATAGGTTGATGTCTCAGCAGACACATGGTGGTCACCTTGAGTTTCAGCAAAGTATTTTGTAGGACTCCTTCCTAAAATATTTATAAAATCTTACCACTTAATATGAATTAACCATTTGTTAAGCAAAAGAGTGTCAGAACATGAAATATTCTGAATCTGAAAAGCTTTAAGATCTTAACATCAGAGATATATTTGGAGACTAGTGGAGTTGTAACTTTGGCTCACTTAATGTCCAGCAAAATGGTGGTTTCTGGTAATTCCTTTGATAATCCCTGGCTTATTTAGCCCTTGAATTATGACTCTACATTTTAACTGGCTATGTGAATCAGTGATTTACCTTTCAGTTACACTCTTTCCTTTTCTGTTCACTAAGGATTATAACCATTTTCACTTCAAGTGATTGCAAAGTGACTATGTGCTCTGAAATGTCCATTGTGGAAAGAGGTTGGAAGAAGACTAAGGACATGACATAATGGTTATATATAAAGACTTTTATGCCTGAGGCTCTCGGCACCAAGGTTAAGCCAAGGCTGTATATCGCTCTGAAATGATGTTGGGGACTTAGATCCCTGGTGGTGGAAGTTGAGTTGTGTTGAACCTTTTTTGGGAGATAGGAAACTGTACTCCTGTGACAAAAGTGTACATGTAAACTAAGATTTCTCAACAAAATAATTAGATTAAGAAAGACAAAAACACTAATAGAATACTGTAAAATCTTAAAAGTAAAGATCACCTATGTAAACTAGAATAGTGAAATGTATTTCAAAAGCTTCCATGAATTTGAGGTAATCTTACTGTCATCATTATTTGTCTGCATCCTCAAACCCTTTTCATTTACTGCATCTCCCCTTATCAACTGAGGATTTTTTTTTTCTGTGCTAGTGAATTGGAAATACTAGAACTGCCTTGACTGAAACAAAAAGTCCATAATTAATATTCCCTATCAATAACTTTTTAGACTATATGATATTTGGCCATTCACAAATAGCATGGCAGTACCTCTGGACCAAACTTCTGAGTCTATGAGTGATGGTATTACAATGTGAAAGCATTACAGGGAGATCTCACGGCTCTCATATTACCGTGGTGCTCTTATTTCTGTTAGCATATAATTTACTAATTTGAGGGCATTACCTACTTAGGGACAACCATAAAATTGAAAGACATATTAAAGAATTGAATGAAAATGGGGTTTTATTACCTTAAATTAGAGGCTGGAGACAGATTAAGTTCTAGTCCAAACCTCTCTGTCACTTCTGGTTCAATATCTATCATCTATCTATCTATCTATCTATTTATCTATCTATCTATCTATCATCTATGTATCTATATTTATATATCTATATTTCTCTCACTTTCTCATCTTTGAAAATGTTGATGCTGAGTGAATTTTGCAAAAACAGCAGTTTAAGGTGGAGTGATGCCTAGGACTTAGTGTGTGATGGTGGGAAAAGATGCCAGCTGGTTACCAGAGTGGTGCACAGACACCCATCATGGGGTGAAAGAAACATTACTTACATGACAACAACTATCTACATTTCCCTCAGTAAATTTATTTGCATATTAAACAAATGAGAGAGAGAAAGATATATCATAGCAGTAAAGATTTCTCTAGAGCCATGGAGGCTGGATCTGAAATTTGGCAAGTGTTTGACAGTGCAGGTAAACTGCCCAGGCAAGCTATCTTGACAGCCTCAAACTTTTTTTCCCCCTTTTATTACCAGGGTTATAACTGAGACTTTATGCCTGCCCTGTACAATGCTATTATTCTAGGCAGTCATTTCCCCCTTCACTTTCTTCTTGAGGTAGATTAAGAGACAGAGAAAACTGGGAGAGAGACATAAAAGAAAGATACCTCAGGGCAAAAAAGAAAGACACCTCAGCAATGTTCTACTTCTAGTGGAAAATTACCACAGCTGCTGATGTTCAGAGGTGTGAACCTAGGTTCTCACACAGGCAAAATCTGCGTTCTAACTGGTGAGCCACAGTTAACAACTCCCCCAAATTAATTTTAAAATAAATTCTATCCGATAAACATCATTGAAAATTTATCAATCTGAAGATACTCTGTGATCCAAGATGACTTAGACCAGATTCCCATTCCCAAAATATAACGTCCACATCTGTTAAGTATCACTTACCATGTCCCAGTCATTATACCAATCTGCCTGAAGGAGAAATCTGGAAGCAGAGATATCACACCCTCTCATTTAAAGAACTAGATCATGGGAGTCGGGCTGTAGCACAGCGGGTTAAGCGCAGGTGGTACAAAGCACAAGGACTGGCATAAGGATCCGGTTCGAACCCCGGCTCCCCACCTGCAGGGGAGTCGCTTCACAGGCAGTGAAGCAGGTCTGCAGGTGTCTATCTTTCTCTCCTCCTCTCTGTCTTCCCCTCCTCTCTCCATTTCTCTCTGTCCTATCCAACAATGACAACAACAATAATAACTACAACAATAAAACAACAAGGGCAACAAAAGGGAATAAATAAATAAAATAAAAATTAAAAAAAGAACTAGATCATTCATATGCACTTAAAACTATCACTCAGAAATCTATTTAGATGTAACAGACATGTAATCTGTATTTTTAGAAATCGACTAAAGCAATATGGATGAATGACTACAAAGACAGTGCACAGTTTGGAATCTCTTTCACGTGCTAATTTCTTTGTAAATTTAGATTTTTATTAGATATGGAGAGGGAGAGGGAGAGGGAGAGGGAAAGGTAGAGAGAGAGAAATAAGAAAGAACAACCACTCCAGTACATTTGACAACAGGAGTATCAAACTGAGAGCCTCAGTCGTGAAAGTCTGACACTCACCAGTTGACAATTTCCTTCTCAAGGGATATCATACACTAATTTCTTCTGAGAAAATAAATCTGTCTAGGCAAATTGAATATCCTTACTATAATGAGTTTCTTTTTTAGTAAAAATAACTTTAACAGGTAAACTTCTTATCTGTAAAAATTAAAAACAAGGAAGCATGTACAAGATAATATTCAGGAATAGAGGTATAACTCTGATATAAGATTATCCCCTCAGAGTCAGACAGCTGTGCATCTGGTAGAGTACACATGTTATCATGCAAGAGGACCTGGGTTCAAGACCCTGATCCACACCTGCAAGAGGGGAAACTTTATGGATGGTGAAGCAATGCCGCAGGCATCTCTCTTTCTATCTCCTTCCTCCCAATCTATTTCTCTATATCCCTACCAACAAAAAGAAAGAAAGAAAGGAAGAAAGAAAGAAAGAAAGAAAGAAAGAAAGAAAGAAAGAAAGAAAATAGCTTACTAGGAATGGTGAAGTTACTGTGCAGGCAATCTTCTTCTTCTAGCCAGTCAACAGCATCAGGTTGAGCCTGATGTAAAGTTTCGAGACCTCCTTTGAATCTGGAGAGGTGGCAGTCATTGACTATGTGGGTCATAGTCTGTCTGGAGCCGCAGGGGCAGTTCGGGTTGTCTCTGGCTCCCCAGCGATGGAACATAGCGGTGCACCAGCCATGGCCTGTTTGATAGCGATTGAGGAGGGCCCAATCATAACGTGCTAGGTCAAAGCCGGGTTGACGCTCGCAGGGGTCTGTGATGAGGTGTTTGTTCTTTACCTCAGCTGACTGCCAGCTCTGTTTCCAAGAGTCTGGAACAGAGAAGTTCAGTGTAGGCGTAGGGGACCAGATTGGGTGACGAGACGTCAAGCGTTGGACAGCGTGGGCGAAGATATCCGCGTATATTGGCAGGTCCGGTCGAGCGTAGACGTGGGAAATGAACTTAGATGATGCCGCATGCTGACGAATATCTGGCGGGGCGATGTTGCTAAGAACTGGCAGTCATGGAACCGGGGTGGAACAGATGGTTCCAGAAATTATCCTCATGGAGGAATATAATTTGGAATCTACCAAGTGGACATGGGGGCTATGGAACCATACTGGGGCACAGTATTCTGCAGTGGAATAGCATAATGCCAGAGATGATGATCGTAGTGTGGAAGCGCTCGTGCCCCATGAGGAGCTGGCCAGTCTTGCAATGATGTTATTCCTCGCGCCCACCTTTGCTGCAGTTTTTATGAGATGTTCGTGAAAAGACAGAGTGCGATCGAGAGTAACGCCAAGATAGACTGGCTGGGCTTCATGCCGGATTCTCGCATCGCCAAGCTGCACATTAAGCTCACGTGAGGCCGAGGCATGGTGTAGATGGAAAACAGATGATACCGTTTTAGCAGTGCTAGGAATTAGTCGCCATTTTTTACAGTAATCAGATATCAGAGACATGTCTTTCGTGAGTGTTTCCTCGAGGATGTCGAACTTGGATGCCTGAGTTGCACAGCAGATGTCATCGGCATAGATGAACTTCCTTGAAGAAGTTTCTGGGAGGTCATTGATGTAAATATTAAATAGCGTAGGAGCCAGAACAGAGCCCTGGGGGAGGCCACTTGAGACAAGTCTCCATCTGCTAGACTTGTCAACCAGATGCACCCGGAATCTTCTGTTTTGGAGAAGAAACGATATAGTGTTGGCCACCCATGGAGGCAGGCATCTTGAGATCTTGACCAGGAGACCACGGTGCCAGACCGTGTCATAGGCTGCTGTGAGATCAACAAAGACAGCACCCGTCTTTAAATCCTTCTGGAATCCATTTTCAATGTAAGTTGAGAGGGCCAGGGCTTGTTCGCAGGTAGATCTTCCTGGGTGGAAACCAGCCTGGGCGGGTGATAGGAATTTCTCTGTAAGATGAGAAATACGTGACAGAAGCAGCCTCTCAAGGAGTTTGTAACACACGGAGAGGAGAGAAATTGGTCTATAGCTGGCAGCCAGTGTTGGGTCTTTCTTTCTTTGTGCAGGCAATAATCCCCAGTAAATAACCCAGGTGGAAAAATAAAGCAAAACATAAGAGGGCCACCAGGTTGAGTGTACATATTACAGTGTGCAAGTACTTGAGTTCAAATCCCCAGCCCCTTGGGGTATAACCCCAGGAGAGGAATTACTGGAAGGTCCATGTCTAGCCTTCTGAGAGTTTTCCAGACTGCTCTCCACAGAGGCTGTACCAATTTACATTCCCACCAGGAATGTAAAAGGGTTCTTCTGTCCCCACATCCTCTCCAGCATTTGTTGCTGCTGTCCTTTTTGATGTATGCCATTCTTACAGGAGTGAGGTGGTATCTTAGTATTGTCTTAATTTGCATTTCTCTGACAATCAGTGACCTAGAGCAGTTTTTCGTATGTTTGTTAGCCTTTTGGATCTCCTCTGTAGTGAATGTTTTGTTCATATCCTCTGCCCATTTTTGGGTGGGGTCATTTGCTTTTTCGGTGCTAAGTTTGCTGAGCTCTTTATATATTTTGGTGATTAGTTTCTTGTCTGATGTCTGGCATGTGAAGATCTTCTCCCATTCTGTGAGGGGTCTCTTTGTTTGTTTAATAGTTTCTTTGGCTGGGCAGAAGCTTTTCAATTTGATGTAGTCCCATTAGTTTGTTTCTGCTTTAGTCTTCCTTGCAATTGGGTTTGATTCATCAAAGATGTCCTTGAGGTGTAGGTGGGAAACTCAGAAGGCTAGACATGGACCTTCCATATGATCCAGTAATTCCTCTCCTGGGGTTATACCCCAAGGACTCCATAACACCCAACCAAAAAGAGGTGTGTACTCCTATGTTCATAGCAGCACAATTCATAATAGCTAAAACCTGGAAGCAACCCAGGTGCCCAACAACAGATGAGTGGCTGAGAAACCTGTGGTATATATACACAATGGAATACTATGCAGCTATCAAGAACAATGAACCCACCTTCTCTGACCCATCTTGGACAGAGCTAGAAGGAATTATGTTAAGTGAACTAAGTCAGAAAGATAAAGATGAGTATGGGATGATCCCACTCATCAACAGAAGTTGACTAAGAAGATCTGAAAGGGAAACTAAAAGCAGGACCTGATCAAATTGTAAGTAGGGCACCAAAGTAAAAACCCAGTGGTGAGGGGTAGACATGCAGCTTCCTGGGCCAGTGGGGGGGTGGGAGTAGGTGGGAGGGATGGGTCATAGTCTTTTGGTGGTGGGAATGGTGTTTATGTACACTCCTAGCAAAATGTAGACATATAAATCAGTAGTTAACTAATATGAGAGGGGGAAATCAATTGTATGTCTCAAAGTTTCTAAAAACACAAACTGAATCTTTTTAATATATAGGCTGTGTATTTGATATGCGGACTCTCTCAAAAGCCTAGACCAAGTAGATTAGAAGCATCCAGTAGCACAGCTATATACAAGATACTGGATACTGTACAGAAAATCATAACAAAAGGACTTTTCAAAGTTAACCCAATTAACAAATAATGTGATGATAACATTAACTATCGACTGTCTTTTTGAACCCTAAGATAGCAGGAACCTCACATCTCCACTATAGAGCCCCTACTTCCCCCAGTCCTGGAACCCTTGGATAGGGCCCACTTTGCCGTATGCATCTCCCAATCCAAACCAAATATTATTGCATCCACCGATCACAACCTAACCAACGCAACGATTGCCACCTCAACATGCTTCACCTCAGACTGTGTCCAGAGACTTCACCTGTGGAATGACAACCCTTCAGCTTCATTACTCGGGTGAGACCTTTCCTTTTATAGTACACTCTAATTTCACCTCAGGTAGTTGACTTTCTAACAAAGTCCCATAACCTAGATATACACCAGTTTCTGTGAGAGAGAGCTTATGTGCACACGTATCCATAAACTACTGCAAAATATATACCTGAAAGCAGAAGTACACTAGAGTTTTCAGTGAGTACCTCCCTAACACTTCCTCTCCACTATTCCAAGCTTGGGATCCATGATTGCTCAACAAATTGTTTGACTTCATATGTTAACTCTCTTTTCAATCACCAGGTTCCAGATGCCAGCAGGATGCTGGTCAGGCCTCCCTGGATTGAAGACCCCACCAATGTGTCCTGGAGCTCAGCTTCCCCAGAGACACACCTTACTAGGGAAAGAGAGAGGCAGACTGGGAGTATGGACTGACCAGTCAACACCCATGTTCAGCGGGGAAGCAATTACAGAAGCCAGACCTTCTACCTTCTGCAACCCTCAATGACCCTGGGTCCATGCTCCCAGAGGGCTAGAGAATGGGAAAGCTATCATGGGAGGGGGTGGGTTATGGAGATTGTGTGGTGGGAATTGTGTCGAGTTGTACCCCTCCTACCTTATTTTTTTGTTCATTAATCCTTTCTTAAATAAAAAATTAAAAAAAAAATCCCCAGCCCCCACTTATAGTGGGAATGTTTACAAGTGGTGAAGCAGTGCTGCAAATGTCTTTCTATCTCTCTACCTCTCTATCTTCATCCTCCCTCTTAATTTCTCTCTGTGTTTAGCCAGTAAGTGAATAAATAATTTAAAAGGAATTGCTAACAAAATATTTTCACCATAACCTAATGCCATGTAGGTATTTTATATTTTTGTAAAGGATTAACAGGAGATGAATTGTTAAAATGATTCATTGGTTTTGGTTAAATGAATCGTCTCTATTATGTTTTGGCACAATGAACAGAGGAGAACAAAATAGTTGTGTGAACAGAATGATTCATAATTAGTTCTGTCACACCTGGAATGCCTGTTGGAGAAGAAAAAGATTTATGTCTCTTATAATTAATCATAGGGAATCTCTTAACAAAGAACTTTCTCAAACTGACCTTATTTTAATCTTATGATAATTTATACCACTCCTCATCTAAAAGTCAAGCATTCTTAAGGATTCTTAAAGTAACCAATTGTGAAGAAAAAAAGAAAGAAAGAAAGTAACCAATTGTGTGGTCACCATGACATCTGATATATTATATTTGCTGGATTTATTGTATTAGCCTGTCTTCTCTCTCTCTCTCTCTCTCTCTCTCTCTCTCTCTCTCTCTCTCTCCTCTCCCTTCTCCTTTTCTCTTTTTCTACTATTTTCTTGTTGTTGTCAGGACATTACTGCTCCAGGTCAACTTATTCAGTCACAGACAGAAAGAGGGAGGGTGGGAATGATGCCACAGTACTGAATTTTCTTCCAGCATGATGGAGACAGGAAATGAAGCTGAATTGCATGTGTGGCAAAGCAGATATCCACCCAGATGAGCTCTCTTGCCAAAATTTTACCCTAGTATTTTTTAAAAGACAATGAAACCAAATCTTGGGTTGTAAAAGCCGTTTATTAAAAGTGCAAATGATGATGAAACTACTCGGGCATTTCACATAAACTCTAGTAAACTCACATGAATTTACTCATTTGTTAGCTAACACTTATCTTGCACAGGGAATAATAAGAGTTTTCAAGCCATTCCTTTCAGGTTTTGCTAATATATTCCAAATTCAGCTTCACTATGATGACTATATTCTCATGTGTGGAAGCTAAACATGCAATGACTTCAGGGACAGTGAAGAGTGTTCCTTGATGTCAGAGGTCTGCTTAAGTCATTGTACAGCAGGTGATGGAGCAATGCTCTGCTTCTCTCTCTCTGTCTCTCTGACTCTGTCTCTCTTTCTCTCTCTCTCTCTCTCTCTGTGTGTGTATGTGTAAAAATAAACCTTTATTTATAAAAGAACTGTATTACATGAATTCCCACTATTCTCAGAATTCAAAAGATGACCATTCTGATATTTCAGCTGATTTGGGGCCAGGGGATTGGTTCTCAGAAAAAATGGCTCCAGAAGCATAACCACGGTGTACATATTGATTTCTTAACTATACACTGTTTAGAAATAAAATGTCTATAAACAGAGCACTTGAGAAGTTCTACTGTTGCCATCCTGCGTATACAGAGGATCCTTGTCAAGTGGTTAACCAAAGCCGTAAAGTCCAGTTGCCCTTTCTCCTGCTCTGCTTCTAGGTCTTCCGCTATTAGTAAGAATAGGGCTATTGTGTAATTCCTTCAACCCGATGTTTTTTTTCTATTTAGGTTTTTCTTTCTTTCTTTTTCTTTTTTTTTTTATTATAATTTTTAACTTATAAAATGAAAACACTGACAAGACCATCCTGTAAGACGGGTACAATTCCACACAGTTCCCACCACCAGAACTCTGTATCGCATCCCCTTCCTTGATTGCTTTCCTAGTCTTTAAGTTTGTATTTCTATTCAATTTCTACAACAGAAAAGGACTGAGTTAAAACACTATGAAGATGCACCAAATAGTGGAAGGGTCAATGAAAAATAATTCTATTATTTATATATTTATTTTTTGTCATTGGGGCTGATGGGGATAAATGCCTTCATGAGGAATCCATTGGCAGAGGCCTTTTTAAAAAAATTTTTTTCCTTCACTTCTTTTGTTGATAGAAATAGGGAAAAACTGTAGAATAAAGGAAGTATTCTTATATTTCTGTTTTTTAAATTTTTTATTTTTTTATTTATAAAAAAGAATCATTGACAAAACCACAGGATAAGAGGGGTATAACTCCACACAATTCCCACCATCAGAACTCCACATCTCATCCCCTGGTTACAGAGCACTTTACCATGTGCAAAGACCTGGGTTTGAGCTTCCCATTCCCCACCTTCTAGGAGCTGTGAGGCAGGTCTTCATGCGTCTGTATTTCTATCTCCCCCTAATCATTCACTTTCTCTCTGTCCTGTCAAATAAAATTAAAAAAAAATAGACAGAAAGTTTTTTTTAAAAAGGGGGGGGAGAATACCTGCCAGGAGCAGTTAATTCATGAAGGCAGCAAGCTCCAGTGATACCCCGGTGACAATAAAAAAAATGTAAATATAATAAACAATAGAATTAAAAGTATATCATCAACAAATTTAATTATTTCAACTGGACTTCACATTTTATTTATCATTGATAAATCAATAAATACTCTTTATCCTGTATCATTAGCAAAAAAAAAAAAAAGAAAGCTCGGCTGGAGGGAGCATCATTTAGCATTAGAACAGAAAAGTATGGGAAGTGTTTATAAGCCTTGAACTCTGAACACCATTCAGGACTCCACTCATATGGCAAAGTGTTCTCCTGATCTTCCTAAGTGCCTGCATTTACATTTCTAAAAAGCATAGCATACTCCGTGTGTGCTATTTAAAGAGCAAGGGCACACGGTGTTACTGTTTTATAATCTTCAACTGTAAATAATGTGAAGTTTCTTTGTAAGATTGCTTGCTTGGTTCTGTTCACCAGGATTATTCTCCCTCTTTTCTGAATAAAATGCTGTTTAACACACTGGGATTAAAACTTCTGACTTATTAGAAATGATATGACAGTACTGTGTCAACAGTTAAGGAATATTTGCTGTTTGAAACAAAATAATGAGTTCATCTAGTCAGTACAAAGGCAACAGGATCATCATTGCTACTAGATAACAGCCACTCTCACAGCCTGTCTCTTACCTATCCTTGTGAACATTACATTGACTCATCATATGAATCAATCATCTCCAGTCTATTTTTTCTCAGAGAGGAGAAAAGAAGAAGGAGGAGGAGGAAGAAGAAGGGGAGGGGGAGGGGAAGGGAGGAGGTGGAAGAAGAAGGGGAGGGGGAGGGGAAGGGAGGAGAAGGAGGAGGAGGAGATACTTCTGGGATTGATTTTTATCCTTTCCAACATGCAAATTTTATGTTGTCAAGTCCACCAGAGGAGAGAAATTTTGTATAAGGTGCTAGCAATCTGAGAGGTACAGCTAGTACAATTTATGGCGAAGTTCTACAATTCAGGTCTGATGGTAAATCATCATTTTATATTTAGGTGCCACTGAGATGAAAAGAATGGCAATTTAATAGGTAGAATGGACCTACATTGAATGCAAGATATGTTATACACCATGCAATGATGACTGATCTCTGATACTGTGAAAAAACTAAGATCTCACTAAAAATATTGAAGGCTTGTGCACTTTACAGTTTAGAAAGGGTGGAAAACCAAGTTATATTGCTAAGGTTTTTACCAGTTTTGTATGGTAAATGCCCCAATTTTGTAGCTTGTGATCATACAAACACTAACATGTACCTCGCCATTTTAATGTTTGAGGGGGGGATGGTGCTTTCATTTTCCTAAGTTAAACCAGATAAAGGGTATATAATTCTAGCCCATAGTGGCTTATTCATAGCTGATGTTGAAGATTCTTGAAGAATCTGTGAGTAATGTTAAGCAGAATTGTATATGGAAAGGTGATCATGTTAGTTCACAGTTTGGAGAACCATTAAAAAACAAACAGGTCAGGGGACAGGCAGTAGCAGTGGGTTAAGCACACATGGCACGGAGCACAAGGACCTGAGTTCTGCCCTCTGCTCCCCACCTGCGGGGGGGGGAGGGGGTCACTTCACAAGCAGTGGAACAGGTCTGCAGGTGTCTATCTTTCTCTCCCCTTCTCTGTCTCCCTATCCTCTCTTGATTTCTCTCTGTCCTATTCAACAACAATAGCAGCAATAACAACAACAATGATAAGCAACAAGGGCAACAAAAGGAAAAAAAATAGCCTCCAGGAGCAGTGGATGTGTAGTGCAGGCATTGAGCCCCAGTGATAACCATGGAAACAAAATAAATAGCTAATAAATAAATAAATAAATAAACAAATAAATAAATAAATCACATTTCCATTTGGTCCTCTGTTTTGGTGTTGTAAAAGGGGAGAACAACAGATATTGAACTTGACTTTGACAAGATATTTACCACTGAGTGAAGTAGTGAGTTCACATATTTCCTGATGACTATTTCTCAGTACTTCATTTAGATATATCTATACTATGTTAAGAATATAACATAGTATACATAGAGACTAATAATCACAGAAATGAAGATAATATGGGAGAAAGGACTATCAGAATTAGGGAAACAACAGATGAAACCCTCAAGGAAAATACTAGCTACCTTGAGGTAATTAGAGAACTGAAAGCTGAAATAACTGAGCTAACAGGCCAATTAGCAGAACAAGCTAATACTATAACTGAACTGAAGAAGGAAGCTGAGGGAAGGGAAAGCAGATTAACAGAAGGAGGAAATAAAATTAACCAAACAAAGGATGAGCTAGAGAAAACTAAGAAAGAGATCAAAGAGCTAAGAAAAAGAGAGATTGAGAGACACTGAACATAACAACAAAGATAATATGGAATGATCTCAAAAGAGGTAACATTTGTATAATTAGACTACCAGAGGAAGAAAGAGAGGAAGAGGAAGTAAATATCCTAGAGGAAATAATAGTAGAAAACTTCCCTACCCTAAACAATTAAGATTCAAGAAGCCCAGAGAATCCCAAACAGAATTATCCCAGACCTTGAGACACCAAGACACATCATAGTTTTAATGAAAAGAAATAAGGATAATGAAAGGATCCTAAATGCTGCAAGAGAAAAACAAAAAAATCACATACAGGGGAAAACCCATGACTATCAGCAGACTTCTCCACTCAAACTCTAAATCCCAGAAGATGATGGAAAGATATCTATAGAACCCTCAATGAAAAAGTTTCAACAAAGTATACTATATCCTGCTAGACTTTCATTCAGAATAGATGGTGGGATAAAAACTTTCTGATAGGCAACAGTTAAAGGAGGCAACCATCACCAAGCCTGTCCTAAAGAGGTTCAAAAAGACCTCCTATAATCAAGAACATCACCAAAATACTTGCCATATATCAGAGAAAGTAAAAAATGGCTGAATAATGGAACTACAATACCTTAAATCCATAATATCAATAAATGTCAATGGCTTAAATTCACCCATTAAAAAGTATAGAGTAGGAGGATGGATCAGAAAACACAACCCAATCCAATATGCTGTTTGTAAGAATCCCACCTGCCCCAACAAGACACAGACTTAAAGTGAAAGGATAGAAAACTATCATACAGGCTAATGGGCCACTAAAAAGGGCAGGAACAGCTAGTCTCATCTCTGACACAATAGACTTTAAATAAAGTAATAAAAGATAAACAAGGTCATTACATAATGATCAAAGGGTCAATCAACCAAGAATATTTAATAATTATTAACATCTATGCACCCAATGAGGGTCCATCTAAATACATCAAATACCTACTGAAAGAACTACAAAAAATATATCAATAGTAATACAGTAATAGTAGGAGACTTCAACACCCCACTCTCACACTTAGATCAACTAAGCAGAGAATCAACAAAGAAACAAGAGAATCAATTGAAGAGATGGACAGACTAGACCTCTTGGACATTTTCAGTGTTCCCCCCCACCAGAAACTAGAATGCACATTCTTTTCAAATCCACATAACACATCCTCAAGGATAGACCACATGTTAGGCCACAAAGACAGTATCAGCAAATTCAAGAACACTGAAATCATCCCAAGCATCTACTCAGAGCACAGTAGAGTAAAGCTAACACTTAACAACAAACAGAAAATCACTAGAAGTCTCAAAATTTGGAAACTCAACAACATATTGCTTAATAACTGCTGAGTAAGAAAGGCACTCAAGCAAGAAATTCAAATGTTCCTGGAAACAAATGAAAATGAAGACACAAACTATCAAAATATTTGGGACACAGCTAAAGCAGTACTATGAGGGAAACTCATAGCTATACAAGCACACATTAGGGAATGAGAAAAAGCTCAAATAAATGACCTTACAACACACCTTAAGGACTTAGAAGAAGAGGAACAAAGGAATCCTAAAGCAACTAGAAAGATGAAAATCACTAAAATTAGAGTAGAAATAAACAACATCGAAAATAAGAAAAACATACAAAAGATAATAAAGCAAATGTTGGTTCTTTTAAAATTGACAAACCACTAGTTAGACTCACACCAAAAAAGGCTCAAATAAATGAATTGTAGATGATAGAGGAGATCACAACAGACACCACAGAAATCCAAAAAATCATGTGAATCTTCTATGATCAACTATACTCTACCAGGCAAGAAAATCTGGAAGAAATGGAAGAATTCCTAGAAATATAGACCCTTCCAAAACTGAACCAGGGAGAACTACAATACCTAAATGGACCAATTACAGACAAAGAAAATGAAGCTGTTATTAAGAGTCTTCCCAACAAAAAAATACCAGGACCAGATGGCTTTGCAAGAATGTTCCCTTTGAAGAAACAATAAATTCCACCCCTAAGCTGTCTATTGAAGCTAAAAACAGCAACTTGTCTTCAGAAATGCATTTTCCATGTTGCCACATCAATGCCCTGACATCCTGACATTTTTCTTCATTTTGAAATTAAACATTTCTGCTTCCTTTTACATGACAAATTGCAAAAATGCTACATACCTGCTTGCTTTTTGCTTCAAAACCACCTTCAAACACAACAGGCTGTAGTGGACATAGCATTTTAATTTTTATGTTAGGAGCCCAGTGTAATCTCTGCTGCCTCTGGGGCTCTTCTTCCACTCTTATAGCCTGGCTTCTATTTAGCTCCTATCTTTGCTGTTCTTTGCTTTTCTGAGTCACATTCTCCTTTTGATTCCTATTAAGTGGAATACCTCATGAACGTTTGTATTTATGTACTTTTTAATTGCACATGTGTCAGCTAGGGAAATGACTCAGAATTTACATGGATGAGCAATTGGGTTTTCTCCTTGACACCACATCTGCCAGAAATTCCTCTGCCCTGTGTTTCTCTCTCTTTCTCTCTCTCTCCTTCTCCCTCTCTCTCTCTCTCTCACTTTCTTTCTCTCTCTCATATACACATTTAAAAATTCATGCATGTACATTTATGACCTTCCAAAATTAATGTGGCACAACTTAATAATTTAGAGATCTATCTAGTCATTTAATAGATCTGAATAATGTAGCCCCAAAGAACTTCCATCAGCTTCTTCCTCTTCTAGTTCTTGCTCCTCACTCACCCTTTCTTCTTTTAAACCTGAATTGTAAACTTTACTGAGGATGCACAGTATACCTGGCTGAATAGTGTCCAGTATCTCATTTAATCCTTTTAACTCATAGACAATGAGTCATGTTCTGCTGTGCAAAGTGACTGGTATAGAGAGGGTAACATCTTTCATTCTGCTTTGTGAAAGATACATACACTTTGGCCAGTGGATACACTTTGCCGGCAACCTTTGGGCAGAGACTTTAAAACAATGTCATTTAATATTAAATTAATATTAATTATTAATTAATATTTTGCCTGTATTTCTCCATCACATTAATATATAATTTTATGAATTATTTGTTGAAATGTTTTTATGACTTTCTAATCTATTTTCCTTTGGGTCATATTACTACAGTTACTTGCCTTCTCTGAAACCTCAACAAAAATAAGTAGAGCTACAGTAAAGAAAAATGTAAAATATTCCAGAACAAGTGTCTGTCAACTTTTAAAGTAGCATTAGAGGCAAAAGTAAAAACTGTAGATAATATAGTCCCTAGGACAAATTAAAACCTTAAACAGATTTCAATACAGTGTCTACCTCCTTCCTCTTCACTGAGTTATTTCATATTTCTATTTGTTTATTAATATGATAGAAGTTGAGGTGGGAAGGGAAATAAAGAAGGAGAGAGAACGCCTGCTCCACTGTTTCAACACTCACGAAGCTGCTCCCTCTGCCTGCAGCTGGGGACTGGTGGCTTGAACCTAGGTCCTTGCACATGGTACTGTATGTACTAAATCAGGTACACCACTGTCCAGTCATTATTACTTAATATTTTAAAACTTTTTTAAAGTTTACTGTATATATTCTGACACCTACAAAGGTCCTGTCACTATGGTACTTTTATCAGCTTGATTAAAATAAATAGTAATAAGATCCAGCACGCTAAATGACTGCATGATATCTGTACCACTCATTCATCCCAGTAACACAGCAATCAAGGAAGATTATTCCCTGCTATGGTCACAAAATGTAGATGCATGAAATGTTCAAGTTACTGTTTGAATGACAAAGAGTGTCCAACATGAGTTGGCAGGATGATATGACTTAGTCTCATCGCTGAGGATTCCAGGAGATGTTCTTCCTATATACCCACCACTTGTTGAGACAGAATGGAGGAGAGGAGTCCTTCCCAACTGTCATCAATCATAAGACATCCACATAGTAAAAAGATTTTATAGTGCATTTTTAAAGTTGTCTGTTAAAAAGAATAATGTCCCTTCCTTTATGATGGTAAATGCAGCTCTGTCTCTTAAGCTTTTCATCTCATGGTAAAATAAAGCCCAGATTCCACCAATGTCTTTTATTCACATAAAGTTACAACTCTTCCCCTGTGCACTCACCATATTGCCATCCACATATGTGTCTAAGGCACGCACTTCAGAAATGACACCATGCAGCTGCTTCTGAAGCCATCTGTTCCATTGTGAGCCCTTCTTTTTCATTTTTATGTAATTTCTGAGAATTGTGTCATTCTTGTCTCAAGTTCTTCTTTTATACTGAGCCACTCCAATCAGAGGAATCTTTACTTCCCAGCGTCAGCTACCAGATCCTTAGTTTTCTGATTGTTATTATCATCTTAATTCAATTATATTAACCTTTCTTTTTTTTTAGTTCTTTTATTTTAATTTTTTATTTTGCCTTTTGTTGCCCTTGTTTTTTTTATTGTTGAAGTTATTGTTGTTGTTGTTGTTGTCATCGTTGTTAGGTAGGACAGAAAGAAATGGAGAGAGGAGGGGAAGACAGAGAGGGGGAGAGAAAGGTAGACACCTGCAGACCTGCTTCACCACCTGTGAAGCGACTCACCTGCAGGTGGGGAGCTGGGGGCTCGAACCCGGATCCTTCTGCCAGTCCTTTGCGCCACTTGCACTTAACCCACTATGCTACCACCCAATTCCCTATATTGACCTTTAGTATATACATGCAATCAAATATATCCTACAGTGAGCAAATATCCAAACAGCTAGTGGAATTCCAGAACTAATTTATCTATAAATATTGGACAATACATACACAAATACTATACACAAATATTATAGCTGAGGTGTCCTCATGAATCTCTTAGGGAATTCCATGAATTTTTAAGTAAAGGAAATGTATATAAAAATACATGTGATCTGTATTCAATATTAAGTGATGGTCTGGGCTAAGTGTTGGTTTGGGGCCTTCCTTTCCCTTCCCTTCCTTTCCCTTCACTCTTCCCTTTCTTTCCCTTCCTTTCCCTTCCCTTCCCTTCCTTTCCCATGCCGTGCCTTGCCTTCTCTATTCTTTCTCTCCCTTTCTCTGTTCCTTCCTTCCTTTCTTTTTCTTTTTTCTTCCATTATTATGTCTTCTTCTACTACGTATTCTCCTCCTCCTCCTTCTCCTTCTCCTTCTGCTTCCTTCCTTTCTTTCTTTCACCAAGGTCTCAGATATATATGATTTCACTGTATCCAGGCCAGTTTAGCATAGGGGGGGAGGGAGACATCGCAGGATCAGTGTTTCCTCCCCCATCATAGTAGTTCTCATGTGTACTGGGATTAGATTGAACTTGGGCTGCATACCTGGCAGGGTATACACTATATCCAATAAGCTATTGCTAGTCCTTAATGGGACTCTAACCAAAGCAAAATGCTTTAGGTAATTTAAAACACAGATCTGCTACTTTTGCCCAATGACTGAAAACATATATATATACGCACAAATCATCTCAATTTGTTCTACCTAGTCACAAAATGGCTACAATATATGGCTAGGTCACTGTAGCATTTTCTTTTTGAAATGGCATCATAATTAAGTATTATTTTAAAATAGCTATAAATGTTCCATGACTCACACTCAGAGATTAGTTTCTAAAATATGCCCATAAAAATTTGATTCCTGAGGTATACAGGTGCTATAAAAATATCACTGCCAAGGGGACAGATATTACAGAGTTTATTCCCATCATCAGCTTGCATTGCATATTCTATGATGGATTTTATCGTCCCATAGGAGGGAAATCCAGTTGATCCTAACCTAACTATATGGGGGCTTATCATAATTTTTATAGATACACAGTTGGGGTATGTGAAAGAGAGACCACAGTGCTGGAGCTCTCTTCAATGCTGTCGGGTTGAAGCTGGGTTTCACATATGGCAAAGTAATGCCTTATCAAAATAAGTTATTTTGATATCCCAACATGAGATTTTTTTTCATTTTTTATTTGTGATTAATAAAATATGTTACGAGTACAGGGTATAGCTCCATGCCACGCCCACCACCAAAGTTCTTTCTGTATTCCCACCTTCCCATCTCCCAAAAATAACCACCATAATTGAGATCTTTATTTTATTTGTTTATTTTTGCCTCCAGGGTTATTTCTGGGGCTCAGTGCCTGTACTGCATGCTCCTGGAGGCCATTTTTCCCATTTTGTTGCCCTTATTGTTACCCTTGTTATTGGCGTTATTATTGTTGTTGTCATTGCTATTGTTGTTGTTGTATAGGACAGAAAGAAATTGAGAGAGGAGGGCAGACAGAGAGGGGGAGAGACAGAAAGACACCAACAGACCTGCTTCACCACCCATGAATCAACCCCCGACCCCCTGCAGGTGGGGAGCCAGGGGCTTGACCGGGATCCTTACTCTGGTCCTTGCACTTCACGCCATGTGAGCTTAACCCGCTGCTCCTGCCTGACCCCCCACCCCCCATAGTTGAGATCTTTAAATACAAGTGTTTTCTTGACTTGAAGACAGAAGTAATTGTAGATTAGAAGCAACAGAAGGGTGTGAAGTGCCATTGCTGGTTTCAGGGCAAGGTCCCTATGACAAAAAGAAAGAAAAGAAAATATAGCAGAGTGTGACCCTCAGTCACCTATCAAAGACAAAGTGACCTAAATTCTATAAATACACCTCAACTTGGGAGTGATCCCCCCACTCCAGCCTCCAAATGAAAACTCAGACCAGCAGATGAGCTTGATTTTAGCCTCCTGATGTTCTGAGCAGTGAATTCAGTCACGGCATGAATTTGCCTCTTCCTTACTCGACTGTGTGTTTTATAGTTCTTGTGGTAGTTTGTTACATCTGAATACAATTAAAACACACAAACACACACACATTTCTTGGCCTCTCCAACTAATTTATCTTAAAGCTCATTATTTCTACACTGGCAAAATGACTCAATGGTAGAGCATGGGACATTCATACCTGAGCGTTCTGGTTCAACCCATTGATACAGACAGGAACCAGAGTGGAGTCTGATTGTCTCTCTGTCTTCATATGAAACTCTTTCCCACATGAAATAAATGAAGTAAGTAATTTTAAAAAATCATTCTGCTTTATAAAACATTAAAAATTCAACCATTAGTTATTTTCCAATAAATGATTAATACCAATAATCTCACAATGGTATGAAAACATCTTTAAGTAAACATCAAAACAAAGCTTTTGTAATTTTGCTGTAAACCTTGAAATTTAAACACAACTTAAATGAAAAACAAGCCTAAGTGCTCTGGGAGGTGGCACAGTGGATAAAGCACTGGGCTCTCAAGCATGAGGTCTCAAGTTCAATCCCTGGCAGCACATGTACCAGAGTGATGTCAGGTTGTTTATGAAATCTTAAAATAAACAAGCCTAAAATTGCTGGAAATTTCTGGGAGAATGTCCAAGTATTTTATACATTCTAATACAAATGCACACACACCAGTAGGAATATATATTTAAAAAAAAAAACATTTATGGGGCCAGCTGGTAGCACACTGGGTAAAGTGCACATAGTACAAAGCACAAGGACCCACACAAGCGTCCTGCTTCTCGCCTCCAGCTACCCATGTGGGGGGGGGGGTCACTTCACAAGCGGTGAAATAGATCTGCAGGAGTCTTTCTCTCCTTTCTCTATCTTCCCCTCCACTCTCAATTTCTCTCTGTCCTGTCCAAAAAGTCGGGGGAACAAATGGCCTTGGGAGCAATGGATTCATCTTCCCAACATGCAGCAATCACTAGATAGTCAGAGGGAACATACCAGGTATATCACAGAGATGCATTTTTCCTCCTTCAACAACTTACGTTACTAATGACAGCTGAGGAGTTTAGAGACTGGTAACAGATTTCCAATTTCAGCATATCATCTGAATATGATACTTTAGGTTAATGTGTGAATAAAAGAAATCACATTAGTTTGAGCTCAACAAATGATTTTTGGAAGGACATAAGAGGAAAATAGAAACATCCTGCTTTAAGGTTATTGTGTCAAACCCAATTTTAGAAAAGAGAAAATGGTTTACTTAAAATATATAAAGTTGTAAACCAACATTGTCTCAATCAATTAACTGATCAACATATATATATCACTTAAGGGCATGGCCAAAAGAAGTCCCTTTTTAGTAATTGCAAGGAATTAGAACTCACTCTTAATTATAGAAAAGCATCTTTTTCTCAAATGATTATTTGCAGAACCACTCAGTGCTCTAACTATAGGGAATTTGTGTTTTGTTACTCAGTTTGAATTCAGAACTATTACAAAATGATTCCTTCATAATAGGATTCAATATAGTTTTAGCTTTACTATTATTTTTTATCTAAACTCCAACATACCCACAGGGAAATATTCATTCATCTCCTTCTTAAAACTTTTTTCAATAACTCAACAACTCACAAGACCTAGTCTTAATCTATAGTAAAATATTCTTATATCTTCATCTTCTTATTGCCCCCCTATGTCAAAATATAAAACCAAAATATTAATAATTCCCAGTCATTTCCTGTTCTCTCGCAATTTTGAGTCTCTGTGTTTCATATTCCTGTCTCATAATTCATATCATATGAATTCTGCTTTTCTTTTCCATGAAACTGAATTTCTTGGAAAAAAATAATCAGGACAACATATTTTTATGGTTCCAAAACTTTCTGAAATAGCACTTGTGTTTTGGACAGTGTCCTCAACCTTTCCAGTTCTTTAGTTCACATCTCTCCACTTGGGTCCCGGGACATTTTATTCAACAGTAATTGTGTCACTCCAGCTTATTTGGCCTATTTTATTGTATTATGCATAGTATCTGACATGCAGTTTAAATTGTCTGATAGCAAAGAGCAATAACTTGTTTCTTAGAGGAAACCGAGAGCAGTCCTAAGAGGAAAGTTTATAGCAAATATCTCAAGTTAATTATCTAACATCACAACTGAAGTAATTGGGAAAGGAACAGGAAAGACACCTAGAACTGAGACGGAAGATGGAAATAGTTGAAATCAGAGCAGAAATATATGAAATAGAAACCAGAGAGACAACCCCAAAGATTAATGAAACCAAAAGCTGATTATTCAAAAAGATAAAAGTCAAATAATGGCTTTTCCAACAACCCAAGTGATAAACCAGTGGTTAGCCATATGAGACAGAGAGTGAGAGACATAACTTTGATAAAGGCACTCAGGATTAAGTGAAGTGAAATTACAACTTGAGTTGGGGAGATTAAAAGATAGCCCTACAGGGCCAGGCAGTGGCAAACGCACTTAAGCAAACATAATACAATATTCAAGGACTCCACTAAGAATGGAGGTTCCAGCCCTCACTCCCAGCCTGCAGGCGGGATGCTTGAAGAGCAGTAAAGTAAGTCTGCAGCTGTATCTCTTTCTCTCTCCTTCTCTATCTTCCCCTCCTCTCTGTTTCTTTCTATCCCATCCAATAAAATGGGGGGAAATGACCGCCAAGAGCAGTGGATTTGTAGTGCCTAGTGCCCCGGCACCAAGCCACTACACAGGGGGCAAAAGTAAGTAAGTAAGTAAATAAATAAATAAATAAATAAATAATCATACTAAGATATTACAAACAGCTTTATGCAAATAAACTTGGCAACCTAGACAAAATAGATGGATTTCTAGAATTGTACCAACTGTTAAACTTAACCAAAGAGGGAGTCAATGTCTCAAATAGGTCAGTTACTGATATAGTAAATCAAATCAAATCAAAAATTAAAAATCTCCCCAAGAATAAAAGTGCATTTCCAGGTGGTTTTAATTTCAAATAACTAACACCAGTTCTCCACAAACTGTTCTAGAAAAATGAAGGGGGGGTATCATTTGCAAACACATTGTATAAAGGTAACAACACACTAATCTCTTACAGCAGGAAATGACTTTACTAAAATGAATAGACCTATATCCTTGATGAACGTTTATGCAAGGATGCTCAACAAAATCTTGGAAATTTGAATTCAGCAACTTATCAAAGATAATAATCCACCAAGACCAAGTGGGATTCATCCCTGGGAAGCTGGGATGATTCAACATTGACATATCATCTACCATATCAACAAAAAGAAAGACAAAAATCACATGGTCATTTCAGTTGATATAGAAAAGACACAAGATCCAACATCCATTTATGAGAAAAAGCCCTTCAGAAATTGGGAATTAAAGGAATACTCTTTTTTTCTTTAGCGACTCAAAATGGATCTATTCTGTAACTAAGTATGCCGATCAGTGATGTATATAAATAACTGAAAAAATACATACGGCATAGGTACAGTTATTTAATATAGTCAAGCATGAGTCCCTTGCAAAGGCAAAGATTTACTCAACAGAGTATTATTCAGCAATAAAAAAAGATGATATTGTGCCCTCTGGCATCAAGTGGATGGAGTTGGAGATGAGGCTTTGTGAAGGAAGTAAGGAGGTGAAGGACAGCTCCAGTAAGGTATGCATGTAAATATTTAAAAAAAAAGGCAAAGATTAAAGATTAGCCCTGTTGATACTAGACAGTAGGAATTCATCTAAAAGTCATTTCAGAAGTTGAGATACAACTTTAAATGAGTTGAAAGTGAAATGAGAGGTAAAGGAAGATGTTAGAATAAAATGATGTCATTGCAAAAGTAAGATTCAGAAAAGACAAATTGAGAACTTGGGGATTACTTCATGCAGTTTGGAGTATTGTAAAATGTAAACAAGGGCCTTGGTGATGGCATATCCAACAAGTACACACATTTCCATGCACAAGGAATAAGATAGGTCTCTTTGTCTCTCTATCTTCCCTTGCCTCTCAAATTCTGTCTGCCTCTCTCAATAAAAAAGAAAGTAAAAAAAAAAAAAAAGAGAGAGAAAATGAAAGAAAGAAAGAAAAAAAGAAAGGAGGAAAGGAAGGAAACAGAAAGAAAGAAAGAGAGAGAGAAAGAAAGAAAGAAAGAAAGGGAAAGAAAGGAAGGAAGTGGATGCTAGGAACAGTGGATTATTTGTGCAGCATTGAGCCCCACTCAATAAATGTGATGGCAAATTAATTAATTAAGACAGTTTAGTAAATGTGTGTGTCAAATATTAAAGATCGATTCAATGGAAGAAAATTTGATGGGTCAGTAGAGGTTGAAAGAGACCTCCCTTTGCCTATCTGATGCCAACTTTTCATTTAAATAGGAATATCATATCAGGTCTAGGAAAGATTCCAGAAGGTAGCAATGACATTTCAAGAGTAAAGGTGCAAATGAGGGGGCTGGGCGGTAGTGCAGCAAGTTAAGTGCACAGAGAACAAAGCTCAAGGACCTGGGTCAGAGCCCTGGTTCCCCACTTGCCAGGGGGTCACTTCACAAGCCGTGAAGCAGGTCTGCAGGTATCTATCTTTCCCTCCCCCTCTCTGTCTTCCCCTCCTCTCTTGATTTCTCTCTGTCCTATCCAATGACAATGGCAACAAAATGGGAAAAAATGGCCTCCAGGAATAGTGGATATATAGTGCAGGAACTGAGTCCCAGCAACAACCCTGGAAGAAAAATAAAAAAGATGCAAATTATTGGAAAGTCAATAATAATGCAGTTAGTTTCTTTTAAATATTTTATTTGTTTACTTATTTTTTAATAGAAACAGAAATTGAAAGGGGGAGGGAAAGAGGGAGGGAAAGAGAGAGAGAGGCCCACAGTGATTCTTCACTGCTTGTAAAGCTTCCTCCCTACAGGTGGTGACCAGGGACTTGACCCCGGGTCCTTGTGTATTGTAAGATGGACACTCTATCAAATGTGCCACCACCTGGCACTGGCATTTTCATTTTCTGATATCAAAATAGGATTGAATAGAATTATTGTAGATTATTAAAGTTATTACTATTAAATAATTATTAAATAATAATAATTATTAAAATTATTATAGATTATTAAACTATATAAAATATGTAAAACTTGAATTGCATGCTAGTTTAGAGTCCCTGATTTTTCTTAAATTGTGTATATTTCTTTCTAAAGTAATATATATATATATATATATATATATATATATTTAAAATTATAAGTTCATTTTAAGAGGATGGAGTGATTACTCACTGGTTAGAGCAGGTTTGTAATCTGGTTTTAGCCCCAGTACCACGGAGGGTGCATTACGGCACTGTCAGAAACTCAGGTCTCTCTCTGTCTCTGTCTCTCTTTCTCCTTACAGCACTGATTCAACCCTATCGAAATTTCCCCCATTACAGGTGGGAAGCAGAGTCTTGAACCCTGGTCCTAGTGCATGGTATCTTGTGCTCTACCAAGTGAGCTACTGCTCAGCCCTGCTAAATATATTAATGTTATTTAGAGTCCCCCCAAGAGTTGATGCTAATATCATTCATCATAGCATGCCATAAAAACAGAATCATGGGGCCACCTGATTAAGTGCATACATGACAGTGAACAAGGACTCAGGTTCAAGCCCTTGGTCTCCACCTGCAGGAAGAAAGCTTCACACATGGTGAAGCAGGGCTGCTGGTGTCTCTCTGTTTTCTTCTCTATCTCCCCCTTCCTTCCTTCCTTCCTTCCTTCTCAATTTCTCTCTCTCTCTACACAATAAAAATAAGTAAAAATGACATTTAAAAAACAGAAGCACAATCATCTATACCTGTATTAGAGAAGCAGTGCATTTTGTGAGCATCTGTTAGGAGATTAGACCCTAGGTGTTATCCATGACTCCCTCACGATGATTTTTCATGGAATCAGATATGCTCAGTGGAACAACAGAGAAGCTACTCTTCCTTACTAAATATGAGTTCAATGAAGCAGTGTATACCCAAGATGCTTTGTGATATTTAGTTATAAAAACAGTATTTTTAGTGAAACACAGACCAGTAGTGAGGAGTGGGTGAAGAAGGGAAGAATAATAGAATACTACATGCCCTATGATTAGTCCCATGCACATTGAATCTGCCTAAATGTTATATGTTGAAAAGTTAGTAGTCTTGAGATACCCTGAAGTGGTTGAGTTCCAGGGATTAGATCCTCCTAATGACGCTTTCTTTATTAAGGAAGTGTTTGCCAACTAGTGCACTCATGGTACTTTCCACATGTCTGTGAATGACAGCTTGTTATTCTCCGTGATTCTAATCCAATTAACATATTTAGACTGGGATGAAGACTCATTTAACAGTTTCTTATCTAATGTACTGAAGCACTGATGTGGCCCGATGTGAATGTTTTACACACTCATTTTCATATCTCTCTCTCTCTGTGTCTCTCTGTGTATGTATCTCCCTCCCTCCTCCCCTCCCTAAAAACACAGAATACAAATTAAACCCAGGTGGCAGCTAGATAGTATTACCCATGCTCAAGGCCTTCTGTTTATTCCTAGCTCCTCTCTATACATTTTTATAGACACTATAAGCTACTTTAAATGACTCCTTATAACTATAATCAATAATTAAAAAAGACATATTATTTCAAGGTTTATGTATTTTATGAGAGACACGGAGATCAAGAACACCCCTCAACTCCAGCACATGTGTTTCTGAAGATCCAGCCTGGCTCTCACAAAAGCAATTGAGTCCCCTTCATGGTCCAGGTCTGTGTTAATTTAAGGAATGTTTCTTAAGTTTAGCTACTTTGTTTTCTGCTCTGTGGTTCAAATGAGTGTTATTATTCCTATTTTATAGTCAAGAGGTAATCAGCACAAAACTCCTTGCTGAGTCATATTTTCTTGGTGCTTAATACTATGAAACTATCACAGAATCATTCACCTCCTCAAGTTCATTAACACTGCTTTATTCTCAAATGATTCTCTTAACAGTTTCTGATCTAACATGCTGAAGCATCAATATAGCCTGGTCAAAAAGTTCCAGATGTTCATTTTCATTCCATGGAAGACTCTTGGTTCTTCTGACTTTTAAGTGTTTCCATGAATTGCATCTACAACTTTACAATATTGCATTAAGAGACTTAATAAAAATTTGAATGTACCATAAATAGCACTGTTTTCTATTTTCCTAAATTCTTAACATTCGAACATTAAAATTTTTATAATATATAGTATTGAGATTATTACACATATATACAAATGCATTTACACTCTGTACCTTACCTCTACATAAGAAAAAATTTTAGTAAGAGGTTTGCTTAAAAAATAAAACTTTATCTCTCTTCAGTTTGCTTTTACTCTTTTTTTTCATGTATTAAAAAATATTTTATCTATTTGTTTTAATGACAGGAATACAAAGAAGGAGGGAGAGGAAAAGAGGGAGGGAGGGAGGGCCTGCCATACAGAGCACAGGGAGACACCAGATTAAGTTATTTTTTTAATTTTATTTATAAAAAGGAAACACTGACAAAAACCATAAGATAAGAGGGGTACAACTCCACACAATTCCCACCACCAGAAGAACAGGGAGTATGGACACAAGGTCATTGTGGGATGCAGAAGGTGGGAGGTTTGACTTCTGTAATTGCTTCCCCACTGAACATGGGCGTTGACAGGTCGATTCATACTCCCAGACTGCCTCTTTCTTTTCCTAGTGGGGTGGGTTGTGGGGAATCAGAGCTCCAGGACACATTGGTGGGGTTGTCTGTCCAGAGAAGTCTGGTTGTCATCATGGTAGCATCTGGAACTTGGTGGCTGAAAAAAGAGTCAACATATAAAGCCTAACAAATTGTTGACTAATCATGAACCTAAAGGCTGGAATAGTACAAATGAAGAGTTGGGGGTCTTTGTTTTGTAGGTAGCTAGTAGGCCTATTTTAGTTATATTCCAAAGGGCCTGTGGCTATACTAGTTTGTTTTATTTGCCTGAGCCTGAAATCTGATATGCAGGTGGATCCAAGTTATTGTCTGGGGAGATGATGTCATGGCTGGAAAAGGGACCAGAAAGTTGGATCAGGGAAGAGAGTAGCTCCCAAATCTGGGGTCCTCTGGGTTTTTATCTCAGACTTGAAAATGAAAACTGGGTATTAAGAAAAAGAGCATGAATCTTGAGTAGTCAAAGCCAATTTTCTTTTTTTTTCTTTTTTTTTTTTTATTTAACAAAGGATTAATTAACAAAACCATAGGGTAGGAGGGGTACAACTCCACACAATTCCCACCACCCAATCTCCATATCCCATCCCCTCCCCTGATAGCTTTCCCATTCTCCATTCCTCTGGGAGCATGGACCCAGGGTCATTGTGGGTTGCAGAAGGTAGAAGGTCTGGCTTCTGTAATTGCTTCCCTGCTGAACATGGGCGTTGACTGGTCGAAGCCAATTTTCTAAGGAAAAGGTTTCCATAAATATTTGAAAGATTTTTTTCAATACATATTAAGTCACTAATCAGTAAAGATCTAGAGCGACTGTTTGACATTTTATGATGTGTTGTATAAGTTTTAGTTTCAAGAGATATGATTTATTTTCTATACAAGTTTTGAAAATTAATTTAGAATGTTTGACAATAGGAACATTCTTTTAATAATGCCACTTAGATGAAATATAGGACAAATATTCATAAGAAACAAAACAAAAGGTATTAAATTGTGTTTTCTTTTTTTTTTTACCTGTAGGCAATTCTATTTATTTATTTATTTATGAGAAAAACAGGGAGAGAGAGAGAGAGAGAGACATAGAACCAGACATCACTCTGACACATGTTCTGCCAGGGATCAAACTCAGGACCTCATGCTTGAGAGTCCAGCCCTTTATCCAATGCACCATTTGCCGAACCACAGCAATTCTTGTATGATTTAGAAATCACATTCAACTGAGCCATAATTCCCTAGGAAAAAAATTGCTGGTCTGAATCAGTAGATCTCATCAATTAAAGTATAAACTTAAAGTCCATGACAAAAATTAAAAGAACATACATCTCTCCAATAACAAAGGTTAGACACCATATTACTCACTTAAAAGTGACAATGAAAATATTTTCATAGCCCTTTTGTCATGTATTCTGATGACTAATGTCTTGTTTATGTAAGAATTGCAAAGAATCTCATTGGAACTCATTTTCAGTACTTGTGCTTATCTTTCCACATTTCCATATTCTTTTTTTTCAACTTACTTTTTATTTATTTTCCCTTTTGTTGCCCTTGTTGACTTTTTCATTGTTGTTGTAGTTATTGTTGTTATTCATGCAGTCACTGTTGGATAGGACAGAAAGAAATGGAGACAGGAGGGGAAGACGGGGGGGGGGGGGGGGGGGGAGAAAGAGACACCTGCAGACCTGCTTCACCACCTGGGAAGGGACTCCCCTGCAGGTGCGGAGCCAGGGGCTCGAACTGGGATCTTATGTGGGTCCTTCCACTTTGCGCCAAGTGCGCTTAACCTGCTGCGCTATTCCCCACATTTCCATTTTCTTAAGACCATTAACTCACTGAGTTAATAATGTCTTCATGTCTGCAAGATCTTCCTGTAGGCTAAAGATTTTCTTCATGTATGATTTCATTCACTCTTACCTAATTTCTTTGCTCCCTAGACAAACAATTTCAGTTTTACTAATGAAATGCAAGCTCGTTATCTCTAATACATACTCACGGAACCCTGGCAACCTTTCAGACAGTACTTGCATGTTCTCTTATCAGATCATCCCTCTGTCCTGTCCTTTATAGCAGGGGTAACTGACATCTGAATACTCTCAGATACAATCCAGTAACTGATCAAAATGGAGTTTTCACTTACTAATGACCATTCTTAAGTGACATCATAATTGAACTCCAAATCCCATTTGTTGTTGCATTTGTTTAAATGTCATAGTTTAGCTTAAATTCAGAACCTTGATAGTTGATCAGGCTTTTATTTTAACTCCCACCCAACAGTTGCTCAGAGATGATACCTATTTCCTGACACGTTAATATGTACTTATTACACCATGTTCTTCTGATAGGGGATCTATTCCCATCACTCTACTTCTGAAATACATGACACATCTAGTTTTTATCTTTTTTTTTCTACTTCAGGAAATATATTAAATACCGAATCACCTTTTGCAATTATTTTATTGGGAAGGTAAATGTTTACAGTAAAGTTGTTGACACATGGATACATCACATCTCATCTCACCATGATATTTGTCTGCAAGATACTTTCGGCCCCCAACTTGGGCCCTTTTCCACCAGGATATTCCAGGGCCCCAAACCAGGATCCTTTACAGTCTCATTCTTCTCCTTCTTCCTAAGTCCTTTACTTTGGTGTGTGTGTGTGTGTGTGTGTGTGTGTGTGTGTGTGTGTGTGTGTTTTACCTCCAGAGTTACCACTGAGGGCTAGATGTCTCCACTACAAACCCACTACCCCAAGTAGCCTTTTGTTTTCCTTTTTTATTTTCTTTTTACTAGATAAGAAAAAGAAAAAAAATGAGAAAGGGAGAGATCAACACCTATAGCCCTGGTTTACCACTCCTGGGGATTAAGGACTTTTGATCCCAGGTTCTTACACATGGTAATGTGTGCCACAGCTCACCACAATCACCATTACTAAAAGTTAATCTAAGCAAAACATAGCCTACAGACTAGCAATTATCTCATTGTGAAACATATTATATCTCAATTTCTGAATCAGACTTCATAACTAATATGTAGTGCAAATCTATCATTAATAATGGCACAAGTCCTATCATGGATGTTCACTTATTCTGTCACTGCCCTCATGATATTATTCTGTTTGTTCCTGTTTATTCTTTGGGTCCCAGGATATATGTATACAATTTCATCTCATTTCATCTCATATTTAGATCAATAGCAGTGTATAGATACTCCTTCAACTCTAGAATAATATCTGAGTCCTCAGTTGCTCACAGATATTCTCTTTATGAAGTTGGAATATCAGATCACTTTCCTTAAGAAATAACTACAGTTGAACAGCTTATTGTCATCAAATGCTTCTTAAGTGCACAAGAAGACAAACAAGATGACACAAGTCTCAATCTGGTTCACTTGCACTGTCTTTGAGTAGTAAAATTTGAGGCTCCCTCTACCTGGATTCATAACCCTAAATTTATTCCATTTTCCTGGACACAACATGTACAGAGTATAACGTTTTTTTTTTTAAAAAAAATTGTTTTTGTTAGTGGTTGAGTGAAAAAGTCTCTTTAAGAAATGGCTGGAGAGTTGGCTATAGTTCAGTGGGTTAAGCGCATGTGGTGCTAAGCACAAGGACCAGCATAAGGATCCTGGTTCAAGCCCCAGGCTCCCCACTTGCAGGGGAGTCACTTCACAGGCAGTGAAGCAGGTCTGGAAGTGTCTATCATTCTCTCACCCTCTCTGTCTCCCCTCCTCTCTCTATTTCTCTCTGTCCTATCTAACAATGACAACATCAATAACAATAACTACAACAACAACAAAAAACAATAAGGGCAATAAATAAATGAATAAATATTTAAAAAGCTTGAACTTGGGAGTCGGGCAGTAGCACAGCGGGTTAAGCACACATGGAACGATGCACAAGGACCAGCGTAAGAATTCCGGTTCACCCTCAGCTCCCCACCTGCATGGGAGTCGCTTCACAGGTGGTGAAGTAGGTCTGCAGGTGTCTTTCTCTCCTCCTCTCTGTCTTTCCCTCCTTTCTCCATTTCTTTCTGTCCTATCTAACAATGACAACATCAATCACAACAACAATAACAACTACAACAATAAAACAAGGGCAACAAAAGGGAATACATAAAATAAATAAATAAGAAAGAAATGGCTGGTCTCACTTCCTTATGCTTAGCCTTTGTCTTTTTAAATACATAAACATAGATTTGTCTTTTTTTCTTCTTCACCACACTGCTGGAAACTTAGATCTTCTTGTTTGCCTGGGAATTCTGGGTCTGTTCTTGACCTTACTGTGTGATTATCTCTTCTCTGATCTTCTGCTGTCAGTATAGTACAACTTCTCTGAAAAGACTGACCCAGTTTTTAGAGATTAAACTGAATACTGTTTCTGGAAGAGCTCTTATTTTCTCTCCTCCTACTGATATGTACCACATTGCCAATTTGAAATCTGCAACTTCGTTCTCTCTCCTTTCAACAGTCCATAGATGGCATGGATTCAAGACTAAGAATTATCCTTAATATTCTTGTGCTCTAAAATATTAGGTAGTGCTTAGTACAGGAACTTCATTCAGAACCTTTCTGAAATGTAGTTGAATATTTCCTGTTTGACTTACAGACTTGTGGAACTTGAAAGTGTGGTAGTCATCTGCCTCTCTGGCACATCTGTGCAAACTATACTTATCCTTGGGGCCCCGTGGTGGTGCAACTGGTTGATTTAACACACAAGGTCCCAGGTCTGAGGGCCGTTCCCTTTCCCACCAGCAGGGGGAAAGCTTTGTCAGTGGTTAAGCAGGGCTGCAGGTGTCTGTTTCTCTCCCTCCCTAGTTCACCCTTCCCTCTCAATTCCTGGCTATCTCTATCCAATAAATAAAGTTAAAAAAAAAAAAAAAAAAGCAAGAAACTACACTCTTCCTCTCTATGTATCAAGAGAAATAGCATTTTGTCATTGGCATTTTTGAGTTACCACAGTCTTATAAATTCTCGAAATTGGCACATTAAGCAGCAGGATATCTATTAATTTAAGTAAGAACTCTAAAAATATTTTGGATCTCACCATAAACAACTTTTTTAAAAACTGTTAATAGCATCTGGAGAAAAATCATCAGAAATACACTTAGTTTCATAAAACAAAGTGACAGTCTAATCTTAGGTCTCCAAATACAGTTATTTTTTTTAATTTATTTTTTTATTCCCTTTTGTTGCCATTGTTGTTTTATTGTTGTAGTCGTTGTTGGATAGGACAGAGAGAAATGGAGAGAGGAGGGGAAGACAGAGAGGAGGAGAGAAAGATAGACACCTGCAGACCTGCTTCACCGCCTGTGAAGAGACTCCCCTGCAGGTGGGGAGCCGGGGTTCGAACCGGGATCCTTATGCCGGTCCTTGTGCTTTGCGCCACCTGCGCTTAACCCGCTGCGCTACAGCCCGACTCCCCCAAATACAGTTATAATAACATAGTTGTAAAAGGAAATTTTGTTTCTTTTAAGGTTAGGTGTGTGAATGATACTTCAATGGGTGTGAATTAAAGTATCTATATGACACCCTGAGACTGTTAGTATTATTTATGTTAAGATGTGTCAGACTGGAGGGCAGAAATGATAAAAATAGAAGTCGTGACTATTTTTATATGGATAGCATCAATAAATAAAATTCATCATGGTGGTGTATAATTAACATAAATATATAAATAAAAAGAATCAGAAAGTAAGAGGCTTTGGAAATATTCTTTATCTTCCTTAGTGCCCTAGACTAAAAATATCATTCAAAGACATTCTAAATTGTTTAGTCATCAATTTAACAATTTAAGTACTGTTTTTGAGTTGTTATGGCAACCTTATCAGGATCATGATGATCAATCCATTAGTATAACCTGGCCTTAGAACTATAAAGAGGAGCCAGTGCATGAAACACTCAGGAGTCTTGTGAAAGCAACTTCAAACTTTGGACAAGGCATCCTAGAGACTTTATTTACTACATTGATCAAGTGTTCCCTGCCATATAGACTACACCTGCAAAAGAACATTATTAAATATTCACAAATTACACGCATGTGTGTATTTATTTTTAAATTTGTTTTCTTTATTTTCCCTTTTGTTGCCCTTGTTTTTTTATTTTTTTTTGTAGTTATTACTGTTGTTGTTAACGTAGTTGTTAGGACAGAGAGAAATGGAGAGAGGAGGGGAAGACAGAGAGGGGGAGAGAAAGATAGACACCTGAAGTCCTCCTTCACAGCCTGTGAAGCAACACCCCTGAAGGTGGGGCGCTGGGGCCTCGAACTGGGATCCTTGGACTTCACGCCACCTGCCATTAACCCACTGCGCTACCACCCGACTCCCTCTATGTGTTTGTAATTGAAACTAATGTCATTTTATTTTTATTTTTATCTTATTAGTGGATTAATATTGATTTACAAAAATATCAGATAATAAGAGTATAATTCCACACGGTTCCAAACCAACAGTTCTGTATACCCATTCCCTCCACTGGAAGCTACAGTAGTTCTCCCAAGGTCACAGATATGGGTTGACTGTTATTTCTATAACTACTTGCATGTATATGTATATATTCCCATTATGCTCATGGTCCCATTTTCTCTTCCTTTTCAAGTCACACCTATACCTCTTACTTCTTGTTCCTATTATCCTTTCTTTTTTTCTACTTCTCTCTCCCAGTCTTGAAAGAGTTGGGGTTCAGAGTACTCTGTTCATCTTCCCCTTATCATTTCTCCCTTGCTGGGAGTATGGAGCAAAATTCTCTTAGGGGGTGCAGAAAGTGGGAGCTCTGACTTCTGTAATTGCTTCTCTGCTAGACATGGATGTTGGCAGGTCAATCCATACCCTCAGCCTCTTTCTATATTTTCCTAGTAGGGTAGGTCTCTGGAGAAGTGAGGTTCTAGGATAAGATAATGTAATTTATTTAGTGACATATTTTAACTTAATTAGGTTCTAATATCATTCCAGATGCAATTACTACAAAAAAGTTTCAATAGTATGTTTGTTCTATTACTCTGATAAAGGATATAAAAACGTTATTTAGATATTTTTATTATTTGCTAATAATAAAAATAGATGTCAAGATATAAATAATTTATTTCATACAAAATCAAAGCCTTTAATATCAATAGACATTTTGGAGAATGAAATGCAAAATAACTCATTTTAAATTCACTGTACTTGATATAGTACAGGTGTTATGTGATGATTCTTCAGAATTTTCTATTACCTGCAAATAATTCTCAACTCTTCAGAGAATTTCCAACCTTTCCCCTCAAAATGATTAGAAAATAACTAATTCACAATATATATGTTTAGTGACAATTTTTACTGAGTATGCATTTAAATAATATTAATGCTAGTGATTTTATATTAAAATTCTATTACCTCTGAAAATTTTTTCAGTCATTCAGAATGGGTCCACACTTGCATTGTATCTTTGCTTCTAACTCAAATTTAGGTCAGCTTGTCAGAAGTCAGGGCCTGGCATAATTTCTTGGTCCTGATCGTTCCTCTGTATTTCTACTAGACTATTTTTCTCTAACCTGTCTGTACAGTTAGTTGCAAGCTTCAATATTTCCCAAGGTGTCTCCAAGACTAACAAGCTCAGAATTTCAAAACTTAAATAAAGCTAAGTCATCTTCTAGGAGTAAAAATGCCTAATTTGAATAATACTGCAAATCTTTCCAACGATTTCTCCTTTACATAGATTACTTCCCCAAACAGCAAATTATCAAAAGAAATAGAAAAGTACATCAAACTTCACAGAAATCATACTATTTTTTTGTCTTGAGGTATTATTTTACTTACACAAACAAGAAACACAGGTTCTACTTATTCAGTACACTTTTATACTATATAGTTTCTTACAACTGCCAGAAATATTTAATTGCCATTTTTGTATTAATCAAACATTTACTTGACTAAGTCTGTCTAATTTAATAAGTGATAAATAAAAATTTATGAATTAAAATTCAGAATTGATTTTAGTCTTATAGGAATTTTTTTTAGTATTTTCTTTAAATAAAAAAATGAATTAAGTTCCCTTTTAAATGTTTCCCATACTTCTCAGATTTAAATCATTAACTACAAATTTGTTTTGTTACATATCACAAATCAGAGGGCAGAATTTGCATAAGGAGAGTTTAGTGACAATCACGAAGGGACATAGCTAAGTACTCTTTAGATGTATTCTGCCCAAATTTTGAACAATCTGAGTTGAAATAAACCATATATAATGTTAAATGTTTGATTTTTTTAAATGTTTATTATCTTAATTTATTGGATAGAGACAGCTAGAAATTGAGAGGAAGGGATGATGGAGAGGGAGACAGGCAGAGAAACATCTGCAACACTGCTTCACCTCTTATGAAGCTTTCCCATGCAGCTAGGGACTGGGGGCTTGAACCCCAGGTCCCTGTGTACTATCATGTGTACACTCAACCAGGTGCGCCACCACCTGGACCCGTAAATTTCGCATGTTTGAGTCTATTCTGTAAAATGCCAGCTCCATAATGAGATGATCTGTGTACATCCAAAGAAAAAAATCTCTTTGAGGTCATTTTGAATTCTATTGTTCAGAACAAAACACTTGTATCAATATAGTACACCAAATTTCTATTGAGAATGTTGATCAATAAGATTTGAATGTTAGTTCACAATTATAAATGCTTACGTATCTTTCACTGTCAGCAACACACTTTAGAATTTTAATAAAAGCTTAATAATGGTAGTTCATAGTGGTTGTAATGTATTCCCCCTTTTATACTAAAAGCTGACAAATCGAATAAGTCAACAAATCATTTCAATAAGCAAGTTCAATAAACATGAGATTTGTATTTAAAGATTCCTTTGATGGGGTGCTGGATGGTAGCACACTGGTTTAAGTGCACATAGTGCGAAGCACAAGGGCCTGCTCAAGGATCCCATTTGGAGCCTCTGGCTCCCTCCCTACAGGAGGGATCACTTCACAAGCAGTCAAGCAGCTCTGCAGGTGACTATCTTTCTCTCCCCCTGCTCTGTCTCCCCCTCCTCTCTCCATTTCTCTCTGTCCTATCCAACAGTGACAGCAATAACAACAATAATAATAACAACAATGATAAAACAATAAGGGCAACAAAAAGGAAAAAATAGCCTCCAGAAGCAGTAGATTCCTAGTGCAGGCACTGAGCCCCAGCAATAACCCTGGCGGCCAAAAAAAAAAACCCAAATAATAAAATGAATGAAACTCAATGTGACTGTTTAGCAAACTAAGTAAAGAAATGAACGGTAACTACTAGATGGTTTCACTCATTTGTAGAATCTAGAGAACTGGTACACATGAACTAAAAAACAACAACTAAAAAAGCAGAAGCAAACTGTCTCTAAGACTCTGTAGGAACTATGTGGTTAACTTTGACTTGGTAGAGGCACAGAAAGTTGGTGGTGGATGCAGTGTGTTAATTATACTTTATCATCTAACAATCTTGAGTTCATAATCTTACAGTCTTATAAGCTGCTATTAATCACAAACAAAAAGTAAAACAAATTAGGAAAATAAAAATATATATTGGAGAACATGTCTATAGGGGAGTTTGCGAAGGGTCATTTGAAGTGATTGGGGATGAAAAGAGAAACTGTCTCAAAACTTAAAGATAGGATTTTTTTTTCTTAAGGATGCATTCATTGTCAGCAGTACTGAAAAGTGAAATAACATGTCCACTGGAATGAATGATGAAGGAATACTTGTGAGATCTTAAATTGGTATGATGATGATAACAGAAGTCAATTAATGTTCTGAAGAGATTGTAAAAAGTTAAAATAAATAGTTCACTTTAAAGTTAAACATTGAAAATTATAAAATGTATAAAATTGTAAATTTTTTAAGTATGTGATTGGATGAAACCAATCATTATCATGTATGTAAATCCTCGTGTATGTTTATTGATGTATCATGATGTATGTAATTTTCTCCATTACATACATCATGTATATAAATCCTCAGAGATTCTGTTGAAACGTCAACCATGAAAAGGAAATAAGTAAGCTCATACTCTTATAGTTAAAATTTCATCTCCACATGATCATAATAAAGAGAACACAAACTCAGGCAGTCTGTCTCTCAGTCTACAAAATATGACTGCAATCAGAACAGATGCATTATATGTTAAGAGAGAAAAATATGTTTCTGAGAATGGGGCATTCCCAGCTGTTAAGACAAAGACACAAAGCAAATATTAGCATCAGTTATTCATGAAAGTGTTGCCTAGGCCAGGTGTTGCCAGATTTTGAAGAAAAATGAATTAAATGACTATTCTAACTAAATATTAACTTCCTTTGGTTTGTGCTACAGAGCTATGTTTTCACAACTGAATTTGTTGTTTGTTCTCCAGAGATAATACACTACTGAGAGCTTCCTCTTTCATTCTCTTTAATGGTTCTAGTTCCCTCTATAGATGAACCCATCTCAATTCTGATTTCACCTGTCAGTCTTGTGGGCTTGACTAACAAAAAGTTAGCCCTGAGAAGTGGAATTGATGTTAGCTGGTCACTTACTCGAATTCCTGCATATACACAATACAGACTTTTTTGGAATCCAGCTAATATACAAATGTAGCCTCCAAGAAAATTAATGGACAACAAAATGAAACACAAAAGGCCCTGTGGCTTGATATATGGACATCCACACATTGGTCATGAGGATTTCCTTATTTCCATTTTCACATTTACAAGCCAGCAACTCATGTATCATTATAAGTACGTTGCAGGCAGACACCGTTTATTTTCTATAGCACCTTACAAATCACTCTGGACATATTGACTACTGAAAGTAAAATTAAAAAATAAGTGTTTGTATAATTTTACTGCTATTAATTTGAGCACAGCTAGGGCATTTTTTTTTTAATTATTATCTTTTGGTTTGGTAGAAAACGTTGTGTTTGATACTCTCTACTCACATACTGAAATTGAAAGCCTGAAGGGTAGGTTATTATCATAAGTATGATATGCATTCCAGATCTTGGGTTTTAATTGATAGATCTTTGTCTAGAAATGTTAGAAGTCCATACTGTGGTTTTAGGGAAATTAACATTTATGTAAAGCATAGTTATTATGTACTCTCCAAGAACAGATTGCCCATAACATGCTCTGTTTGTGATGGGATATTAAAGACCAAATCACATATTTTGTTTTACTCCACATTTATAGATTTTTTTTTCTGCTGACAGAACACTGGAAATGTAATTAAATGTTTAGTTTAATTAAAATGGAAAGTAAATCCTTATCCTCAGAAAATCAGTGGAGCCCCCAAAATAGCAAAGATGAAGGATAATGTATCTCAAAAGTTAAAATATTTAGGTATCTCCTAATACTCAGATGTGATCATGTTTGTGTATTATACAATCCCCAGAACAAGAAGCAGTAGAATCATTAAAAATAATACAGCGATCCAGGGTACATGTAAAGTTTAAAGTTGTACTTACAAAAAAAAGAATGTTGGTTATGCTTTGCTCATGAAACTGACACGATATGGCATATATAAATTCAAAAAGAATATATATCTACATTAATGGTTAGTCAGATTTTTCTGTAAAGGGCCAGATAGTAAATGTTTTTGACTTTCTGGGCCATATGGTTGCTATCATAGCTATTCAGTTTTATTATTGTGAAATGAAAGTACTTACACACTGTAACGAATGGACATGACTATGCTCCAATAACTCTTTATTTACAGACAGCAAACCTTGAATTTTCTAAATTTTTCGTACTAGTCTTCTTACATGGATTTTTTTTAATTTAAAAACATGAAAAATGTAACTCCCATGACAGATGAAAACAAGTAGCATATATCATTTTCCCCTTAAGTTTAGTCTGCAAACCAATGCCCTGTACATGCAGAAAATATCACAATTTCTCCTAATATAACTCTCCTGAAAATATTTAGTAGACATCTTTGTATTTTTGCTATTCTCTGTTTTGAACGTTCTGTTCTAATAATTATTTTTTCCTTCCTTGAACCACTCTATTTTGTTCTGTATTGTCTGGGAAAATGGTGTCAGGGTTGGGAATAGGACTAGAAACTGGATCAGGGCAGAGAGTAGCTCCCAAATATAGGAAAGGTATTATTAAATACTGTTAACTGTAAACCCCATCGATCTGACCCAGGGCCCGTGTAGGTTACATTTTTACATAAATAAAAGATAATTTTAAAATTATATCCAGTACATATTTGATGCTTATAGGTTAAGTGAATATGATGTTTCTTTTTTTCAAAGTTGCCTTGACATTTGTAGTGAATCAATACTGAAATAAACTTGACATCATCTGCCAAAACAAATTAATTCAATTCTAAATCTGCTTATGGGAAGGTAAAACTCTTAAGCATTTTATTTCACAATTGAAATATCTAATTTTATCATACAGTAAAAATAAAAACCAAATATATACCTCCTTTTCTTTTCTAAAAGTATTATACTTTTTAGCAAACAGAATGCATCCCTTTCAGTGCATGCTAGCATTCTATTTCTTTGTACTTTAGAAAATGATTGTTTGATGTATTAGGATTTATGTTCAACTAGATATGTCACATTCCTGGACTTGGGGATGGCACACCCAGTTAAATGCACATGTTAGCTTGCTCAAGCACCTGGAAGTTCCAGCCTCTATTCCCTACCTGCAAGGGGGACACTTCATGAGCAGTGAAGCAGGTCTGCAGGTGTGTTTACCTTTCTCTCACCCTAATTTGCTCTCCTCTCTCAATTCTCTCTGTTCTATCCAATAAGATGGAAAGAAAAAAAAAAGGGATTAAAAAAAGAAAGGAAAAAAGCCACCAGGAGCCTTAGTGCTGGCATAAGAGTCTCAGGGAATAACTGGATGGTAGATAGTAATAACAAAAAAAATGTTATATTCGTGAAATTATTTGTGCAACAAATTTACCACACACATAATGGTTAAGTGTTGTGTTTCAGAGAATGTGTCTAAATCAATAATTTAAATATAATGTAATGGTATCAAAGGTAAAAAAGTGATTCCCCAATAAATAAAAATATTAAGTAAGTAATGGTGATTACAACAATTGGTAATGCTAATCAAACAATATATATATATATAATTTGCCTCAAGGGTTATCACCAGGGCTTGGTGCCAGCACTACCAATCCACTGCTCCTGGAGGTCATATTTGCCCATTTTATTGGATTTTATTGCTGTCTAATAAAGTCGATCCATTTCCAGTACTCTATTTTATTTTATTTATTTACTTATTGGATAGAGACAGCCAGAAATCAGAAGGAAGGGAATGATAGAGAGGGAGAGAGACAGAGAGATAGCCCCAACACTACTTCACCACTCACAAAGCTTTCCCCCTGCAGCTGGGGACCAGAGGATCTGATTAAATCGAGAGCAGGACACCAAAGTGAAAATCCATTTGTGTTTTTAACTCAACAGAGTATTATACTATTCCCCCCTAACAGTTTAACGTTAAAATAGAAAAGGTCTAGCTTCCTTTTCCACCCCAAATCTAAAACACACACACTCATCCTGATATGTAAACATGTTTTATTAAAGTTAGGTGATTTTTCTGACTTATCTGATCTTTTCAGTGTCCTGTTAACATTAAAACAAGGGCAAACAAAATAACTTCGAACATGGAAAAACTGTCTGAACCCTTTAAATTGATGCTAATGTACATTCGTCTTCTGTTCCACATACCATTTTATAATTGTTCTAATTTCAGACAAAATCAGTTAACAATTTCAAAGAAAAATGCACAGATAATCTCCTGAAATAATTAAGTCCACACGTTAATTAATTTCCATGTAAATTGCAAGGGCTCTACAAGAAAGACATTCAACAGGTAGATGAGTTCTTTTTTGCTTCCAGTCTCTTTCAGACATTTTCTCTGTTTCAGACACAGGCATTGTTGTGCTCTACAAGTTTTCTGATTGGCAAACCAATCCCTGTTATCTCTTGGCTCTGATTTTTCTCCTCTGGAACTCTGAAATAGAGAAAGTCTATATCTTCCCAGAACAGAATGTGGATGGGAGCCAATCTCCTAGTCCTGTCTCTCACTTTTTCAGACCAGTAGGTAATCTCGACGGCACCTGATACCAACAGGCAGAGATGTTACTACCACCCCAGTCATCCTCTACTTTTTTAAATGTTATAATCTATTCTCTTCTTTTGGTATTTATAATGTTTTAGGAAGATGCCGCTTATAGATGTATATACTATACTAGCATCATAAAGAGATTGGGTCTATTCTTACAACATTTAAATACAGAGTGTATGCCTTTTTGGAGTTACTACTAGGGGGGGTTAATCATCCTCAATATATGTGGTAACTACAACTTCTACTCCAAAATGTACTATTCCACCACTAGAAGATGAGAAAACTGAGAACCACTGCGTTGCAATTTTGATACATCAGAAACATGCCAATGCCAGAATTTGACCTCACTTCGTCTCTAAGTATTTGTTTTCACTTTATCTGATCAAAGAAAGAGTGCAATAGCCCCAGAATTTGATAGCGGAGTTCTGCCATCTGTATTCAATACAGTTCTAGAGGAAGCTCCAAAACCGTTGACTAAATGGGGTCAGTGCTCTCTTAAAAAAGAAATAATTTATTTTATTTTAATTGGGGGGTGGGAAGGAGAAATACTGAGAAAATGACCAGCTCTAGATTATGGAAACACTGGGGATTAAAGCTGACACCTTGGAGCCTCAAGCATGAGTCTTTTGCAAAACTATTATACTGTCTCCTCAGCCCATTTAATGCTTTTAAAAAACAAAACAAAACAAAACAAATTTTTATTTATTTATTAATGAGAAAAAAGGAGAGAGAGCGAGAAAGAACCAGACAGCACTCCAATACATGTGCTGCCAAGGATTGAACTCAGGACCTCATGCTTGAGTCTTTTTATTTTTTTAATTTTTTTTTATTATATTTATTTATTTTCCCTTTTGTTGCCCTTATTTTTTTTTATTGTTGTAGTTATTATTGTTGTTGTTGTTATTGATGTCGTCATTATTGGATAGGACAGAGAGAAATGGAGAGAGGAGGGGAAGACAGAGAGGTGAAGAGAAAGATAGACCCCTCAGACCAGCTTCACCGCCTGTGAAGGGACTCCCCTGCAGGTGGGGAGCTGGGGGCTCGAACCGGGATCCTTAAGCCGGTCCTTGAGCTTCACGCCATGTGTGCTTAACCTGTTGTGCTACCGCCCAACTCCCGTTTGAGAGTCTTAATACTTTATCCATTGTACCACCTCCCTGGACCATGGGTCAATACTCTTTAAGAGAAAAGTTACATCACTAGATTCTTGTAATGTGCAAAGTAATTCTCAAAATATAGTTAAAATGTATTAGAAAGTTTTAATTTATTTTAATTATTTATTTATTTTGGAAACGGAAAAATTGACTTTAAGAATGTGATGAAGAAACATGAATGTCAGTGTGAGACTAGTAATGATGGACTGAAGATGCTACTAGGAGTAATGTGCATAAAACTACCATGTTTAATACATGAATATCGGCAGCTTGAGGAATCATTAGAGGAAGAAGGGCGATGACAGTTTCTGTCTGGCAATGTCTTGAAATCTGCACATACATTTCAGCAGAACTGTAGCATTCAGGGAATAACTCAGTCCTACCTATAGTTTAAAGATACCACACTGAAAATCAGATCTAAGCAGGACAATGAATTTAAAGTCTGGGTTTTCTCTCCTTTCCCAAATCTTTCATACATTTTACAAAACACATACTGACCAAATGCACTGGGCTTATACAATGAAAAAATCCTATAGAGAAATGATTTCAGCACATCTCACACAATTGATATGCAATAAAAAAAGGATCATAACAAAAGACCTCTGAAAATATCACTTAGGGAAATCCCTTCTGATCTAACCAGTCTTGCTAGAGTCCCAAATTAACACTGGCAATATAAAATTTATTTTGGACACACTTCTAGACAATACTTCAGAGCCACAGTTCTTTATTTTATTTTTTTACCTTGTCCTGTTCTTTATGAGGTTAATAACCTCTAGAAAACTTTCTGTGAGTTAAAAATAACCAAGCTTTATATGATGATCCATGTTTTCATTCAATGTGTATCTAATCCTTACTATTATATATTTAAATGTATTTTATACCTTAAATACATTTGGGGTAAGATAAAGTTTACATTTCATATTTTTATTGCTTTTAGTATAATCTTGAATTTCCTTTATGAATAATTATATATGCTTACCACTTGGAAATGCTGTTATAAAGCCACTCTGAATATGCAAGGAAATGGCAAAGCATAGTTAATCACACATTCTCAAATGAACATCTAGCTTCTCATGTATTAAAATGAAAAGAAAGTATGAGGTTTCATTTGACAATTTTGCATGCTGTTGAATATGCAAATCTCTACTATACGACAAGTTAATTTTAATCTATTTTTAGACTTTTTTTCATTATGACCAAACTTATCATAGCGTTTCCACACTTTTATATAGCCAGCTTTTTCAAATACTAGAAGTTATGTTTACTAATCAGAAAAAATGAAGTTATGTTTACTAATCAGAAATGAAAAAGCTAAAATTTTAGATTCCTTTTAAAGTCATGTCAACTTAAAGTTGATTTTTTTTTAAATCATTTCTTTGACTACACCTTCATCTTGTACAGCTTTGGGAAACAAGATGATTTACAAGACTGTTATTGACACATGTGTATAGTTTTTCTTTTTTCCTGATTATTTTATTGAGGAAATAATGATTTACAGGAAAGTTGTTGACACATGTGCCAGGCTAGCTTCTTGGGCAGGAGAGAGACGACCAGGAACTCATGGCTGAGTGGGAACACTATGCAATGCTTTTATTGATCTGCTTTTATATCTTCCAAGAGGGAAGTGGCAGGTCAGAAAAAGGAAATATGTAGGAAAGTGGGTGGAGAGAGCAAGCTTCCATCTAACCAGTGAGGATTAAACCAATGCCCTGCAGGCAGGGTGGGTCTCAGGCAAAACAGTGATTATGCAAATAGACCACAGCATCAAGCAATGCAAGGGAACCTGGTGTGATGACCAACATGGATAGAAACAGAAACAGAATTAGCCAAAGGAGAAATGATGACCAACACACACATGGGTACAGCCTCACATCTCCTCCTCTTTTCCTTAAGTCCCACCTATGATTGTGACTATTTTAAATCTCTTCTCTTCTCTTCCATTCTTGTCACTTAGTAGTAGTCTTTATCATTGATCCTGTAGGATTCTCTTGTCCTTTAGAAACTGTAGTAGTTCACACACACCGTTAGTGTTATAGTCTATATGTGACCCATAAAATCATTTTCTACCCAACACAATTTCCCAAAGTGTAGCGTCATACTTCCCAGTGACTATTATACACTTCCGCATATTGTCTAGCTGACACTTCAACATGAGCACTTTGCGATCTGAACTCATTCTATTTGTACTAAACACTCAGATATTATCCTTTTAACCAATGATAGTGTCCCACTCAAGATCATGTCTGAAAATTCTTATTATTGCTTAGCTTCATTGCACGAAGGTTATTTCTCTAAATAACATTACTCAGTGTAACTTTCCTTTTTATAGCAAGTTTAAGGAATTTATTACATCTTGCTGGATTACAACTACAGAATCTCTACAAATTTTTGTTTTGCAATTCTACATGGAGAATTATAATCATCATGTGTTCAGGCAATATATTTTGTTATTTCTCAACCCTTAGCAAGTTGACTAGACTCTGCCAGACCAATGTCTAAGATCTTGCTCTGATTTCTTCATTTCTCCACTTAAGAATAAAAGGCACTAACATCTCTTCTATCACTTCTCACTTCCTCATTATGTCATCCGATGGCAACTCAGTGATGTGAACATTAAGCTCATAAAAAGTCAGGGCTTCCTCCTGCCTAATTGGACACATTTTGAGAAAAAGATGATTGAAAAATCATGTAAACTGCATTAAGTGAGGAAACTCACAATGGAGAGTTCAGTGGACACTTTCTGGATCATCTGTAAATCAAAACGAATTGAACTTAATTTGCTTGACTAGTGGTACTGGTACATAAACCTGCTTAAGGATCATAGAACATGAATAGTGACACAAGTTTCCATATTTGCTCTTGTTTGGCTTAATTCCTACTCCTGCCATCTTGAACTTGGAATATATTTTGAACAAACATCTGCATAATTTATTTTGCATTCCCCATACAGTCGTGTAGATGCTCCTGATAGTGATGACAAGACAAAATAAAATGTAATACTATATTTTGTTGGACGACTGTGAGTGCATATGCTGCTTTACTAACTATATTCTGTAGCTCATCTCAAACAAGTTGCTATTAGAAGTAATTTATCAATTTCCTTGCATGTATAAAATTCCCTCTATATAACAAATTTTTTTGATATTGCATTCCATTCTAGTAATTTCTATCTTGATTAGTCAATAGGACCTATTTAGTGATTTATTTATTTATTTATTTTAAATATTTATTTATTCCCTTTTGTTGCCCTTGTTGTTTTATTGTTGTATTTATTATTGTTGTTGTTATTGATGCCACTGTTGTTGGATAGCACAGAGAGAAACTGAGAGAGGGGGAGAGAAAGATAGACACCTGCAGACCTGCTTCACCTCCTATGAAGCGACTCCCCTGCAGGGGGGGAACCAGGGTCTCAAACCAGGATCCTTACACAGGTCCTTGTGCTTTATGCCACTTGTGCTTAACCCTCTGTGCTACTGCCCAACTCCCTCTATTTAGTGATTTCTATACGTAGTATTCATACATACTAATGATGAAATTATTTTATGCATGTATGTGTTTATATATTTATAAATCTATTTATATGAAATGTGCATGTGTATATGTGTATTTATGTCTATAAACATATACATAATGTATATGGTTGTAAACACATAAAGTTAAGAACATGTCAGCACGCATAGGAACAATGGTTTTGGCTAAATAAGAGAAAGAAGTATAGAACATTTTGTTGAACTCAATCTTCCAAATATCTTATGATTGAACAACAACACAATTGAATACCACTATATTTCTCAGCAAGCAACATGCAAATAGAACATATACGGATAGAATACTGGCATGAAATAAGGAAACAGTAAATGAATATTCTCGTATTCACATGAGTAGAAACAAATTAAAACACCAAGATAGTAATTTTTTAGCTTACTGAAAAGTCAATTTTATGAGTAATATTCTTGCATAGGAATAATGAGCTTGCAATAAACATAAGGGTAATAAATATGTTTGAAATAATATTTATGAAACGTTGGAATAAATCCCCAGAAGTGGAATAACTAGATTAGAAGCAATTTCTAATTTTAACCATTTTGAAGAATCTTTATGTTCATCATGGATACATGAATTTACATTCCCACCAACTGTGTACAGTGTTCTCTGCACATTCTCTCCAATACTTGAGCAATAGTTATTCTCATAAGTATGAAGTGATACCTCAATGTTTCAATTTGGATTTTCCTAATGAGAGATGTTGAATATATTTGTATCTGCCCGTTGGGAATCTATGTGCCTTCTTTGGAAAAGTACCTGACCAGATTTTCTGTCACTAGTTGATTACTATATATATATATATATATATATATATATATATATATGATTTTTTTATCTAGTTCTCACTTTATTGAAGGAAGATTCAGTGCTGTAGTTTCTGCCTTTCCTTTCCTTTTTTTTTTTTTAATTTAAGAAAGGAGACATTAACAAAATCATAGGATGGGGAGGGTACAACTCCACACAATTCCCACCACCAAATCTCCATATCCCATCCCCTCTCCAATAGCTTTCCCATTCTCTATCCCTCTGGGAGCATGGACCCAGGTTCTTTGTGGGTTGCAGAAGGTGGAAGGTCTGGCTTCTGTAATTGCTTCCCCGCTGAACATGGGCGTTGACTGGTCTCTCCATACTCTCAGTCTGCCTCTCTCTTTCTCTAGTAGGGTGAGTCTCTGGGGAAGCTGAGCTCCAGGATGCATTGGTAGGGTCTTCAGTCCAGGGAAGCCTGGCCGGCATCCTCATGGTATCTGGAACCTGGTGGCTGAAAAGAGAGTTAACATTCAAAGTCAAACAAATTGCTGAAGAATCAAGGACCCAAAGGTTGGAATAGTGGAGATGAAGTGTTGGGGGGCACTCACTGCAAACTCTAGTGTACTACTGCTTTTCCCTAGTTTATGGATACATGTGAAATCATATGCTCTATCTCCTGGAACCTAATCTATATCTAAGTTTTGGGACTTTGTTAGGAAGTGAACCACCTGGGATGGAGTTAGAGAACAGTATGAAAGGAATGGTCTCACCCGAGTGATGAAGCTGAAGGGTTGTCTTCCACACCTGAAGTCTCTGGACACAGTCTGAAGTGAAGCATGCTGGGGTGGCACTCGTTGCGTTGATTAGGTTGCGATCAGGGGATGCAATATTATTTGATAAGTGGATTCCAGGGTTAATGCTGGGGTATGCTGCCTGTACTATGAATCCACTGCTCCTGGAGGCCATTTTTCCCATTTGTTGCCTTTGTTGTTTTATCGTTGTTGTAGTAATTATTGTTGTTATTGCTGTCATTGTTTTTGGATAAGACATAGAGAAATCAAGAAAGGAGGGGAAGACAGAGAGGAGGAAAGAAAGATAGACACTTGCAGACCTGTTTCAACACTTGTGAAATGACCCGCCTACAGGTGGGGAACCTGGGGCTCGAACTGGGATTCTTATACTGCTCCTTGCGCTTTGCGCCATGTGCGCTTAACCCGCTGCGCTACCGCCCGGTCTCAACAAATATGTTTTTTTAAGATTGGAATTATCTGGGGGGCGGTTGGTGGTGCACATGGTTAATAACGCATAGTACTAGAAGCAAGGATCCACACAAGGAATCTAGTTTGAGACTCTGATCCCCTCCTTCAGCAGATGCTTCACCTAGTGGCAAATCAGGTCTGTAGATGTCTTTCTCCCTCTCCATCTCCTCTGTTCTATCCAATAAAATGAGGGGGAAGGGGAGAGTGGAGAATGGCCTCTAGGAATTGTGGATTCATAGTGGCAGCACCAAGCCCCAGCAATAAACCTATAGGGGGAAAAGAAATTGGGGGATTATCTGTCGTTGAATTGTTGAGTTTTATGAGCTCCTGATATGTATATTTCTAATACTGGCTTTTGTTTGGATGTATAGCATGCAAATATATTCACATTAAGAAATATTTGAATGTTTATTATATTTATTATTAATTCTTTGTGCAGTTTTTTTTTCTTAGTTTGATTTATTCCTAATTTCTTATTTTTTGCTTTTGTTTCCTATTCCACCAGTGCCATGTTCCCAAAGACATTGTAAGGCAAAGAGAATTTCCCCTCGATTTTCTTTCTGTATTTTCTGGTGTGCTAATTAATACTAGTTTTCTGTTCATCTAAAATTGTGTATATAATATTGGATTCTTCATTATTTTTATCTGTCAGTCTAGTTTCACTCTTTCCCATGTGACTGTCCAGATTTCCTAGCACCAGCACCACTTCTGGAAGAGACTTTCCTTACTTCAGTGTATGTATGCTCTTGCTTCCTTTCTTACAAACTAATTGTTGCTTTCATGAGTTCTCAACTTATGCTCAACTGGTTTGTCTGTTTTTATTTCAATACCACGTTGATTTTTAGTATTATTACTTTATAGTATAGTTTAAAGTAAGAATAGGATGACTCAATTTTTGTCACTCCCCCCCCTCCCCAGTGGATCATTTTTACTCCTTGTGATCTTGTATAGTTCTAAATACACTTCATAACGATTTGTTCCATTCATATGAAAAATGTCATTGGGATTTTGACAGATTACACTGAATCTGTACACTAAATCTAGATAATTTTAACAAGATCAGCTCTTCTGATTCACAAGAGGAAATACCTTTCCTGGTTTTTATACTTATGTTTCAGAAATATCAGCTACATCTTAAACAGTTCTTTCTCTTAAAAAGATAAAAACAAGGGGCGGGTTGGTGGTGCACCTGGTTGAGCTCACGTGTTACAGCACACAAGGACTCAGGTTCAAGCCCCCAGTCGCTACTTGCAGGGGGAAAGCTTTGCAAGTGATGAAGCAGTGCTGCAGGTGTCTCTGTCTCTCTCCCTATCTATCTCCCCTTCCTTCTTGATTTCTGTCTCTATCCAATAAATAAATAAAGATAATAAAAATATTATTAAAAAGACAAAGATTAGCTGTGGCCTTTTTAAAATGTGTAATTCTAGGTAAATTAGCAATATTTTAGTATTAAGATCACCATCACCTATAATTTAAGTGGTTTGCTTTTTTTTTTTTTTTTTATTCCAATATAACTTCACTAAGGAAATGTTGATTTATAGGACACTTGTTGCTTGGCTCCATTTCCTTTTCCCCAAGATAGGAATCAATGCATTTCACTCTCAAACCAAAGCAACATCTTATTCAATCATTGGAATTTAAGGTTAAATATCATCATAGTGTATTCCCCCAGACAATAATGAGATTGTAAATGATATCACGGTGATAAACAATAAATAAATCAATCATGTGACATCAATATGCTTTTTTTTTTGTCTTGACAGTATCTGAAAGTTCTGGTTTTATTCTGGAATTATCTTAATGTAAATGTACACACACATGTGATTCCCCAGTTTTGTTCTCTTTCTTCCCTACTCATATTTTTTAAGTAAATCACCTTATGATTTTGCCAGGTTTTAAGCTTTGTTTAGTGATTTCTAATATTGGCTCCACATTAATTCAGTCTTTGAGGTTTAGGGAAAAATGTGTCTCTACCTTTACTGAGATACTTGATTCTCAAACTTTTGAAGTTTACTAATAGTTCTTCCAACATTAAAAAAAGAAAAAATCTGGCATGAGCTGTGTGGTATTTTTGTTGAAAAATTAATCACTTAAAATTAGGATCCATTAATTAGCACAGTTGGGAAACCAGTCTCCTAATTTTCTCATTTATGGCGTGACAATGATATATTTACAGAAATTTAAAATATATGAATAGAATTTGAACATTACAAGTTCCTTTGTCAATTTTTAATGCTTCTCATTAAATCCAAACAAGTACATTGATTATTTGATATTTTACATGTACTGAAATAAAGATGCATTTATTAATTTAATTATGAATAATGGGGACTTTAAAAAGTCATTAACTTTGAAATTTTATTTATCTTTATTTTTTCGCATTGACATTTTTGCTGTAATCTTCCTAATCTGAAGTATGATAATAAGATAAGTACAGGCTAACTTCACTAGATCATCTTTAATCATACAATGAGAGACATTTAAGTTTTACCTTTTTATTCTTTTAGTAAAAATACGCTATCTGGAGTACTAGATTTCCAAGCATCCAGAAGAAATTGCTGCAAAGGAAATTACTTGATGTTTTTACCAGCTGTTTTTCTTTGCATAAAAATCATAACACTTTTAAAATTGTGATTACTGTAATTTCACTAATCTTTTCAGTTAAAACTCAGCCACAGTACTACCACTATGTTTGGATAGTTGACTCCTCTAAGAACATGAGATACCCTTATATTTCCTTTACATTTTTCTTTATTTAGGTTCCCAAACACTGCAGAGCTAAATGAAATTTCAGGGCAAAATTAGCCATGAGATGACATTTTATTTATTTGTTTGTTTGTTTGCCTTCAGGGTTATTGCTGGGGCTCATTGCCTGCATTACGAATCCAGTGCTCCTGGAGGCCATTTTTCCCATTTTGTTGCCCTTGTTTTTACCCTTGTTGTTGTTGTTATTATTGTTGTCATTGCTGATGTTGTTGTTGGATAGGACAGAGAGAAATTGAGAGAGGAGGGGAGAGAAAGACACCTGCAGACCTGCTTCATGGCTGTGAAGCTACCCCCTGTGTGGGGGGGGCTGGAACCCAGATCCTAAACAGACCATTTCCCTGAGTTTCTCCTCTCTCTCACAGTTTAGCATTATAGTTTTATCTTTCTAGTTTCTGTACTCTGACAAACATAAATTGTGCATTTGATGCTCCTCTGTCAGCAGAGAAAAGGATTCTTATAACTCTCCTGAGGTAAAAGAAGTGGGGACCCAGGATCAGAAATGCCCACACTTCCTGTTGCAGAGATTCTCCCTGTAATAAATTCTGCTGACTGATGCACTGTCCAGTTTGGGGAAGTCATCTTTTCGCCCATCTACCCACCTAGCTTTCCCCAAGGTGCATGTTCCACATTGCTTCACTTTCTTCTTCTTTTTTTTTTTAACCCGAAAATAACAAGAGACACACTACAAATTGACAGCTTTTTCTTCCCCAGAGGAGGTTTGTATGGGTTCAGAATATCTAATTTTGGAAGACTTCTACATCCAGTGAACATTGCGTGGTTTGGTTGCGGAGACCCTAGAGTCCTTAATCTGAATTTGGTGTCATAGTTCCAAATCCTCCCCTGAGGTTAATAATGCTTTTTTTCTAAAAATGAATTTGTTTGTTTGGTGATGCTGACAAATCCCCCTGCATGTCATCTCACTCAGGAGCCAAGGTGCCTGTTGACTTCCATTGTGATTGGTCACTGGATGTGCTTATTATGGTCTTATCTAGGGAAAACCACCGAGGAAGGCTAGCAGGAACACATTTTGTTTTCAAGTGTGTCACTAGGATGCTCATTGCTGGTGTCTTAGCAGAAGCTTCAGCAGCACGCTGGCAAACACACATTTCATTTCGCTCAACTAGAAGCAGTCAAATAAACAGAGTTAAGCTTCTCTTGAGAATCTCATGATGGGAAAATGCAAAATTAAACTCCATGACCTCTTACAGACCACAAGTTCCTCTTTTATAGTCTCCTTAATTTTTTTTTTTCCACAACTATTCTTTCCCTATTCCTCACAGGACTTCTTCAACAGAAAAAAAAAATATTTGAACTGGACTTGTTTCAATAAGCAGCAGTGAATAAGAACTGAAGTATGGGCACTACATAAGAAGCAACCCATTTAAGTCAGAAGTTGTATGAAAAAGGACACACACATTTATCCTCTTATCAATGGATGCTATCGTTCCTGTACCACTTTTCTCTGACAATTTAGATTTTCATATTCTAATGGACTTCTAATAACTTCCTCAGGAGTAACTACGCTAGGGAAAGATCAGTACTTTCACTATCATAAAGGACTTGCTTTCTCACCGATTCTTTGTTGAATCATTTCCAAGTCCCAAACAGTATTAAGTCCTTCCATCTTGACCTCTCTTGAGCTAAATAAAGATAGTAACATATAACTGTAGTTACAAATATAGAAGTGTAATTTCCCATGGACGTCCTTTGCATTCATTCAAAATACACTTACCCAATGACCTTTCTTGAGAGAGAAGAAACAAAAAAGATGACTCAAAATTCACTTACCTTTACTCAGGTTTAGCACAGACTAGGCTTTTTAAAATAATGTTCACAAATGACCCTCTAAAGTGATGATAACTTTCCAGATGAGAGCAAAAGAGAACAAAGCATCACTCTGACCTATCAATGCTGGGACTTGAACTCAGCTTCCATAGCCATGCAAGGTTGGTACTCAACCAACTGTACTATATCCTGGACTACTGCCTCATAGGTTGTAAAGAGACTCCCCCATTTTCCCTTGAGATTCAGAAGCAAAGAAGTTTATAAAGGTTCTCCTATATAAGATAGTGCGGGGTTGGAGTCCTACCTGCTCTGTCATCCTACCTCTCAAGTCTTTCTGTACCACTGAACCTCCAAACCAGGGAATTTGCTGTATTAGTTAACCAAAGCTAGCAATGTTGCTATCCTAGAGATTGAAATTATTTAGGGTCTTCTCTGAGCCTCAATCTGTCTTCCAAGCAATAGTTGGGATAAGCAGCACATTGTTTCAAAAAAAAAATTCCTACACTTGTTTACTACACTATTTTAAGTGAGGATGCTTGATGTGCTTAATTAGTGAGTGTGTGGGTGACTTTGTTCTGGGGGAAAATGCTGAAGTGATTTCAGCTGCTCACATCAATTTCAAATAAGCCAATCAAACCTGAAATCTTGTTATCAACAGTCACGTACATTACAAATTATTTTAATTTATTCAGTAGCACGAAGAAAATGAGAAGTGCTGTGTGTGTGTGTGTGTGTGTGTGTGTGTGTGTGTATGTGTGTGTTAGTTTTCTTGGCATAAGCAAAGAGGGTTGGAAAGGCACTGCAGTTCCTATTTATCTTCTCAAATACAATGTTGACCTCCAGGAAGGCTCTATCTCCCATAGAAGCCCTCCTTGCCTTGAGCACTTTGGGGTAAGACATTAAAGGGCATCACTCAAGCTAAATCGCAGGGCTACCACCAGACTATGGATCACTGATGAATGAGCCAGCACTTGAATGTTTAGCAGGCTGTGACGACTTTGCACGCCGATGGGAAATTTATTACCAGCCTGCCACATCAGTGCCAGTGCCCTATCTGCCTTTTCTCATCTGCTCCCTCCTAGGTCGACTCCCACTCCTCCTTCTGACAGTCAGAGAGCCCTTCTCACTCCCCCCTCCCTCCCTCCCTCCTCCTCCCCTACCTGAAGCAGAGAACAGCTGTTCTCAACTCACGGAGTCCTGGATCTTTTTCTTTCTTTCTTTTTTTTTTTTCCCCCGGAGCCCTGGTACTAAAGATACGACAGCCTGGTCCAGGGTTATATTTTATGATTTAATTGTCGTGATTATTAATGGCATTGCTTTGCGCTTGACCTTGCTGAGAGTAGGGTGGGCTGAATGGGGGTCGTTGAAAGTGCTCTGGAACGTTTGGGTAGTCCCCTGAAGTATGCATGATGGAAGAAAGAAAAAAAAAAAAAAAAGGAAAGGCAGCAGCGGACAGGAGAGGAAGGAGGAGAGACGGAGAGGAGAGGATCAGGCGGCCGGGCTGTGCCAGCCAATCAGAGGCGCGCTCGGGAGCTGCAGAAGCCCGAGCCCAGAGCCCGGGGCTCCAGGAGCGCCCAGCCGCAGCCGGGGCTCTCGGCTGCAGCTGCTTTTCCTTCCCCAGCCCTGGGCAAGTCCCCTCCGTGCTGCTCCTGCCTTAAGTTTCCTTTCCACCACTAAGGGCCAGCCAGCCCAGGTAAGGCTTCTCTAAACAGCACTTTCCTCAGGAGCAAGGGGGCGAGAGATTCTGTGTAGTGGGTGGGCTTTGGTTTAACCGGCTCCCGAGTCCGAACAGATTCGGTGGCATCTGCTTCTCCGTTGGTTCTCCCCCCCCCCCCCCCGCCCCCCCAGAGCCTGTGTGATTTGCAAAGTTGCAGCTAAGGCTTCGGGAGGCTGGTTGCTACTGTGTTTTTTTTTTTTTTTAATGTTTGTATCCAGGAATGTTGCCATAGAGCCTGCGGAATGTGAGTCTGCTCATCTTGCTTGAGTCTCTGATTATGCTGTTCTGTGGCTGTGCTGGTATCTGCCCCTGCCCCTGAAGAAGTTGGGGAGGCTACTTTGCAAGGCACATTGGCAACCTGGTGGCAGCAAAACCCTTACCCTGGGGTTCTGTCTCGCGGTGAAAGTGAGGGGAAGCGTTGTCAGAGCAGAAGCAGGGACCTCTGAGATTGACATTTCGATGGTACTCTTTTAATTGTTGCCTTCCCAGTAGCCTCTAAAATTCTATGATAGCTGAGCACTGGAGCTGCAATAGAGAAGTGATCCCTGGCTCTTTCTCTTCTTTCCTTCTCCTTCCCTTCTCCGTGAATCGCTTCCTTGCATGCGTATTAAAGCTTAAGATGAAACTTTTACTTCTTTTAAAGGGCACCATTAATGATGCAGGAAAAGAAATTAGATAGGCTCCTGTGAACAGCCACACACTTTATTTGGTATATGCTTTTATATTTGTTAAGCTGGGTTCTTTTCCCTTCCTCAACTTACATACCTGATTTCTTTGAGTGGAAATATCCACTGTTATGTCTTTCTTTTCTTGTTTTGAAAACGGTAAAATGACACCATACACATGTTTATATGTATGTGTGTGCAGATGTGGAACTAGGAAAGCCTGTCATATGTAACAGGTGAAAACAATAGAATGTTATTATCTAGTCATTAAAGTATTCCTTCCTATCTATGTCTTGTAGTGAATAAACTTTCAGATTAATCAAGAGTAAATGAGATCCAGTATATGGGTGGTATATGTCTGGTATATGCCTGTTACGATTGCAGAAACAGTAAAATAAAAGCCTTAGCTATAATTTTATTATGTTCTTTGGCTTGCTCAGGTGATGGCATCACTGTTGGAGCTGAGAGAGACAGATCAGAGGAAGATTTTGTTGTGCAGCCAAAAAGAAATAGGAAGGAGAAAAAAGAAAACTATAGGCTCAGATTATGATGGAGAACCTTCATTTTCCACTCTGGGATCATCCATAGATTTTTTTCAAAGCAAGAAGCCTTCTTTCTGCAGTAACTCTTCTCTTCTGTATTACTGGACTTTCCTTATTAGGGGAAAAAACAACAACAACAACTATGTAATTCTCGGTCAAGAGAGGTTCAGACTAGGTCTTATGCATGCCTTGCTGCCTGTGGGAGGAGGAAGACAGGATCTAAGGATGTAATACTAGCAGAGAATGACTTTTGTAGCCTATCTCTCTGGTCCAAATTCCAGTCATCATTTCTTTCTTTCAGGCCTCCTGCTATGTACTTAATCCTGGACTTACTGATAAGAAATGAACATAGGTCCAGGCACTTATATACCTAGTAAGGCATTCATTTTAGGGCCCTCGGTGGATAAGTATGTTATGAACTGTAGTGTTGCTGATTTATCACAGAAGTAGTTAAAAGGAAGTAGTTAAAAACATAAAATTATACTAATTGTCAAATTCATTCTCGCATCATAACAGTGGATGGTAGAAATTCGGAATTTGTATTTATAGATGTGGTAGAAACATACATCAACACTGAAAATAGTCCAATAGGCAAACAGAATATAAGAGAAGAGGGAAGGTAAGTGACAGGAAAGTCTTGCTGTCACTACCCAGTGAATGTTGAATATAATTAGCTATAGCAGTTGCAGGCACGCTCAGTAGCAGCGCGTGCTTCAGTAAGTCTATATATTGTGCCAGTAGAAGTCTCCATGAGTGAAGTGATATCATATTAATGAATGTGTCCAGTATTTCAATTTTACATATTATTTAGGTGTACTGTACTATGTGTAGTGATATAAAATACATTTTTCATTAGCTTATATAAATAGCATTCTTAGAAACTATTTGTGTGTGTGTTCCAATAGATGTTACTTGTTTTGTATTTGAGTTCTTAAAGACTAGAATATAATATATTTGTGACTTGACAGAATCATCCTTTAGAATTTAAGTATATATATATATAGATCTAGGATAAAAACATATTGAATGATTGTCCTTAGAAAAAGTTTTCTTTTCTTGAGTTTGTAGATATGATGTCAAGAAATGAGAGAAATTTTGAAATATTAAAATCAATGTGAGATATATTACTTTTTAATAAGTAGAGAACTTCATGTACTTTGACTTGGTTAATTATATGTATTATATATGTTCTTTATACATGCATTACATATGTCTATGTAACAGTGGAGTTATGTTCTAGATTAGGATATAGCCTATGAAACAAAGCTATAGACCTATATTCTAAAGGACTATGTTGAACTATATTCTAGATTAGAACACTCCATTTTAGTACTATTAAAGTTTTGATCAATATCAATTTCATGTGCTGTCTCCTGTGTGCTGTGTAGGATACTTGGTATATTCTTCCTTTGTACACATTAGAGAGCAGAAACAGCTCCCCCAAAATATAACAACAAAAATTATTTCAAGGCAGTGTTAACTGTTCCCTAGGAGAGAAAAATTGCACCCTTCTTCCACTGAAAAACCACTGTTCTTGGCAAAACCAAAATATGGGTACAAAAAGGGGTGTGTACAGTCATGCAAGAAACTGCCTCTATAGATCTCACTTTGGGGGCTCCACTAGGCTTTTTCTTGCTTTGAGTGGGTTTCCACCTGTAGGTGTTTCATTAATTTATTTATATGACACTGTGGAAGAGCTTACCACTATTATTTGCCGCTGCAAACTGAGAGACTGGTATTATCAAGAGAAAATAAAACCTGATGGTGAGAACAACTTTCTCCATTTTTTTCACCAGGCGTGTCTTTAAGAAAACATTCTGATTCTCTTTGAAGTTGTTTTCTAAAATGCATTTAATTGTGATTTTCCTAGTAATGAATTTGACTTCTATAGACTCAACTACTTACTTACTAAGACATTAATATTATTTTTGAAATTATGTGTATCTTTGAGGTGTCAGGAGTGGTTATTCATTCTAGTGACTGTCTTTGTGTATGGACTAGATAACCATTCTTACAAGCTTCAGAAGTAAAAAGGAAACTATTTTGGGGTACAAGCAATAGTTCTTTGCTGCAGGTGATGAGTAGTAAAATAGGGAAAAGACTCAACTCAATTATTTGAAGACATCATAAAACCTGCATCTTTCACAGATTTCTTAAAGCATGCAAGTTATATAGATAGTGGTATACATAGGCCTTTTTTTTTTCCTCATCTGCAAAGGGTGGGAGTAAAATAATGCATGGTATTTAAATGTATTATAATTCATAAAGGTTTTACAGTGATGATAAATTGTGAGAGATTCACTCTCAGGCAGAAGTTGGAAAACAAGATCAGAAGAGAAAACACAAGTAGAACCTGAACTGGAGTTGGCATATTGCACCAAAGTAAAAGACTCTGGGGTGGGTGGGTGGGTGGAGGAGAATACAGATCCAAGAAGGATGACAGAGGACCTAGTGGGGGTTGTATTGTTATATGGAAAACTGAGAAATGTTATGCATGTACAAACTATTGTATTTACTGTTGAATGTAAAACATTAATTCCCCAATAAAGAAATCTCCCATAGTATCCATATTTATACTTTGATAGAAATGATAAACAGGGGGCTGGGTGGTGGTGCACCTGGTTGAGCATACCTGTTACAGTGCTCAGCAACCCGGGTTTGAGCCCCCAGTCCCCAACTACAGGGGAAAGCTTCACTCAGGAGTGGTAAAGCAGGTCTGCAGGTGTCTCTCTGTCTCTCCTTTTCTCTATCTCCCCCTTTGTTGTCGATTTCTGGCTGTCTCTACCCAATAAATAAACATAAATAATAAAAAAATGTAAAAAATATATAGTGGTCCGGGAGGTGGAGCAGTTAGGATAAAGCATTGGATTCTCAACCATGAGGTTCTGAGTTCGATCCCTGGCAGCACATGAACCAGAGTGATGTCTGGTTCTTTCCTCCTGTCTTTCTCATGAATAAATAAATACATTCTTTAAAAATAAATAAATAAATGAATAAAAATATATAAAAAAATAGATAGCATATAACTTGATATAGTCATTATTTAACGGTAACCATAATTACCAATTGGATAAGCACTCTGTGAATAAACTTATATCTACATTGAATTATAAAATTAAACATTTTAAGTCATAGTAATATGTAGGTTATATTCACGTATATGAATATTCTATTAGGTTGTGCATGTGTCATGTTATTTATCTGTGTGTAGACATGCACAGTCATGTGACTGGTCATTTAGCTCGATCCTGTTACTTCTCAATGGCATTATCCAAGACACCAAAAGTGCTATAAATAGATGTATCTAGGATAAACGCATTTGTCAATGAAACTTAAATGAACATAGATGCCATGTCAACCTGTGGCATCAGCATGATTTAAAGAGCGGGGAAATCAGTATAGCATAGGTGTGATAAAGTTCCTATTTACAGTTATGCCTGGTGGAAGTGAAAATTAATATGCTAGCTCAGAAAAATAATTTCCAATTCATTACCGGAGACAGAAAATGGCAGAATCGCTTTCTATACAACATCTGGGAATAAAACACTAGGGTATAAACCAAAGTAGGAGCATATGAAGAAATCCCTCAAGAGGTAAAATTAATTTAAGAATTGGAATCCATCTAAAATCTGTTAAGTTTATGGAAATCAAACACAGTATATTAAAACGGATTTGAAATTTCATTATTACCGTTATTTAAAAATAACTTTATGAATATGTACTTGAGTTGCATAATACATTCAGACAAAATATCCGTGCCCACATTCCCTGTATTGTATATCTGCTTTATATTGGAATCATTGTAACCAGTACAATGCATTTTTCTTTATATTTGAATCACTGTGATCAGTACAGTGCATTTGACGATGCCATTTCAGTAGGCAGAGACAGGTAGAAATGAGTTTTATACATCTCATGAAAATATAGATAGCATCTATTTGGGAGGACTGGATGATGGCTTACCCAAGGAAATGTGCACATTACCTTGCCCAAAGACCCATGTTCACGCCCCTGGTTCCTGGGAGAAGCTTCAGGAACAGTGGAAGAATGTTGTAGCTATCTCTCTTTTTTTCTCTGCCATTCTCTTCCACTTCAGTTATCTCTATCTCTCACTCATCATAAAAAAAAAAATTCATTGGAACAGTGGACTCATGCAGGTACTGAACCTCAGAGAAAACTATTGGATAGACATTGGGATATATGAGAATTTGCTCTCTGGCTGATTGATTCAGTTTAACTTATTAGTAGATGTGAAGGCTTTGTATTAGTGAATAAGTTTGACTGAATAATACACCAGTTGCAAAAGAGTATTCAGTGTGATTACAATGATAGTAGTTTAGAAGATATATCCTATTTCTAAAAAACTAACTCTGGGTTAAATATGATATGCATCTTCAGTGACTGAATTCTACTATAGAGAAATGTACACAAAGGAAGTGCTATTTAAAATCATTTGTAGAAAATAATCAATAGTAAGGAGAATATAAGAAGAGTGGCACGAAGCAAAGGACTCTGGGGGTATGGTGGAGGAGGGTAAACTGAGTCAGAGGGAGCAAACATCTTCCAGACACCTTAATATCTGTCATGGGAAGCTGAGGGATTGTACCTGTGTGTTAACAACTGTACTGTCAACAATTTGTCCCCAACAAAGTATAAAAAAGTGGAATGTATAATGAAAATTTTATTTATATTATTTTACTTTCCCTCCGGAGTTATCGCTGGGGCTCAGTGCTGGCACTAGGAATTCACTACTCCTGGAGACTATTTTTTCTATTTATTTATTTATTAATATATAAGATAGGACAGAGAGAAATGGAGGAAAAAGGGGAAGATAGAGAGGGGTTGAGAAAGCTAGACACCTGCATACCTGCTTCACTGCTTGTGAAGTGACACCCCCACACACACAAATGGGAAGCAAGGGCTCGAACTAGATGCTTGCGTTGGCCCTTGCGCTTTGTACTGTATGTGTTTAACTCGGTGCACCACCACCTGACCCCTATAATAAAAATTTTATATGATAAGTGGTAGTCTTATATTTTAGCTATTATGTCACAGAACCTCTTACTAAAAATATGGCTTTGGATAAGGTACAAGTATGGATAATATTGATATATTCCTGAAATTGTAAAAAGCAATTACTCAAACATCCTGGAATAGGAGTCTGTCTGCTAGAAGAAGAATTAGATGAGTAGCAAAGTGGTCAGCATAGTTGGAGGGAAGTATTAGGATGAACTATGGGAGGAGCCACCATTTATGACAAGGGAATTCAGATGTCAGTCTAACATGGCTGTAAGATTGTTGCATTTTTCACCAAGAAGAATTAAGATGACTTTTTGATGATATTTCTGAATAGACAAGTGGCATAATCCACTCCATATTTTAACCACAACCTCTGGTCACTATGTTGCAGTTAGATGTAGAGACAAGTATAGAGCCCAAAGTATACACCTAGTTCAATAATTCTAAGGAAGAGGAAAATAGTTTGAGTCAGACTTACAATGGTAAAGATGGATCACGGAAGTTAGGCTCCATATTGATTTTGCAATTGAGGCTGAGAAGACTTGATATTTTTTGAGGTATAGGGGTAACGGGGTAAAGGGAGGACAAGGAATATACTTTATTTGCTGTACCCTGAATCACTGGAAATATGGAGTTGCTTTCCATCAAGAGGGAAAGCCATAGGGAGAGAAGTTAGAAAGGATTGGAGTAGGGAAGTCAGTAGACAGATGGAGCTGGCTTTGTACGTGTCTGATTGAGCTATTCAGGTGAGATGGCATGGTGTTGGTTGAAGGCACAAGTGTGGAGTTAAGGGAAAAGTGTGGTGCTAGAGGTAGGAGATCAGACCCTTCACTCACTGATTGATTTTCAAGAGATCAAACTGTGAGTGAAAAAGATAAAGCGGCAAAGGTCGAATCCTAGAGCAACCCAAGATCTGCTAGGCTTGGAAAATAAAAGAAAAACCATACAAGTAGTTAAGACTCGACAGGTAGAGGAGGAGGAGGAAACTTCATTGGGTGAAATTTCTTGAAAATCTGGAGAAGGTGGATCTCAAGGAATTATCTTGAAAAGCATTTTATGTTATGTAATGCAAACTCCTGTAATAAATGTAAACCAAAAAAATCAACATATACCTTCTGAAAATTTTAACTAGAGATTTCTGCAACTCATTTTCTTATTTGAAAAATCTCCACATTTTAAAGGGCCTAAAAGTAATTATTATTTTATACATATTTGTCTATAGTAGCATTTTATTTATTTAACAAAATTGCTTCTCAAGTCCAGGAAGTAGTATAGTGATTAGGGTGATGAATTTAGATGCATGAGGTCTAGAGTTCAATCCCAGCATCCTCTATGCCAGGGTGATGCAGATTTTTCACTCCCCCTTTCTGCTTTGTGCTTTTAAGTATATATTTTTAATTTACTTATATATTTTATTAATGAGAGATCAGAGCAATATTTTAATATAGTTTATTAATGATTGACTATGTTTATAAAACTGTATGATTTAAGTAGTATTTTTATACCTATAGATAGTACCTGTAAATTTATCATACCCTTCACAGTAGATCTGGGCAATCAAGTAGGTATGCCACCACCCAGCCCCATGTTGAGCTTTGTAAGTACAGGAGAAATATAATAAGAACAGAGCTATGAATTTGCCATCAGCTGCAGATATGAAGTAACTATGAAGTTTTAAAATTGACATTGAAGTAAATATTCAAATTATTAAAATTTTAACTCTTTCAAGACAAAACACTTAAAACTTTATGATCTTGGTCTAAATGAGCAATTAATTAAATCAAGCTATGTATTATCAACCTAGTTTCATTAAGATTGTAATCTCAGACATAGCTAAATTTTGTGACTTCTAAAACTTGATTATATGAGGGGATTTTCAATACTTTGGCTTATAGAATGTGTGTTGCAGGGCCAGGCAGTGGCACACCTAGCTAAGCACTCACATTACAGTGCACAAGGACCCAGGCTCAAGCCCCCGGAATCCCACCCACTGGGGGGAAAGCTTCATGAGTGAAGCAGGGCTGTAGGTATCTCTCTGTCTCTCTCCCTCTCCTCTCAATTCCTCTCTGTCTCTATCCAGTAATAAATAAATGAATACACACCTATAGAACTGGGGGAAGGGGTGGAGAAAAAGAAAACAAAACAAAAAACACTGTTTAGAAGCCATTGTGTGTGAAACTTTTAAAAGTAGTAATGTGAAAGTTGTAACCGCAGCTAGTATAAATATCATCACTTGCTTTACTCAGAGTAAATATTTAGGATACTACTGAACATGTAATTTTTATTCTGTTATCCTGAGATTTCATTATTGTTCAACACTGAATTAAGAAAAAAAAAAATGGGAGTCGGGCTGTAGCGCAGCGGGTTAAGCGCAGGTGGCGCAAAGCACAAGGACCGGCATAAGGATCCCGGTTCGAACCCCGGCTCCCCACCTGCAGGGGAGTCGCTTCACAGGCGGTGAAGCAGGTCTGCAGGTGTCTATCTTTCTCTCCTCTTCTCTGTCTTCCCCTCCTCTCCCCATTTCTCTCTGTCCTATCCAACAACGACTACAACAATAATAACTACAACAATAAAACAACAAGGGCAACAAAAGGGAATAAATAAATAAAATAAATATTTTTTTTTAAAAAAATAAAAGCTTTAATAAAAAAAAAAAGAAAAAAAATACCTATGTCAAACATGAAAGCTATTTCTCCCTGTAAACCATTAATCCCCCGATGAAGAAATTTAAAAAAGAAAGAAAAGAAAGCCATTTCCTGAAAGAGAATACAAGCTATAATCACTTCTAAGGGGAAAAGTTTTTTTTTAATTTTTTAATTTTATTTTCTTTATTTATTGGATAGAGACAGCCAGAAATCAAGAGGGAGGGGCTTAATAGAGAGGGAGAGAGACAGACACTTGTGGCCCTGCTCCACCACTCCTAAAGCTTTCCCCCTGCAGGTGGGGACCAGGGACTTGAACCCCGGTCCTTGCACATTGTAATACATGAGCTCAACCAGGTGAGCCACCACCCGGCCCCAGGGGAAAAGTTTTTTAGCTAATATATATTCTTCTGCCCTAAGTCAATATCCTGCTGTTTAAATACCTTTGCTAAACTCCTGGTCCCTATACCCAAATATACCTTAAGAAATGTTGAATTGTAATTCTAGGTGCTGATGCATCTGGTAGGGTACAAGTTACAATGCACAAGGAAACAGTTTGAAGCCCCAGTCCCCGTCTGCAGGTGGAAAGCTTCATGAGCCTTGAAAGGGTTCTGCAGGAGTACAGCTTGCTCTCTCCCTACCTCCTCCTTTCCACTAAATTTCTCTGTCCAGTAAATAAATGAATTTTTTGAAGATTACTAAACTAGTTTGTGTATGATGCCTTTAGGAAGACTATTTCTTTATGAAATAAAGTAAACGCTAGGGTGCAATAGTAAAATATATGGCTAAATAAGCAACTATTTTCTCCCTAATTAATTTTTGCAGTATAGTACAACTTTGTTCAACTTTTGAGCAACATTGTTTAATCCAAAACATTAATTATGCAGTCGGGTGGTGGCGCAGCTGGTTGAGTGCACATTTTATAATTTTCAAAGACCCAGTTTTGAGCCCCCAGCCCCCTCCTTTGTGAGTGGTGAAGCAGTGCTACAGGTGTCTCCCTGTCTTTCTCCCTCTCTGTCACCCCCTTTCCTCTCAATTTCTGGCTGTCTCTATCCAGTGCATAAAGAGAATAAAAAAATTTAAAAATAATTATGTTAGGATATACTATAGTTAACTTAGGAAACATAAAAAAAGTAACTGGTATCTCTCCCTGGTATAATTAACAAAGAGTCTTAGAATGAAATATCAACAATCTATGTTCTTTTATTGATCTAATTACTTGTAAATAAATGACTAAGTTGTTGCTTAAGCTTCTCAGAGCTGTTAGATAGAAGGTTATTTATCCTCCCATCCTGAATAGTTCTTTTATATGTTTAAAAACATAACATTTAAGAGAAAGTTTATAGAAAAAAAGGGTAAGGCAAATTTCCTATGTATGAAGATTTTTAAATGGAGTGACATTGGACTAATTTCAGTCTTGTAATGCCTCTCAGATGTTGCTCATTTACACCTGCATACAAAATTCCAGCCAGCACATGCTTCCAGTAGTGGTAATATGACTTGCTTACCCATGCACGAGTCAAACTAGGATGTGGGCAGGAAGTAACTAGGAAGCAGTTTTTTAAATTGATCTGGAAATACACATGCAAGCTATTAAAAGTTCAACTATTCTAAGACACACACACTTAGGACTTCATGATCCCATTCCGGTTCACAATCCAAATGGCTAATTAATCAGACTAAGCTGTGCTGCATCACCTAGGTTCTTTAAGATTATGTAACCTCGGTGATCTAATCTAAGTGATAATCTAAGTGATATGACTTCTTTAACTCTATTACATGAGAAGATTTTCAATATTTTGTTTTATGATGTGAGAGTGTTACCTGACTATGCTGGGTGCAAATAAAGTAGATAGAATATCCTCATCTTACGCCCATGTTCAATGGGGAAGCAATTACAGAAGCCAGATCTTCAACCTTCTGCATCCCGCAATGATCTTGGGTCCATACTCCCAGAGGGATAAAGAATAGGAAAGCTTTCAGGAGAGGGGATGGGATACGGAGTTCTGATGATGGGAATTGTGCGAAGTTGTACCCCTCTTATCGTATGGTCTTGTCAATGTTTCTTATGTATATAGAATATCCCCCATCGTATACTATTGTGAAGCAAATGAAAAATACAAGTTAACCTGATAATGCTTGATGAGATTGGAGACAGTGGAAACATTATCCAGTTAATTTTCACATTCTCAACCCTTTTGCTATAACCTGTATCCAAGTCTTTCTTGGTATCCAAACGCAGGACCAGCTTTTAGTTACATATCTATCCCTGACACTTAGTCAAGTGCCTTTTTAGTTTTTGTCTTGTATACTTAGATTGTGTGATTTATAGTAGTCATTCTATTAATCGTCACTTGAGTGGTAGGAATGCAATGGAACAAATCAAATGGAAGGGCTGACAAACTATCTCATTTAGTGAACTTCTTTGTCATATCTGCCACCCAAGTTCAGATCTGGTCTCTACTACGTACTACACTGAAGGAAGCTTCAGTGCTATGGTGTCTCTCTCTCTCTCTCTACCTCTCTTTCTCACTCTCTCTTTACCTCTCACTCAAAAAAAAAATCAAATTTCAAAAAAATATTTATTTATTCCCTTTTGTCACCCCTGTTGTTTATTGTTGTAGTTTTTATTGTTGTTGTTATTGATGTCATTGTTATTGTATAGGACAGAGAGAAATGGAGAGAGGAGGGGAAGACAGAGAGGGGGAGAGAAAGATAGACACCTGCAGACCTGCTTCACCGCTTGTGAAGTGACTCCCCTGCAGGTGGGGAGCTGGGGGCTTGAACAGAGATCCTTAGGCCAGTCATCATGCTTTGCGCCACATGCACTTAACCTGTTGAGCTACCACCCGACTCTGAATTAAATAGTTTTTATAACCTGTCTAGTTCTGTCTTCACTCCTTACTCAGATGAAATATTTAAAGCTTGACTTATTTTATCTATATCTCTGCACGTATTCCTATGTGATTTTTGTTTTTAGATGTATTTGCACACACTCATATATACATAAATATACACCTACATATAGATATATTCTAATATGCCATTTTGATACACGTAGGTGTTTTCGGCTTTTCTTTTTGTTTAAGTGTTTTGGATCAGGAAGTGGTTAATGGTGGAGCACATGAACCAGTATTGCATGTATGATCTTTGGTTTTTATTCATGGCACAGCATGGATACAGAAAGGAGAACACCACACTAATTGGGGGGGGGGGTCTCTAATTCTATATACAGGAGTCTCTTTTGTTTTCTTGTTTTCTCCTCTTTCTCCTGTCTTCTGTCTGTCTCTGCCCCCTCTTCCTCTGTTTTCATTGTGCTTATTATATTCCTAGTTCTCCTCTATGCTGTTTTTTTCCCTGCCAATTGCTCTGCTATTTCAGTCCTCTCTCATTCTCTTCACCTCTTCCCCCAAGTAACCATAAGCGACCTCTCCAGGATATGTCTGAATATTAAAGTCATCTGTTCTCCTGAAACCCTGGATACTAAAGCTAATGTTTGGTCTCCTTTTACTTAGTGTTTCTGGAGCCAGTTATCAATTATGTCATTTTTCTGTGTAGGTTGAAGGTCATGAATACTGCTTCATTACTGTGCCCACTTGACATACTTGAAAATAATGGAGTCAAATTTAAATATATAAGCAGAGATTATATATATATATATGATATGTATGCAAATCATGTGTTGACTTTTTTCTTATTTTTCTTAAAATTATGTAGGCTGCCAAAAATGCATGGCATTTTATATTATCTATAATACAAATATTTGTATTATTAAAAAATTTTGGTAATATTTGTATTATAGAAAGATATTTCTTGGTCTGGATTTATATAAAGCAGAATCAAATCTTTTGGCATAAAGATTTTAACCAGAATTTCTGAGAGGGCTGGCTAGTGGCACACCTGGCTGAGTGTACATGGTACAGAATTTCTGAAGTCTTCATTATCAATATTTTCCTTAAGAGCCAACAAAAAAGCTCACCAGTTAGTGTGTCTGCTTTGCCTTGTTCTCCACCTAGTTCTACACTTCCCCACTAGAGTGGAGAAAACTTTGGTCTTGTGGTCTCTTTCCCTTTCTCCCTCTGTCTCTCTTTCTACTAAAAAAAAAAAAATGGCCAAGACGAGTGAAGTTACAAAAAAGAAAAGGAAATTAAGGAAAAGAGAAAGATATCTTATGCCATACAGTTAATTATTTATTTACTCACTTCTTTTTCTCATAACACGGGCTGCGCTTATGCATAATTTCACCTTTCTTGGGCAGCTTTTTCAGAGAGAGAGAGAGAAACAGAGACAGACAGCCTAGTGTTTTCCTTGCTGTGTGGTACCTGGTGTGTTCAGGGCTCAAACCTAGGCTTTGTTCAAGGCATGACATGACCTCTTCCCAGTGAATTATCTCTGTAGCCTAGTAGTTAACTTTTGTTGTGAAAGCACTAGGATATGACAGGACTCAGCAGAATATCAACATCACCATTTTGAATTTTGTTTTGTTTTGTTTTTGCCCCCAGTTGTTGGGAGTAGGAGCTGCCACTATGGATCCACCGTTTCTGGTGGCATAGGACAGAGAGAACTTGAGGCGGCTGGGGGAGATAGAGAGAGGGAGAGAAATAAACACCTGCAGACCTGCTTCACTGCTCCTGAAGTGTCCTGGCTCAGGTGTCAGCCTTTCAGATGAGAAGCACTCACCAATTCAAAAGCAAGTACTTGTGTGACTTGGGAGATGTGTGACAGGGGTAGCTTGTTACTCAGAGAAAATGCCTCACTCCTTTTGTGCTTCACTGCAAGCAGGGTTTCCTGTGTATGCAAAAAGGTATTTTTACCACAAATTTGGTATTAACATCTTAGAAGTGCTGACTCTTCTGAGTGTAAAGTTGTAGCTTTTAAAAAGAAATAAACTAGGACATTCTATTAGCGTCCTGGAAATGATACCCATTCTTTTGCTAAAGGAAATGGCAAATGTTTAAAATGAAAAAAAGCAACACATTAACTCACTAAAAAGGCTATACTGTTCTAATCAATAAACTCTGCAAGGATAAACTATCCTTAGCTAATACATGCTTAAATCTAATTTATAAACAATGAAAACAATTGGTCTTTGTAAAAAAAAATGTGATTTTCTAAAAGACATCAAATATTTACAATAACAGTTGCTTCCAATCAGATTGTATTTAATTGTTATTCATCTTTAAATCTAAATACTCAACTCAGAAGCTGTGCTTCAGATATTTATCCAAGCAAGCCTTCCTGCTGGAGAAATCACAGCTTGCAATTTTTTGTTTACAGTTCATCTCATCCCAGTATATCTTCTTTGATTTCAATAAATTTAATTTAGAATGTACTATCTAAGAAAATGATAATTTTCTTCCAATGAAATAGGAAACTACTTATTTGGGCAGCATACTTCAATGGCAAAAAGCTAAATGTACTATTCTTTTTTAAATTTATTATTGGGTAGAGACAGAGAGAAATTGAAAGGGGGAGCTAGAAAGTGAGAGACAGAGACCCCTGCAGCACTGCTTCACTGCTCTTGAAGTTTTCCCCCTGCAGGTGGGGACCAGGGGCCTGAACCTGGGTCCTTGCACATTTTAACATGTGCATTCAACCAGATGCTCCACCATCTGGCCCCAAATATGCTATTTTTATAGAGACGATTCACTGAAAAATCTTAGATTAATGATCACATATATAATTTCAAATCTTATTATACTTAGCATATTCATTTATTTTATATGTATGATTCATCATTTAATGTTTATGTGTGTGGCTGGGTACACAGAGCCACACACCTTGTCCAATTAGGTCCTAAATTTAATTCCTGATATGATAAAGATAAATGGCAAAGTGGCACTCAGGTGCCTTTTTCTCTCTTTCACACATACACACACTGAATGCCATGTCACCTAGACACCAGTCAAAGGGAGATGAGAGAGATTGTCCCTATTTGTTCAACACGGACTATGGGCTGGAGAGATAACACAATGGTTTTGAGAAAGACTCTTATGCCTGAGGCTCTGAGGGGCTAGGTTCAGTCTCTAGCACCACCATAAGCCAGAGCTGAGCAGTGCTTTGGTGTGTGTGTCTCTCTCTCATATAAATAAAATATATATTTTTAAATATTGTGCTTTAAACTATTGACCTCCCAATACAAATAAATAAATAATAAATAAATAAGTAAATGTACTCCTTAGAGTGACACCAAGCCTTTGACTGTAATGGTTGTTAAAGTCATGTAACAAAACTGATATATATAAACATACATATGTATTATTTGTCAGTAACACAAAATAGTAGCCACATTAATGGATTGCAGTACAGCTGTTGATATAAGGTTACATTTGCCCATCTCCATGCAAAAGGAAACAGCAAAGCACTCTGACCTCCAATTAATCCCTGGACTTTAGGAAGATCCATTAATTGTGCGCTCTGTAGGAGCAAGGGAAGTCACAAACATTCACACAATGTCCAATGAAACGTGTTTCTCAGCAGCTGGATGACAGTGACTGCACCACCAAACGTACTTCATCTGACTGATGGCCTTGAGTCGTATGTTCATTATATGATTTCAAGATGAACGCTCAGGAGCCCATGAATCAGCTCCTTTGCCGTCTGTGCTGCTGTGAGACGTGTGCTACTCAGGTTTTCAAGCCTGGCATTGAAGGAAGAAGGCTGGGAGTCCGGCGGTAGCACAGCGGGTTAAGTGCACTTAGATCAAGGAACAGCGTAAGGATCCCGGTTCCAGCCCCAAGCTCCTTGCCTGCAGGGGAGTCACCTCACAAGCAGTGAAGCAGTTCTGCAGGTGTCTATCTTTCTCTCCTTCTGTCTTCCCCTCCTCTCTCCATTTCTGTCTGTCCTATCCAACAGTGATGACAACAATAATAACTATAATAATAAAACAACCAGGGCAACAAAAAGGAATAAATAAATAGTAAATTAAATAAGGAGGCTTCCTTCTATGTGTACTGTAATATCTGTCTCTCCTCTCTCTTTCAAGATTTTATTTATTTATTAATGAAAAAGATAAGAGGGAGAGAGAAGGAACCAGACAGCACTCTGGCACATGTGCGCCCCAGGAACTGAACTCAGGACCTCATGCTTAAGAGTCTAATGCTTTATCCACTGCACCACCTCCCAGACTTCTCCTTCCCCAGATCTGTACATGGACTGCTATTTATTACGCTACTCCCTTTTCTAAAACTATAATGACAGAAGATGTTAGCTGTTATTCGCACTCAGTTCTCAGTGTTCCCTCTTTATCCCTACTGACTTCTTCCCCTAACTGGCTGAGTCATCAGAGTTCCAAGTCTTAATGGATCATTACCAGAAATGTGCTCAAATAGCTCTCATGTTTAAAAAATAAAATCCTCTATGGGACCAGGTGGTAGTGCACCGGGTTAAACTCACATAGTGCGATGTGCAAGCACCCACGTAAGGTTCTGGGTTTGAATCCCTGGCTCCCCAGCTGTGAGGGGGTGGTGGATCGCTTCACAAGCGGTGCAGCAGGTCTGCAGATGTCTATCTTTCTCTCCCCATCTCTGTATGCCTCTCCTTTCTCGATTTTTCTCTGTCCTATCCAACAGAAGCAGCAGCAACAATAATGGAAAAAAGATGGCTCCAAGAGCAGTGGATTCATAGTGCTGGCACCCAGCCTCAGCAATTACCCTGAAGGAAAAAAAAATCTTAGAACCACATATATGCACTTCATTCTGTTTCAATTTAACATATTTCAGTCATCTCAACTAATAATACACCATTAACAGGAATTCAAAATGTGAGATTATCTTTACACTCTACTCTTCCCTTCCATAACTGTCAAGTCCTGTATATCCTACCCATAAATATCATTAAAATATATTTACTGCTTTCAGCCTAGTTTTGACCACTCTAACCAAATCTATTATTTTTTTATTTATTCCCTTTTGTTGCCCTTATTGTTTTATTGTTATATTTATAATTGTTGTCATTATTTTTTTGTATAGGACAGAGAGAAATGGAGAGAGGAGAAGACAGAGAGGGGGAGAGAAAGACAGACACCCGCAGACCAGCTTTCACTGCCTGTGAAGTGACTCCCCTGCAGGTGGGGAGCTGGGGGCTCTAACCTGGATCCTTATGCTGGTCCTTGTGCTTTGTGCTACCTGCACTTAACCCACTGTGCTACCACCCGACTCCCATCAAATCTATTCTTATTTAATGGTTTCCTAATCTGTTTTATCAGCATATGCTCAAAGTGTTTTCCATACACAAACCACCAGAAACTTCTTATGTTAAGGATATATTGGGTAGGGACAGAGGAAAGTTGAGAGGTGAGGAAGAGGTAGAGAGAAAAAAGGGAGAGAGATACTAATATACAAATAGAACACACATATACATGCAGATGCTGTTCTGATTTTCAACATCTTTTCATAAGTACTATTTTGACGTAAATTGAAATTGAAGTTTCTTGCTATGGCTTCTAAAAAGTTCTTTAACATCACAATCAGCATTGCTTTCCAAATTCGTTCAAACCTACAACCACCAAACAATCTTCATATTTCCCCCTTTCAAATCAGTTTAATTTTCCTCAGAACAATTAAATCTGTTATTTCTTTTATTTAAAGATGGTTCTCAAATTTTTGTAACAACCTTTTTATCCTTCGTGTTTATTACTCTCCTATTTCCTATGTTCTTTAATAATATTGGATATTAGTTTATCCACCTCATTATTGTTTACATATAGGTTATAAACCCTGGGTGAGCTAGGATCTTATCTGACCTTTTGACCTTTGACTCCACACTATGTAAACCATTGCTTGGTATTTAACCCAGACAAATTCCATAAAAATAAGACTATTAGATCCATAGAGTAAAATTATAATAAGTGATGTTTCAAATTACTTTAACTAAAATATCATATACATAGGTATTAATGCACAAACACACGGGCATACAGATAAATAACTCCTGAAATCTCACCATACCCAAGTAAAGACCATCATTGTGAAGTTCTGTGTTACCTGTATTTTGGAAGCCTGCCTCATGTAGTTTATTTAATACTCCCTTTCACTTCTCAGGATCTAACCACAGTTTTTTTTTCTGGTTTATTACCATGTAGAATAGTTGTGTCTGCTGTATTTTATATGAATGGAATCTATAATAGTATTCTTTCCTGCTTGGCTTTTCAGTATTCCTTTTATAAAAACCATCTACTTGGTGGGGTGGATCAATAGTTTATTTGATATATGGTAATAATTTATTCCATTGTATGGCTAGAACAAAGGCTATCCCATCCATTCTATTATTAAATGGCATTTGGAACTATCGCTGATTAATAATTACACATAATACAACTATGAACATCCTTATATTTGAATTCTGGTAGACACATGTGTACATTTTTATTGATTATATACTTGAAATAAAGGGTGATGTTACAAGACGTGCAGAAATTCAGTGTTTGTAGATGTATCCGATATTTTTTCTAAAGTGATTGGAATTCGTTTCACTGCAGCATTGTTGTTTGAGTTATCCTTGTTATTACTGGTCTTCATTCTAGTGATCCTGGCAGGTATGTAGGATTACTTCAGTATGTTTTTTTTCCCAAAAAACTATGTTTTTAATCTCTTAAACTACAATAAAATGAAAAGAAATGGACTGGTGAGATAAAGTATAGATTATGTAAATACTTTTATTTTGAGGCTTTGACTTCCCAGGTTCAGTCCTTAGCCCCACCACAAGCCAGAGCTAAACAGTATGCTGGTTAAATAAATAAATAAATAAATAAATAAATATTCAGTTAACATCTGTTTAATGACGTTTAGAATTTATAAACTTGGGAGATGGGCGGTAGTGCAGCAGGTTAAGCGCACATGGCTCAAAGCGCAAGGACCTGCAGGGGAGTTGCTGTACAGGTGGTAAAGCAGGTCTACAGGTGTCTGTCTTTCTCGCCCCCTCTCTGTCTTCCCCTCCTCTCTCCATTACTCTTTGCCCTATCCAACAACAACAACAACAAATACAACAAGGGCAACAAAAGGGGAATAAATAAATAAAATAAATATTTAAAAAAGAATTTATAGATTTGGCACTTCCTGAATATTTTCTTGATTAACTGTTTACTGAGTAGAATAGGTAAGATACAGTATTCTGTGTACTAAGTACATTTATTCAGATGCTCGGGAAACAAATTGTTTTGAGATAACTTCAGGGTATAGTATATGAATGAGGAAAAAACAAGGCCATGCTAAAAATAAACACGCTCATTCATTTTGCTTGAGATAAAAAATGAATTAGAGACAGAATATAATCATTTTCATACAGTATAGCCCTTTGGGCAGAAGAATATCATTTTTACTTTGCACTTATCCTCACTGATTAGTATAAAAGTGTGATAATTTTGACTTTAGATAGTAAACATGCATTTTTTTTGCAAATGTTGATATTTTATTTTGAGAATTGACTTGTCACTTAAAAATAAATAAGTTTTCCTTGGTTATTGTGGTTAGAAAACTGTTCAGAGTGATCTTTTGTCAGAAGAGTGACAAAGTATCTTTAATATGTGTTTTTCTCATTAATTTTATTTCTTTTTTTATGTGTTGAAATCCCTGCTAATGACAGCAACTTAAATAAATCATTGAATTTAGGGGTAAATTTAGTACAAGGATAATATAATTAATTCTCACTCTAGAACCTAACAATTATTTGTTCCTGAATTCTTATTGTGTGTATGATCTTTTCATACCACTTAACAGTTAGCTACATGCTAATAATTTTTTAATGTTTTACATTCAACAGTAAATACAATAGTTTGTACATGCATAACATTCCCCAATTTCCCATTTAACAATACAACCCCCATTATGTCATTTATCATCCTTCATGGACCTGTATTCTCCCCACCCACCCACTCCTACCCCAGAGTCTTTTACTTTGGTGCGATATGCCAATTACATTTCAGGTTCTACTTGTGTTTTCGTTTCTGGTCTTGTTTTTCAACTTCTGCCTGAGATTGAGATCATCCCATATTCATCCTTCTGTTTCTGACTTATTTCACATAACATGAATTTTTCAAGGTCCATCCAAGATCGGCTGAAAATGGTGAAATGACCTTTTTTTTTTTTACAGTTGAGTAGTATTCCATTGTGTATATATACCACTTTTTTTTTTAACTTAAATATTTTTCTGTTTTGTAATACTTGGCATAGTGGAGACATCCAAGCAGGTACACCATGAATTTCTACAAAATTGTTCTGGTAATATATTTAAACTCAGCTTTCAATAAAAACCTTTATTTTTAATTTATTTTTAGTTTCTAATTTTTTTTTTTTTTTTGCCTCCAGGGTTATTGCTGGGGCTCGGTGCCTGCACCACGAATCCACTGCTCCTGGAGGCCACTTTATTTTTCCCCCTTTTGTTGCCAATCATTGTTATTACTGTTATTGTTGTCATTGTTGTTGGATAGGACAGAGAGAAATGGAGAGAGGAGGGGAAGACAGAGGGGGAGAGAAAGATAGACACCTGCAGACCTGCTTGACTGCTTGTGAAGCGACTCCAGGGGCTCCAACCAGGATCCTTATGCCGGTCCTTGCGCTTTGTGCCACATGCGCTTAACCCCCTGCGCTACCGCCCGGCCCCCTAATTTATTTTTACTTTTTTATGAGTGATTTAATATCGATTTACAAGATAGTAGGGGTATAATTTCATAATATTCCCACCTACAGTGTTCTGTGCCCTTATCCCCTGCATTGAAAACTGGAGTGGCAAGCCCTAGGTCTCAAGTAACGACTGACTTTCTATTAATAATTATAGATCTATAATTATATATCTATATAATTTTTATTTTTTATATTTATTTTCCCTTTTGTTGCCCATGTTTTTTTTATTGTTGTTGTAGTTATTATTGTTGTTGTTATTGATGTTGTCGTTGTTGGATAGGACAGAGAGAAATGGAGAGAGGAGGGGAAGACAGAGAAGGAGAGAGAAAAACACCTGCAGACCTGCTTCATGGCCTGTGAAGTGACTCCCCTGCAGGTGGGGAGCCGGGGGCTCGAACCCGGATCCTTACCCCTGTCTTGCACTTTGCACCATGTGCGCTTAACCCATTGTGCTACCACTGGACCTCCTTTCACTTACTTTCTAAGTCATACCTACACCTATTACTATTCCCAAGTGTCCTTTCTTTTTTCCTCTTCTCTCTAGATAAGAGAAACAGTGCCCGGTTTCCTCTGGTGTTTTCCAGACTCACTTGCCTTTCGGTGATGGTATAAAAACAAGATTCCTGGTAACAAACGCTTTGGGTTCTGGTGGAACTGGGATTTGGAGCCCTCTGGTCTTCTTCCTCTACTGGTCTTCTTCCTCTAGCCTCTGGTCTTCTTCCTCTATCCCTCTGGTCTTCTTCCTCTATCCTTTACCCTCTGGGAGTAATGAACAACATTCCTTTTGGAATGCAGAAGGTGGGAGTTCTGACTTCTGTAACTGCTTCACCACTGGACATGGACATTGGTAGGTCAAGCCATACTCATATCGTGTCAATATTTTTTTTTCCTTTCTTTTATGAAGTCTGTAAGTAATCATCCACATCAACAAGTTCTGAAGTAAATAAGAAATTACAAACCATTTTATGTGAGTGTGAGGTACATGTGTGTGTAAGAGGCAGAAAAAACTGCTGGTTTAATGGTTCTGTTATACTAGGAGGATGTTGATTTTGAGGTACTCTTGAACATTTTAAGCATTAGAAAAAAAATGTCTGATAGATTTGTATTGAATCAATAACTGTGCTTTAATTATATGTATTGCTTTAAAGTTATGTTAAAGGATGTTTCTATTAAAATAAAATCTAGAAATGAGAAATTACTGTGTTCTAACAGGTAGAGATGGAATAAAAGTTCACTGAACAGTCTTTAATTAGCTAGCTTTCTGTATAAAATAGAATCAACCCATCTTTAATATCCTTGACATTTATAAAAGTTTTCTATTTTCCCTGTATATATCATCATTATATCTTCATTCAAAATTATGCATGGACTTCTCTTTAACCTCTGTTTATTTATAAGGCTTGTCATTCTGGCTCTGTGCTGGCACTATGAGTCCACCCACCTGGTGCACATTTTCCCCTTTATTATTATTTTTTCTTTTAATTATACTTGATAGCATAGGACAGAGAGAAACAGAGAAAGGCAGAGGAAGATAGGGGTTAAGAAAGAGAGTCACTTGTAGAAAGCATAGGGCTAGAAAGATGGATCAGGGAAGAGAGCAGCACTCAAATATGGGAAAAGTATGTAAATACCATAATTGTAAATCCCACCAGTCTGACTTGGGGCCCATATTCAGCACAGGAAGCCATGTAACCTCTGCATCCATATAGGTCTGAGCTCGCATTCCGTGGTCAAAGCTAGGAACATTCTAGGCTGCACTCATTTCAGGACCAGTCTTCCTTAAGTGGCAGAGTATGTTGACTCAACCTCCATTCAGAGAGTGGGGAGGGTCTCTACCATTGTTGTTACACATTGAGGGCAAGATCCTTTAGAGGCCCACAAGAGAAATTATGATGCTGTTCCTGATGTAGATGACCAGTAGTCGTGGAGAGAAGCGGGATCTGTTAGAGGTCTGGGCCCATGATATCTACGTGGGAATCTCAGGATTCCCTGACTAGGGCCCAAGATGGTGGACTAAAAGAGCCATTATTAAAGTATACCGGTCTCTTGCCATTATCCAGCCTTTGTAGTCCTTATTTTTTCTGACAAGGTTAGACTTAGAGTAACTGAGGGAAGTGAAATAGAAAGAGTTTCTAGGTCTAAGTAGAAACTATTTGATTAAGTACTTTATGGTGTCTTTCTTTTTTTTTCAGTGTATCCATCTGGTCCTGGAATTTTCTCTGTTGGAAGGTTTTTAGATTATTGATTCAATTTCTTTACTGTTCAGATTTTCTATTTCTTCTTGATGCATTCTTGGTGGGTAGTGATTCTCCAGGAATTTATCTATTGCTTCTTTTAAAATGATTTCCATTAAGTGGGTTAGTACTTTACAGTGCAGTCATGACACTTGAGTCCAATTTCGTCATGTGTCAGGCACCCAGAGTTTTCTTCCTCCCCTCCCTATGCTCTCCTTCCCTGGAGTCCTTTGCTTGGGTGCAATAAACCAATTTGGGATTCATATACTCTAGTTTCTTGTGATCTTACGTGTCTCTGCAATATCAGTTTGTTATATATCCTCTGTTATTGCTAGCATTATTTATTTGATTCATCACATTTTAGATTTTAGCTAAAGACTTGTCAGTTTAATTTACTTAAAAAATAAAATAATCTTAGCTTTGTTGGTCATGTATTCTTTCATCTTTCCTACTTCATGTATATCCACTCTGATATTTAATAAATTCACACTTAAATTACTCCTATTTTCCTTATTTATAGAGGTACAGAATTAAACTGTTTTCGACTTTTCTGATTTCTTTTTCTTCCTTTTTAAATAGAGCCAGATAAATAGAGTGACAGAGAGATTGAAAGAATCCACATCACTGAAGCTTCTTTCAATGTGGTGGGGGCTGGGCTTGAACCTGGGTTGCACACACATGGTAGTAGTTCTCCTAAGGTCACAGATATGGATTGATTACTATATTTATGTTCAACTGTCTATACCTATATCCAAGTGAGCTACGTGGCTTGACCTGAGATTTTTCTGATTTTTTTTTTAACAGTGTTTATCTTGTTCCTCAGAAATGTGGAGATCTATTAATTGGTTCCTCCTATGTACACATGGATTGATATTATATTTACTTATACTCAAGCAGAGTATACTATTTCTTTATGTATGTACTTATTATTTCCAATGTCAGTATCCTTTTAGTGAGGCAATACTGTGTCCTGTGGCAATGATTGTGTCATAGGGACAAACGTCCACATACATCTTTTGTTGTAGTTGCCGGTTCTTTTTTTCCTCAAATATTTTTATTCTAGTTATCTTGGCAGCTTCTGAGTTTCTGTTCTGAATTTCTTTCTTCCTTTCTTTCTTTCTTTCTTTCTTTCTTTCTTTCTTTCTTTCTTCCTTTCTTTTTGCCTCAGACAGAAAAAGAGAAACAAAGAGAGGAAAAGGTAGGAAGCAGGCATACAACTACATCCCTGAAGCTTCTCCCAGTGTGGTGGGGGCCAGCTTTGGACCTGGACTAGGTACATGGCCATCCAGGCGTCCTGTCTTTTCTGTCGTTCAGATTCTTAACATGCATAACTTTGTATCATCTTTTCAATTGAGAAAATACTCATCATAACTATCAAACATTCATGGAAAACAGCAGGTTTCCTTTCTACTCTATAATGTCAGTGAGTCACTAAAGAGAAGGATAATCTCAATACTATCTTTCTGCCTTGGCAAATTAGATGAGAAGTCATACAATTTTCATGCATCCTATCTAGCGAAAAGTTTAAGTAATAATCTCTGAGACTTAAGCATACATAATATAGCCATAAGATTTTCCTGAAAGTTATAGGATAATACTCTCTGACATAGACCTTGACACCAGACTTAAATGCATCATAATGTAAAAAGATATGAGTTCTCTATATTTTTGAATTTCTGAACATATCATTTCATTCTTATGTATGTCATTTATTCATTAAGTGATTATCACTGTGCCTGTGCTGTGTTTTATTAACTTTTTGACTTGTCAGATGCTTTTAGATAATGCCTTTTAATAAAAAATTAGGTCTCCATCTCAAAGGCTATAATGTAAGATTAGATAGAAAAATCAAAGTAGCAGAATAAAGAAATACTCTTTACATAATCATTTATTATTCAACCATTGATACTTCATATATAAGGTTAAAGATGAGATCCTCCAGGGTTTTCTGGAAATTTTGGAAAGATAAATTAAAATCTTAAAAAAAAAAATTATTTATTTATTTATTCCCTTTTGTTGTCCTTGTTGTTTTATTGTTGTAGTTATTATTGTTGTTGTTATTGATGTTGTCGTTGTTGGATAGGACAGAGAGAAGTGGAGAGAGGAGGAGAAGACAGAGAGGGGAAGAGAAAGAGAGACACCTGTAGTCCTGCTTCACCGCTTGTGAAGCTACTCCCCTGCAGGTGGGGAGCCAGGGGCTCAAACCTGGATCCTTAGGCCAGTCCTTCTGCTTTGTGCCATGCGCGCTTAAGCCTGCTACAGCTACCGCCCGACTCTCGATTAAAATCTTACCTCTTCAATCAAAAGAGCAATGCATTGTGAATTAGATGTAACAAGTAAAATCATAGGGAATAATGGTGGACTATTTATGAAATGTTTGAAAGAGAAGACTAGTATAAACATACAAATCCTAGAAAATAGTTGCAGAGGAAACTGGGTGGAATTTAAGAGTATGGAAACATGCAAGTATATAGACTAAGCAAAATTAATTGTATAAAATATTTGCCATGACTTTCATGCAAGACTAAAAATTATGTTATAGTAAGAAAATCTTAGTACTCCATGACCTATCATCTTCCTAATATAGTTATACAAGTGATACAGGTAAACACTGGAATTAAGAGAATAAAGAGTTATAGTATATAAAAGATGTAATCAAAAGTATAATCATAATTAAGAATATGGAATTCAGTTTCATGCATAACTAATGACAAAATTATGTCAACATAATTAATTGTTAATTTTAAATTTGAAACAGAAATATCATTCTCACTATATTGTGAAGAACTACATAGTGAATATATATATATATATACTTTAACACAAATATACATAAGCACTGTATACATACACATGTATACTCACAAACAAAAATATAAACTATGAATAATTATATACACACATATATTATGTGTTTCCATATATGTACATATGATTTTTGAGGTCTGAAATTACCTTAAAAGTATCAAAATGATTCTTAATTATTTTCTTGGTCATGTTTACTTAAAGTTAATGCAAACCCAGGGCTCGGTAGTGGTGCACCCGGTTGAGTGAACGTGTCGCAATATAAAAGGACACAAATTTGAACCCTTAGTCCCCGCCTTCAGGGGGAAAGCTTTTTGAGTGGTGAAAGAAACCGTGCTGCAGGTGCTTCTTTTACTCTCTCCTCTATCACCCCTTCCCTCTCGATTTCTGGCTGTCTATATCCAATAAATATATACAGATAATAGAAAAAGAAGAAAAAAGTTTTAAAAACTTAATGTGAACCCCCTACTATTGATATCTTAAGATAGCCAATGAAAGGATGAATACTATTTTCAGAGCATAAAAACATAAAAAATGAACTTCTCAGCCCTGTATCATACTAAGAAACTGAGTTTTTCTTTGACTCAGAATATTGTAGGCACTTGTTAGAGCAGAAATAGAACGCATTAAATAGGGGCATTATAAATAATTGCATATATATGTGAACACATATTTCATCCTATAAATAAGTCAAATACATTTATACCCACCTTCACTACTTGAGATTTTACCAAGGTATTCTTAGTTCACAGCTTTTTGCTCTTGAGACCCGTACATGAATTATGCATGATAACTGAAAACAAGATGAGCTGAGGTGTGAACATTCTCTGAGAAGGATTAACACCCATGAATAGGCTGAGCATAAAGCTCAGTATGATTCTCTATTCTACATCAGTATTTATCATAGTTGTTAAAGTTATGAAACTTCATGATATTTAATGACAAATGTGCCTTCCATTCAAAATATCTTAGGTATATAGACGAACGTCCTGATAGCCTGCCAGTGTTGATTTTGGTTACAATGCAAATGAAATCTAACCAACTTCCTACCTTACAGCCAAAGAGAGACTCTTAGAAACCTGATTCCAGGGGTGAGGCATCTTTTCTTCTTTTTCAAATCTTTTTTATTAAAGTGGTAATTATTTTTAAAGATGTTTTTATGATCTGTATTCATTTATTTAATAGAGACAGCCAGACATCAAAATGGAAGGGGGAGAGAAAAAGAATACTGAAACCCTGCTTCAGCACTTGCGGTGCTTCCCCCTGCAGCTGGGGACTGGGGGCTTGAACCCAGGTCCTTATGCATTGCAACATGTGTGCTCCACCAGGACACCCAGTCCCAATGGAGTGATAATTGTTGATAGTACAGTTGTTGACACATGGGTGTCAACCCCATAGAGGTGACTTTAAAACAAGTTCACCTCTAATTTAGATCTTTTTTTTCTTCATGCACCAGGATCCCATTCCCTTTTCAACTGTTTCCTTCCCTTTTTAAAATTTTTTTAACTTTCCTTTTTAATTTTATTTATTTATTTATAAAAAGGAAACACTGACAAAAACCACAGGATTAGAGGGGTACAACTCCACAAAATTCCTACCACCAGAGCTCTGTATCCCATCCCCCCCAACCCCCCTTGATAGCTTTCCCATTCTCTATCCCTCTGGGAGCATGGACCCAGGGTCATTGTGGGTTGTAGAAGGTGGAAGGTCTGGCTTCTGTAATTGCTTCCCCGCTGAGCCTGGGCATTGACAGGTCGATCCATACTCCCAGCCTGCCTCTCTCTTTCCCTACTGGGGAGGGGTTCTAGGGCAGCAGGGCTCCAGGATGCATTGGTGGGGTTGTCTGCCTAGGGAAGTCCAGTTGGCATCATGTCAGCATCTCGAACCTGGTGGCTAAAAAAATAGTTAACATATAAAGCTAAACTAATTGTTGGATAATCATAAACCTAAAGGCTGGAATAGTTCAGATGAAGAGATGCGGGTCTCCGTTTTATAAATAGTAGGCCTATTTTAATTATATTCCAAAGGGCCCATGACTACTAGTTTTTTTCTTTTCCTTCCCTTTCTTCCATAGAGTCCTTTGATTCAGTGCAATATAGGGGTTTGGTTTTGAGCCTCCCTTTCTGCCCTTAGTATCTAGAACATGGCAGGAATTTGTTTGACAAGAGGTGAAACTGACTTAATGTATAACATGAAAAAAGACAAAATATGGGTTGTATTGTTGTGTGGAAATCTGAGAAATGTTATGCATGTACAAACGATTGTATTTACTATTCACTGTAAAACATTAACCCCCCAATAAATACATTTAAAAAAAAGAAAAGAAAATATATATGGACAAGGACATGCAAAGAAATCCTTATCATGGAGAACTTGCTACTATGGCCCTAGATGCTATCAGGCTGTAGAGCAGTTTACTTGCTCCAGATTCTGTAAATATGAGAGACTGGGGATGATGAGTAAGATGCAAACTCACATGTAATCCATTTTGCACCATCGTTAGCTGTTTTATTCTACAGAGAACAGATAAGGTCCACACCAGTGTGATGTGGCAGTACTTTGTCAGATTATGTCCAATGGATATCCTTGAAGAATGATCTGAACATTGAGTTTGAATCTTGACAGCCAGGACTATCCTCTTAAAAAAGGTGAGGGTGGGGGAGTTGATGGGAAATGATTCCAGGGCCTCCTATATGTAAAATATTACTGAAAGGGCAACTTAGCCCAATTTTGTCTTTATTCATGAGATGTAGGAAGTGAGACAGAGATAATAGACACCACTCTTATGTGAAGCCAGATTTCAAACCCCAGGCTTCATGCATGAATGATATGTCTTTATTGGATAAGCTCCCTCCCTGCCTCCAGAACCACTTCTTGTATCTATCTCAAGTATCTTTGTTTGGTTAATTAATTAGCCAACTTCACTGGTATAGTAATAATATTAATAATAATAATGTTACCAATAACATGCCAGTGCATTGAGTTATGATGACTAAAAATTACACATGCATACATTTTTATTAATATTACAAATAAAAGTCTATAAGGAAATTTAAGAGCTATCAGTGATTATTCCTATAATAAAATAAATGTTAACTATATCATTAAGCATCTAATAAAGAACTTAAAGGAGGAATAATGACAAGTAGTTTATTTGTAACTGTAATTTGTAATTCAGCCGGTAACACTTATAAACTATCAGTTGGACACATTTACTGAGAATCCTGTGTGCAAATTTATAGGGCGACTCATCCTGGAATTAAACATTAAGCTCATTGCTAGTAAATATGTTGAATACTAACTGCTGGAGGGTGAATGCTATTATGATATACTTCTCTAGCTTTAAACATGAAGCCAAAATGTTGCAATTGTAACCCAACTAAAATAAATTATCCTTCAGAGAGTGGACAAAGCAACACATTTGAAACTGAGCCTATGTTTTCTTTATTGTATGGGTTTGTGAGTAGACATGATGGAAAAGATTAGTCAAAGTTTACCTCAGTTTATAATATTAACAAGCAGTTGGCTTTCATCCAGAGACACATGTATTTCTAATATTTAATTTATTTTCTTCTTTGACTTGAATGTGTTTAAATTTAAAGAGTGTTTTTATTACAATCATTCGACTGGTTTTTAAATCAAAATCTCTTTCACAGAGTAAAGCATGAACTGGATTTGGTGTATCACAGCAAAGCAAAGGATTTTGAGGAAGGAAGGGAAGGATGAGGGATAGGAAGGTTTGGGGATCCTAGTGCATGATAGTAGAAATGGCCCTAAAATGGAGGTGAAGATGTTTTGTAAACACTCATCCCAAGGAGACAACAGATAGTGTCCATGTGTCAATAACTGTATGATATCCATTAATCACTCAGTAGAGAAAAAAGAAGGGAAGAGAAAATAAGGGAAAGGAAGGAAAGGGAAGGGAAGGTAAAGAAAGGGAAGGGAAGGGAAGGGAAGGGAAGGGAAGGGAAGGGAAGGGAAGGGAAGGGAAGGGAAGGGAAGGGAAGGGAAGGGAAAATGAAGGGGAAGGGGAAGGAAACAATTTTAGCTTACTACTATCCCCCTAGTCTTTATACTCTGAAGTCGTGTTTTTAAATTCAATGTACTATTTTTTTCCTCTCTTGTTCCAATTCCAATATCACATTCTTAAGGGAATGATTTTATTTTTAAATCTTAATAGGTCTTTTTTAGCAGGTCTTTTTTTTTGTTTTTCAAGAATTTCATCAAGATAAATATCAGTACATGTACATTTCACCCTCAACCAAACCATGAAAAAGTTCCACCATAGGGACTTCTGTCTCCAACCTTGAGAGATTACTTCTTTGTCTAATGGGTAATATTCTTGGGACTGGTGTAATTTTCAAGTGTGTATGCGTATATATGAGTATGAATTTAGTAGAATAAGAAAATTTGGGCTTAAAAAAAATTCTGTTACTCACAATCCAGTAAACGTGTTGGTTCATCTTGAGCATCGTGGTCTCTTTTGCTATGTACGCTTTCATTTTTTAAAGATATATTTTCTTATGTGTGTGTCTGAGATAGGCAAACTTTCACATGGGACAAAGAGAAGGAAACAGACATGGAATTGAGAAGACCAGTCTAGCACATGTGACAGTGGAATCCAATGAAGAGCCTTGGGCATGAAAGTCTGATGCTTAGTCAGTTGAGTCATTTCCCCAGCTTCTTTTTTTATAATTTTTGTCATATATATATATATATATATCCTTCAAGGTTATTGCTGGGGCTCAGTGCTTGCACTATGAATCCACTGCTCCTGGAGGCCATTTCCCCCCCTTTTGTTGTCTTTGTTGTAGCCTTGTTGTGGTTATTATTATTCTTGTTGATGTCATTCATTGTTGCATAGGACAGAGAGACATGAAGAGAGGAGGGGAAGACAGAGAGGGGGAGAGAAAGATAGACACCTGTAGCCCTCCTGTTTCATCACCACCTGTGAAGCGACTCCCCTGCATATGGGGGGGTGGGCCTGGAACCGGAATTCTTACCCAGGTTCTTGCACTTTGTGCCACCTGCACTTAACCCGGGTGCTACTGCCTGACTCCCTATTATTATTGTTGTTGTATTTATTTATTTATTTTTGTCAGACCGAAAAACATTGGAAGAAAGGCCAGAGCAGTATTCAGCTCTGGTTTATACTGATGCTGGGGATTGAACCTGGGGCTTTTGTTGCCTCAGGCATGAAAGTCTTTTGCATAGCCATTATGAAGTCTCCCCAACCCTTTTCTTTCCTTTTTTCTTTCCGTTCCTTTCCTTTCCTTTTCTTTTCTCTTTCTTTTTGTTTCCTTTTTTCTTTTTTTTTTTTACACCAGATCACTACTGGTAGTGCTACAGGTAGTATGGCCTATAGTAGTGGTAGTGTGGGGGATTAAACGGAGGACTTCAGAACCTCAGGCTTCAGTCTCTTTGCATATCTATTATGCTCTCTACCTGGCCCCAGTAATAGTTTTTAGAAAAGCACTAAATATCATTCTGAAATATCAATTTTGACTTGTAAATTATCCAAATGTTAGAGTTCGGTGATAGTCTTCAGTATCAATTTACTAAACACAAGTAACGTAACAGGCCCTAGTGCAAGTGCAAAGATGGGACACAATCAAAGGCTGGGCGCCATTGATTTTAGTCTCTCAAAAAAGCAGACTTTTTAAATTAATAGTTAAAATCTCAATCGTTTTAATTTAAAATTTAACTCTTTCCTAGGAATTTTCCTTTCTTAGGAATCGTGAAGATTTTAATAGCTAGCTTGGTTCAAATATATATATTTGTATTTAACTCGCCACCCTACTCACTCATCAGCAAAGGGTGAAATGGAGGTGTCAATGCATAGAGATGGGTTATGCACTTAGTAGGAAGTGAGGCAGCTGGAATAACTAGTTTTATCTTTCATAAAAGAAAGAACAATGGTGGGGGCTGAGTGGTAGCACAACGGGTTAAGCACACATGGTGCGATGTGCAAAAACAGGGTTAAGGGTGTCCTGGTTTGAGCCCCAGGTTCAAGCCCCCCAGCTCCTCACCTACAGGAGGGTTGCTTCGCAGGCAGTGAAGCAGGTCTGCAGGTGTCTATTTTTCTCTCCCTCTCTCTGTCTTCCCGTCCGTTCTTGATTTCTCTTTGTCCTACCCAATAACAACAATAAGCAACAAAAGCCTGCAGGAGCAGTGGATTTGTATTGCAGGCACTGAGCCCCAGCAATAACTCTGGAAGCAAAAAAAAAAAAAAAAAGAAAGAAACCTCTAGAGGTGACTTCAAGAAAGAACAAAGGTATAGGGGATAGAAATGGGGAAAAAAACCCACCCACTCTAATAAGAAGGTAAATATAAGTTTTATATTTAAGTTTTATAAGTAATATTCATTACTAATGGCAAAAATATTCATATGCTGAGTGAATAAAACAGAAAGTACAATTTTACATAAGAGGAAAAAAATCAAAGAAATCGACCATCTTCATATTTTAATTGATATCTACTTGTATAGCTGTGCCAAGATGGTAAGAAAAAATGCTAAGTCAGGATGGCATAAAGCAAAATCCTGATTTTTCTGCACTGTTTTCTCGTCTGCAAAATGATCTACACCATTAAATGCATTGCAGGAAGCCAGACATGTGTCACTGTGTCAAGCCTAAGGATGACAGTAACAGGGTACTTATTTTTCTGGAAGAGAAAACTAGGTGTGATATTCATCAGTTATCACGTTTGAAGTTGTTTTTTCAATTGAATCATTTGATTGTTTATTTGAAGAAGAGATACTTTCCTACCAATTAGCTGTATTGATGAACTATAATAACACTACACAAGTAGAGTGACAAACCTGAGAAGTTCTAAGGGTTAATTATTGCTAGCATCTCCTGCAATGAGACAAAATAAAGAGTGCAAGATCATTAACAATACTTCAGTTGACTAGTAGGACTTACCGTTTGGGGAAGTTAAACTGATTTGCTCCTTGGTATTGACATGGTCAGTACTGATTGTGTGTATAACTATGATGTATTTTTGTTAGTACAGAATGCCGTTTCAAAATTATCATATTTTCAGGAGCATTTTTTTTAATTGTGGATAGTCTAAGAGTTTAAGATACAGCTGGGATTTTATGTTCAAAACAATTAATTTGTGAGTATTATGCATATCCTCTCCCCTACAAACTTAATAATGGCTCTTTTAAATACAGCAGACTGATGTCAGAATCTTTCCCTTTTTTTAATTTTTTTTTTCCTTTCCTTGTCCTTGTTGTTTATGGTGGTTGTTGTTGTTATTGCTGTCATTGTTGTTGAATAGGACAGAGAGAAATCAAGAGAGAGGGGAAGACAGGGAGTGGGAGAGAAAGACACCTGCAGATCTGCTTCACTGCCTGTGAACCTGCAGGTGGGGAGGGGAAGGGTTGGGGGTTCAAACCGGGATCCTTATGCTGGTCCTTGTGCTTAGCGCCATGTGCACTTAACCCTCTGCCCAGCTTCCAGAATCTTTCTTAATGATGAATCCTTTTGAATTACTATCCAAGTAATTTATTTTCATAAGTATCGGTAAACTTGTGTTCTCCCAGCTTTCTTTTTCTTTCTTTATTTTCTTCTTCTTCTTTCTTTCTTTTTTTTTTTTTTTTTTGCCTCCAGGGTTATAGCTGGGGCTCGGTGCCTGCACTACAAATCCACTGCTCCTGGAGGCCATTTTTTCCCTTTTGTTGCCCTTGTTGTTTATCGTTGTTGTTGTTGTTTCTGTCATTTTCGTTGGTAGGACAGAGAGAAATCGAGAGAGGGAGGACGGGAAGACAGAGAGGGGGAGAGAAAGACACCTGCAGACCTGCTTCACCGACCCCTGTCAAGTGGGGAGCGTGGGGCTCAAACCAGGATTCTTATTCAGGTCCTTGCGTTTTGAGCCATGTGCGCTTAACCTGCTGTGCTACGCTCCCACACCCCTTTTATTGAAATCACTTTACCAATGGGATAATGGCTACAGTACATGGACATAATTTTTTAATTCCCCATTAAAGGTGTCTACGTTTTATTGATTTACTTATTTGTTTACTCATTTATTTGCTTTTGTATTTATTTTGCCACCAAGGCCCCATGCCAGCAATATGAATCCACTGTTCCTGGCGGCCACTCCCTGCCCCCCTTCTTTCTATTTTGCTTTTGATAGGACAAAAAGAAATTGAGAGGGGAGGGGGAGCTAGAGAGGGAGAGAGGAGTATAGGTACCAGCAGACCTGCTTCACTGTTCATGAAGTGTCCCTGCTGGAGGTGGGGAGCAGGGGCTTGAACCTGGGTCCTTGCACTTGGTAATATGTGTGTCTTAACAGGGTGCACTGCTACTACGCCCCAGCGCACACACACAAGACGCTCTTCCAAATTAGAACATTTCTAACCATCATGTATGCCTGCACCCTCTTCAGTGCTCCCACCCCGGAGTCCTTTCACTTGTTGCAATGCACAACCAGTCCAAGTATCACAGTGTGTTTTCTCTTTCCTCGTTTCTGAAGCTACACCTATAAATGAGATCATCAGTATTATTCTTTTCTTTTTTTATTCTCTCACTTATAGTAATTCCTTTGAGATCCACCCAAGATGAGAATCTTATTTCTTTAACAGATATGTGAAAATGGGTAAAATAGAAATTGATGACTTAATCCAGATGGCAAGATTTCTATAGATTAAATTTCTTTTTTAGAACTTCTGTTTTCCAGCAACAGAGCAATCTTATCATTAAATTTTACTGTTGTGACAGGTCATCACTTCTCAATGTCAGAACCCTAGCCCTTTATATCCCTTCCACACAAATAAATATATTAATAGAGTTTGAATATCCAGTGACTATTCTGAGCTAGGGAATTGCTCACTTTGCTATTTAGTGGCCAGTTCTGTGGATTGCAAAAGTGCTGACAGCCTGAAAGCACGGTGAAATGCATTTTTCCACAATGCGTTTCTTTTGAAGCACATTAAAGCTTGCCTAGTCTATGAAATAATTAAATTGTATGTGCTCGTAATGAAGAGTGTTACAGCTAAGAATCACAGTGCAGTAGCATAATATATGTTTATGCAACTTACATGCATTTTAGCTTTAGCTTTTCGATTTACCAAAGATTAATGGAAACAAAGAGACATCAGCAAGCCAGGAGAATCCCTAGAACTCTATCCTGAAAGAGAGATCAGTAGGTTACATACAGTTCAGACTCTGTTATATTCTAAAATTGAAAGAATATCAGTAGGATCAGGCAAAAGAATAACTAGGAGTCTTTTTAGCTAGATGTATGTTGGTTGATTTTTTTTTTCTTTTTGCTCACTATGGTTTTAGAATTTCAACAGAGTTTGGAATTAATGAGTTACTTTTGTATTTAGAATGTACCATATTTCGTGACTTTGAAATGCCTCAGATTCCTAAATATTTATAACCATCTGGATACTTCTGAGTAGTGGGAAGTCAAAAGCCAAGTAGATAATGATAACAAACAGCTGGAACCTTGCCTCCCACCCACCCTCACCCTCCACCCCCATACATAATTGAAAAATAGTATCTTACGATGCAAATGTATGTTCTTATGCAGAGACAAAATTCCCTTACAGAGCAATTATTTTTGTTTTTTTAGAAGAATATATATGTATCAAAAATTCTGTGCACCATAAAATATATACAATAAACTACAAAATAAGACATCTTAACTCTTGATGCAGATGCCCAGTGAACTGTCTAGATTTTTAAGAGACAACAAAAGCAAGTTTTCTGCTATATACAGTACTTCCCAACAATGTCTAAACTCATGAAGATATTAAGTTTCCCATTTCAAATAAGTATTGTTATTCACTAATATCTTTAAATAGCAAAATAGAGAATGCTACATAAAATTTAAATATTGAAATTTGTTAAATGACAATATTTGCATGCATGTATAGATATTGAATGTATGCTTGTATGTATTTCTGCAAAAGCACTGCTCAGCTCTGTCTTAAGGTGGTGATAGGGACTGAACCTGGGACCTCAGAGCCTTAGGTATGAAGGTCACTTTTATTAATTTTTATTAACTTTATTGGATAGACACAGTCAGAAGTCGAGAGGGAAAGGAGAGATAGAGAGACACAGAGACACATGAAGACCAGCTTTACCATTTGTGAGACTTTCCCCCTGGAGGTGAGACTGGGGGATTGAACCCAGGTCCTTGTGCACTGTAACATGTGAGCTCAACCAGGTGCACCACCCTCTGGCCCCAGAATGAAGGTCCTTGGTATAAGCTATCTTATCTCCTCAACCCTAGAATAGCATTTCTTTAAAGGTGGCTTTGTCCTAGTATTATGATTTCTGCTTTTGAGTAAAGCAAAGTTTACCCCTGACAGGATACATTGCCTCCAGGGTCATCTCTGGGGCTCAGTGCCAGCACTACAAATCCACTGCCCCTATGACTTTTTTTTTTTTTTTTTTTTTGTGGCTAGGACAGAGAGAAGTTGAAAGGGGAGAGGGAGATAGAGAGGGGAGAGAAAGGTAGACAGCTGCAGACCTGCTTCACTGTTTGTGAAGTGACCCCACCCCACCCCCCGCAGATGGGGAGCCGGGCTTGAACCCAGATCCTTGTGCTTCGTACTTTGTGCACTTAATCCGGTGCACTACTGCCCAGCCCCCCATTGTTGGTTCATTTTAACTTTTATTTGTCACATGTAACTGTCTTACCACAAGGAAAAAAAAAATTAGGTAGCCAAGGAGAAGAGGCAGCAGTAGAACAAGAGACATGAATGCCTATGGTTGTGAGTTCAATCCCTAGAACTGCCAAAGTGATGATTTAGTTCTCTTTCTCTCTCACCAACAAATAAATACATATTTTTAAGCTACAAAAAACATCACTTAGCTGATATGTCATGATGACCTTGGGAGTTTTATACATTTTGAAGGCATCTCAAATATTGTTGAGGAAACCTTGGATGTATGCTCGATTTTGTATTCATTTCTGCCCACTGAAAGTAGACACCAAATTTAAACTGTTCACTCCTCATAGATGTGTTGTACTTGAGCCAGAGTTAAACTGCTTCCTTCATTCTTAAAGTGGCCAATCACCGTCCCTAAACTAAAGCAATTAAAAGCCATATCCAAGTGAGAAAGATGCATCCTGGTCTTGTTACTCTTATGGTCATGGCGATACTTATAGTGAGTTGTGGGTTTCTCCAGAGTGTCTGGAGAAAAAAAAAACATTATTTTTAAAAGACTTATCCAAAAATGTTTAATCCAGACAGTAATTAGCAGAGATAATTAGTAAAGAGAAACTTTTGGTTAAAGAATGTTTAATTATATTCCATAACTGTTGAATATACTATATCTTAGTAGCTGCTTTAAAACCTTATACAAAAGCACGTTCTTTTGTTTTTGTAACTCAAGCAGTATTAGACTAAAACTGATCCAATCATTTGTACCCCATATAAATCTATTCTGGTTTAGCCAAAATGGTAGTTTCCCTGCTTTCCAAAAAATAAAAACAAGGGAGTCAGGTGGTAGTGCAGCGGGTTAAGAGCACATGGCACAAAGCACAAGGACCAGCTTAAGGATCTCTATGGGAGCCCCTGGCTCCCCACCTGCAGGGGAGTTTCTTCACAGGTGGTGAAGCCAGTCTGCAGGTGTCTGTATTTCTCTTCCCCTCTTTGTCTTCCCCTCCTCTCTCCATTTCTTTCTGTCCTATCCAACAGCGATGACATCAAGAACAACAATAATAACTACAACAATAAAAGAACAAGGGCAACAAAAGGGAAAATAAATAAATAAATATAAAAAACTTAAATAAATAAAAACAAATGAATTTAAAAAGGATCGGCTCATATCCCCTAATATTTTTTTTAAAAAAGAAATACACTTTCTTAGATGCTTTAGATTTTCAGGTGACTATTTTTAGATCAAAAGCTTATACATAGTTTCAAATGGACAAGATTGAGTGGCAGTGGTGACCATAAAGCTTCCACGTTGTTAAATTCTTTAAAATAGGAGTGAGAATCAGCCCTAGTTCTATATTAAAGATTATATTGGAAACGGGGGAATAACTGTAAACACTAATCTCTCAAATGCCCAAATGGATTTTAGTTATAAAGTCTTGGGAGGAAAATATTCACATAACTCAAAACTTGTTTTGCTTTTTTTTTTTTTAAATGGGTAAAAGCACAAGAGTCAGTAAGAAGTATTTTAAGGTAGAATCTTTGGTGGGGGAAATATTAAGGATAGACTTAGTGCTACTTCTTTTATGCTCAGTGAAGAAACATTCTGGAAAAGTAGAATTTGATGATTCTTGTAAATATACTTCCTTAATTCTACTTGTATAGCTGGTTTTCCTTTTATTCACTAATCTTAACTTTCCAGTGCTTATAAGGGAGGTCTGCTATTCAGTCCTATGGCAAAAGCAAATGCTTACACTGTTCTATTGCTTAATCTTAAATGCTATGGAGAATGGCTGTCTTAATTTTTATTAACAGCGATCCAACTTTCCATCCTCTGATAATTGTCTTTAGCTTGCTTGAATATTTAGCAAACTCTGGGTGCATGTAATGCATTTTCACTATGGATTAATTCTGAAATAGCTATAAATTCACAGAAAGGCTTAAAGAAGTATAGCAAAGTCTTGTACACTTTTCACCTACTCCCTCTCTTCCCAGTATTAAAATTGTGAGGGAAGGGGAAATAGTTCACTGGGGTATTGGGCTGCTTTGCCTTGAATGTGACCCAGGTTTGACCCTGTGTCACACCACACTGAAGGAAGTTTTAGTGCTGTGCTATCTCTCTCCATCTCTCTCTCTCTCACTGCAGCAGTAAAAACCAACATAAAAGTATAATAAGATTTCAAGGGCCAGAAGATAAGTAAGACTTGTGCTTTGTCCAGTGCTGTGGCTTGAGTTGGCCTCCTTGAACTACTTGGGAGTATCATGCATGGTACCAAGGGAATCATTGATGCTGTGGGCTCTCTCTGTCTCTCTATGTCTCTGTCTCTGTCTCCCTCTATCTGAATGAAAAGTCAGCCTAGAATGGGTGCAGTATCTCATGAGGGAGACCTCTGCACCAATAAAAAGAAAATTAATTAATTAACAAACGAAGAACGCCACTGGAATAAAAGTTTATAATCAAATTTCACCAATTATATATGCACTTTAAATGTGTGTGTGTATGTATGTGTTTTGCAATTTTTTTTTTTTTTTTGCCTCTAGGGTTATTGCTGGGGCTCAGTGCCTGCATTATGAATCCACTGCTCCTGGAGGCCATGTTTTTCCCTTTTGGTGCCCTTGTTTATTGTTGTTATTATCATTATTGTTGTTACTGCATAGGACAGAGAGAAATGGAGAGAAGAGGGGAAGACAGAGAGGGGGAGAGAAAGACACCTGCAGACCTGCTTCACCAATTGTAAAGCGACCCCCCTGCAGGTGGGGAGCCAGGGGCTGGAACTGGTATACTTAAGCCGGTCCTTGCACTTCCTGCCATGTGTGCTTAATCCGCTGCGCTACCTGCATTTTACAGTTTTTTAAAAATTTCTTTATTGGGGAATTAATGTTTTACATTCGACAGTAAATACAATAATTTCTACATGCATAACATCTGCCAGTTTCGCATTTTACAATTTTACATGTGCATCTGCAGTTAAGTTCAAGAACAATCAAGATGCAGAACTGGCCTTTCTCCCTGGTTCTCGAGTGACACTTACGGTTGTTCTCTCGCTACAAAATTACTCAGAGAGCAAACACTAACATGTTTTCTATCACTGTAATTCCTTTATTTCAAATGTGTTGTGTAATTCCCTTGATATCTATTCAAGTTATTGTGTTTATCAATGTTTCACTCCATTGTATTGCTGAGTAGTATTTACCCAGTAAAGGACATTTGGGCTGCCTTCAATATTTTGATTATTGTGAATAAAGTCGTTACCACTATGTGTGCATGTTTCTCTTTTCCTCTGAGTTAAAGTTTTTACTTCTTAGGGATAAATAAATGATCATCAGTTAAATCATTGTTTTTATGGACCATGCATTTATAATTTATGAAGAAACTGTCACAAGTTTCAGGAATAGCTGTGGTACTTATAATCATAAAGATTAAATTATATCATTCTCTTCATTGGAATGTATCCTTTTTTTTGCCATTCTAGTGACTGCTTAGTTAATTGGATGTGGTTTTAATTTACATTTTTTAAAAAAAATTATATTTACTTATTTATTTTCCCTTTTATTGCCCTTGTTTATTTTGTTGTAGTTATTATTGTCGTTGTTAGATAGAACAGTACATTTCTTCAATATGCTAATGATGTTGATAATCTCTCCTATGTTCTGGTAATTTTTTATTTTACTTTTACTAAAGCACTGCTTAGCTCTTGTTTATGGTATTATAGGAGATTGAATTTGGGATTTTGGAGCCTCAGGTGTGAGAATCTCTTTTCTTTTGCATAACTATTATGCTCTCTACTCCCAAACACTTCTACCCAAACTCTACCCAAACACTTCTCTCCTTCCCTTCCCTCCCTTCCTTCCTTCCTTCCTTCCTTCCTTCCTTCCTTCCTTCCTTCCTTCCTTCTTTCCTTCCTTCCTCCCTCCCTCCCTCCCTCCCTTCTTTTCTTCCTTTCTTTCTTCCTTCCTTTCTTTCTTTTTTTCTTTCTTCCTTTCCCTCCAGGGTTATCACTGAAGCTCGATAAATCCAATGCTTCTGTTGGCCATTTGTTTTATTATATTATTTTGTTTTATTAAAGAGGACAGAGAAAAATTGCGAGAGGAAGGGAAGATAGAGAAGTAGAGAGAAAGATAGACACACCTGCAGATCTGCTTCACTATTTGTGAAGCGACCACCCTTTGCAGGTGGGGGTGGGGGTGGGTGGTGGTACTAGCATCCTGTGCTTAGTACTATGTATGCGTAACTCAAGTACTGCACTGCCAGACTCTCCCTCCTGTTTTTTCCTTTCCTTTCTTTGTTTCTTCCTTTTAATTTTATTTTTATTTTTATTTTTATTTTTTTACCAGAGCTCTACTTAGCTTTGGGTATGGTTGTGGTTGAACCTGTGACCTTAGGCATAAGAGTCTCTTTACAGAATCATTATACTCTCTAACCTCACCTGTAAACACGATTGTTGTTGTTTTTTTAACCAGAGTACTGCTCAGCTATGGTTTATTTATTTATTATATCTTTATTTGTTTACTGGACAGATACAGCCAGAAATCTAGAGGGAAGGGGGAGACAGAGAGAAAGAGAGACACCTGCAGTCCTGATTCAGCTTGAAGCTGGATCCTTGCACATAGTAACCTGTGCTCAACTAGGTGTGTCACCACCAGCCTCCTCAGCTCTGGTTTATGGTTGAAGCTGTGACCTCGGAGCCTCAGGCATGAGATTCTCTTTGCATAACCATTATGCTATCTAACCTCATCCCCACTTTTTTTTAAACCAGAGTACTACTCAACTCTGGTTTATGGCTGAACCCATGACCTCGGAGCCTCAGGCATGAGATTCTCTTTGCATAACCATTATGCTATCTAACCTCATCCCCACTTTTTTTTAAACCAGAGTACTACTCAACTCTGGTTTATGGCTGAACCCATGACCTTGGAGCCTCAGGCATGAGAGTCTCTTTGCATAGCCATTATTATGCTATCTACCCCCCCCCCTTCACCTGCCTTTTGTATAGCTTGAGTGACTGTCTGTTTACCCTTTTTTCCCATTTTCTAATTGGATCTTGTTTATTTGTTTTCTATTAGGATGAGAGTGTTTTCTATATTTTAGAGTCAAGCATTTTGGACATGTGTGGTTTTCAAATATTTCTCATAATGTTATCTTTCCAGGATGATAGCAGGACCTGTTGAACAAGTGTTTATTTTCAGTGAGGTTTAGTTTTTCAATTTTATATTATGGAGTATGCTCTGGATGTTAAAAATTAGAATTACTTGTATGTATTATATGTGTAGCCTATAATATAAAATATGCAATTCTGGGGAAAAAATAGAGAAAAGAACTTCATTTCTACATATGAATAGTAAGACACTGTATGTGTATGAATACAGCATTAGTATGGTTTTATTTTTACATTAATCCATGGATATATTGTGAATGACTTTCTATGCAAAACATGAAGTTTAGGGGCTGGGTAGTGGCACACTGGGCAAAGAGGGCATGTAATCATTACAAAGGCTTGGACTCAAGTTCCTAGTCCCTGCCTAGAGCAGAGGAGCTTTACAAGGGGTGAAGCAATGCCATGCTATCTGTTTCTTCCTCCTTCTCTGTTTCCCCCTCTCCTCTCAAGTCCTCTTTCAAACAAAAGGAAAAAAAAAAAAAAGGGAAAAATGGTGGATTGGAGGGGTGAATTTATAATGGAGGCATGAAGCCCCAACAATAACATATATATATATATATGTATATATATGTGTGTGATTTTTATTGATATATTTAATTTTTAACATAAATGGATCACAGCATCAGATGATGTTATGATTTTAACTCAGTCAAAGAATAGTACTTTTAAAACTTAAGAACTAAAGGACTCCCCACCTACAGGGGGCTGGGCATGGCCCCATGGGCTGTGAAGCAGGCCTTCAGGTGTCTGTCTTTATCTTTGTTTTCCCCTCCTCTCTCAATTTCTGTCTGTCCTATCCAGCCATAACAACAATAGCAGTGGCAACAATAGCAACAACAAGGGCAACAAAATGGGAAAAATGGCCTTCCAGGAGCAGTGGATTCATAGGGCAGGCACTGAGTCCCAGCAATAACCCTGGAGGCAATAAACAAAAAAAACAAAAACAAAACAAAAATAAAACGCTAAAAGGCGCAAGCTGTTGCAGAGATCCCTGATATTTGACTTGTCACATAGTTTTTCTTTCCTTCCATTAAGACTTCCCTTTTCAAAGAATATGTATTTATTTATTGTTTACATTAGAGAGAAAAGCAAAACAGACCAGAGCACTGCTCAACTCAGGCATATGGTGGTAGTGCCAGGAATTAATTCTGTGGCGTCTGGGGTCTCAGGTATACAAGTCTGGTGTCTTTCCACTGTACATGTCCCAGTGATTTTCCTTTAGTTATGGGATAGTTTAAGATAAGGCCAACGGAAAGGAGATGCTTATTTCACTTCTCTGAAGATGTGTTCACTCTGGGAGGAATGTTGAATTCACTGATGACATTTCGTTTAACAACTGAACAATGTTGGTGTTACTTTGACTTCTTTTTATATATATATATATATTTATTTCCTTTTGTTGCCCTTATTATTTTATTGTAGTCGTTGTTGGATAGGACAGAGAGAAATAGAGAGAGGAAGGGAAGACAGAGAGGGGGAGAGAAAGACACCTGCAGACCTACTTCACTGTTTGTGAGGTGACTCCCCTGCAGGTGGGGAGCCGGGGGCTTGAACCGGGATCCTTACTCTTTGCGCTGCGCTGCGTTACCACCCGACTCCCTGTTGCTTTGACTTCTGTGGGCTCGCTATACCTGTTTCTTTTCTTTCACCAGAGAACTGCTTAGTTCTGGTATAAGGTGCTGCATGAGGATTAAACCTGGGACTTTGGAGCCTCAGGCATGAGATTTTCTTTGCATAAGCATTATGCAATTGACTTCTGCCCTATCTGCTCTCACTTAATGGGTTTTCTGTATAGGTAGTGACATGTATTTATTTTAGAGCTGCTTTTAAATTGTCTTTTCTTTTTTTTACATAAGTTTTTGCTGTCACTTTTAATTATTTGACGCATATACCATTACATGGATTGCACTGGGTTCATTTTATATGGTTTTAATTCTTTCTCCTGATTCTATAGATTTATTTAAATTTTGGGGAGGTTTTAGCATATTCCAGTATTTTTTTTTCTCTATACTCTTTTATATTTTGCAACTATAAGCATAGTATATTAGATATTTATTTCTACTATGCCACAGTTCCATATGGCCCTGTTTTCTGTTGATCAGATATGTTTCTTCTTAATTGGTACAAAGCCTCACTAATCCTATTTTCTGCAATTTCCATTCTATTATTGAGGAGGAGAGTGTGTTTTCTTGTTGTGATTGTTTTCAACTTTGGATTTTCCGTTTGTCGTTAAAAAATATATATTTGTCATTATTTTTTTAACACTGAAGCCTGTGTGATTTCACTGCTTCAGGTTTACTTTTATGAAAAGGTAGAGAGAGAGAGAGAGAGAGAGAGAGAGGAGTGATGTGGAAAAAGGACAGATAGGGCAGGGGTAGGTAGCATAATGGTTATGCAAAAAAAAAAAAAAAAACTCTTGCCTGTGTCCCTGAAGTCGCAGCCAGGTTCAGTCCCCTCCACCACTATAAGGTAGAGTTGAGTAGTGTTCTGGTAAAGCAACAGAGATGGAGGGAGGGAGGGAGGGAGGGAGAAGGAGAGAGAGGGAGAGAGATAGAGAGAGACCACAGTACTAGGATTTACCCTAGAGTTGTAACACTCCAATATGTTGCCCAGGGATGCAAGAGATGAAGCTTCCAACTTTAGATTGAACTTGGGCTATCACATCCCGCTAAGATCTCCTGCAGACAAGAGTGGCCATATATACTCATGCATATATGCTGTCCGGTGCTATTAGATCTTTTGACTGGATGAAGTTCCTTGTAAGGATTTTACAGCTGAAAGAATGGTGCACAGCTCTACATGACTGACCCATCAGGTGGGGCAGAGCCATTGGCAAAGCCAGGCAAACTGCAAAGACCTTTCAGGTGAAAAAAAAATGACCTATTCTTATGTTGATACGGAATTTGAAAACTATTTTATATCACATATGAGGAAGTTGAGGATGCAGCTTTTGAATTACAACCCAGCTGGGTTGGTGAATTAACTAAAGGAGGAGATGAAATTAAGATGTAATAGAAGAAGCAGAAAAATACACTAAGGATTTTTTTTTTTTTTGAAGGAAGAAGATGGATAAGATGATGATCAAGTGTAACATTTACTTCACATCGGTTTTAAATTTCTAGTACAACTCTATGTATCTGTTTAGCCCTGTCGATCATTACATACCCACTGACCAGTTTTCATCAAAATGTTCTCTTGTAAAAAACAAAGAAACAAACAAACAACCCTGGCGGGGTGGGGGGGGTTGGCAGGCACTTGCAAGAGAAAAGTTTCACAGTGAAGCAAGTACTGCAGGTGTCTTTCTGTCTCTCTCCCTCTCTATTTTCTTCAAAGCAAAAAAAAGAGAAAAAAAAAAGGGGGGTGGGGGCAAAAATGACACCAGGAGCTATGCAGGCACCAAGCTTCAGTGAAAACCTTGCTGGAAAAACAAAAATAAACAAACAAACAAAAAAGCACAATAACACCTGGACTATCCAATAAATAAATAAGGATAATAATTTTTTTAAGTAAATGAGCATTAATGTATAAAGATATAAAAGGATAGGTACCAGGAGTAAATACAGGCACAACTATCAATGGGACAGAGTAAAGAGTACAGAAATAAAGCCATGTACATATCATCAACAACTTGCTACAAAGAACTATAAGAATGGGGAAAGGGCTCTTTGATAAATAATTCTGGGTATACTGAACAGTCATATTAAAAAAGAATGAAACAGCTCCCCTTACTTACACTAAACACAAATAGCAGCTCACGTAGGTTAAAGATCTGATTTCGGGGGCCCGGTGGTCATAAGGCAGGAACCCACAAGATGAGCGACCCTCTGACACTTGAATTTTTCTCTCATTTTACTTGTTTCAGGAGAAATCACAGGTGATTGTTGAAAGATATATTTTTTGTTTGTTTGTTTGTTTTTATTGCCACCAGGGTTATCGCTGGGGTTCGATGTCCTCTCTAAAATAATCCACCACCGCAGCCTTTTTTTTTTTTTTTCCTTGTTTCATTTGACAGAACAGAGAGATTGAGAGAGGAGGAGGAGATAGAGAGGGAGAAAGAAAGACACCTGCAGACCTGCTCTAGGGCCCATGGTGCATCCCCTCCTTCAGGTGGGAAGCAGGGGCTCAAACCTGGGTCTTTGAGTATGGTAGTTTGTGTGTTTAAGCAGCTGTGCCACTGCCCGGCCCCTTGAGAGAGAATTTTTAAAGGATAATTTTACTTATTTATTTACTTATTGGATAGAGGCCAAGATAAGTCAAGAGGAAGTGGGGAGCCCCACCTGTAGGGGAGTCGCTTCACAGGCAGTGAAGCAGGTCTGCAGGTCTCTCTCTATTTCCACCCATGTCTTCCCCTCCTCTCTCCATTTCTCTCTGTCCTATCCAACAACGACTACAACAATAAAACAAGGGCAAAAAAAAAAAAGAATAAATAAATATTAAAAATATATTTTAAAAAAAGAGGAAATGGGGAGACAGAGAGCAAGAGAGATACCTGAATCAATGCTTCCACCATTCAGGTGAGGATGTGGGGCTTGAACTTCTGTCTTTGCTCCTGAGTGTACGTGTGCTCAACCAGTATGCACCACCTGTCCCCAATTATTGAGAGCTTTCGATGGTGAATTATTTTTAAAAATTCTTCTCAGTTAATTACAGTATCTTATTCATGTGAGCATTATCTGTTTTTGTCGGTGCTTCACAGTTCTGAGCTTACTTCTTTCAGAGATAAAGAGAAAAAGACACCAAGGCACTGGAGAGAGGACTCCAGCCTGGATCTGTGCCCTGCAATGAACACACTCTCCACATGAGCTAAAACTAGCCTACTTCTCAGTTTTGTTTGACTGGTCGCTTGTAATTGCCATACTGTGAATACCTTCATTCCTGATAAAGCAAGAAATTTTCGATTTTATCAGAGGCCTTTTGGATATTGTATTAGGAAACTTAATTACATTAAGATATTTTATTTTTTGATTTTTTTAGAATTTTTATTTATTTATTTATTTATTTATTTATTTATTTAATTGGTAGAGGTAGCCAGAAATTGAGAGGGGAGGTGGTGATAGAAAGAGAGGAAGACAAAGAGACCCTACCTGCAACACTGCTTCACCACTCACAAAGCTTTCCCTCTGCAGGTGGGGACCGGTGTCTCAAACCTGGGTCCTCTCATGTTGCAACCTGTGCTCAACCAGGTGGACCCCCACCCGGTCCCTCATTCAGATCTTCTTTCTCAGCAGTGACCTGCTTCTGGGCTCGGTGTAATATATCTTCTGGCTCTTTATTGTGAAGTATGGTTGCAATTGAATTGTCCAAATCCTTGCAGTGCTTTCTTATTGGCTTCATCTATCTGCTACAGTCTCTGGCTTGACCTCTAATGGTGCTGTCTGCTGGGTTACACAGTGTAGTTCTGACCTATCTCCTGCAAGTGGAGGAAAATAATATGGGAAACATCAGCATGCTTGGTTCCTTACTTTCATGATAGGAAAACTGGAAGACATTGGTGTGCGTCTATCAGACCACTAGCTAGAGACCCAGTGCTACTACCACTCAGACCACTAGCTAGAGACCCAGTGCTATTAGCAACTTGTTCTTCTGTGAAAAACACCAGTCCACCCCGCCTTGGATGTGAAAAGGGGGTGGGTTACCACTGCTTGGAGATGATATATATTTGCCTCCAGCGTTATTGCTGGGGCTCGGTGTCTGCACTATGAAGCCACTATTTCTGGTGGCCATTTTTTACTTTTTTATTTTTTTTGATAGGACAGAGAGAAATTGAAATTGAGAGGAAGTGTGAAGATAGAGAGGGAGAAAGACAAACACCTGCAAACCTGTCAACCACTTGTGAAGCAAATTCCCTGCAGGTGAAGCTCCAACCAGGATTCTTGAACTTCATCTAGTATGCCACTCTCCCCTCCCCCAATATACACACACCTTCGCTTGGGTATTGTTGAGACTTTTCTTTCCTTAGTAAACTGGTCAAAGAGGCAGGTTCTGCTTATTTTATTGTTGAAGGTCTTTAGAGGACAAGCCAGGATTCACAGTAAAGAAAAAAAAAAAAAAAGAAAGAAAATTCTTTCATCATTGTTTTCATGATGTTTCCAGTCAGCTCCTTGTCACTGTAAATTTCTGAGTTATTTTAAAGCTGTCTTTTGGATTATATTAAGGGCATTCATTTGGATTTAGAATAGCAGAGGAGAAAAACTTGAAGCTGCACCATCTAATCCATCTAATTTGGGCAACTGGAAGTGTGCTGAAGAATGAAATAGAGCATGTGTGTATCCAGGTTACCTCACATACCAGCGAAATAGACAACCGTTGTTTGGTCAGACAGCTAATTATCATCAAAACTATTGCACGAAATAGTCAAAGGACAGAAAATTGAAGTTTATGGATAGAGGCTACCACCACAAAGTACAGTGTGGTGCTAGGGAGACAGCGTAATGGATCTGCAAAAAGACTTTCATGCCTGATTTCTGAGATCTCAGATTCAGTCTCCACCATCCAAAATCCAGAGCCGAGCAGTTCTCTGGTCTCCCCTGTACTTATGTCTTTCTATTTCTCTATCAGTAAACAAAGAAATAACTACTAAATCAAAAAAAGAATAATAATACAGTACAATACATTCTGTAGGTACGCATAACACTAAAAGACTTTGAAGATTTATGTATGCCTATAAATCAGGCAGATTAAGCAGTTAGCAACAAAATCAACATTTTAGGATTAGAAACCATGAATCTCCCATATTTATTAAAGTATGTGTATGTTTTAAGTCCTCAGGATTTTATATTTTGTACTACACTGAAGCAATATAATTCTGCGAACAGATAATTCATACAGGAAAGAGTGCATCTGGCAAAGTGTTAGGATGCCCTGGGTTCAAGTCAGGGCACTTCCTGGGAGAACCCTGGCAGAAGGTTAATAACTCCATGGATGGTGGAATGGCGCTACTGTCCCTTTCTTTCTTTCTTTCTTTCTTTCTTTCTTTTTTTCTTTCTTTCTTTCTTTCCCTGACTCAACCTAATTATAAAAAAGAAATGAACAAAAGGGCCCAAGAGAGAGGCTATCACATATAGGTAAGGCATCATATTAAAGAAAAGTGTTTTACCCAGTCCTACCTTAAGGATAAACATGTGAGTCTTTATTTTTTCTTATGTCTGGGTAGAAGGAAGATAGAAAGCTTAGACATCTAGGTTAAAAAAAAAAAAAGTAACAACCAAGCAAAAGCTTGTTAACAAATGTGTTGTTGAAAACTCTGTTGCTTGGTAGAAGGTTAGAACAATCATTTGGGGGGGGGATTGTAAGAAATACATTCAATTGGGGAATCGGGCAGTAGCGCAGCGGGTTAAGCGCAGGTGGCTCTAAGCTCATGGACTGACTAAGGATCCTGGTTCGAGCCTCAGGCTCCCCACCTTCAGGGGAGTCGCTTCACAGGCAGTGAAGCCAGTCTGCAGGAGTCTGTCTTTCTCTCCCCCTCTCTGTCTTCCCCTCCTCTGTCCATTTCTCTCTGTCCTATCCAACAATGATGACATCAATAACAACAGTAACTACAACAATAATAAAAAACAAGGGCAACAAAAAGGAAAATAAATAAATATATAAAAAAAGAAATACATTCAAGTATAAAATGAAAACATGTCAAAAAGTGCTTCTGTCTTCACTTTTTCAACTCAATTAGATAGTAAAATAAAAACGAAATGATACTGACTTATAATTTGATTAGCCGCCTTAGTCATCCTGATTTTTATGATAGTGTTATCTGGAATGTTTGACTATTAAATGAACACATGAAAGTACTGTTCATTGCTGATATACACTGTCTCTTAAAATAATTTGATTTATATCTACTTAGCTGTAGAATTTTGTCCTGTGAATAAATACGCAATATGACTTCCTCAAGTCCCGTGACTCTGGATATTTTTTTCTGTAAGACAAAGATTTGAATCATTATTTTCCTATCTTTTATATTAATATTTAATTACAATCAGCATCCTAATGCCCTAAAGGACCAGTCACCAGGAAATGAAGATGCTTTTTGTAGTATTTACTGGAACTTTTGGTTCCTGATGCTTAATGATTCATAGCATTTGCAGAACACAATATAATAAAAATCTCATATTCCTATAAGAAAAGGGTTAACTTGGAGCTCCAGTGGCGCAAACGGTTAGCGCGCGGTACTTACACAGAAAAGGGTTAACTTGTTTGTTTTCATTTTCCCCAAAATGAGATCTTAGAATTTGTGACAGATGATGGGTCAGAGGACTGCTATTCAAATCTGACATTTAAAGCACATCTTGGTTTAGAGCTGGGAATGGCTTTCATATCTTGACAAGATTGGTTATTTACAATCTGAGCTCTATCTTGGGATTCATAAGTTTGAAATCATTCTATATCTCCTTGAAATATTACATTTAGTTTCATGTTTCCTTCCAATTCACTCTGAGAACTGAATTACTTAGATTGATGTGGTAGAGTGGAGTGAAAATGGCGTTTGAATTCGAGACAACATTTGCATTCTAACTTCACCACATAGCAACTGTATGTTCTTGTCAAAGTTTTTTTTTTTTAATTTCTAAAGTTTTTATTTATTTATTAATGAGAAAGGAGAGAGAGAAAGAACCAGACATCACTATGCCACATGTGCTGCCGGGGATTGAACTGAGGACCTCATGCTTGAGAGTCCAAAGCCTTAGCCACTGCGCCACCTCCCGGACCACCTTGTCAAAGCTTTTAACCTCTCTGAGTTTTACACCTCTGGCTGGAAAATGAAGGATACAAGTTATTTCCATTCCTATGCGTTTGTTGATAGGAATACACTAAATTGTTGTATTATTGTCTGTGTTTTTAAAACCATCTTTTTATGAACTCTCAATTATCAGAAACTCAGCTTAATTAAAGAGGCACCATGCTACCATGAAACTTGAAGGTCACTTAGAACGCAGTATATCAGAGTTAGTCTTGCCATTTATGACTTATTTACCAATCTTGGATTTGCAATAGCCCAGAACCGTTTCCCTGAGAGGGAAGAAGTCCAGATCAGAGCTCCAGTGGTGCAATGGGGAGTGCGCGGTACTTATACAGAAGCCCAGCTCAGTTGCTGCCTTGATTCCCTTCTTGGTTTTGACATTTCTTTCTTTCTTTTTTTTTTTGTAATAAAAATTATTCATATATTAAGTAATAAGAGAGAGAGAAGCAGAGAGAGAGAAAGAGGGGGGGCTGGGTGCTGGTAAACCTGGCTGCATGCACATGTTATAATGCACAAGGACCTGGGTTCAAGCCTCCAGTCCCCACCTGCAGGGGGGAAAGCTTCATGAGTGGTAAAAACAGGTATACAGGCATCTTTCTGTCTCTCTCCCTCTCTATCTCACCATTCCTTCTTGGTTTCTGACTGTCTCTATCCAATAAATAAATAAAGATAATAATAATAATAAAAGAAAAATAAAGAAAAAAAAAGAGTTGCGGCATCATCTAAGTTCATTTCCCATGTCTACGCTCTACCGGACCTGCCAATATACGCGGTTATCTTCGCCCACCCTGTCCAACGCTTGACGTCTCGTCACCCAATCTGGTCCCCTACACCTACACTGAACTTCTCTGTTCGAGACTCTTGGAAACAGAGTTGGCAGTCAGCTGAGGTAAAGAACAAACACCTCATCACAGACCCCTGCAAGCGTCAACCCGGCTTTGACCTAGCACGTTATGATTGGGCCCTCCTCAATCGCTATCGAACAGGCCATGGCCGGTGTGCCGCTTTGTTCCATCGCTGGGGAGCCAGAGATGACCCGAACTGCCCCTGCGGCTCCAGACAGACTATGACCCACATAGTCAACGACTGCCACCTCTCCAGATTCAAAGGAGGTCTTGAAACTTTACATCAGGCTCAACCTGACGCTGTTGACTGGCTACAGAAAAAGGGCAAACATGCAATGTTGGGAATCAAACTCACTATCTCATGCTTGAGAGTCCAGTGTCCTGTCTACTAGACCACTTTTTGGTCCAGGAAGATTAGGGATTTTTTTTTTTTAATATTGACTGTGAATTTAAGATTTGAAGCATGACTCTTTGGTCTTTTGTACTTATTTACTTTTTTTTTTTTTTATAGAGTGAAGGAGAAGTTGAGAAAAAAGGGATGATAGAAAGGGAAAGAGAGAGAGGAACACTTGCGGCACTGTTGCACCATTTGTGAAGCTTCCCCTCCCTCCGTAGGTGGGGACATGCATTGTGAATCCGGGTCCTAGGACAGGGCAGCCTGTGCTCTGTGCTGCTTGTACCACAATCTGGCCCTCCTCTGGCATTGATCACTATTTCCTGCTCAAATTTTGCTTTGTCTCTTTGTCAAAGTTTAATGCCTTATTATATCTCTAGCAAACCTCGTTGGAAAGGGGGCAGGAGGTGGGGTTCAAAATAAGGCAAAAAAGGTAATGCCTGCTAGGATTGTTGGATCTATTTGAATAAAACTCAAACTGAGAGTTGACTTGTTTCAGGAAAATATTAGTGACACGATGAAGAATGTCAGAAATTCAAGTTCCTTTCTGGAGAATGTTAGAATATGTTCTTTAGTAGTTTCTTTAGTAGTAATTTATGGAAATGTAACTTCCCTGATGAAAGACAGGTATTTCATTCATACATAAATTCATAACCAGAGTCACTTCACCAAAGTGGATTATAATTGGGGCCTTTTGGTGTATTTGGCAGAGCACACCCATTGCCATATCAAAGGCCCCAGGTTCAAGCCCATGGTTCTCATCTGAGGGGATTGGGGATAACGTTCAAAAGCCATGCAACAGTGCCTTATGTGTTTCTCTTTTTTCTCTCTATAATCTCCATTCCTCTGTGTTTCTATCAATGGAAGAAGTAAAGAAAGGTGGGGTGAGGGGAGGGCGTCCACCCTGGTGGATTCATTGTGCTGGCATCCAGTTCAACTAATACCCACATGGACAGTAAACTAACAGAAAAGGAGGAGAAGGAGGAAGAGGAGGAGAAGATTGCAGTTATTTTCAGGGGTTAAATCTTGAAGTATTGTATTGTATGATTGCTTTAGCTTACCAAGATACAAGAATATAGATCTACTAAGAAGGTATACATGATTCAATTTAGAGAAAACCACCTCACTGAAGTCTGAAAATGCTTATTTTAAAAAGAAGAGGGAGGTCTGTAGCCTGCTAAAATGTTATTACTTCTGCAAAGTAACTCTACCTTTCACACAGATCTTAGTAACATTGACCTCACATTTAACTTACTTCTTCACACATTTTCTCTGTCTTATTTTCTATTTGAAATTCACTTGCCCGGATATTTTCATACCTTGACTGAGATACTACTGCCGTCTCTACAGTTGCTTGAAACTCCAGGAGTTGACATGGAAGAGACACAGTTGTGTGCAGTGAATTGGGTGCACTAGGGAAGATGGGATAGTTACATGAGTCACTTCCTCAGTGAGCTAGAGATGTATTGCTAGGCAAATATGTCAGGGACTCACCTTCTTTCTTCATTTATGCAGTAAAGGAGTTAGGAGAGCTGGGGAGAAAGCAGAATGGTTATGCAAAATAGCTCATTACCTGAGCCACTGTCGTCCCAGATTCAAATCTCCAGTTCCAGTGCCACCAGAAGCCAGAGTTGAATAGTGCTCTGGAAAAAAAAAAAAAAAAAAAGTAAATAATAAAGAAGTTAGGCTGGATAGTTGAGGACATCCTTAAACATTTTAAAGAGAAGATGGTTCGCAACATACGATCAAATCGTAAGCAGTGAAATCACTCCGTGTGTTCAGTCCCTTCTCAGTGTTTTGTGTAATATATGTCCTTTTGTAATAAATGTATAATTTGTGCTTTCTGAATATTTTGCACGTACCTTTTTATTAGGTGGGACAACATCGTGAGGAGACAATATCAAACCCTAACTACCGGTATTAACAATTTAGATGTCAACAAGGCAAATATAGTGCCACGTTCTGGATCTTGAAACTTACATGGGGGAAATATAGGCTGGTAAACAATACAAACTAGACATTGATAATTAGAAGAAGGAAATGAATCAGTGCTTGAAGAAAAGACTTTGGCGAAGGTACTCATTATTAGTAAGTCAGATAGAGAGCTACTCTCATAGTCAGTGCTCCTGAAGGATACCCGATAGAGAGATAAATAAATAGCTAATAAAAACATATTAAAAGGAGCTAGTTACTTAAGATACAAGGACACAAGGCAGGGGGTGGGAGTGGAACTTGGACTCAGTGGAGTGTATTAAATCAAAACACAGATATTTAATGCTGGCTTGCTGTCACAAGATACTAATGTCTTTTTGTGATTAGGTTTCCTTGCTAAATTGTTCTAAAGTAAAGGTAAAACTAAATTACTATTGTAGTAAGCATATAAAAGCATCAGGCTGATAAGTACAAATAAAAATACTAGGAACTTTCAAGGCTTCTTGCAAAATCACTCAGATTTGTCAGAGACATGGGAGTTATGCTTTTTATTGATTGGTCTATACAGCTGTAAAAATTTTGAGCATTGGAGTTGCTAAATAATTTTTTAATTTTACTTACTTTCTCATAAAAATAAAAAATAGCCAATTGAAGATGAATAAAATCTTCTTTATCAGGGTAGAATGTATTCCATTGTACATACAAATACAAATAAATGTTGAGGTATTATAAGATTTTATTTTATGAGTCCTAAATTTAGTGAGTTAAGGTGATCACTAAAAAGAATAGTATCCAAAGCTTAAAGTGAAACTTTTCTCTTTTTTTCTTCTTGTATATTTGTTTATTTTACATTTTTATTAATGATTTAATCATAGCTTACAAGATAACAAAATGGCAGGGTGATCATTCCACAGGGTACCCACTACTGAATTTCTTCTTGCCCTCCCCATGCAGTGATACAGTTTAGCTACCCTTTCATTCATTCCTTTTTTTTCTTCTCTTTTTCTTTCCTTTCCTTTCTTTTCTCTTCCTTGCACTTTCTTTCCTTTCCTTTTCTTTCTTTCTTTCTTTTTTTTTACGAGAGCACTGCTCAACTCTGGTTTCTGGTGGTGTGGAGGATTGAAGAGCCTCAGGCATGAAAGTCTCTTTGCATAACTGTTATGCTATAACCCCACCCTCCTTTTCTTTTCATTTCTCTCTCCCTCTTTCTTCCTTTCTTCCTCTCTCTCTTTAATTCACTCTTTCTCTCTTTTAATCTGTGGGCATTTGGGTCACTTTCATTCTGTGGCTCCTGTGAATTATACAGCTATGAACATGAAGGTGTGCATATCTTCTTTGAATTAGTGTTCTTGCATCTTACAGATATGTGCCAGAAGTGGTATTGCTGGGTCATAGTGTTGTAGGATTCTCAGGCAGTGAGATGAAACACATGGAGGCTTTCAAACAGGAAGGAGCATTTATTATGCTGGAAGACCCAGGCACACTCCTGTCCAGGAAATTCTGGGTACTGAGGACCATGACTCTTGTCCTTGTATAGTTCTCAACTTTCCCATAGTAACTCATAGCAACAAGCTTAACTGGTTACTATTATTATTATTTTCTTTATGAAGAAAAGTACAGCTTTGTCTTGCTTAAGGGGGTTTGCTGTGAGACCCTTCTAGCAGTGGGATAGAGGCTTCACTGGTAGCTGGCCAAGGCCAAGTTGCCTACTTTTAGCAAAAATTCCCATCTGGGAAGGGGAGAGGGAAGGTTCTCTCTAACTTTGTTCTTTTTATTCAGCTTGAGAAATTAATTCTTAGCTTCTCTCTTGAGAAGCTAACCTTTGCTTGCCTCAACACAGTATTTCTATTTTCAGAAAGTTACTTTTCCAGCACCATGGTTTAATCCATAATTAATAAATACATGGTTATAAGTAAGGCATAGATTATGTTAAATTATCTTCATTTTCAGTGTATATCTATCTATCTATAATTTTTAAGTTTTGCATTTTTTCTTTAATGTTGATGAGGTAGAATCAGCTCTCAAGATAAATAAATCCGGGATATAATCTGAGAAAAGGGATGTACTTACACAAATTAAATTGTTAAAAATGTGCAAAGTGGCTTACTTGTTTACTGAGAAATTTAAGAAAGGTAACTTTTTAAAATTTAATATATAGCAAACATATTTGCTTTGTGAATCATATTTAGAGTCATGCTGGAAAATCTGCTGCCCACAATGAACTATTTCCTATGGATACATCTAAAGTAGGGAACAAGAGATGTTAGTTAGCATGTGGATTGTTTTAGAAAAGTTCATTTTGTGGTCCGGGAGGTGGCACAGTGATAAAGCTTTGGACTCTCAAGCATGAGGTGTTGAGTTCGATCCCTAGCAGAACATGTGCCAGAGTGATGTCTAGGTCTTTCTTTCTCCTCTTATCTTTCTCATTAATAAATAAATAAAATCTTAAAAAAAAGAAAAGTTCATTTCAAATGCACTTTACTTGAAAGTGTCTTGATTTCAGTGATTAAAGTGATTAAACTTTAATAACCAGTTATTAAAGTTGTTTTTCTACTTGCCAGTAAAATGATAAGAGACATAAGCCCAAAAGAAGGATGCACACCGAATGATCTCACTCAAGGGTTAAAACTTAAACAAGGACATGAAGTCAAAACAAAAAGTGGCACTTGGAATGAGCTCAATGTATTGCATCAAAGCAAAGGAGTCTGTCTGAAGGGGTGGTCAGGGGGGGCAGTGTCCTAGTGCATTGTGGTAGAAGCAAACCTAAGTTGGAGGTGAGAATGTTTTGTAGATGCTTACCTTGGGAGATGAGAAATCTAATAACAAAAAGACATTAGTGTCTTGTGACAGGTACCCAACATTAACTGCCTTGGTGTTAGACCAGAAACCATAAAATATTTATAAGAAGACATTGGCAGAGGAAAACTCTTTTTTCTTTTTTTTTTTAACTCAGGTTTTTCACTTCCATCCACACTGAGTAACTGATAAGTTTTAGGGGATGATGACCAGAGGGCTCTGAACTCCAATTCCACAGGACTTGATGAGAGAAGAGGGAAAAAGGAAGGACATGCTGAAGTAGCAATGTGTAGGTATGACTTAGAAAGGGAGAGAAGGTAGGCCATAGGAAAAATGGATATATATATTATATTATATTATATTATATTATATATATATATGGAGAGAGAAAGAGAGAGAGGGAGGAGAGGGAGAGACATTGAGAGGGAGAGAGAGGGAGAAAGAGAACAGTCAACCCATGTGTGTGTCCTTGGGAGAACTACTGCAGTTTCCAATGGAAAGGAAAGGGACACAGAACTTGGGTGGTGAAAGCAGTGTGGAATTATATACCTGTTATCTGATAATTTTGTATATCAATATTAAGTCACTAATAAAAAAAAGAAAGAAGTGGCCAACGGGAACATTGGATTCTGAATGTAGGCACAGAGTCCCAGCAATTACCCTGGTGGTGATAAAAAACAAACAAACAAAATTTGGATAGGTATAATTTAGGGAGCATGGAATATTTCAATGCCCCACTGTTAACATCTAGTAAACAGGACAGAAGTGAATAGTAGTAGAATCAAAGTGATTGTGATGAATACAAAAAAGGAACAGGTGGATAAGTGATTTAAGAGACATTAGAATTTGGTTCAGGTTCATATGTGGGACTGTTTTGGTGTTCTTCGCAAGGTGAAATGAGAGAAGTCAGAGATTTATTTATTTATTTCCCTATTTTTTTTTTTGTCTCCAGGGTTATCACTGGGGCTCAGTGCCTGCAATACAAAGAAATCCACTGTTCTTGAAGGCCATTTTCCCCATTTTTGTTGCCCTTGTTATTGGTAGTGCTATTATTGCTGTTGGATAGGACAGAGAGAAGTTGAGAGAGGAGAGGAAGATAGAAAGAGGGAGAGAAAGAAAGGCACCTGCAAATCTGCTTCACTGGCTTATGAAGAGACCCCCCTGCAGGTGGGGAGCCAGGGGGTCCAACCGGGACCCTTACACAGGTCGCAGCGCTCAGCGTGGCGTGTGCCTAACGTGCTGCCATCCGAGATTTATATAATAGTATTCAGAGCTTCCGATGCTTAGCTCTGCATGTTTCTTTCCAGAGTTGGCACAAACATTACGAGGGTCAAGTTCCACCTTCTCTAAATGTTTTGAAGTACTCATGAACTAGTCTTTACTTCCTAACAGGCGATAAGAGAAAACTCACAAGCAGATAACTCCCTAATGTATTTGTACAGACAGTGAAGCCTGAAGCATGCCAGTGGACATGTTTAAACATTTTTAAAATATGAACTTTTATTCCCATTTCCTAATAACATGTAAAGGAGTCTTATATGCAGAGAGAGTGACTTTCACGAGAAGTACTGGATTTGGTGTGTGAAGACAAGAATTTTAAACAACCTTCCTCTTTAGTAGCTCAATGTAGCTACACAATGGAATGCTTTTAGTTTCCTGGGCAGTCATAAGGAAAGTTCTTAGATCATGGTCTTCTTTTTGTTGATATATTTTTTAATTTTTTTAATTAAAAAAATTTTTTACCGTTTCTTTTTTTTTCTTTTTTATTTAAGAAAGGATTAATTAACAAAACCATAGGGTAGGAGGGGTACAACTCCACATAATTCCCACAACACAATATCCATATCCCATCCCCTCCCCTGATAGCTTTCCCATTCTCTATCCCTCTGGAAGCATGGACCCAGGGTCATTGTGGGTTGCAGAAGGTAGAAGGTCTGGCTTCTGTAATTGCTTCCCTGCTGAACATAGGTGTTGACTGGTCGGTCCATACTCCCAGTCTGCCTCTCTCTTTCCCTAGTAGGATGGGTCTCTGGGGAAGCAGAGCTCCAGGACACATTGGTGGGGTCTTCAGTCCAGGGAAGCCTGGCCAGCATCCTGGTGGCATCTGGAACCTGGTGACTGAAAAGAGAGTTAACATATGAAGCCAAACAAATTGTTGAGCAATCATGGACCCGAAGGTTGGAATAGTGGAGAGGAAGTGTTAGGAGGGGTACTCACTGCAAACTCTAGTGTACTTCTGATTTCAGGTATATATTTTGCAGTAGTTTATGGATACTATGGATACGTGTGAACATATGCTCTCTCTCACAGAAACTCGTGTATATCTAGGTTTTGGGACTTTGTTAGAAAGTGAACCACCTGAGATGGAATTAGAGTATACTATGAAAGGAAAGGTCTCACCCGAGTAATGAAGCTGAAGGGTTGTCATTCCACACGTGAAGTCTCTGGACACAGTCTGAAGTGAAGCATGTTGAGGTGGTAATCATTATGTTGGTTAGGTTGTGATCGGCAGATGCAAAATTATTTGATATGGATTGGGAGAAGCATACGGGAAAGTGGGTCCTATCTAAGAGTTCCAGGACTGTGGGAAGTAGGGGCTCTATAGTGGAGATGTGAGGTTCCTGCTGTCTTAGGGTTCAAAAAGACAATCGATAGTTAATGTTATCATCACATTTATTGGTAATTGGGTTAACTTTGAAAAGTCCTTTTGTTAGGGTTTGCTGTACAGTCAGTACCCAGTATCTTGTATATAGCTGTGCTATTGGTTGCTTCTGATCTACTTGGTCTAGGCTTTTGAGAGAGTCTGCATATCAAATACACAGCCTATATATTGAAAAGATTCAGCTTGTGTTTTGAAAAACTTCGAGACATACAATTAATTTTCCCCCTCTCGTATTAATTAACTAGTGATTTATATGACTACATTTTACTAGGAGTGTACATAAACACCATTCCAACCACCAAAAGACTGTGACCCATCCCTCCCACCCACTTCCACCCCCCACTGGCCCAGGAAGCTGCATGTCTACCCCTCACCACAGGGTTTTTACTTTGGTGCCCTACTTACAATTTGGTCAGGTCCTGCTTTTAGTTTCCCTTTCAGATCTTCTTAGTCAACTTCTGTTGATGAGTGGGATCATCCCATACTCATCTTTATCTTTCTGACTTAGCTCACTTAACATAATTCCTTCTAGCTCTGTCCAAGATGGGTCAGAGAAGGTGGGTTCATTGTTCTTGATAGCTGCATAGTATTCCATTGTGTATATATACCACAGCTTTCTCAGCCACTCATCTGTTGTTGGGCACCTGGGTTGCTTCCAGGTTTTAGCTATTATGAATTGTGCTGCTATGAACATAGGAGTACACACATCTTTTTGGTTTGGTGTTATGGAGTCCTTGGAGTATAACCCCAGGAGAGGAATTACTGGATTATATGGAAGGTCCATGTCTAGCCTTCTGAGAGTTTTCCAGACTGCTCTCCACAGAGGCTGTATAAATTTACATTCCCACCAGCAATGTAAAAGGGTTCCTCTGTCCACACAACCTCTCCAGAATTTGTTGCTGCTGTCCTTTTTGATGTATGCCATTCTTACAGGAGTGAGGTGGTATCTTAGTGTTGTCTTAATTTGCATTTCTCTGACAATCAGTGACCTAGAGAAGTTTTTCATATGTTTGTTAGCCTCTTGGATCTCCTCTGTAGTGAATGTTTTGTTCATATCCTCTGCCCATTTTTGGATGGGGGTCATTTGCTTTTTTGGTGCTAAGTTTGCGGAGCTCTTTATATATTTTGGTGATTAGTTTCTTGTCTGATGTATGACATGTGAAGATCTTCTCCCATTCTGTGAGGGGTCTCTTTGTTTAATAGTTTCTATGGATGTGCAGAAGCTTTTCAATTTGATGTAGTCCCATTGGTTTGTTTCTGCTTTAGTCTTCCATGCAATTGGGTTTGATTCATCAAAGATGTCCTTGAGGTGTAGGTGGGAAACTGTTTTACCAATGTTTTCCTCTAAGTATTTGATTGTTTCTGGTATGACATCTAGGTCTTTGATCCATTTGGAGTTGATTTTTGTTTCTGGTGAGATAAAGTGGTTCAATTTCATTCTTCTGCATGTTACAACCCAGTTTTCCCAGCACCATTTATTGAAGAGAGCCTCCTTTTTTCATTTAATCCTTTGGGCCTCCTTATCAAAGATTAGATGTCCATAGGTATGGGGATTTATTTCTCGGCTTTCAATTCTGTTCCACTGGTCTGTGTGCCTATTTTTGTTCCAGTACCATGATGTTTTGATGATGATGGCTTTATAATATAGTTTAAGGTCTGGGAGTGTGATGCTTCCATTTATGTTTCTTTTCCTTAAGATGGTTTTGGCAATTCTAGGTGTTTTCAGGTTCCAGATAAATGATTGTAGTGTTTGTTCTATTCTTTTAAAGAAGCTTGGTGGAACTTTTATGGGTATTGCATTAAATTTGTATATGGCTCTGGGGAGAACATTCATTTTGATGATATTTATTCTTCCAATCCATGAGCATGGGATGTCTTTCCATTTCTTGGTATCAGTTTCTATTTCCTTGAGTAGCGACTCACAGTTTTCAGTATACAAGTCTTTCACTTCTTTGGTCAACTTTATTCCTAGGCATTTGATTGATTTTGCTGAAACAGTAAAGGGGAGTGATTTCTGGATGTCTTCTTCTTCAGATTTAGTGTTTGCATAAAGAAATGCCACTGATTTTTGTACATTGATTTTGTAGCCTGATACCTTGCTATATTGCCTAATAACTTCCAGTAGTTTTCTGCTGGATTCTTTAGATTTTTCTTGTTGATATATTTTAAGACTTTATTTATTGTCACATTATTGGTGGTGGGTATAGATTTATAGTACAGTTGTTGACACAGGAATAGAATTACTCATCTCCCAGTGATAGATGTCTGTTAAACACTCTCACTCCCAACTCAGGTGCCCACTACCATCGTTCACCAAGACTCCAACGCCCCCTTCCAGTCCAACCCCTACGTGGCCTCCCTCCCCAGAGTCCTATGCTTTGGTGCAGTGCACTACACTCAAACCAATTTTCACTTGTGTTTTCCCTTTCTGTTCTTTCTCAAGTCCTAGCCTTTAAAGATCAGCCTTTAAAGTGTCAGGAAAGGGGGTTAAGTAGAGGTACTTGTAAAGTAGAATATAAAAAAAATATTAAATCAATCCTGAGACATTGTTCTGTTCAGAGGTCTCCAAACAATGACTGCTTGTTCAATAGACAAAGAATAGTGGAGAATGTGTGGGTATAGTCGCTAGTGAGAAGCTTCTAAACTTTAAACTTTTTACTTGAAAATGTTATGTCTCCGAAAAAATAAAGGAATTCGTATCTGTATTCACAGCTGCCTACTTATCAATAAGTCATTAGTATCAGCAGTCCTAGTATATAGATTCTTATTTCAATCATTTATAAGAAAAATAATTATTACACTTTTAAAAGTGTATGTTAGTTCCCGAGGAATGTAAATTTTCATTTGAGAGTAGGAGTCAGACTTTTTTCCCTCTCTTTTCTATGTAAGACTTGTAAAACTGAGATAAAGAATACATTTATTAGGCGTAGGTTAGGGTACCCATGACAGAGCACACACATTACCATGCACAAGGACTTGGGTTCAAGCCCTGAGTCCCCACCTGTAGGGAGGAACTTCATGTGCAGTGGAACAGTGCTGTGGGTGTCTCTCTGCCTTAGTTCCTCTCAGTTTTCCTGTGTGATATCAAAGAATAATAAATATTTAATACATATATATATTTCTAAAATAGACTTTTCATAGATGTGCTAATATTTTAACCAAATTAAAATTAGTTGTGATTGCAAAGACATGAATTGATTGAATAATTCTGCGATTGACTTAAAAAGAAACATTTATTAATCAGTACCTACAAGTATTCTAATTTTTTTTTTTACTAGATGATTATTCAGTTCTGGTTAAATGTGATGCTAGGACTTCAGAGGCTCAGGCATGAAGGTCTTTCACATAACCATTCTGTTATCTGCCCTTCACAGGTTTAACTTATATTTAAATAACTATTAAATATGATGAATTAGTATTATTGCTGATTTTACCACTGTATCTTATGTTAATGCATTAGTGTCAACTCATACTTCTTATATATTTGGATATTTTAGTATCTGAATACATAGTTAAACTAAACCTGACTACAGCAAAGATTTCAGCTCTGTCACTTTCTAGGATATTAAAAAAAAAACCTTGATCAGCAGGACAAGAGGTGGTACACCTGGTTAAATGCACACACTACAGTGTGCAAGGACCCAGGTTCATTTTGTGTATATCTGTATAATGTTTTTAAAATTGAATTTCTTTCTTTCTTTTTTTTTTTTTTTTTTTTTTTTTTTGCTTCTAGGGTTATCGCTGGGGCTCAGTGCCTGCACCATGAATCCACTACTCCTGGAGGCCATTTTTTATCCCCTTTTGTTGCCCTTGTTTTTGTAGCCTTGCTGTGGTTATTATTGTTGTTGTTGTCATTCATTGTTGGATTTGACAAGAGAGAAATCGAGAGAGATGGGTAAGACAGAGAGGGGGAGAGAAAGGTAGACACCTGCAGACCTGCTTCACCACTTGTGAAGCAACTCCCCTGCAGGTGGGGAGCCAGTGGCTTGAACTGGGATCCTTACGCCGGTCCTTGCACTTTTTGCCAAGTGCGCTTAACCCACTGAACTACCCCATGGCCCCCTCTAATTGAATTTATATTATTCAACTGCAGCGTGTGGGGCTTCTTCTATTTGTAAATCATGATAATCATAATCTCCTTTAAATCTGATAAATATATTTTTAGATTTATTTCATGAGATAGAAAGAGGGAAGCTGGAGTATCAATCTGGCACATGTAGTGCTAAGGACTGCATTTGGGTCCCCAGGATCAATACATCCATGCTAGGCTTTTCTTCTCTTTCTCAATGAGACATAGTAGTTCAAGTGGAAACTTAAATGGGAGATAAGTTTCAAATTCATAAAGAAAATGACAAAGTTAAAGATAGGAAGAGAGACTAACACTGAGCTAGAAGAGGTAGATTATGTGCCAGACAGTATCCAAAACTTTTTACAAATGTTAGATAGTTTAGTTTAAAAGAAGTTCAACAGTTACATCTTATCACTCCCAATGTGGATGTTGAGAATAAAGCCAAGAAACTATTTTTTTTCAAAGTCACATCTTTAATAATCCATATTTCCATGATATCCAGCTCTAGAAATCTTTGTGCCACAGTGTGAATTATCAGTTGTCTATGGGATTTATTTTATAAAATACAATGTAGAGAAAGAAAAAAGAGGCATACTTTTTCTATACACTGAAGAGATCAAAGACAAAATAGAGGAAATCAAGGAAAGGCAAAAATGGAAAAAAAAATTGGGGGTGGGAAATATCAGTATTAAAAAATAAAAAAAAATTCCCATCCTGTGAAAATGAAGGGAAAAAAGTCCTCTTATATCAGCCACAGAAGCATCCGCATTCCACAGTCCTGCCAGAGACAACAGTGATCGTGTAGTTAGCTTCAGAGAGGCCTCATAAAGCTGAAAGGGTCACTTGTGTACAAGAAGAGAAATAAAAGGATAAGGCAGTACGTGCAAAGTGTTCAGACCTGCTTGATACTAAGAGGTCTAGCATGTTATTGTGGGAGCAAGTACTGAGATAACAATCATAACACTACTCTGAGTTTGTAGCACACTCCTTGCTTTTAGAACATAATACTCATCACACTCTACTCTGGAGAGCTGGCTCAGAAGGTAGAGTGCAGGATTTGTTGAATCATGACTAGACTCTATTTTCTACAGTAAACATTTAATGCAGCATCTTGAGATAATCTCTTTCCTAATTCCTGTGTGTCTCTGTATAGTAGCCCCATTTGTACTTAGGTAAAACGGAAAACGTGTTTAGCTACTGTCAAGAGCGATGTCAGGTGCCGACCTAAACCTAAATGAGTAGATATTGTTTTATGAAAAGAACTTATTTTGAGTTGTCTGGTGCTGCTGACAGGATAAAACAGCGACTGATAACTGGGAGATTTGTGTCACAGTGATAGGCCATTGTGATCCTCTTCCTTTTCTCTTGACCATAGAATATATGCACAGACATTCACTTGGCAGAACTAGAGACTCTCATTGAGTAGAAAATGTATTTATAGTATTGGATGGCCTCCCAAGGAATTTTATGAATGCTTACTTCCAACTAAAGAACACAAGGTAGAAACCACTGGCTTCTGAGACTGAAGCATGAAAAATAGCAGACTGGAAAGGCTGCAGGTCTCTTTCAAACCAGTTTCTAGAATTGCCTGTAACTAAATGTACTTAAGCTGTGGCAAGCAGACAGAGGCCCAGATATAAGGCTGTGGTGTGGGTTGAACTAGGTAGTATGCAGAAAGGGTTTAGCAGAGCCTGACACCCCATAGACAACTATTAACCATTTCTGAGGCTCAAGGTTTGCGTTCAAATGACAAATGATTAATTGCAGTACCATCTTTAAGCTCTTATCTCCCCAACCCCAGCTCCATGTCTCTTCTCACTATTCTGCTCACTTTTGTTGCTATTTTTAACCATTCGTTCTTTCTTTCCTTAAAAGCATTTTATTGGTGGTATATAAGTCTAGTCTATCTGGGTATAAGTATACTACATACAAAATTCTACACAATTTTAGAGAAAATAGTTCATTTTGTTTGTAAAATTTACATGATGTTTTTCAATTGCAAAAGGAAACACCCTTGCTCTTGTCTGGGATCCCTACCTTTTGTTCTGTTTACCAAACCCTTACATGAATTTTATATACTCTGGGTTCTGTTCTAAGTGTTTGTAAACATCCATTTTATTGATATCACTAGTTTCTAATGTTGAAAAAAAAAAAAAAGACACCACAGAATGGTAAGTGACATATCCAGTCAAATTCTATTTCAGTACTAATTGTTTTGCATATCTGAGTGCAGTTTAATTCATTGTAAGAGTCTTTGGATTGCAGGCATGGGGAGCCACAGGGGTTCTTTGTAGGTACCCTAGAGAAGCTTGTGTCCACCTCCAGTGTTTGTGAACTGCTGGAGCTCTCTATGGCAATAAATCATGTCACATTGGGCCTGACATGCTGTGTTTTTAGGAGCTCTGCGTGCTCAGAGAGCAAGGTGTATAAACAAATAGATTTATCTCGCATCAACACAATACATAGAAAAGAATTAATGGAAATGAAATCTCTGGCAGGCTTTGTGGTCAGATTGCCTGTTTAAGAGCTCAGACTCACAATAAAGCAGACACTGGAAAAGACGTGTCATCTCCTGGGTCAAAGACAGAGTAGAGACTTGCAACACATTTACAAGCTCAATAAATATGTGTGTGCATCATGTCAGTTGTTCAGCATTCCAGGAATAAACCCAAACTCAATTTCTCAAGCACTTTCTCAGCCATATCAGATTCCTATTTCCCCCAAGAACTTTTTTATACACAGTCTTGACAAAATTGCATTCCTGTAATAGAAAGCTCTGCAGTGACTTTCATCAAAACATGATTTTACTAAAAGTATATATATATATATATACACACACACACACATATACATACATATATATATATAACAACAGTTTTTCTTACAGACTTTTTTACTACTTAAGAATATTAGATCTATGAGAAAAAGGCAATATTTTCTGGTGATGTTATTGCTAAAGTATTTATATATTTAAAAAGGTGATACAGAGTGGTAATTGAGACTTTAGTGTCAGTCAGTAGTTGGAGACTTACTGAGTTCAATGCAAGGCTCTACAATTGTATAACCTGTGATACTGTTGGATTGCTTATGCTCTTATATCAACTGAACACTAGACTAAATATGACCACATAGAATCTTCCAAGGGCCAACAGAGTTATGGAATGTGAACAGTTTAACATGCTACTTGAAACATGTTTGAGGAGACAATTCTTTGCATTTGGCTTCTACACATTTTCTGAATGAGAAACTTTGACTTCCGTACTTCCTTGTCTAAACTGTAGACTAGGAATGTAATAAAGAGAGAATCATTGGTCATTGAGAGCGGCTCTTCCTTCAGGTGTGTGAAAGGAGTGTTTTGTTTTTTTTTCCCTGTTCAGAAAAAATAAAGATGATTCTTCTATTCTGGAAAAACAGATTCTGTCTGTTAGGAGTGTGGGAGCCGGTTCTCCTCTGTTCATTGGCCGACAGCTGCAGAGAAGGCAGGAGATGGACCACTCTGGGGGTCCTGGGGACACTGCTGAAGAGGGTGAGCATGTGGAGTAAACCACCACTGTGAGAGAGCTTCAGGGAGACATCTCATTTATTGAGTGTACAAGCAAGCAGATATACTCAAGGCTTAGGAAAAGGTTAAGGTAATTATTAAGCCGCACACACAATACAGGGCTAAGTCTTGACCTATCAGGTGTTTGTTCATTACTGGGAAGTTACCACATAAGGTCTGGTCATGAGCTCACCATGCATAGGCAGGCTCCTCTCTAAAGGTGAACCATGAGCACCCCAGGGCAGGGGGGAAGGGAGTAGCTAAGCAAAACCAGAGTATTTGCAGTGGGTTTTAATTGGCCATATGTACTAACTTATGGCCTTTGTTAAAAAATAACGAAGTATGTGCAAGAAAGTTCCTGGTCTGGAAAAGTCCATCCATCTTAAGACCATGGTGTTGATTGGGGACCTGCCTACTGCCCCTCCTGTGGGGAGGGGACCCGGAGTCAGCCCTCTCAGACTCTCATGGAGGTAATGGCCTGGATTTCCCAGACAGTGGCCCTTTCCCCACAAGGAGTTAGCTTTAAAAGATTAGGACTTTCTGAGTTGGGTGTCCTCTATGTATAAGCATGTGCAGTAGTTGTTTCTCATGGTCTCTGTGACACTTGGGGGATCACAAGGAGAATGGAGGTGAACATGAATGCAAGTCATGCTGTCTGCTAAGTTTTGAGTAGTGCTGCCTTTGTGGGTTTCTTTTGTTTTGCCACCAGGGTTATTGCTGGGATTGGTGCCTACCCAGCTTCACTATTCTCCTTTTTCATTCTTTTTTATAGAGGAAGGGAGTGAGGGAGGAAGGGGGGGTAAGAAATAGAGAGAAAAGGAAGAGGAAACAGAAGGAGAATCAGATATAGCACTGCTCCACCACTTTTCACCCCCCCTACTCCCTACCTCATCCCCCCAAACACACACATACATACACCCACATGCAGAGACTAGAGTCTGGAACCCTGGCCCTTCTGTATGGTAGGATGTGAGCTTCATGCATGTGAGCCATCACCCATCACTCCTACGAGTGTCATAATATGCCGCCATTTATAAACCCCCAAAGAGGTTAGCTTAGCTTATGAGCAGAGTTAAGATCTTTTAAACTCCTCAGACTTCTTTGAGATTATATCATTAAAACTCAAGTAAACATTTACTATTTAAAAAAAAATTATCTATAAAATGGAAATATTGACAAGACCATAGGATAAGAGGAGCACATTTCTACACATTGTCTACCACCAGAGCTCCAGAGCCAGTACTCTCCCTTGATAACTTCCCTATTCTTTTACCCTCTGGGAGTATGGACCCAGGATCATTGTGGGGTACAAAAGGTGGAAGGTCTGGCTTCTTAATTGCTTCTCCACTGAACATGGACATTGGCAAGTCGACCTATACTCCCAGCATGTCTCTCTCTTTCCCTAGTAGGGCAGGGCTCTGGGAAGGCGAGGCTCCAGGACACATGGTGGGATCATCTGCCCAAGGAAGTCAGGTTGGCATCATGGTAGCATCTGACTATTTTTTATTAGTGATTTAATAATTATTGACAAGATTGTGGGATAAGAGAGAGATAATTCCCACCACCAGAGTTCCATATCCCATCCCCTCCATTGAAAGCTTCCGTATTCTATATCCCTCTGGGAATATGGACCAATGATCTTTATGGGGAGCAGAAGGTGGAAGGACTGGCTTCTATAATTGCTTCTCAGCTGTACATGGGCACTGAAAGGTTGATCCACCCCTCTCTCCCATAGTGGGATAGGGCTCTGAGCAGATTGGGTTCTAGGACACAATTTTTAGGCTGTTTGTCCAGGGAAGGCAGGTTGGTGTCATGGTAGCATCTGCAACTTGGTGGCTTGAAAGCATTAAGATATGAAGCATAACAAATTATTTAATAATCGGGAACCTAAAGGCAAGAATATAGCAGATGAGATTTGGTGTCTTCATATTGGAAGAAGCTAAGAAGTCCATTTTAGGTATATTCCGAGGGGCCTATGACTTTACTAATTTTTGCCTAAGTCCAGCAGCTAACACACAGGTGGGCTAAAAGTATTGTCTGGGAAACTTGTGTCAGAATTGGCAATAAGACTAGAAAGCTGGATCAGGATAGAGAATAGGACCCAGATATGGGAAAAGTATATCAATATCATTAACTGTAAACCCCATCGATCTGACCTAGGGCCCGTATCTATTCATATTTAACACATGAGCTCATATTCCATGGTCATATCTAGAAACACTTTAGGCTGCACTCATTTCAGGATCAGTCTTCTTCGAGTGGCAGAGTGTGTTGACCCATACTCTTCAGAGATTGGGGGCAATTTCTACCACTATTGTCCTATGTTGAGGGCAAGGTCCTGTAGAGGCCCACAAGAGGGTTTATGATGTTGTTCCTGATGGAGATGAGTAGTGGTGGTGGGATCTGTTATAATTCTAGGCCCATCATACCTATGTGGGAAACCCAGGATTTCCTGAATCGGGCCCTGGATAATGGAGTGGCCTGGTAGTGACCAAAAGGGCCATCATTTAAGTTTGCTGGTCTTTTTCCCTTACCCCATTTTTTGTAGTCCTTACTTTATCTGACAAGGTTAGCCCTAGAGTGACTGAGAGAAGTGAAGTAGGAACTACATGAGTAGGGTACCTAGGTCTAAGTAGAAACTATTTGATTAAGTAAATTATGGTGTCTTTTTTTTTAGGTCTTTCTACTTGCACCGCACTTATTGAGTCACTACAAACTATTTTGCACTATTATTTTAAGGTATATATTTTCCCCTAACTTATGCATGCATGTGCACATGGGTTCTGTCTCATGGACCCTGGTCTATATCTAGGTTCTGTGGCTTTGTTAGGAAGTGCACCACCCAAAATGGAACTAAGGAATCTTATGAACTGGGAATGTTCTCACTAGAGTACTGGAGAGCTGAAGGGTTGACATTCTAGACCTGGTGTCTCTGGACACAGTCTAAAGTGAAACATGTTGAGGCGGTACCGATTGCATTGATTTGGTTGACATCAGCAGAGGCAGTCTCAAATGGCATGGACCAAGAGAAGCATGAAGAAAAAGGAGCAAAGCCCCACAGTTTTAGGACTGGGAGAAATATGCTAGTGTTATTGTTGCTGAAATTGCTCTTATTGTTATATAATCTAAAGAAGTCATAACACAGAAAATACCGAATAGGCACCCCAAAAAATTAAGACCCAAGTATGTCAGCTGAGTACAACCTTTGTATAATCTTTTTGTTTTTTTGTGCCTCCAAGGTTATTCATGGGGCTCGGTGTTGGTACTATGCATCCGCTGCTTCTAGTGACTTTTTTCACATTTCCTTGGATAGGACAGAGAGAAATTGAGAGGGGAGGGAAACGTAGAGAGGGAGAGAGAAATATAGACACCTGCAGACCTGCTTTGCTGCTCATAAAGTAATCCCCACCTGCAGGTAGGCAACCATGGACTCCAACCAGAATCCTTGCTTGGGTCCTTGTGCTTCATACTATGTCTATTTAACTCAGTGCACCACTGCCCAGGCCCCTATAATAATTCTTCTAGTGTTTTTTTGTCCCACTTTATGAATTACAGAATGCTTATAGTAATTATACTATGATCTGGATTTTAAACTTTTTTGAAAATATGGCCTTATTAATGAAAAAAATCCTACATTAAAATAAGTTGTTTTGTATTATTTTAAAATAATTAGATTTCTAGACACAAATTGGATATATGCTATATGTTACTTATATATTTCTTCTCTAAAATAAGTTAATAAAACTTAGAAACTGGTTCACTGATTTTCATTTTGGTAGCAATGGAAACTTGATGACATAGAAAGTCTTGTGTAGACACTTTACATAGTAAATCAAATCAATAAAATCATAACGGAGAGTGAGTTTTTATTAGCTATAATTTTGGAAGAATCATTCATTTATAAAAATGAGAATTTGGCTTTATATAAAAGACCAAACTTGTTCTTATGAATGAAAATGTTACTCTTCCATTAACACCAATCTCTTAAGTATAATTTTGCCTTGTATTTATAAAACAAGAAAACCTTGATTATCGTAGAGAGAGGTAATGCTGTTTGCTGAGTGTTCTAAGTCTACACTTAGCCAGCTCAGTATCCTTTTCAGTTACACAGGAAGGGCTGAAGCAGCTTTTTTCCAAGGTCAGCACAAACATAAGTGGACAATACAGTGAATTAACAGTTGGTTGGTTGTGTATTGGCTTGATCTAAAACATATATGACATTTTATACTTATTGTGGCTTTAAAAACTGTCCCCAAATAGTTCAGAAACGAAAAGATGTATTGAGTAGGTGTCTAGAACTTTTATAAATTTCAGCAAAATATAATTAAAAGCTCCCCCCCCATTTGTTTTGTTTTTGTTTTTACCAAGTACTGCTCAGCTCTGGTTTATGGTAGTGCAAGGGATTGAACCTGGGACTTTGGAGCCTCAGGCATGAGAGTCTGTTTGCCTACCATTATGCTATCTACCCCTGACCTCTCTCCCTCTTTATCTTCTAGAGCTTCCTCTCTCAAATTCTCTCTGTCTCATCCAACAGAAAATAAATATAAAAAAGATGAAATTCAGTAGGGGAGAAAAGGAGAGAATGTTGGCCAACATCAAGCACCAGAACCTTAGGGTACAGAGATAGTGTCAAAAGAGGAACATATCTCTGTGCAAACTGTTTATCTCATCAGCTAGAGCTAAGTAAACACACACACACACACACACACACACACACACACACACGTTAATCTGAGTTTCTTTTAATTTATGATTGAAAAGATATTGTTTTTATCTATTTGTTCATTCTATGAAAGTTGTGTTCTGTAGGATAAAAGTGTAAACCAAGACTAACAATGCCCCAAGAAAATAATTATGAAACTAAACACACTCTTCTCCTCTTGTCTAGCACATACTAGGACTTCTTCATGACTGCATCTCACTCTGGGGACACTGTAGCACTTGGTCCATAGCAAGGTTCCACAAGATTTGAACGATAGCTCCAGACAGTTGCCAGAAATTCTGCTGTCTAAACAATGAATATTTTACAAGCTAGTCTTCTGAAAAGAGTGTACTGTGATTGAAGAAGTACTTGAAGTATGCTTTCAAAATTTTTTAATAAGTGCTGAGCCCTTAATATTAAAATATACATATATATATATATATATATGACTTTATAGATCACCACATCTTGAGTTTATATCTTTTTTAGGTTTTTTATTATTTTTTATTTGTTTACTGGATAGAGGCATCCAGGAATCAAGGGGAAAGGGGGTGATAGAGAGGGAGATAGACATAGAAACACCAGTAATACTGCTTCACCACTCACAAAGATTTGCCCCTGCAGATGAGGAGCAGGGCTCGAACCCGGGTCCTTGCACACGTGCACTCAACTAGGTGTGCTACCACCCGGCCTCCTAGTTTATGTCTTACCCAGTTCAGTTCTCGAGCCCGGTAAAATTGCTGCTGATAAGTATAAGAAAGGAGGGAAAATACTCAGTTTTTTCATGATTACTCTATGAGAATGTTTTCTTAGATTTCTTCAGAATCCAAGTCTAGAATAAAATATTCTGTATATTTCTGTTGCATGTATGTAGTTGACGGTGCAGTACCAAAATGAACACAAAGTCAGCTCATATACAGTGATAGAAATATTTAAGGAAAACGGCCTTGATTGACATATACCAGAACTATCAGTCTATTAGTACTTCCTGACTGGCAGAAAAATAGCAACCTTTGTTTTGATACACACACTATCTCTGGGTCAGGAAATGAGACAATGAACAGAGAAAATGACTTATTTTCAGTCTATATTTCTTTTTTTTTTTTTTTTTTAATTTTTTATTTAAGAAAGGATTAGTGAACAAAAGCATAAGGTAGGAGGGGTACAACTCCACACAATTCCCAACACCCAATCCCCATAACCCACCCCCTCCCCTGATAGCTTTCCCATTCTCTATCCCTCTGGGAGCATGGACTCAGGGTCGTTGAGGGATGCAGAAGGTAGAAGGTCTGGCTTCTGTAATTGCTTCCCCGCTGAACATGGGCGTTGACTGGTCGGTCCATACCCCCAGTCTGCCTCTCTCTTTCCCTAGTAGGGTGTGACTCTGGGGAAGCTGAGCTCCAGGACACATTGGTGGGGTCTTCAATCCAGGGAAGCCTAGCCAGCATCCTGGTGGCATCTGGAACCTGGTGATTGAAAAGAGAGTTAACATATGAAGCCAAACAATTTGTTGAGCAATCATGGATCCCAAGCTTGGAATAGTGGAGAGGAAGTGTTAGGGAGGTACTCACTGCAAACTCTAGTGTAGTCCTGCTTTCAGGTATATATTTTGCAGTAGTTTATGGATACGTGTGCACATAAGCTCTCTCTCACAGAAACTGGTGTATATCTAGGTTATGGGACTTTGTTGGAAAGTGAACTACCTGAGATGAAATTAGAGTGTACTATTAAAGGAAAGGTCTCACCCGAGTAATGAAGCTGAAGGGTTGTCATTCCACACGTGAAGTCTCTGGATACATTCTGGGGTGAAGCATGTTGAGGTAGCAATCGTTGCTTTGGTTAGTTTGTGATCGGCAGATGCAATGTTGTTTGGTTTGGATTGGGAGATGCATACGGGAAAGTGGGCCCTATCCAAGGGTTCCAGGACTGGGGGAAGTAGGGGCTCTATAGTGAAGATGTGAGGTTCCTGCTGTCTTAGGGTTCAAAAAGACAATCGATAGTTAATATTATCATCACATTATTTGTTAATTGGGTTAACTTTGAAAAGTCCCTTTGTTATGGTTTCCTGGACAGTACCCAGTATCTTGTATATAGCTGTGCTATTGGAAGCTTCTAATCTACTTGGTCTAGGCTTTTGAGAGAGTCCGCATATCAAATACATAGCCTATATATTAAAAAGATTCAGTTTGTCTTTTGAGAAACTTTGAGACATACTATTGATTTCCCCCTCTGATATTAATTAACTACTGATTTATATGTCTACATTTTGCTAGGAGTGTACATAAACACCATTCCCACCACCAAAGGACTGTGACCCATCCCTCCCGCCCACTTCCACCCCCCACTGGCCCAGGAAGCTACATGCCTACCCCTCACCACTGGGTTTTTACTTTGGTGCCCTACTTACAATTTGATCAGGTCCTGCTTTTAGTTTCCCTTTCAGATCTTCTTAGTCAGCTTCTGTTGATGAGTGGGATCATCCCATACTCATCTTTATCTTTCTGACTTAATTCACTTAACATAATTCCTTCTAGCTCTGTCCAAGATGGGTCAGAGAAGGTGGGTTCATTGTTCTTGATAGCTGCATAGTATTCCATTGTGTATATATACCACAGCTTTCTCAGCCACTCATCTGTTGTTGGGCACCTGGGTTGCTTCCAGGTTTTAGCTATTATGAATTGTGCTGCTATGAACATAGGAGTACACACCTCTTTTTGGTTGGGTGTTATGGAGTCCTTGGGGTATAACCCCAGGAGAGGAATTATTGGGTCATATGGAAGGTCCATGTCTAGCCTTCTGAGAGTTTTCCAGACTGCTCTCCACAGAGGCTGTACCAATTTACATTCCCACCAGCAATGTAAAAGGGTTCCTCTGTCCCCACATCCTCTCCAGCATTTGTTGCTGCTGTCCTTTTTGATGTATGCCATTCTTACAGGAGTGAGGTGGTATCTTAGTGTTGTCTTGATTTGCATTTTTCTGATAATCAGTGACCTAGAGCAGTTTTTCATATGTTTGTTAGCCTTTTGGATCTCCTCTGTGGTGAATGTTTTGTTCATTTCCTCTGCCCATTTTTGGATGGGGTCATTTGCTTTTTTGCGGCTAAGTTTGCTGAGCTCTTTATATATTTTGGTGATTAGTTTCTTGTCTGATGTCTGGCATGTGAAGATCTTCTCCCATTCTGTGAGGGGTCTCTCTGTTTGTTTAATAGTTTCTTTGGATGTGCAGAAGCTTTTCAATTTGATGTAGTCCCATTGGTTTGTTTCTGCTTTGGTCTTCCTTGCAATTGGGTTTGATTCATCAAAGATGTCCTTGAGGTGTATGTGGGAAAGTGTTTTACCAATGTTTTCCTCTAAGTATTTGATTGTTTCTGGTCTGACATCTAGGTCTTTGATCCATTTGGAGTTGATTTTTGTTTCTGGTGAGATAAAGTGGTTCAATTTCATTCTTCTGCATGTTTCAACCCAGTTTTCCCAGCACCATTTATTGAAGAGAGCCTCCTTTTTCCATTTAATCCTTTGGGCCCCCTTATCAAAGATTAGATGCCCATAGGTGTTGGGATTTACTTCTGGGCTTTCAATTCTGTTCCACTGGTCTGTATGCCTATTTTTGTTCCAGTACCATGCTGTTTTGATGATGATGGCTTTATAATATAGTTTAAGGTCTGGGAGTGTGATGCCTCCATTTCTGTTTCTTTTCCTTAAGATGGTTTTGGCAATTCTAGGTGTTTTCAGGTTCCAGATAAATGATTGTAGCGTTTGTTCTATTCTCTTAAAGAAGCCTGGTGGAACTTTGATGGGTATTGCATTAAATTTGTATATAGCTCTGGGGAGAATATTCATTTTGATGATATTTATTCTTCCAATCCATGAGCATGGGATATCTTTCCATTTCTTGGTATCAGTTTCTATCTCCTTGAGTAGCGACTCATAGTTTTCAGTATACAAGTCTTTCACTTCTTTGGTCAACTTTATTCCTAGGTATTTGATTGATTTTGCTGAAACAGTAAATGGGAGTGATTTCTGGATGTCTTCTTCTTCAGATTTAGTGTTTGCATAAAGAAATGCCACTGATTTTTGTACATTGATTTTGTAGCCTGATACCTTGCTATATTGCCTAACAACTTCCAGTAATTTTCTACTGGATTCTTTAGGTCTTTCTATGTATACTATCATATCATCTGCAAATAGTGAGAGCTTGACTTCTTCCCTTCCAATCTGTATCCCTTTGATTTCTTTCTCTTGCCTGATTGCTATGGCAAGAACTTCCAATACTATGTTGAAGAGTAACGGTGACAGTGGACAGCCCTGTCTAGTCCCCGATCTGAGGGGGAATGCTTTCAGCTTCTCTCCATTGAGTATGATGTTGGCTGTAGGTTTGCTATATATAGACTCCACTATCTTGAGGAATTTCCCATCTATTCCCATTTTCTGTAGAGTTTTGAGCATGAATGGGTGTTGGATTTTGTCAAAGGCTTTCTCTGCATCTATTGAGATAATCATGTGGTTTTTGGCTTTGCTTTTATTGATGTGATGAATGACATTGATTGATTTACGGATGTTGAACCAGCCTTGCATTCCTGGGATGAATCCCACTTGGTCATGACGAACAATCTTTTTGATGTGTTGCTGTATCCGGTTGGCCAAGATCTTGTTTAATATTTTGGCATCTATGTTCATCAGAGATATTGGTCTGTAGTTTTCCTTTTTTGTTCTGTCCCTATCAGCTTTTGGTATCAGGGTGATGTTGGCTTCATAAAAGGTGGAAGGGAGTATTCCTGTTTCTTCAATCTTATGGAATAGCTTAAGAAGTATGGGTATTAACTGTTTCCTGAAAGTTTTGTAGAATTCATTTGTGAAGCCATCTGGTCCAGGACTTTTGTTGTTGGGGAGATTCTTAATAACGGTTTCAATTTCTTTGTCTGTGATTGGTGCATTTAGATTTTGTAGTTCTTCTTGGTTCAGTTTTGGAAGTGCATAGGTTTCTAGGAATTGTTCCATTTCTTCCAGATTCTCTAGCTTGGTGGCATATAGTTCTTTATAGAAGTTTCGCAGAATTCTCTGGATTTCTGTGGTGTCAGTTGTGATATCTCCTGCATCGTTTACAATTCTATTAATTTGAGTCTTCTCTCTTTTTTGTTTGGTGAGTCTGGCTAGGGGTTTGTCAATTTTGTTTAATCTTTCAAAGAACCAACATTTGGCTTCATTGATCTTTTGTATGGTTCTTTTATTTTCGATGTTGTTTATTTCTGCTCTAACTTTAGTGATTTCTGTCCTTCTGGTTGCTTTAGGGTTCCTTTGTTCCTCTTCCTCTAAGTCCTTGAGGTGTCTAGTAAGGTCGTTCATTTGGGCTTCTTCTTGGTGTTTAATATGTGATTGTATGGCTATAAGTTTCCCTCTCAGTACTGCTTTCGCTGTGTCCCAAATATTTTGATAGGTTGTGTCTTCATTTTCATTAGTTTCCAGGAACATTTGAATTTCCTGTTTGAGTGAGTCTCTGACCCAGTGGTTCTTAAGGAGCATGTTGTTTAGTTTCCAAATTCTATGTCTTTTAATAATTTTCCGTTTGTTGTTAAAAGTTAGTTTTACTCCACTGTGGTCTGAGAAGATACTTGGGATGATTTCAATGCTCTTGAATTTATTGATGCTGTCTTTGTGGCCTAACATGTGGTCTATCCTTGAGTATGTGTTATGTGGATTTGAAAAGAAGGTGTATTCCAGTTTTTTGGGGTGGAGGAGTCTGAAAATGTCCAAGAGGTCTAGTCTGTCAATCTCTTCATTCAATTCTCTTGTATCTTTATTGGTTCTCTGCTTTGTTGATCTGTCTAAGTGTGAGAGTGGGGTATTGAAGTCTCCCACTATTATTGTATTACTATTGATGTATTTTTGAAATTCTTTCAGTTGGTTTTTAATGTATTTAGATGGTCCCTCGTTGGGTGCATAGATGTTAATAATTGTTAAGTCTTCTTGGCTGATTGATCCTCTAATCATTATGTAATGTCCTTGCCTATCTTTTATTACTTTATTTAATTTAAAATCTATCGTGTCTGAGATGAGAATGGCTGTTCCTGCCCTTTTTTGTGGACCGTTAGCCTGTATGATAGTTTTCCATCCTTTCACTTTAAGTCTGTGTTTATCTTGTTGTGACAGATGGGATTCTTGCAAGCAGCATATGGTTGGGTTATGTTTTCTGATCCATCCCCCCACCCTGTGCCTTTTGATGGGTGAGTTTAAGCCATTGACATTTATTGATATTATGGATTTAATGTATTGTAGTGCCATTGTTCTAAAAAACGATTTGTTTACTCTGATATATTACAAGTATTATAGTGATGTTCTTGTTTATAAGAGGTCTTTTAGTACCTCTTTCAGGGCCGGCTTGGTGATAGTTGCCTCCTTTAACTGTTGTTTGTCTAAGAAGGTTTTGATCCCTCCGTCTAGCTTGAATGAAAGTCTAGCAGGATATATTATCCTTGGTTGAAACCCTTTTTCATTCAGGGCTCGATAGATATCTTGCCACTCCCTTCTGGCTTTTAGAGTTTGAGTGGAGAAATCTGCAGAAAGTCTTATGGGTTTTCCCCTGTATGTGACTTTTTGTTTCTCTCTTGCAGCCTTTAGGATCCTTTCTTTATCCTTACTTCTTCTCATTGTGACTATGATGTGTCTTGGTGTTTTCAGGTCTGGGTTGATTCTGTTTGGTACTCTCTGGGCCTCTTGCACCTTGATATCCTTTCTGTTATTCAGGTCTGGGAAATTTTCTTGTATTATTTCCTCTAGAATGTTTGCTTCCCCTTCCTCTCTTTCTTCCTCTGGCAGGCCAATTATACGAATGTTACTTCTTTTGAGATCATCCCATATGTCTCTGTTGTTGTTTTCAGTGTCTCTCAATCTCTTTTTAAGCTCTTTCACCTCTTTCTTAGTTTTCTCTAACTCATCCTCTGTCTGACTAATTCTGTTTTCTGCTTCTGTTAGTCTGCTTTCCCTTGCCTCAGCTTCTTTCTTCATTACAGCTATTTCAGCTTTCAGTTCTCTAATTGTCTCAAGATAATCAGTATTTTCCTTGGGTGTCTCAACTGTTGTTTCCCTAATACTGCCATTCCTTTCCTCCAATGTTGTTTTCATTTCTGTGATTAATAAGTTTATTATTGCTTGCATACTTTTCCTATCTATGGTTACTTCTGACTGATTTATGGTTTCTTCTGGGCTCTTGTCTTCATTCATTGGGGTAGCAGTTTTATTTGTTTTTAATCTACCCATTTTTTTTATTTATGTGTTTCTCTCTTTTTTTTTTTTAATGCTCTGTTGTTCCTCAGTTGTTGTGTTTTGAGCACAAGTAACACTGTACTAAATACCTTTATGACAATTGCACTCACCAACCTCCGGAATTACAGTAGCAACTGAAGTAAGTATTGAAGGAGTTTAATCATTACCAGTTAGCCAAACAATTTCTCCAGTCCGTGAAAAAATAGTAACCAAATCCCAGTGAAGAAAGAGAAAAGAAAGAGAGGATAGCAAGAATAGACAGTTATGAAAATCTACTATCCAGTGTATATTCTAGGGTAACAAGAGTGTAAAGGGAACTAGAGCAGAGATACACACATAGAGAGTCCACTCTGGGTCAGATTTCTTCCCCAAAGTAATTCACAAATTCAGAAAGGCAAAGAAGAAAGAAGTGTATGACAAGATAAAAAAATAATAATAATAATAAAAAATAAAAAAAAGAGATAGAGAGAGATAAGAGAGAGAAAAGGGAGAATATAAGAAGAATGGTTGTAATTAAAGAGCAGTGCGAGGAACTTCCCAAATGTGTTATCAGTGAGTTTAAAAAAAAACAAAAAAAAAACCCTGTTTGGTGGTATGGGGTATCCTGCTAGTAGCTGGTCCCAGGCACTGCTTATGGTGGGGGGGGGGGGGAGCGGCGGGAAGGATGTATGCTTGAAAATTAAAAGGAAGAAAAAAGAATTTTTTTCCCCTACTCTAATTCTTAACCCAAATTAAGTTATAGACAGCTTTTTGGTATGACTGCTGTGGCCCCTTATTGGCTGGCCTGCTAAAGGCAGAAAATCCTATTGTTTACACGAGATGTGTCCGGAGCTCAAAGGCTAGCCACTTCTCCTTTGTCCGCCATCTTCCGGGAAACCCCCCCCTCCAGACTTTTTTAAAGGATTTCTCAAAAATGAAAACTAGCTCCAAATCCTTTGATCCAATGAGAGCTATACTCAAGAAGTCTTTGGATCTGCTCTCAGGGTCACGGTGGACCCTGGATTCTCCCAAGAGGAAGCCCCCGAGCTAAAGTGCTCTCTCCGGGTCCTCTGCCCGCCGCGCTCTGCAACCGGCGGAGGAGCCGCCTTCCTGGGCGGGCGGAGGACAATGCCCGGCGCACTCTCCTTGCCCGGCGCCCTGGGAATTCTGGAGCCCCGCTAGTCCGTGTCACCTTTACTCTAATTCTTAACCCAAATTAAATTGTACCCACTCTTTGGTGTCACCCCTTATTAACTGGCCTGCTAAAGGCAGAAAATCCTACCGTTGCCGACGATGCCGTCAGAGCGCTCGCTGCCAGCAACTTCTCAGGCCGCCATCTTCCCCCACCAATCTCAGTCTATATTTCTTATACAAGTTGGCTTGTGGCGGGTTACTTGTAGTTCCCAAGGCAGGAACAATGAAAGATTTCTTTAGACTTTAGCTTTTAGCTTGAATTTACAAGACCCAGAGTGACTCACACTTGCACTTCTGAAGATGGCTGTGAGTCCTATGGCCTTCTCTTGCTTTCTCTACCAAACTTAGTGCAGAGCAGTGGCATTTCTGCAAAGTACCTGGGTGGGGGGGCGTGTAGGAAAATAAGGTGAATCTTACAAATCACTTACAAAATTAGGTCACAGATGTGGCACTAGAACCTGGATAATGGAACTGCTTTGTCATGTATGCAACTTGGGTACCAGTCCTTTCTCCACAAGTCTAGAGGAAGCTTTGGCACTGTGATATTTTTTCCTTTATCCTCCTTCTTATCTCTTTATGTACGTTCATCTTAGCCATTCCTAATAGTTCCGGGGAGACATAAATGCCCCTTTTTGGGATAAGATTTTTGACTCCTTAATAACATTGATATATTCTTCAGTGTAAAAATGGCAAAATAAATGTTTCAAAGGCCAGTCAAATTAAACACAAGGAGTCTGAACAAATTCTTAAAGTTGAAAGAACAATTCCTATGTAGAGAGTAAAATTAAAAGTAAATTCACTAAAGCACTTAGCATCTCAGTGATTTTACATTTTTCTGTCATAAGCTGACAAGGATCATGTTAACAACAGCAAAGGAAGAAACTTGGGTTGATTTTTATGTCAAAAACATAGATCTGACAGGACCAAAGGTATAATATTAAGCTGTGGGATAGTATCTCGGATGCTTATCTGATAGGCTTGATATTATAATATCCTCAAAATTCCTCCACTGGAAAAAACAATTGAAGTTCCTATATTTACCATCGGTGACCATTTCCATCATTTTTAATTGTCCAGTTTTACCATAAACCCAAGCTCACTTAACCATATCATAGCCTGATGAAGAAATGTGCTCACCCTGCTTCAGAAGGCCAAGTCAAGCTGAACACACAGAAAACATGACTTGAACAAGAAATACCTTTGCTTCTAGCCCTCTATTGAAGTGCTTTGTATTGACAGTGGAATTTTAGAAGAATAGGGCTAATCACTCACTGAAATAAATGTGTTCTCTTTGCACATCGGTGTTAGATGTGACACAGGTCACTGAACTCAAACTATTCATTTGTGAGAACATATTTGTTCATCAACACTCTGTTTACCAAATCCTTTTACTGTAGCATTCTTTAACATGGTCTGACATTGGTATTATCAAAAAGAAAAAGAAAAATCAAAGGAAAAATATGAGATAATCATTCTAGCCCAATACTTTTTAATTTAATTTAATTTTTTAACAGAACACTGGTCAGCTCTGGCTTATACTAGTACGAGGGCTTGAACCTGGGACTTTGGAGCCTCAGGCATGAGAGTCTGTTTGCATAACCATTATGCTATCTACCTTCCACCCTAGCCTAGTACTTCTCAATGGTTTTAGTTTTAGGATCAATTTATATTTAAGAAACATATGTACTGGGCTAGAAAATGGTGTACAGAGTTTTCATTCCTGAGACTCCTGGTTCTATCTTCAGAAGCACATGTACTACAGTGTTGCTCTGGTTTCCCTGTCAGGTGAAACTCTTTTCTATATAGATGAATTAAAAATAGACTATCTGGGGAGTCGGGCTGTAGCACAGCGGGTTAAGCACAGGTGCAAAGCATAAGGACCTGCTTAAGGATCCCAGTTCGAGCCCCCGGCTCCCCACCTGCAGGGGAGTTACTTCACAAGTGGTAAAGCAGGTCTGCAGGTGTCTATGTTTCTCTTCCCCTCCTCTCTCCATTTCTCTCTGTCCTATCCAACAACAACGACATCAGTAATGACTACAACAATAAAACAGAAAGAGCAACAAAAAGGAATAAATAAATATTTTTTTAAAAAGCAAAGAAAAACAAATTTAAAAAAATCACGTTAAAATAGACTATCTGATATATATATATATATATATGTATAATTATTTAGGATGGGGCAGAAAGAAGTTGAGAGAGAAGGATGAGATAGAGATAGAGAAAGAGAGGCACCTACAGTATTCCTCAACACAAGTGAATTCTAACCCTCTCTTCTAGAAGGTTGGAGCACACCCAGTAGCTAGAACATGTTTTTTTTTAAATATATATATATTTATTTATTTATTTTTCCTTTTGTTGCCCTTGTTGTTTTTATTGTTGTTGTAGTTATTATTGTTGTTGATGTTGTCTTTGTTAGATAGGACAGAAAGAAATGTAGAGAGGAAGGGAAGACAGGGGGAGAGAAAGATAGACACCTGCAGACTTGCTTCACTTCCTGTCCTTGAGCTTCGCGACGGTTGTACTTAACCTGCTGGCTACCGCCCTGACTCCTCCTAGATAGAACATGTTACCGTGTGCAAGGATCTAGGTTCAAGCCCCCAGTCTCCACCAAAAGTTTCAGAAGTGTAGTAGTGGAGTAGTGTTTCAGGTATTTCTCTCTCTGTGTCTCTACCCCTCTAACTCTCCCTGTCTCTTTTACCAAACAAAAGGGGGAATTAAGTGTAAGAAGAAAAAAAAAAAAACAGCCATTTCCTGGGCAGATGACCTCGTCAATGTGTCCATAACATGTCATCTTTCTTGAGCTTTACCCTACGAGGGGATGATAGAGATAGGATTGGGGTATGGGTTAACCTGCCAATTCCCATGTTCAGTGGAAAAGCAATTACAGAAGCCAGATGCCCCAGATTCTGCACCCCTTAAAGATCTTGGGTTCATAGTCCCATGGGGGAAAATGATAGGAGAAGATAACGAAAGAGTTCTGAACTCCAGTTCCACTGGGACCTGAAACGTTTGTTACCAGGAATCACTGAAAAGGAAGTGAGTCTGGAAAATATCAGAGGAAAGCAGACACTGTTGCACTGACCTAAAAAAGAAAAAGAAAGGAGAGTCAGGAGTTAGTGCAATGGGTTAAGTGCGCGTGGCACAAAGCACAAGGACTGGCATAAGGATCCTGGTTTGAGCCCCCCGGCTCCCCACCTGCAGGGGAGTCGCTTCACAGGGCTGCAGGTGTCTTATCTTTCTCTCCTCCCTCTGTCTTCCCCTCCTTTCTCTATTTCTCTCTATCCTATCCAATGACAACATCTAGAACAACAATAATAACTACAACAACAATAAAAAAAAAAAGGGCAACAAAAGGGAAAATAAATAAATAAATAAATACTTTAAAAATTAAAAAAAAAAAAGAAAAAAAGGAAGGACACTTGGAAGTCGTAATAGTCATAAGTGTAACTCATAAAGGAAGTAAAGGTAGGGCCCTAGAAGTGAATACGAGTGGATAGAATATATGAAGAGAGAGAGAGAGATAAATGAAGAAGTAGATATAGATATATAGTCCACCTATAACTGCTGTGACCAAGGGAGAACAATTGAAGTTTTTGCTGGAGGTGGATGGGTACACCAAACTCTGGTGGTAGGACTAGTTTGGAATTATACTCCTATTATCTCATAATTTTGTAGAATACTAAACCACTGATACAAAAAAATTGAAATGATGTTCATCAGTACTGGAGTTGGATTTGAACTTGCATTATGTGCATTATATAGCAGGCACTGTTCAGATGAGCTATTTTGCCAGTACAGAATTTCTGTGAGAAATTCATTAACGTTTTTCTATCAACATAATTTGTAAAGTTATTTCACTAATTTATTAAGGAAAAAACTTATGTAGGGGGTCGAGTGGTGGCACACCTGGTTGAGTGTACATGTTACAGTGCACAATGACTCAGGTTCAAGCCCCGGATCCCCACCTGCAGGAGGGAAAGCTTCATGAGTGGTGAAGCAGGGCTCTAGGTGTTTCTCTTCCTCTTTATCTCTCTCTCCCTTCTCGATTTCTGACGGTCTCTGTCCAATGAATAAGTAAAGATAATATTTAAAAACATAATAACTCATGGGACCCAGTGCTGGCGCACCTGGTTGAGCGCACATGTTACAGTGCTCAAGGACCCAGGTTTGAGCCCCCGGTCCCCACCTGCAGGGGGAAAGCTTTGCAAGTGGTGAAGCAGGGCTGCAGGTATCTCTCTTTCTCTCTCCCTCTCTATCTCCCCTATCCTCTCGATTTCTGGCTGTCTCTATTCAATAAGTAAAGATAATAAAAAAAATTTTAAAAACTCATGTAGGTTTTAATTTTAATTATCTTCTCATTATAATTGTGGTTACCTGTTTTACAGAAGATTTTGCATTTCCACTGTAGTTAAAACATTATTTTCTTTTGCAGTTTTATATTGAAATTTCAATTCTTATTTAGGACTTCTGTGAATTTTATTTAATACAATTAACAATTTGTCTGTGACATGAATTGTAGATGTTTCTCCAGTTTGACTTTGCGTGTTGTTTCTGTCATTTTATACATTTGTATTTATCAATATTTTCATCTGTGTCTTGAATACTATTCCTACTATATTTTTCTTCAGTTTTCTTTATGTTTCTAATCGCAAACTTCTCCCATGGGGCTTCTCAGGTGCTTTTTTAATGTATGTCTAAATTTTTAGTCTCTATAGAATATATTGTTATTATGTTTGAGGTAGTAATCTCATTTTTTTCTAGAAGACAAACCAATTGCAACAATACCACTTTTAAGTGATTTATATTTTCCCTACTGCTTTGAACTATTTTAATCTTGTACTGAATTCCCTGGTGTGTGTGTGTGTGTGTGTGTTCACTTGTTCTTTTCTCCTAAATTTCAGGAATAAGAAAGGTTGTGTTTCTTAAGCTTGTTTTGTATCCATCATCTGGGAAAGAATGTCTTGTCTGATATATTCATTTTTTCCATGTTATTAGAAATAAAGCATTGTGTTGCAAACTTCCAGGATTCCAGGGTTATAATTTCAAACCTATATGTGGTGTGTTTCAATACCATACTTTCCACCAAAATTCTGTACCCTTTGTCCCATAATATATGCCACAGTTCTCACAAAGTCCAAAAGATAATTTGGTTATTATTTCTTTTGCCATTTTTTTCATTTGCTTTAGTCCTCAGTATTCATATATAAACAAAACCATCAGTCTGTAGTCTTTTACTTCTTTATTTATTTCACATAACATAATCACTTGTGGTTCCATCCATTTTTTATTCCAAATGATAATAATCTAATATTTACTGATTGAAGGGTAGTATTCCATACAATGTCTATGCCCTGTAACTTGTTTTAATTGATTTAATAATAGTCAACAAGACCATAGGATAAGAGGGGAACAATTCCCAACACCAGAGTTCCATATCACATCCTTTCCATTGGAAAGCTTCCCTATTCTTTACCCCTATGGGAGTATGGACCAATGATCTTGTTGGGGAGTGATTACTTCTGTAATTGCTTCTCTGCTGGACATGGATGTTGGCAGGTGGATCCATACTCCCAGCCTATTTCTGTCTTTCTCTAGTGGGGCAGGGCTCTGGAGAGGAGGAGTTCCAGGTTACATCAGTGAGGTTGTCTGCCCAGGTACTCCGTAACTTCTGTATCTACTCATCTGTCCTTGGGCGTTTCTGTTGCTTCCATATTTAGGCTGTTGTACATAGTGCAGCTTTGAGACAGGGTGTGCCGTAGCCTTTTGAATCAGTGTTTCCATGCCCTTTACTTATATCTCTGGGTATGGTATTGTTGGTCTACTTGACCACATGGTGACTTAGGGGAACATATGGTAGTGCCAGGCACAATGTCAGCTGTGGAGTAGGAACCAATCTGGTGCCATTTAATATGTAATCTGAATTTTTTTTCTTGCTCACCATCGCGTGTGCATTGAATTGTTATCTTTTTCTATTGTTGCCTACTTAGCATGCTTAAGTTATATTATTAGTTTGCTTGGAAGGTCTTAATACTTAATTCAACTAATGAAAAGGCAAAGCAAGATTTTCTGTAACATAAATTATCATTTTCAAAAGTTTTAAAATAAAAGAACACTACTGACAATTTATATTAGTTATAAAATTTTATGGTGTAGAAAATAATGATTTCTAATGTGTTATCTGAAATTACTTCTAAATATGTATCAATAAATAAAGATTGGACTATAAATCACCTTTCAGTGAAGAATAGTCATATTTTTATATTTGATCTCCCTTATAAAAATGACTAGTCTCAGAAAATTATAGAACAGGTAGAAAATATATAGATATTTTAATATGAATGGTTTTTTGAGTCATTTTTCCTTCATTGTTTTTATTTTTGTATAGGAAACATAAACTATAAGCCAAATCTACATCTACATATTGTAATTATCTAATTTTAAATTCATACCCCATTTATGGATCCTATTAGAGCCAAAATTCAATTCAGTATTTATATATAGTAGAAATCAATTTTTCCATCTAATTGTTTGACTTTAAATTTAAGAATATAAATAATTGTCTGATTCATCATCATGGACAAAAAATAAGTAGAGCTTAAAATTTGTGGCTTTTTAAATATCTTTTATAGTTTTTCAAGAAATATTATGTTAAAGTTGCTAGAAAATAGAAAAAGTATCTGGAGCATTACCTCAATTATGGCATTTCTTCCTTTCTGACAATTATATTTTTGTGTTTGGTTTTTTGTTGGAGGCCATAGTCTAGTTATTGATGCAATATTTAACAAACAAATGGGATATCTGAATTTATAATTTATATATATGTTGCAGTAAGACCTGATCACTTGTTGGGTGGATTACATTTGTCAATTTACAGAGACACTCTTATGACATGTAATATGTTGCCTGAAGTTTTCCTGAGATTTCATGTAAGATCAAGTTTCAAAGTCCTATTTCTTATAAAATAATCTTTGACAATAGAATATGAAAAAAGAACCTCAAAAGAGTATGAAATTGTTTTTATTTTTTTCAGTGTTTTATCATTTCTTGGGGGGGGCGGTTAGTGGTTTACAAGATGTGTGTTGAAACATTTGAAACATGGTCACTATTTCTCATTTTTTCATTATAGGTGTTTGAAAAACACTCTCACCCCCATCTTGGATCTTTTCCCACCATTATACATGAGGACTGCAAAGCTCTCTCCCGTTCCCCCTGCCTCAGAGTACTATGTATCGGTGCAATACACCAAGTCCAGTCCAAGTTTTACTTTGTGTTTTCCCTTTCTATTCTATCATTTTTTTAAAAAAAAATTGTTTGTTTGTTTTTCCTTACTATTTTAACTCAGGGGAGTGGGTTGGGAGGTTAATAGTTTAAAGTTTACACATTGACACCTGGGTACAATTTCATTATGTACCAGGACCCCAAATTTATCTGGCACCTTACCTTCTCCTTCCCCTGAATCCTTTTCTTTGAACAAATAATCCATGTCCAGTCTACTTTTTATTTTATGTTTTTCTTTCCTGCTCCTACTTACAAGTGAGAATATCTGATAGTTGCCCTTGTCTTTTTGGCTTATCTCACTTAACATGTTGTCTTCAAGTTTGAGCCAAGAGGACATAAAGGAAATGATTTCATTAGTTTTTAACAGTAAGTAGTATTCCAACCACTGTTTTATTAGTCACTCATTTGTCATTGGACATCTGGGTTGCTTCCAGAGTTTTGTTATTAGAAATTGTGCCTCTAAGAACAAGGGGAAAAAAAGTAGGGAAAAAAAAATGGCTGCCAGGAGTGGTGCATTCATAGTGCCTACACTCAGCCTCAATAATAACAACCGGAGTGGCAATAAAAGAAAGAAAGAAAGAAAGAAAGAAAGAAAGAAAGAAAGAAAGAAAGAAAGAAAGAAAGAAGGAAGGAAGGAAGGAAGGAAGGAAGGAAGGAAGGAAGGAAGGAAGGAAGGAAGGAAGGAAGGAAAGAGAGAGAGAGAAAGAAAGAAAGAAAGAAAGAGAGGCAGAGAGAGAGATAAAGAATGAAAGAATGAAAGGAAAAAAGAAAGGGAGGAATTGTGCTTCTATGAACATATGTACATAGATCTCTTTTGATATTTTTGTTTCCTTTGGGTAAATTCCCAGGAGATAAATTGCTGGATCATAGGATAGGCCTCTTTCTAATGTTTTGAGAAATCTCCAAGCAGTTCCCATAAGGGTTAAATCAATTTACTTTTGTACCAGCAGAAGTGTCCCTTTCCCCACATCCTTTCTAATATTTTTTTGTTACTGTCCTTGCTAATGTGACATTCTTACAGACATAAAGTTGTATTTCATTGTTGTCTTTATTTGCATTTCTCTGATAATCAATGACTTTGAGCATCTTGTCATGTGTCCATGCCCTCTGGATCTCTTCTTCAGTGAAGTTTCTGTCCATGCCTTTCCCCCCTTTTCTAATAGTGTGCTTTGTTTTTAGATGTTGAGCTTGCTGAGCTCTTTATTTATTTTGATTGCTATTTATTTTTATTGATAGTCCTGTCTCAGAAGTATGTTGTATAAAGATTTTATCCCAAACTATAGGGTGTCTTTCTGTTTGGGTTATGATACCCTTTAGTGTACAGAAGCTTTTGAGATTGATGTAGTTCCATTGATTTATTTTTGTTGGATTTGAATCTTTAAAGTTTTTTTTTTTTTTTTTTTGAGTCACAGATATCACAACTCTCATAGTTGTTCATCTGTTGTTAAACATCTGGGATGCTTCCAAGTTTCGACTACTGTAAACTGTGCTGCTATGGACATAGGTGTGTTTAGTTCTCTTTGGGTGGGCGTATTTGTTTTTGTTGGCTTTATCTCCAGGAGAGGAATTTTCATATCATAGAATAGACCCATTTCTAGCATTCTGAGAATTTTCTAGACTATTTTGAAAAAAAAAAAAAAAAGAACATATAGATTGATGTTTTCTTGGAGTGTACCAACTTGACAACAGTCAAATAGCTGTAATAATGGAAGTTCTTCATTTTATCTGATTGTCCCATTTAGAGTAATAAACGAAAGCTGACATATATTTTGACTTAATGTATTTATGTTCATATACATCCATGTACTCATGTCTTCATCTAAAACTTAATTTTTTTATTTGAAGGCTAATACTAGAACAGTAATATGCATCAATTTAGAGAAGAATAACTTTGACAACTTTTTATTAACTATGGACTGAAGGTAAATTTCCCATACTGTTTTCTTCCACTTCTCATTTCTCTATTCAGCTACCCAAAGATTATTATCAACTAGTATTTGTCCCTTGTGGAGACATAAATAAAATCAGAGAACTTACTAAAAAAAAAAAAAAAAGGAATTTTGACCACATTACATAATATATTATCGTTCAGCAAGGTTTTATTTTTGTCTGTATTTAACTAAGGGGGTTAAAGGTTTGCATTGTATTCATTGACACGTGGTTACAGTTTCATTATGCACCAGGACTCCAAGTTTTCTTCCATTTCTTCCTCTCTCCTTCCCTAGAGTCTTTGATACACTATACCATGTCCTGTCCATATATACTTTGTGTTACCCCTCCCTGTCCCCATATATTAAGTTCTACTCAGAAGTTAGAACTAACATTTTTCTTTTCCTTTTTGGCTTATATCACTTACCACGATATCTCCAAGTTTCATCCAAGATGTTGCAACAGAGATGACTTCATGAATTTCAACATCTGAATAGTATGCCATCATGTATATCCATCCCTCATGTTGGACATCTGGGTTGCTTCCAGTTTCTGGCTACTACAGATTGTGCTACTATGACTATGCTACTATGATACACAGATCTCTTCTTATAGGTGTTTTTATTTCCTTTGGGTAAATACCTAGGAGAGGAATTTTAGCATGTCACTTTATACATACTTCTAGATTTTAACAAAATCTGATCATAAACAATGCTGTATGCATTTCCTTTGTAAAATCATGATCTTAAGGACTTAAACTACTGTAAGCACCTGGAGGACTTAGTTTTCTGTGAGCTTGCTTAGAAGAACAGAAAAGATTTGTGTTATGATTTTAAAAGATTGGTTTTTCATTTATGTGTCCCCACTTACTGGTCTTGAGACTTAAAGCATGTGCTCCAGTTTCTGATCTGAAATTTCTATATGAAAGTAAGAAGGTGGATCCTTTCAAATTTACCTCCTGTGTCAATAAAGATTAGTACAGATACACATTAATATACTGGTCAGCAAAGTATAGTTACTTTGATGGAATTTTTGTAAGTGATCACAGAATCAGTGTTGGAGCCATGCAGTGTTACACATGATTGAGAGTACATGTTACTGAGCACAAGGACTAGAGTTGAAGCACGAAGTGGTGCTTCAAGTATCCCCCCCCTCTCTCTCTCCCTCTCCCTCTCCCTCTCTCCCTCCCTCTTTTATCTCACCTCTCCCTCTCAGTGAAAATAATAATAAAGAAAAGAAATCATGTTAGCCATCAGTGAATTTATTATGTAAGCACTGAGACCCAGCAATAACCTAGTCGCAATCAATCAAATCAAATCCATGCCATCTGATTATATACTTCCCTGTGCTCTAGTACAAAGAAATTCTGTTTTTTAATGGCTTTCAGCATGATGTATTTTATGATTTGAAAGGGTCCCTGTGTTAGCTGTGTTAAGATTAGCCAGCAGGAAAAGGACATAATGGAATATGGAAAGTTGGGAAGTGGCTATGGGGTGTCAGATCAGAGTCAAGACTATCTCCTTTAGTGTTGACCTAGAAATCCTGAGGATTTAACAATTCTAAGATTAAAAAAAAATAAAGAAAGAATAATTTTATAATATGATCACACAATTATAGCAGGTAAGATTAGTGGAAATCAAGATTAAAAAGTCTGTTAATATATAAAATCAACAATAGATGTTTAATGAGCCTTAGCTACAATCTGGTAATTGGACCAGGCACTTAGAAAATATTACTTCTTTTCTTTTGATAATAATATATCCAACAAGAAGCTTCAGTGGAAATGGCATGAAAGTGTCTTGTCCACCCACAGAGTAAGTGATGCACAATCCCAAAAGTTTACTCAGAGAGACATATGTTATATGTCTGCTCAGACCCTGGAGGTGTTCCACTGATCGTTTACCTCTATCAGAGGGAGAATGGACAATGGTGTGTCCCTTTAAGGGCCAAAACTTGTTTTTTTTAAATTATTATTGATTTAATAATGATCAACAAGACCTTAGTATAAGAGGGGTACAATTCCCAACACCAGAGTTCTGTGTCATATCCACTCCATTGTAAGCTTTCCTATTCTTTATCCCTCTGTATGGACCAAAGATCTTTATGGGATGAAGAAGGTGGAAGGTCTGGCTTCTATAATTGCTTCTCCACTGAACATGGGCTTTGGCAAGTCGAGCCATACTCCCAGCCTTTTTCTTTTTCTTTTTTTATTTATTTATAAAAAGAAAACATTGGCAAAACCATAGGATAAGACGGATACAACTCCACACAATTCCCACCACCAAAACGCCATATCCCATCTTTATCTCTATGGGAGTATGGTCCCAGGGTCATTGTGGGGTGCAGAAGATGGAAGGTCTGGCTTCTGTAACTGCTTCCCCGCTGAACATGGGCGTTGACAGGTCGATCCATACTCCTAGCCTGCCTCTCTCTTGCCCTAGTGGGGAAGGGCTCTGAGGAAGCTGGGCTCCAGGACACATTGGTGGGGTTGTCTGTCCACAGAAGTCTGGTTGGCATCATGGTAGCACCTGGAACCTGGTGGTTGAAAAGAGAGTTAACATATATAGCCAAACAAGTTGTTGGCTAATCATGGACCTAAAGGCTGGTATAGTGCAGATGAAGAGTTGGGGGATCTCCGTTTTGTAAATAACTAGTAGGCCTATTTTAGTTATATTCCAAAGGGTCTGTGGCTATACTAGTTTTTTTTTTTTTTCCTGAGCCTGAAATCTGATATGCAGGTGGATCCAAGTTATTGCCTAGGGAGATGATGTCATGGCTGGAAAAAGGACCAGAAAGCTGAATCAGGGAAGAGAGTAGCTCCCAAATATGGGAAAGTTGTATAAATAAATAGATATCGACTGTAAACCCCCATCGATTTGATCTGATCTGGGGCCCATATTCAACTGAGGAGCCTATGTAACCTCTGCATCCCTGTAGATCTGAGCTCACATTCTGTAGTCATGAGTAGCAATGTTCCAAGCTGCCTTTTTCTATCTTTCCCTAGTGGGGCAGGGCTCTGGAGAAGTGGGGCTCCAGGATACATTGGTGAGGTCGTCTGCCCAGGGAATTCATGTTGTCATCATGGTAGCATCTGCAACTTGGTGGCTCAAATAGCATTACAATAAAAAGCAGAACAAATTTGTGTAATAATAAGTGATCAAAAGGTAAAACTGTAGCAGATGAAGATTTGGCGTATCCATTTTGGTAAAAGCTAGTAGGTCTATTTTAGGTATATTCCAAGGGGGCCAGAACTTTCTTCTAGCAAGTTCTACAGTGTATCATGAATTTCAGCTCACAAAGGAGTTGATTCGCCAGGAAGCAGAACAAGCAGTGGAGTATGTGAGTCAATAGCTTTAGGACTTAGGAAGCAGTAATTGAGTATTCTATATTCCGGAACTTATCTCAGAATCTTTATGACTACCTGCCACAGTAAGTTTTTGATTCTTCCTTTGAACATGTCAGGAGTCAAGTTAATCCAGAAGGTTTTGCATCCTGATTGCCTTTGCACATTGACCTTTCCATGTTTTGAGGAGTTTGCAGACAGCTTTACTAGGCACAGGGTCCTTCAGATACCGAGTTAGATGCCAAGTATGCATGAGGTCTGAAGTCATCATCTATTTAGTTGGAATGTGCTGCTGTATCAAAGATTAAAAACAGGAGCCAGGTGGTGGTGCATCTGGTTAAGTGCACACGTTACAGTGTGCAAGGACCCGGGTGCAAGCCCCTGTTTCCCCACCTGCAGTGGGAAAGCTTCATGAGTGGTGAAGCAGAGCTGCAGATGTCTCTGTCTCTCATTCTCCCCCTCTCAAATTCTGTCTCTATCCAATAATGAATAATATTTATGAAAATAAGTAAACAAAATAAAACATTAAAAATGGGCCAGGTGGCCGAGTACATGGTCGAGTACACACATTATCATGTGTGAAAACCTGAGTTCAGGTCCTTGGTCCCCATCCGCATGTGGGAAGGTTCATTGGAGGTGGAATAGTGCTCCTTGTGTCTCTTCGTTTCTCTCTGTATCAGAAAGAGTAACTTAATGGAATATAAATAAGCTTGAAAGAATTAAAATAGGGAGTCGGGCAGTATGCAGTGGGTTAAGCAAAGCACAAGGACCGGCGTAAGGATCCCGGCTCGATCCCCCGGCTCCCCACCTGCAGGGGAGTCGCTTCACAGGCGGTGAAGCAGGTCTGCAGGTGTCTATATTTCTCTCCCCCTCTCTGTCTTCCCCTCCTCTCTCCATTTCTCTCTGTCCTATCCAACAATGACGACAGCAATAACAACAACAATAATAACTACTACAACAATAAAACACAAGGGCAACAAAAGGGGAAAATAGATAAACATAAATTTTACAAAAGAATTAAAATAATATGTATCATCTATGTGCCATATATTGCATATACATGTATACGTCTCTCTCTCCTCTGATAAATACATGCATAAATATGTGTGCACATGCATTTATACATGAGAGAGAGACCTAGGGAGTTATGCAATTTAAAGTTATCGAAATAATATCCTTTCAGTTTTTAGAAAAGTGTTATTTTATTTCAAAGTGTAAGTATTATATAAAGCAGACTAGGGATATATATATATATATCTTGAAATATATATTGAAATGCTCTCTCAGTAAGAGTACCACTCTCAAGGGTGTTGCATAGAAGATAATTTATCTGAAGAAAGTTTACTTGAGAAGCAATTGCAGAAGCCAGACCTTCCACCTTCCTCTGCATCCCATAATGACCCTGGGTCCATGCTCCCAGAGGGATAAAGAATAAGAGAGCTTCCAGTGGAGGGGATGGGATACAGAACTCTGGAGGTGGGAATTGTGTTCCTTTAGTCCTATGGTCTTGTTGAACATTATTAAAGCAATAATAAAAAAAAGAATTTTTTTTTTACTAGCTTTCAATGATATACAATAATTTTGTATTATCCAACTCTGATGATCTATAGTATAGGATAAAGGATGGCAGAGAGGAGGGCAGGGGTCCTGGTGCATGATGGTCAGAAAGGACCTAGGTTGGAGAAAAAGGCATCTTGCAGACGCTTATTATGGGGAGATGATAGATTTTACCTATGTGTTAACAACTCTATTGTAAACCATTAGCCCTCAGGAGAAATAAAAATAACTATCAATGTTGCTAAGCAAGCAAAACTAATTTGGAAAAGAAAATTATAAGTCATAATCAAGCTATTGAAATGATAGAAGTTGACTGTATGCAGCCCACACAGATAAGTCAACTCTCTTATTTCTGACCTCCCACAGACAACCTCACAGTTCTCTGTGGAGTCCCTTCCTCACCCCTCCATGCACTTCACTTTGCTATTAACAGTGAAGCCTTGTGTCACTTTTTCAAGGGAACAATCTATGGAGAAGAAAGATTGCATTTTCAACTCCACCCTGACAGATGTCTTCACGTTTTGAACACTGCAATACTGACAATTTGAGGGCTCCAGGAGCAAGGTCTGAGGAATAAAATGGAAAGAGATAAGGACAACACGGAAGGCAACTTGAACTTATGAGGAAGTTGAAATTGATCTAATAAAAAAGCGATCTTTTCTGCAGATAGATAAAAGGAAAGCAATCTGAGATCTTCGGTTGTGCGAGCAGAGATATCATTTAAAAATGCTAACGAGGGAGGGGGCAGGAAGAAGGCAGACAGATGAGAAATGGGCTGGAAAACAGTGAAAGACAGTATTTTTCAAATGGAAGTTAATAAGATTCTCTAAAGTGGCTAGGAAATCAAAGGCAGACTCAGGAAAATTGCCAATTTTTATTCTTTTTCCTGAAAAGAAAGCAGTATATATTTTTTAGTGCAACTTCAAAGCTACTCTGTAGCACTTATTTTCTAAGAGGGTGTTTATTTTCCTTTTACCAAGCAGAAAAGCTTCTTTTCTTGTACAGCTGTATTGCATAGGTCATATAAGTGATTTTTATCCTTTCTTTTGAAAGGCAAAAACATGCCTAGGAGAGGGAATAACTAATTTCAATGATGCCCAGAAATGCATAGAATCATCTTACTTCTACCATGATATTGTGCTTTTTTTTTTTTTATTTTGCCAAAAGTATGTTTGTGTTTCTTTATGTGAATGTGTCTTTCAGTAGCATTGGCTCAACTATGATGAAATAAGACTTTTTTTTTTTGTCTCCAGGGTTATTGCCGGGGCTTGGTGCCAGCACTCAAATTCACTGCTCCTGGCAGCCATTTTTTCCCATTTTATTGACTAGGACAGAAAGAAACTGAGACAGGGAAGGGAGAGAGAAAGACAGACATCTGCAGACTTGTTTCGGGGCTGGTGAAGTGTCCCACCCGGATCCTTGAAGAGGCGCTTGCATTTAGTATTGTGTGTGCTTAACCAAATGCACACCACTGCCCAGCCCTAAAATTTGAACTTCGCACTTTGTTTCTTGTGGCAAAAACTGATTGCTGAACCCTTAAAGAATCTAGCATTGCTAGGTGATCAAATAAACATTTCATCAAATTGCCTTTTTTTCTTTGACATTTTCCCCCGTGTTGCTGGCTAGATATTCACATCTTAATCACATTTCCAAGAACAATCATACAAAGAAGTATTCAGTAATGAATGTGAATATATTTTGAGGAATGGATATATATATATATATGTGTGTGTGTGGGAATGAGCAAGTGTGTGATGACTTATTTTATCAATGCTGTGCTTACTGCACGTGCTTCCAAGAAGCTCAGGGGTCACATGGTTGAGCAAATATCTACATATCTATTTGACTTAGGCCTATACATTTTACTTTACTCTATCATAATAGTGGATGCTCCCCCACATCCCTCCATAGTGAAGGCTGTGGCATTTCCCTGTGCATATTTTTTGTCTGTCTGAGCAGATGCACCTGAGTGTTTCTCTTTTATTTTTTTCCCTTTTGACAATACAATTTCACATTTATTTTCTCTTTCCTTCCTTCCTTTTTTTTTTTTTTTTGGGGGGGGGAACCAGTTCAGTCATCTACTTGATTCCCTCATTAATGCATGAGCTCAAGGTTTGGCACAAGTTCACTGCTTGCTGTTCATATACTAGAAGTATTCTCGATATTTTAAGCATTATATTTGGACAGAAGCAGAAATAACTCAACTGACCCCATATAATTTCTTGTCCTACTTCTCACATTACTTGGATAGTTTTATTTTTTCTTTATCCTAAAAACCCCCTCTCCCTCTCTGTTATTTCTCCTTCCTCGAAGTCCGTTCATTTATAAGCTAGTTCAGGTGTAAAAGAAAGAACCACTTTCTTTTAAAGCGCATGTGGCACAAAGCCCAAGGACCAGTGTAAGGATCCTGATTCAAGCCCCGGCTCCCCACCTGTAGAGAAGTTGCTTCACAGGCGGTGAAGCCGGTCTGCAGGTGTCTATCTTTCTCTCCCCCTCTCTGTCTTCTCCTCCTCTCTCCATTTCTCTCTGTCCTATCCAACAACGACATCAATAACAACAATAATAACTACAACAATAAAACAACTAGGGCAACAAAAGGGAATAAATAAATATAAGAAAAAAAAAAGAAAGAACCACTAATGATATTTTCTTGTATTGCTAAAGGATAATGGAATCTGTTTTTCTAGAGGCTTAGATTTCTTTCTCTTTGATTTCCTCTCTAATGTGGTAGAGAAGGAGAGAAAAATAGACACCTGAAGACCTGTTTCACAGCACAGGTGGGGAGCTGGGCCTTGAACCTTGAGCATGATAATTTGTGTACTCAGTGTGCCACCACCAGATGCTTTGACTACATACATGGGATGAAACAGAGACAGCTAAATTCTGGCCAGGTAGGGGCCAGAGGAGAAGTTCTGGAACAATATTTTCTCTACATATCTGGCTGCCATTCATTTTCTCTTTCAATTTGAATGTAAAAGTCTGACCTAGACGTAAAAGAATATCTATATGTTCACAGATAGTCTTCCATTTTCTACTCCATTATACCTTAAAGTCTGAACATTGGTGCTTTTTTTTTTTTCCCTAGAAAGCTGCCCTTGAAGCTCAGGAAGGGGAAGCCCCCTTTGACGTTTTCCTTTCCTCTGTGGCTGTTCTTTTTTAATTAACTTTACTTTTACAAAGTTGTATATATTGTAGGTGGTTAATAACTGGGCAACCCATGGCATCCTTTTTTCTTACTCAAGAGCTTCTGTCCTGAGTCCTTTAATTACTATCTAGAACTGATAACTCCCAAAGAGTACGTCTTCCCCAGGTGACTTCTATGATTTCCAGAGGTGTAAATCTAGCTTCTTAGCTGACAGTGCTACTAAAAACCTCAAAGGCGGCTCAACTTCCACCACATCTGAGGATGTGATTACCACCCACCAACCTAAATATAGCTGCTTCCACAGCTCTTTCTCTGTGCCATCTATTGCTCAGAGAAGTTCTCTAAATAGAACTCTTGCCAGCTCACTCTTTGCTTCTCTATGAACTTCATCTCTTGTGTGAGTATAGGCTCAGTCAGCTCAGGTCTCTGTTAACAAAATACTACAGATCAGGTGACAAACAATAGACATTTAATTCTCACAGTCCTGGAGGCTGAGGAGTCTATAATCAAGATTGCATTTGCGTTGGCCAAATCAGTCCTGTAGGGAGTGCTCTCCCTGGCTTGCTATCTTTTCAGTGTTGTGTGAAAGAGGATAATCTTTTCCTAAAAGGACATGATTTCGGGGCAGATGGTGGCACACCTTGTGGAGCACACATGTTACAATTTGCAAGGACCTGGGTTCGAGCTTCCAGTACCTTCCTATAGTGGGGAAAACTATGTGAATGGTCAAGCAGAGTTGCAGGAGTCTCTCTGCATCTCTCCCTCCCTATCACCCCTTTCCTTCTCAATTTCTGACTGTCTTTATCCAATAAATAAATAAAGATTTTTTTAAGGAAGATATAATTTTAGTTGGAGAGAGATAGAACTGCAGTCATAGAGCAGAGGACATGAAGCGTGAAGTCTCAGATTCAATCTTGTGCACTGCCATATGCCTGAGCTACAGCGCTAAGCAGTATGCTTCTAAGAGTAAACAAATAGGGAGTCAGCAAGGACTGGCAAGGATCCTGGTTACAGCCCCCCCGCTCCCCACCTGCAGGGGAGTCACTTCACAGGTGGTGAAGCAGGTCTGCAGGTGTCTGTCTTTCTCTCCTCCTCTCTGTCTTCCCCTCCTCTCTCTATTTCTCTATGTCCTATCTAATAATGACATCAATAACAACAACAATAATAACTACAACAAAACAACAAGGGCAACAAAAAGGGAATAAATAAATATTTTTTTAAAAAGAGTAAACAAATAAATAGTGTGAGTGTGTGTGGGGGATACCTTGATTCATCCTCCTGACCTCATTTAAACCTAACTACTTCCCCCAAAGTTCTACTTTTAAATACAGTCGCACTGGTGACTAAGGTTTCAATATACAAATTTGGATATTGGATTGAATTATAAACACAAGCATTTAACCTATAAGCTATTATCCCCTAGTAATTACTGGAATTTCTACCCTTCTCTAGGTCTGCACCATCATCCTCTTACAGTTCACATTTCTATTCCACCTGGATTCATAGCCTCTTCCCTATTCCATGCTCTATTGAGGGAACAGAGAAACTTGTAAAATAAGCATGGATCTAATCATGCCACTCCATACCAAATCCTTCTCCATGGCCTGGGATTGAAATCCAAAATGTGGGCTAGAGTGGGTGGAACAACCGGCGAAGTGCACATACTGTCAAGCACAAGGACCCTGTTCAGGCCCCTGTTCCCCATCTCCAAAGGGAAAGCTTCATAAGCAGTGAAGCAGGTCTTTCTCTCCCCTTTATCTCCCCATGCTCTCTCATTTCTCTCTGTCCTAATTAAAAAAAAAAAAAAAGGCCACCAGAAGCAGTGGATTCTTAGTGTAGGCACCGAATCCCAGCAATAACCCTGGTGGCAATAATAATAATAATACAATAAAATAAGTAAAACTAAAAAAATCGTAGGTTAGAACTATGTCTCTTTCACCTATCTGGCTTCTATCCTGTTTTTCATTATTCCTTTTTGTTGCCCTTGTTTTATTGTTGTAGTTATTATTGTTGTTGTTATTGATGTCGTCATTGTTGGATAAGACAGAGAGAAATGAAGAGAGGAGGGGAAGACAGAGAGGGGGAGAGAAAGATAGACACCTGCAGAGCTGTTTTCTGCCTGTGAAGAGACTCCCCTGCAGGTGGGGAGCCGGGGCCTCCAACCAGGATCCTTACACTGGTCCTTACGCTTTGTGCCACGTGTGCTTAGCCTGCTGTGCTACTGTCCAACTCCTCTGGTTTCTATTCTTAACTTCTCTTCTCAGACCTCTTTCCCTTTTAAGAGGCAGTCATCAGTGTTCTAATGCTTGTAGACATTTTAAGATGCCCTTCCCTCTGCTGGGATTCATTCTTTCTTCCTTCCTTTCTTCCTTTCTTTCTTTCTTTCTTTCTTTCTTTCTTTCTTTCTTTCTTTCTTTCTTTCTTTCTTTCTTTCCCTGCATTATTTCAATCTGTTTACTCAGTATGGACCTACTTCTGTGTAATAAATAGATTCCATTTTATCAGCAGATGCTACTTGCGGATGCATATCTTTCCCATAGTAAATTCTCATTTGTATATTTTCATTGTGTATTTTTTCCTGGAACGTAGAATATTTTATAGTTGCTTACATAATGCAGAGGTTACATTATTTGTCTTCATCCCTCTTGCCAGAGTGTAGGATCCAAAAGAAAAGGGGTTTTCTACCCTGGTGTTGTCACTTTCACCTCTAATTTTGAGGACACTTCTAAGTAAGCGTTACTTAGATATTTTAAATAAACACTTACCTGGTGAATCACTTCAGACATGTCTGCAATGTTATTTGACATTTTGTAGTATGATGAATACTTAAGTAAGCCATCCCCTAGTTTCCCGCTGTGCCAATAAAATTTAGTTATTTGTAATATAAGTAAAGGATTATTGATGGATTGGCTACCCCTAGCCATATCCATTTGTGAATTCATCTGTGAATTTATTAGACCCCTATAGGGGTCTAATATGTAAGTTGAATTCTGAAGAGAGGGAAAGCAAATAAATACCTACAACATCGGTTCATAATACAGAGCTTAATGGAGCACAGACCACTTGGCTGTGTCCTTAAGGAAATGTGTTTGTTTGTACTCACGTAATGGAAACCTGTAGAGTCCTTTTTATTTGAGTAGTTGCAACACTTTGAAAGAATGACCGTGGTGTTGCTGACTAGTTTGGTTTCTGGTTCACCGGGATATGTTTCATTGTGTATTGTATTTCCTCAATAAATGTAAATAACACCAATTTGCAAACAGCACTTTCACATTTCCCCTTTATTATGTCGCTTTTTGGCCACAGTTACTGAGCAACACTGGGACTGATTTATTTCCTGAGAAGAAAATAACCACTCCGCACTTTGAAGGTTAACTGATACATTAGCAGAAGAGAAAAAATAGGCTTAGTGGACCTCCCTGAAGGATTTTGCTTCAACAAGAATGAACTTGGGCTGAACCATTGTCTGTATTTGTGTAAACAATACAAGAGAAAAGTGGTGCATGAAAATGATTCAGCAGACGCGGTTTGAGTTTTAAATTGTAGTAATTATCCTTAAAATAAAAGCAAAGGACACCAGACATCCTCACACCATAATCAGTGTGCTTGGATTAGAGAATATATTATATAATTCCTGTAGCAGGATGACAACTGGAAGGTTATGTGCACCTCTACTTTTATGACTGCTCAAATGCAAGCAAATCTGTAACTCGTACTTAGTGACTGTATGTTTTCTTTATCAATAGCACCATTTCCTAGAATCAAATATCAACATGTACATTTGCTTTGATATTTTAATGCATTAATTAGGTAATTAATTAATTTTTTTTTTTAATTTAAGAAAAGAGACATTAACAAAACCGTAGGATAGGAGGGGTACAAGTCCACACAGTTCCCACCACCCGATCTCCATATCCCATTTCTCCCCTGATAGCTTTCCCATTCTCTATCCTCGGGGAGTATGGACCCAGGGTCATTGTGGGTTGCAGAAGGTGGAAGGTCTGGCTTCTCTAATTGCTTCCCCGCTGAACATGGGTGTTGACTGGTCGGTCCATACTCCCAGCCTGCCTCTCTCTTTCCCTAGTAGGGTGGGACTCTGGGGAAGCGGAGCTCCAGGACACACTGGTGGGGTTGTCAGTCCAGGGAAGTCTGGTCTGCATCATGCTGGCATCTGGATCCTGGTGGCTGAAAAGAGAGTTAACATACAAAGCCAAACAAATTGTTGAACAATTACGGACCTAAAGGCTGGAATAGTGCAGATGAAGTGTTGGGGGTTCCCCACTGCAGACTCTTGTGTACGTCTGCTTTCAGGTATATATTTTTCCCTGGTTTATGGACACGTGTGAACATATGCTCTATCTCAGGGGACCTGGTCTATATCTAGGTTTGGGGAGTTTATTGGGGAGTAGACCAACTGGAATGGAATTAGAGAATACTATGAAAGGAAAGGTCTCACCCAAGTGATGAACCTGAAGGGTTGTCATTCCACATGTGAAGTCTCTGAACACAGTCTGAAGTGAAGCATGCTGGGGTGGCACTCGTTGCGTTGATTAGGTTGTAATCAGCAGATGCAATATTATTTGATATGAATTGAGAGAAGCATGCAGGAAAGTGGGCCCCACCCTAAGGTTCCAGGACTGGGGAAAATATAGGTTCTATAGTGGAAATGTGAGGTTCCTGCTGTCTTAGGGTTCAAGAATACAATGGATAGTTACTGTTATCATCACATTATTTGGTAATTGGGTTAAGTTTGAAAAGTCCCTTTGTTAGGGTTTGCTGTATAATACCCAGCATCTTGTATATAGCTGTGGGACCGGTTGCTTTTGTTCTACCTGGTCTAGACTTTTGAGAGAGTCAGCCTATCAAAGACTTCTATTTAATTAATTATTAAATAGAGACAGAGAGAAATTGAGAGGGGAGGGAGGAGAGGGAGAGAGACAGAGAGACATACCTGCAGTGCTACTTCACTACTTGTGAAGCTTTCCACCTGCAGGCAGGGACCAGGGGCTCAAACCTGCATCCTTGTGCACTGCAACATGAGTGCTTAGTCAAGTGTGCCACTGCTTGGCCCCTGATTTGACATTTTAACCTAGTATGCTTGGCATCTGATTTCAAGGCAGTATTTATTCAGTTCACCAAAATGTCCCAATGTAATGTAAATGCAGTTGGGGGGGGTACTTGTACCATTTCATTCCTCTCCCCACACTCACTCAGTGAAGTTGATATTGCTAAGAGGGTTGCAATGCTTTGTAAAATCTGTGTAACTGATTTGGGTTCTAGTTTACAAGGATGAGTGCCATCCTATGTTTTATTACCTCCAGAAATGTAGAAGAAAAACACTTTTTTCTTGTTTTTGATTGTTGTTTGTTTTGGTTTTGTCTGTTTTTTGTTTGTTTGCTTGTTTTTGTTTTGTTTTAGTTCCCAGGGTTTTTGCTGGTGCTTTGTGCCTGCACTGTTCCACAGTTCCCGAAGATATCTTTCTCTTTGTGTGTCTCTCTCTTTATATAGAGGGTGAGAGACTGAGAAAGAGGCAGAACAGGACTGTTCCATCATTCACAAAGCTTCCCGTGTGACAGTGCCCTCCTGGGATACCTGAGTCCTCAGTCATGGTAAAGCATACACTTTACTTTTACACTGCATTTGCCTGCCTCTTAGAATGGATGTCAAACCTGATAATCTGGCCCTGAATTTGTTGTTTATTTGTTTGTTGGCCTCCAGGGTTATCACTGGGGCTCGGTGCCAGCACCCTGGATCCATCAAGGCCATTTTTTTTCTATGTTTTATTTGACAGGACAGAGAGAAATTGGAAAGGGAAGAGAGACAGAGAGAAAAAGGCAGATACACCTGCAGGCCTTCCTCATGACTCGTGGAGTGCCCCCACACACAAACTGTAGGTGGGGAGTGGGGGTTCCAATACAGATCCTCCTGTGTGATGATATGTATATTCAACTGCCTTGCCCCCTTCCCTTGATATCTTTATTCCATTTTGGATCTAGGAAAACTTGCTCAAGCAAATTTCAGTATCAGATTTTGTGTTAACATTAAGGCTAATACAATATCATTAATTTTGCCACTGTTGGTGATTGTCAACGATTACCACTGCTTGCTTAGAGTCAATGGGAATCTCACTTTAGATGAAATATATTCACATGACTGACCAATACATAACAATGCCTTTGGTAAGATAGACACTATCCTCTGTTAGGAAGCTCGCTCAGCAACTAACATCACTACAGATATATCCTGGAGTTCTATATTTTTTAACATTTTAAAATCTTACAATCCCAGAAAGCATCATTTCTAGAAATATATAGCTGTTACAGAAGAATAAAATATTATTGTTGAAGATATAAGTGTTGTTTGTCTACATTTTTCTTAATAGATTCTTGTTTCTCCTGACTTCTCACAGTGCATAAGCTACTTTAGGCTAAGATTATGTAAGATGTACATACTATAGAAACATTATTTTCACTAAATGAAATTAAAAATTTGGATTGGATAGCTCTATATCTTTATCTATGTATCTATATCTATATATATTACTGATGATACTGTCATTGTAGTCTTAGAACTCATCAAAACACGCTTGCTTTGAATCTGAGGCATATCTGATTTTCACAGTTCACTGAATTTTTAGTCATATTCAGCTAGCTCCTTTTGTTACAAAAAAAAGTTAAATGAAAAAGGTTAAAATGAGTGATCAGGTATTACTGGCAGTTTTTATAATGATAGTAAATAAGCCTGCAGAAAATATTTTTTTCCTTATCAAGATGAGCAGAAAGCAAAAACTAGCCTTTCACTGTTGCTAGGATACAGCACTGAGAATAATAATGGCAAATTACATATTAGTCAGATATTCTTAATGAACGCTTCCTTATCTGCATTCAAAGACTCTTATCTAACATGCACATATAGGGCTACTAAGTATAATCAAACATTATAAATGCTGCTCGTAATTGTTGAATGAGAAGTGGGTTGAAAATCATGGTATTTGCTGAGTTCAAAAAGTAATAATCTGTAAGCTAGGTAAAATCGCTAAGGCAAAATAAAATATATAATTCTAAAGTATTTGTTTGAAAATACATATCCCTGAATTCTGTACCTACTGGTATAAAAATAATATTGCTTGTCAATTCATAGGAGTGGGATTAGTGAATAGCATTTCTTAAACATATATAATCATGCCTGAACTATATTTAGTATATAAGCCTACAGTACTAGTAGTTTTTTTTTAAATTTTTTATTTTGCCTCCAGGGTTATTGCTGGGGCCTGTTGCCTGCGCCACAAATCCACTGCTCTTGGAGGCTTTTTTTCCCCCCTTTGGCTGCCCTTTTTTTTTTTTTAATCATTGTGGCTATTATTATTGTTGTTGTTAATGATGTCATTGTTGTTGGATAGGACAGAGAGAAATGGAGAGAGGAGGGGAAGACAGAGAGGGAGAGAGAAAGACACCTGAAGACCTTGCTTCGCCACTTGGGAAGGGACCCCCTGTAGGTGGGGAAACCAGGATCCTTTCGCGGGTTCTTGAGCTTTGCCCCACGTGCATTTAACCTGCTGCGCTACCAGCCGACTCCTAGTACTAGTAGTTTTAAGGAAAACTTGCGAGAAAAGTTACTACTAAAGTAAATAATAATCTGCCATTGAATTAGTAAGCACTTTTGGGCAATCATCCTAGTTTCTTTAAATTTCAGCCATGTTATTGTAGGCAATTTATTATTTTATCATTCTTCACTAGACAGTGGAAGTTCTCTTTTCTCATTGATCTTTATCTGTGAAGTGATATATCACTATGTTTTCTGTTACCAACTTTTGACAGCCCACGTATACAATAGCTTAGAGGGAAACAGACAAAAATAATTGGTCAGATACGCTGTGTTTTGATTGATTGTTGATCTAACTTATGTGTCATTACCTTGACTCACGCATGGACCTACTTCTAAGCATAAGTTCTTTATTGTTGAAATGATGTAATGTACATATTGTCCACTTACATAAGATCTAGTCTGTTTTAAATAGGGAAATCAGCTAGGATGCTTTTCTGAATTTTTCTGAGAGTTACACAATTTTGGATAGTACTTCAAAATTAACTTGTTGCAGCATCTAGATATCATGAATATTATGAGTTCATTTTGACAGAAATATTTGCAGCTAAAAGAAATCTGGGATAAAGATTTGCAAAGGATTTTTTTTTAAGCTATATCACGTGTTAGTGGCAGTATCATTCTGTTTTTCTTAATGGCATATGCTTTTATATAGCAAATTATTACTTCTATATCTTCTATTACTAGATCAGATCTCGACAGAGATAATCCACTCAATAAATTGTTACTGGGGACTTTGCTTAGAATTTTAGCATATATCCTGTAATTAAACTTAGTGTTAATGTGAATGATGTAGGAATAAATAGTTAAATTACTTTTGTACTTATAAGCACTATTTTGTTAAGAATTATGAGTTGAGTTTGTTCGTCTTTTGATGTGCTTATTCTCATAGAGATCGTGCCAAATTCCTTAAGTTGTTCATTACACAGGGGAAATGCCAACAACCAGTTTCTTTTTTTTTTTTTTTTCATATTTGATGTTCATTAACTTCCTCATTCTTCTACTAGCTCTAAAGGCTATTATGTTTAAGTGAATCTCTAAAAACATATGGTTGAGAAGTATGTGCATTATGAGAGGAAAAAAGTATAGTTTATTAATTCAGAGTGGAGGTCTGGGACATGTGTGATTTCATTGCTCTGAAACACTCTTTCTTTCATTCTGACAGAGCGGTAGAGAGAGGGAGAGACACTACAGAAGAGCACTAAAATGTCCTTTGGTGCCATAACACCTCTGACTGGTGTTGTGCTATAACTCAATTTTAGACAAGTCCGGCAATCCAAGTGCCTTACCGATCTTTCTCGCTCCATAGTTTGCTGATTCTTAAAGTTAAGTGTACTAATCCAAGAAAGCAATTGTATTTTTTTAAAAGGCAATTGATTTATTATTGATCTTTACAATTGACATTATTGAAAATGACCATTTTACCATTTAAATCTTGATTTCTGTTTTTCTTCAGAAAATATTTTGAATATGAATTGTTGCAAGTGCTATCTGTATACATCATATAGTTTTTTTTACTTGTCATATTTTACTTAGGTTCTTCTCTGTTAATCTTCAGTTTTGAGAAATCACAAGTGCGGTTGGTCTTAGTCAACTGTTTCATGATCTAAGATTTAGCTTTATCATGCTGACACTACCTATAACTTAATAAACATTTTAAACAAGTGAGAGAAACTAGATTGATATATACAAAATAAGGTATCGTGTTTTTAGTTTTCCATGAGCAATTTTTTGAATGATAGAAACCAAATGCTAAAAAGTGGCCATTATATTAAACTACAAGCCATAAAAATACATAGACATCATGTAAGTTAATGATAAATTTTCTGTAGCTCAAAATATAATTCATCTCTTATTCCATCTCTACTCTTTTTAATGAACCGTTAATAAACATGAAGGATTGCAAGTCATTCCCAAATTGCAAACAGGTTGTGCTCTACAAGTTCATTTGTAAGCCAGCGTTAGAATTTCTCCTTAAAACCTGTGTGTGATAAATGTGGTTAGGACACGGAGCCAACCTGCAAGATTCTACCTAAATCAAAATGTAATTAAAATGTAGCACCAGTATTATTATAGAACCTGGCCATTATTTATCCAGCTGCTTCCTTGGAAAACAGTTTTCAATTTCTGACTTGGAAATTGGAACACTTGAACTTCATCTTTCTTCTCTATACCTCTGATTGTTTTCAGAATTCTCCCTACCTCTCTCTAGCCCCTCCCTTCATTTATATTACTTCAGTAATATAAATGGAGTTTTTTTTTTATTATTATTGATATGGGGAAACGTCTCTCAGTGAAAACCATTTTCAGTTGCCAGGTCTTCATAAATCTTAATGGTTATCTCTCAGACTTGCCGCTAATGCTGCATTCTGTTTTGTGGTCATTTCTGTATATCTGAATTTTTTCAAGAAAGCAAATCTGCCATTGTCTTATTCTCACAAGAGTTTAAGAACCCCTTCCCTCCACAATGCAATGATATTCTATCATTAGTTTGAAAAGGAATGCATACCATAGCTAGATCATTATCGAATAAGTTCTGTGAACTAATTTTTATGCGGATGGACATGCCCACAAGATGGTGAACTTCAAGACTATAAATCAAACACTTGGTTTTTTAGATGAAAAAAAAAAAAAAGGAGTATTCATTTAGTCATGCTTATGTCTTTAGCTAATTTAGCAAGTTGGGGTTAAATATAAAGCAGTGGTTTTGTATTAAATCACCAGGTATTATGTATATACAGAGACTTGAGGGGCAATGAGCATTTTCTGATATATTCCCAAAGTTAATGTATGTGTTTATATTTTATATACTAGAACTTCTCCAGAAGCTAACCCTAATAAATTTGGATAACTTGTCATTACACATAATCTCTCTGATTACCATATACACTGCTGCTAGATGATGTGTCTAAATTGGATAGAGCTTTTTATAAGCTGGAACGATTCAATTATCCATCTAGCTCCAAAATGATTCAAATACGATATATTTAAATTGGCTTATTCAGCAATTGACATGACACTTAGGGATACTGTAATTGTTTCCAGAACATAGCTCTTTTTATCAATAAATATTTATCAATATATATCAATACAATATCAACCCTCATCTATAGTAGCAGAAACCATTCATTGGATATCTTTTCACAACAATTTTTTTTTTTAGCTACATGAGTGTATTCTGTCCATTTACTGAAATTTTCTGTTCAGATAATTTAAATGCACAGCCCTACAAGAGGTTAAAAGGTAATTGCTTGCATTACTGAGTAATAATAGTCTAGCAGTCCCCAGTTCAAGTCTATTACTGTATCTTTAAAAGTCTCCCAAATGTATCATTATTTTGAGTGGTAGTTACCAAAATAATTTGATGCACTGTTCTGCTCATAGTAAAACACATAACACTTTTCTTTATTTCTATTTTTGTTTTTAATCAACCTTTGGGAAAATCGCTCAAAAGCTAGGAGCTAACAAAGCACAATTTCTTCTCTGCATTATTTGGGGAGAAAAGGGAGAAAGTGAGGGTGTTATTTCAAGCAGTGAGGTTAATCACCTACAAAATAAAAACCTACGTTATGTAACTAGAAATTCTGCAGATCAAACTTTTCTTTTTGATGCCTGATGTTGAAATGGTGAAAGCTTTATTTGGATGTGGAAAAGTTTTATATTTTGTGATTCGACTTGTAACTCTTTCAAAATGATAAAAGTCAGAACTTAGTTGGGAAGATTTTTTTGTTCCTAAATATTAAGTGTTGTTGAGCGCGGCCGCGGACAAGAGAGAGGGGAGGGGTCCAGAGCGAAGAGGAAACACAAATCTTTATTCGCGCTGGAACCTCAGAGTTGGGTGCTAGAGAAGCAGGTTGGGCCACATGGAGGTAGCGAAAATGGCCGCCTCATGCAGTAACCTTTCCTGCGTCTGAACACCGGAGTGAAGCACTGGCAAGAGAGCGAGGTGCGGAAAACGAAGGGCTTTTATAGGAGTAGCTTTCACGAGAATGGGAGGGGGAGGAGTAACCAAAGCACTCCAAATATCACGGGGATATAGACAATGTCCTCAGGGCATAACATGGTGGAACAGGCACTCCCAACTCTCGCCGGAACTAGTAGCCTGAGGGGAAAACATGGCAGATGTGAATGCATCTGCACAATTTCCCAGCAATTAATTAATCATTTCAATTAATTTTACATATTTATTTTCATCATTGTATTTATTCTTGTACTGTTGGTTTGCAGTACTATTTAAGTAAGGATCATAGCTTCATACACGTGTGTTTGAACACAAACAGATGTTAATCATGTATGCGTAAGGACATGCATTTGTGTCTGTAAGCAAAGTTCTAGTGCCATTAAGAGCTATCAGAGGTGTGATTGACTTCTACTTATTTCTTCTATTTTGAATATTGAAATACAAAAGGAAAATATGTGAACTAGCATTCAATAATAAAATTATAAAATCACAATGTATATGCAAATGCTTTCTATAAGACCATTTATTCATTTATTCTTTTATTTCTGTTTTTATTAGTGATTTGGTAGTGTTTTAAAATATATACTGACAGGAGTTTCCACACTGCACTCACTACCAAAATTCTATGCCCCTCACCAACTGCACCCCTCAATGATAATCACAATAGTTTTCACAAAGTTTTAGAAGCAGTGTGGTTTTTTTCTCTCTCTCTCCCCCTCCCCTTCCTCTCCTTTATTTTGCAATTCTATGTATTTTAATTATCTACATTCTACTTATGAGAAGATATCAACATACATGCAAAGTCGTCTAGTAGTTGTCTTTCATTTATGAACCCTTTCGTTCTATATAGTATGGAATGGTTAAGAAGAATTAGACCCCACAACTACCTTGCAACATCTAAAGAAATAATGTCTGGTATTGCAAATAAAATATCAGAAATTCTGAGCAATAAAGTGACATATATAGTGCTCATCTAGGCACCCTGCCAAGATCATGTCAAAAATTCTGTGTTCATCCAATCTCTTATTTTTCTTCAAACTTATCTCACACAGTTTCTGAGGGTCGGGAATAAGAGTGGGTCATTGGGTGAGTGGTTCTTTATTATAATCAAGTATCATAATTATTAAGCCAGCGAGATAGCCCAAGTGCATGGTGTCCTGCTTTGCAGTGTGCACTACCTAGTTCCTAGTGCTGAGCCTAGCCTACAGCTCATTAAAAGAAGCTTAGGTGCTGTAACCTTTGTTACTTTCATTCTGCTTTTCTGCTTCTCTGTTTCTGTCCTTAAAAAAAAATCACAATTAAATGGGCCTGCTCTCATCAATGGACACAGAAGAGGCTGTTTTCAAGATCTTTCCCTTCTTTCTTTGTAACCTTCAGTATCTCTTGAGATTGCTGACATTATTTCACTGAGGTCCCCAGCACTTCACTCCATGGGCTTTCCAATTAGGTAAGTCACACCACACCACAGTGGCCGTCTTCTCCAATAATGAGAGCTCATGAGGGAGGCTGGAAGAATGGCTACTAGTCCAGACTGCATTCTACTTATAACTCTCAACTTAATCCACCCACTTTTCTGACAAATTTTGTTCTTATAAGCCAACACCTGAGTCTAGCTTGTGTTCAATTGGTGGGGAATGAATCTCCTTTATCTGTAGGAGAGGAGGAATTGCAAATGAGTGATTCTCTTTGTAAAGACCATCACACAGTTCTAATAGCCTGTTTCCATATATATAGGTGCCATTTGGAGCTTCTCTGTGTCTTTTGGATACATATTTCCTGGAGACATAGATTTGATAGATCTTGCTTTTTCACTCTGAATCATTTGATTGTTAAATTTAAGACATTCACACTTAGGGTAGCTACTGATAAATGTGGTTTCTTATAGTCATTCTGATACCTGTTTGGGGGTTGTTTTATATTCTTGTTGATTTTTTTCCCCCTGTCTGTTTCTACTTGTTACTTTGTATGTATAGTTTTTATGATGATCTTCCCTACTATATGCATATATATATTTTTTTTTCCTACTTGTCTCTGTGCTATATTTTGTTTGTGCTTACTGTGCTTTCTTCTTCTAGCGTTTGCCCTTCTTCCGTAGCCAGTCAACAGCGTCAGGTTGAGCCTGATGTAAAGTTTCGAGACCTCCTTTGAATCTTATTTTGTCTAACTTACAAGTATCTACAACAGACTTGTAAGTTAGCCTTGATTCACCAACAGGTGATCGTATCACTGTCCATTTTCCCTTCCTTTTCTTGTATCTATGTGTTTTTTCGTTCTTGTATGTGTTCCTCCTGTGCTACCACCCTGTTAAAAGTTGGAATTCTTTTTTTGTTTGTTTTCATATGGGACTCCTTTAAATAACTGTTGCAAAGGCAGGATTAGTAGGGACAAATTCCTTCAGTTTCTCAGTATGTAAAAACAACTTTACTTCTCACTCATCTTGAAGGATAATTTACTAGGATAGAGTCTTTGTGCCTGGCAATTCTTATCTCTTAATACTTTGACTATGTCATTCAACTACCTCCTTGCCTCTAGGGTTTGTGATAAGAAATCTGATGAGAGCCTGATGATGCTACATCTGTGTGTCAGTTTCTTCCTTACCCTAGCAGCCTGCAATATTTGTCTTTGTCCTTGATTTTGGTTAGTTTAACTATAATGTGATTTATCTATATGGGGTTAAGATGTATTTTTTAAAAGCTCCATTTGTATCCAATACAATTACTGAACTTGTAAAGACATTCTGTGACTTTTTAAGCTAGACTTGAATTTTACATATGTGTAAGTTCCCATGAAGATGTTAGATAATACAGAACGATGTCATGTACCTATTATCCAGTTTCTTCAAAGGGTAACACCTAGGGAAAATAGAGTGTAGTATCATAAACAGAGAATTGATAATTACAGATTACATGCATTATATTAGTTTTCCAAATACTCATTTGTGGAATGTGCAAGTTTCAGATGACTACTATAACAGACTGCTACACACATCATGACTTAAAACAACGAAAATGTAGACCAGTATGTGCACCTGCTTTACACTGGGGAAGCTGCAATGCTGTGACATTTCTCTCTTTTTTCATCTTTGTATCTGAAAAACTTAACTGAGGTTGGTGAAACTTCAGTGACAACAGAAAGGAAGGAAGGGAGGAAGGAAGGAAGGAAGGAAGGAAGGGAGAAAAAGAAAGAAAGAAAGAAAGAAAGAAAGAAAGAAAGAAAGAAAGAAAGGAAGGAAGGAAGGAAGGAAGAAAGAAAGAAAGAAAGAAAGAAAGAAAGAAAGAAAGAAAGAAAGAAAGAAAGAAAGAAAGAAAGAGGGTGTTGGGCAGTAGCTCAGCTAGTTAAGCACATGTGGCACAAAGCACAAAGGCCTGCATAAGGATCCCCGGTTCAAGTCCCCAGCTCCTCACCTGCAGGGGGTCATTTCACAGGTGGTGAAGCAGGTCTGTAGGTGTCTTTCTTTCCCCCCTCTGTCTTCCCCTTCTTTCTCCATTTCTCTCTGTCCTATCTAACATGACGGCATCAATAACAACAACAATAATACTACAACAATAAAAAACAACAAGGGCAATAGAAGGGAAAATAAATAAATAAATATTAAAAAATTAAAAGAAAGAAAGGGTTAGAAATAGGGGGGAAAGAGGGAAGGAAGGAAGGAAGGAAGGAAGGCCCTTATAGTTTCCAAGGCCAGAGACTGAGAGATCAGTATTATTGGTTCAGTCCAGCTATCTGCAGGGCTGTGATCTCTCTGGAGGTGCAAAGGGAGAATCTTCTTTTTTGCTTCTAGTTTCTGGTAACAGGAGTAATTACTGTGGCTATTTGACTGCAACCTCTGATTTCTTACTCTCTTTATCTCCTCTATTTCTCTATGTGAAAACTTTTCCTGATTCTTTCGTTTGTTTGTTTGTTTTGTTTTGTTACCAGAGTATTGCTTAGCTGATGGGGATGAGGGGGACTGAATCTGAAACTTTGGGCCCACAGGCATGAGTCTCTTTGCATAACCTTTATGCTATCTAACCCCGCCTGATTCTCCTTTATAAGAAGACAGGTGAGTCTGTGTATACAAGACCCTCTATCTTAATTTAGGGTATTTTACTTTATTTTGCCACTAGGTTATCACTGTTTAGTGCCAGCACAACAAATTCACCATTCCTGATTGCCATTTTTTCTTTCTTTATTTATTTAATTAGGACAAACAATGAAAAAAAAATGAGACCACAAGTGAAAACAGATGAGAGAGAGAGGAAGAGAGACAACTGCAGTCCTACTTCATCACTTTTGAAGCTTCCCCTCCTGCAGGAGGGGAGCAGAGACTTGGGTCTCTGCCGACCAGACTTCCCTAGACAGACAACCCCACCAATATGTCCTGGAGCTCTGCTTCCCCAGAGCTCTTCCCCACTAGGGAAAGAGAGAGGCAGGCTGGGAGTATGGATCGATCTGTCAAGGCCCATGTTTAGCAGGGAAGCAATTACAGAAGAGACTGGGGTCTTGCACATGGTAATGTGTGAGCTCAACCAGGTGCACCGTCATCCAATCCTTTAATTTCTTCATTGTAATGATCTTTATTTAATGAATTTTACACTAAAGACATTTTTTTCTTTGCAATTAAAGCAACAGTTACAGTTTGCAGGCATTGGGGAATGCATATCCTTTGGATTGAAACATAGATGTCTACTGTTGGGCTATTGCATAGAGGTTTTTGCATTTACTAATTGAAACAAGTTATAGGACCCTATCTTAACTGCATGGAATTTCTTTTTTTTTTTTTTTTTTTTTTTAAATATTTTATTTTATTTATTTATTCCCTTTTGTTGCCCTTGTTGTTTTATTGTTGTAGTTATTATTGTTGTTGTCGTCGTTGTTGGATAGGACAGAGAGAAATGGAGAGAGGAGGGGAAGACAGAGAAGGGGAGAGAAAGATAGACACCTGCAGACCTGCTTCACCGCCTGTGAAGCGACTCCCCTGCAGGTGGGGAGCCGGGGTTCGAACCGGGATCCTTATGCCGGTCCTTGTGCTTTGCGCCACCTGCGCTTAACCCGCTGCGCTACAGCCCGACTCCCGGAATTTCTTTTTTTTTTTTTTTTAATTTTTTATTTATAAAAAGGAAACATTGACTAAACCATAGAGTAAGAGGGGTACAACTCCACACAATTCCTACTACCAGAACTCTGAATCCCATCCCCTCCCCTGATAGCTTCCCTATTCTTTAATCCTCTGGGAGTATGGACCCAAGGTCATTGTGGGATGCAGAAGGTGGAAGGTCTGGCTTCTGTAATTACTTCACTGCTGAACATGCGTTGACAGGTCAATCCATACTCCCAGCCTGCCTCTCTCTTTCCCTAGTGGGGAAGGGTTCTAGGTAAGCAGAACTCCAAGACACATTGGTGGGGTTGTTTGTCTAGGGAAGTCTGGTTGGCATCCTGCTAGCATCTGGAACCCGGTGGTTGAAAAGAGAGTTAACATACAAAGATAAACAAATTGTTGACCAATCGTGGACCTAAAGGCTGGAGTAGTGCAGATGAAGAGTTGGGGGGGGGGGGTTTCTCCGAGCTGGTAGGCATATTTTAGTTATATTCCAAAGGGCCTGTGGCTATACTAGTTTTTGTTTGTTTGTTTGTTTTTCCCTGAGCATGAAATCTGATATGCAGGTGAATCCTAATTATTGTCTGGAGAGATGATGTCATGGCTGGAAGAAGGACCAGAAAGCTGAATCAGGGAAGAGAGTAGCTCCCAAATATGGGAAAAGTGTATAAATACTGTTGACTGTAAACCCCATCAATTTGGTGTGATCTGGGGCTCATATTCAGCTTAGGAGCCTATGTGACCTCTGCATCCCTGTAGATCTGAGCTCACATTCTGTGGTCATGAGTAGGAACGTTCTAAGCTGCCCCAGTATCAGTACCCATCTTCCTCAGGTGTAGCATAGAGTATATTGCCCAACCTCCCATTGGAGGATGGAACATTCTCTACCATTGTTGATCCAAGTTGAGGGCAAGGTCCTATGGGGGCTATATAGAATTTTGATGGCAACTTTTCTTGGCAATTACCATCACCCATCTAGACTAATTCCTAACATAAAACAACTCATTTTGAGTAGTTACTCAATTCTTCCACTCTGTCCTTGTGTTAATGGGTAGTGGAATGTAAATAAGGATTATATTTTTTTCACTCAGCATACATTTTGGAAATTTATCCAGGTGTTGTACTCTACTCTTCACAAACTTTCTTATTGTATAGTTTCCCATAGTCCCAGTTCACTGAGAGAAGAGTTGAGATGTTTCTTACATGCTATTTAACAATTTTGTTGTCAGCATTTATTTAAAGTATTTATGTGAGCATAAGTGTTCTTCCATGGGGATTCAACACCCAGAAGATAATAGCTGGATCTTTTTGAACTACTCAAAGTGTAGGACTCCCATCATTTGAAAATATCAGGCAGTTGAGATTCACAAAGAAGTCTTCAGCAAAAATTCAGATTTTATTGCATACCAAGGGGAAAAGATTGCCTTTGGGAATTTATAGGGTTTAAAAACTAACCTCATCATTCTTCTTGAGCCCCTAAAAACTTCTTGAGACAAGTGTGACATAGTGATAAATTGCTTCTTGATGTTCACTAATATTGGAAGAGCCTGAGAGAAGACATAAATGGTCAGAGGTCAAATATTACTGACTTGTCTAACCCAGGATCGGTGGTAGCACAAAGAGCTCAGAAGGCAATTGGGGACTCCTATTTTAAAAACAAATGTGTGTGGAACCACAAAAGATGAGAGTTTTTCTGCAACTTGCAGTGCATACAGGGTTTCTTAATTGTTTAACAATGGGAATGAAGCTAAGGAAAACAAAACTAGGGGGCTTGGGAATAGCTTCCTTTTAGAGCACAGGTACAAAAGCCAGCACTACTATTATAGAAACCAGTGCTGAGCAATGTTCTGGCCTCACTCATTTATAAATGTAGAAATTCATAGCTGAAATAAAGCATAAAACAGATTGCCATTCAAGAATCTAAGCATAGGGGCCGGGTGGTTGGTGTTTATATATATATATATATATATATTTTTTTTTTCCCCAGAGCAGTGCTCAGCTCTGGTTTAATTTAATTAATTTAACACTAAAGACATTTTTTTTCTTTGTAATTAAAGCAACAGTTACAGTTTGCCGGCATTGGAGGATGCATATCCTTTGGGTTGAAACGGAGATGTCTGTCTATTGTTGGGCTACTGCATAGAGGTTTTTACATTTACTAGTAGAAACAAGTTATAGGACCATATCTACACTGCATGGAATTTCATGCAGTAACTGCATGGTGCAGGGGATTGAATTTGAGACCTCAGAGCCTCAGGCATGAGTTTATTTGCATAACCATTATGCTGACTTCCCTGCCCACACATGGTGTTTATTTTCCCCTATCTGAATCCAGTTATAAAATTGTTCCAACTGCCTACTGCTGCATAGCAAATCACCTTAAACTCCACAATTTAGGGACCAGAGAGAGAAAGTTCACTGGGTAAGGCATAGCCTCAACATGTCCATGGTTCATGGTCAAACCCAGGAACCACATGGAAGTGTCACTGGCATCAGAGGGAACTCTGGTGGTGTGTTGTCTCTCAGTCTTGCTCTTGTCTCTCTATCTGAATGAAAATTTCTTCCCAAGAGTGGTGAAACTGTATAAGAATGAGGCCCTTGCTAATAAATACTTAGGAGTTTAGATAGCAAATACTTAATATATCACATGATTTTGTTGTGTCAAGAAATCACGAACAGAGCAACAGCTAAATAGCATGGTTTGAGTTCAGTTTATTAAGATTTCATTTTAATGAATTAGCTTAGTCTTTCTTCTGAAATCTTGGCTGGGGTGAAAATAGTTGTTATTAGTGGCTAACAGGAGGCCTCAGTTGCTTCCTTCTAAGTTTCTGCTTGGTGGTCCATACTATTGCCTTAGTTGACTTCTACCAAGTGAACAATTCGCAAGACAACGTCATAGCAGCCTTCTTCAAAAATCACATTCCATAGTTTCTGCAGTATTCTTACTAGTCATACAACTTGGAATGCAGGTATTTAAATGCCAGGATTAAGCTTCATGATGTCCAAGACTATGGGATGTAGTATCCTAAGTCAAATGACTAACAAGGCCGCCCTGCCTAGTATAGTACCCACTACACTAATCATCTAATCATCTTTCTTTCATGCAAAGTGCCACAGCTAGGAGAACAGAGAAGTTACTTAGGAACACAAGGGAAATGTTGGCAGGAAAGGCATTAAGACATTTCAGCTATAATAACTTCAATTTACTTTTTTTTTTCCTTTTTACTAAGAGTCCCTATCTCCTACTTTGCTCCTAGGAAACACTTAAACAGGAAATATGTAATTGCATTGCTTTCTTGTGGTGAATGTGAGTCATTTAGAAATGAGTATGCATATCACAGGGAGATCAGACCCTACTCAGGTTGCTGTTTGTATCTTTTCCAAAGCTGATGTTTCTATTCTAAAAACAGAATCTTGGCTTTCAGAGAAATTCAAAGGTCATATAGACCTCACACCAATCTAGTGCTAAAATATGTTATTTTATCATCCAGCCACTGTTTGAGAGCATTCAAACCCAGTAATTCAATTATCTCTTGAGTGAAATTTGATCAACTTGAAATGAGTATAAATGGGTTTGTGAGCTCTTTCTTTCTTTCCCAAACTTGAAGAAAATAAAACAATTAATAGATATATTTACTTACCACATCAACCTGACCCAGGGCCCATATCTATTAATACTTAGCACAGGAGCCTGTACAACCTCGGAGTACTTGTCAATCTAGTCTCACAGTCCATGGCCACAGTTGGGATCATTCTAGGCTGCACTCATTTCAAAACCAGTTTTCCTGGAGTGTCAGAGTAGGATGACCCAGCCTCCCTTTGGATAGTGTGACACAGTGAGAGAATGGCTCTGAAGAAACCCACAAGAGGGCTTATTGTGAAAGAATGGACTTCTCCAATTGAACTAGTTCATTGAAGTAGATAGAGAACATGTCTTAGAAACTAGGTAAGATGAAATTACACTAGTACACTGATTGCTTCAGCTCTGCACCTGGTGGCTAGGAAGGTTTGCCTTGAACTGCATACCCTGCAACCCCCACTCTCTCAGCTGTTTGTTAACTTGTCCATTCGGCTTCTGTAAACACTGCTTGCTTCCTCCCCTGAAGATAAGAATGGAATATTTTCCTTGAAACTTTAACCCCCAAAATAAATTAGCAAGGGCATGTTAATCACTAGTTCATGTGATCTCATCCTTTAAAGGAGGATGAATTTCAAGCCTCAGTATCTCAGAGCAATGGGACCAAATTTGGTACACCGGCCTGGGATCTCTCAGCTGAGATATCTGTCTTTGTCTTTTGGTGTTGTCTCTGTGTAAGTCTGTGTACTGGCCTTATTCTCACTCTTTCAAATTTAAGAATAAATTCCTTATACTTCACTTATATACGGGAGTCATGTCAGTTTGTGTGGGTTTGGATCAGAAATGCTCTTTCATTATGGTGAGCCAGGCAGGAGCTTTGAAGCCTTCTGACAGACCACCACAGCCAACTCAGGTTCTACTCACTGTCAGATCTCGAACTGATTTTTGTTGGTCTTGTGACAGCTTTGATCCTTGTTTTTCTATATGGAGTAGTTTTTCTGACTAACCATCCCAGAGATGGGCTACTGGCTACAACTCACTTCTACTATGGCCTTAGCAGTGGTCTGATTCTTTGTACATTGATCTTTGTGTGTATTAATTGCCCTCTTTATTTTACTTACAGCCCTTCCTCTTGAATACTGTTGTATCCCTCTCAGCTATGTCCTTCATGAGGAGATTGGTATGGTCTGAGATAATTGAGGGTTTCTGGTCAGGGCACCCCCTGGCATAATGGAGCTGTAGAAATCTATAAAAGGAAACTGTGTTACTGGCCTATATTTGCTAATAGCTTGAACTTAAATATATCTATTCAGTAAAGCCTCATACTCATAGTCCTCTGTGTCTGTGTCGATTGTGGAGGTCGGATCAGAAGTGTGCTTACACGTCTTCCTCTATGTTCTGCGTTGGTCTCAGTTTGTCTTAGTTTGTAATGGGTACGGTCAGTAACAAAACTTAACACTTATAATGACTCCTGTGTGAATTTCTCACATGGATACTGGTGACTTTTAGTATTGGAATTTGCTCTCCATATTTTTTTTTTCCCCAGCACCCCCCTCTCCATATTATTTTATCTGACCAATAATTTTCTAAATGCTAGTCTTTGAAATATTTGCATCTACCTAGCTAGAAGTACCTTTGTCTACTTAAAATTACAGTACATTTCCACCATGAGTCAGGATTTGATTATTCTGTTTTTAATGACAGTACCTTTCTACTAGCTTCAGAAATCTTGGGTAAGTGACAAAATAACTTGAAAGTGTAAAGTGTATTAGCTTTATATAAAAAAAATAGTCTTGCAGAAGTTTGAAGATCTTAAATAAATGTGAAGAATCTCATTGAGCAGTCTGGGGGAAGGAAGAACGGATGTGATGGAGGGCCACTGGGGTCCTTGGTATGACTCGGGGCGGGGGGGGGGGGGGAACCTAGGTCTTGCAAACACCGAGACATCTATCTTGAGGAGATGAGAGATTGTACCTATGTGTCAACAACAGTACTGTTCGCCATTAATTCCCCAGGGAAGTATTTTAAAGATGTGAAGAATCTCTTGGATTGTCTAGTTAGAGCTCCAGACATTTCCATGTAAGAGGAAAGCCAGTATAAGGGTCACAGTCAGAGAGAAAAGTTCTTATGGAAGAAGCAAATGGTGGAGGGATGCAATTTGAGATGAAGGAAGAAAGTCACAAGTTAACAAATGCAGGCAGCTTCTAGAAACCAGACTTTTTTTTTCCCCCAGTAGGAACACAGAACTTCTATAAACACTGCAAAAGAGTGCAGGCTGATGAAAGAAAAAAGAAAAAAAACAAAACAAACAAACAAACAACAACAAAAAGCACCTAGTTGTGTTGTTTTAAGCCACTAAGCAACAATTGGAAACTAAGTAATTCATCTTTTTCAAAAAATGTTTAGATGGTGTCCCATTGACCTTTTCTTGATAACAACTCCATCTTGCATCTCAAGTCTCTTTCATCTTAAACGTCTACATAGATATCTGAAATCATACAATCTTCTTTTTTGGAACGAACACAACACTTCTAATAGTGATCTGACATTTTACATGTCTTTTTATTAGATTCCGTTTCATGGGTACATTTTTAAAGGACAATCACTTTGGGGGGTTATGGCATCTTTAAAAATTGATATAAATTGCTATAACATCTGTGTTCTAGAGACTCTTAGATTAAAAACAAAAACAAAAACAGATAACAGTAAAGTCTTCTCATAAAGAACTCAGGGCTGGGGTTGGGTGGTGGCATACCTAGTTGAGTGCACTTTACAATGCACAAGGACCCAGGTTTGAAACCCCAGTCCCCACCTGCAGGGGGACAACTTTGCGAGTGGTGAAACTGTGCTGCTGGTGTTTCTCTGTCTCTGTCTCTCTCTATGTCTCTCTCTATCTTCTTCTTCTCTCTCGATTTCTGACTGTCTCTATCCAACAAATAAGTAAATATATATATATATATATATATATATATATATATATATATATATATATATAGTTTAAATTTAAAAAAGAGAGAATTCAGGGCTAGTTAACTTAAGCTGTGTGTTGTTCCAAATGGTTAAATTTCAATAAGAAAAAAATTATATAATCTAGGAATATATTAAAAAAAAGATCATTCCATGATTGCTCAAGAATTGAAAGTTCTTTTAAAATAGAGCTGTTGGGTGGGGAAAATTTCCATTTCAAAAATCAGTCAATGTACATGAATATGTTTGTAAAAACTATTAACAAGCGAATGTAAAATTCATGTGGAAAGGGGCTAGGCAGCGGTACACTAGTTGAAAGCACACATCACAATGCACAAGGACCTAGGTTCAATCCTGCCCTCCCCACCTGCAGGAGAGAAGCTTCATCAACAGTGAAATGGTATTGCATGTCTCTCTCTCTCTTTCCCTCTCTATCTTGTGCTCCTCTCTATACTTCGATCTCTATCCAAAATAAATAAATGCAATGATTTTTAAAAGATATTTTTATTTTATTTTTTTTTAAGAATTTATTTATTTATTCATGAGAAACATAGGAGGAGAGAAAGAACCAGCCATCACTCTGGTACATGTGCTGCCAGGGATCGAACTCAGGACCTCATGCTTGACAGTTTAGTGCCTTAGCCACTGCGCCACTTCCTGGACCACTTTATTTTATTTTTAATGAGAGAAATAGAGATAGAGACCAGAGTATTGCTCAGTACTGGTTTATGGTGGGGTCGGGGGCTATACCTGGAACTCAGAGCCTTAGGCATCAAAATCTTTTGCAGAACCATTATGCTGTTTCCCCAGCCCCAAATAAAATATTTAAAAATCCATATGAAAATAAAAATATACAGGGATGACAAAGACAATTCTGAAGTGTTAGAAGGCTAACACTAGTAAAAGAGTGAGATATATTTATGAACACACCAGCAAAACCTTGGAGCAGCCCAGAACTTTTGCATACGCACCACTTTTCTTGTGTAGCCATAACCCTAAAGGTTTCTGAGTCAGTTGAGTATTTATTACACAGACTTGAATTTTGACCCCTTTTCATACCACCTACAACAATAAATTCTATCTGAATGAATTGGACTTTTCAATGAGAATATTAAAGTAAACGGAGCTGCAGAAACAGTAGCCAAAGCAATTGTTACTTTGACCCTGCAGGCACCGTGGTGTGGGGTCTTAGGAGGGAGGAGGGGACCCAGAACTTGGTGGAAGGTTATTATTTATACTTATACTTTCTCTTTAAATTATATAATTTGTACATAGAATATATTGAGCTTGTATAGTTGTGAAATCATACCCCAAAATATTTTAATTTCACAAAACTCATAAATCATTCTTAAAAAGGAAAGAAATATATGCTCTAGCGTGGAAATGTGAGGTTCCTGCTGTCTTCAGGTTCAAGAAATCAATAGATAGTCTTATCCTATGGTTTTGTTAATGTCTCCTTTTTAATATAAATTAAAAATTTTTTTTTTTAAAAAAGGAAAGAAAACTCTTTCAATCCCCAGCACCACCATAAGCCAGAGCTGAGCAGTACCCTGGCCTCACTCTCTCCCTCTTGATCTTTATATCTCTCTCATTAGAATACATAATTATCTTTTTTAAAAAAAGAAAAAGATTATAACTTTGAGGAAATGCATAGGGTAATGTTGCCATAATTTTATTTTTTATAGACACAGATATCACCAGTTAAAGAAGATAGTAATATTAAATAAAAATCATAGTCCTCAAAATACATAAAAGCAATTATGTAATGTCAGAAGTCTGTCTTACTATATATAAAGTGTACTTGATAATAGCCACTTGATAAATATGTAGAAAGCTATAAAAACATGAATATCGTGGTCCAGGAGGTGGTGCATTGAATAAAGCATTGAACTCTCAAGCATGAGGTTGTGTTCAATCCCCAGAAGCACATGTACCAGAGTGATGTCTGGTTATTTTTCTTTCTCCTTCTATTCTTCTCATTAATAAATAAATAATTTAAAAACCATTAATATCAACAGACCTACGTTACCTCTCAGCTCTTTTTTTTTTTTTTTTTTTTTGCCTCTAGGGTTATCACTGGGGCTCCCTGACTGCACAAGGAATTCACTGCTCTTAGACAGAAATTGAGAGGGGAGGAGAAGATAGAGAGGGAGAGAGAGACACCTGCAGACCTGCTTCACCAGTTGTGATGACTCCCCTGCATGTTGAGAGCTGGGGGCTCGAACTGGAATCTTTGCACAAGTCCTTGCACTTTGTACTTCCTACACTTTTTTTTTTTTTTTTTTTTTTTTTTTGCTTTTAGTCTTTTTTTTTTTTTTTTTATTTAAATTTTTAATTTAAGAAAGGATTAGTGAACAAAAGCATAAGGTAGGAGGGGTACAACTCCACACAATTCCCACCACCCAATCCCCATAACCCACCCTCTCCCATGATAGCCTTCCCATTCTCTAGCCCTCTGGGAGCATGGACCCAGGGTCGTTGAGGGTTGCAGAAGGTAGAGGGTCTGGCTTCTGTAATTGCTTCCCCGCTGAACATGGGCGTTGACTGGTCGGTCCATACTCCCAGTCTGCCTCTCTCTTTCCCTAGTAAGGTGTGTCTCTGGGGAAGCTGAGCTCCAGGACACATTGGTGGGGTCTTCAATCCAGGGAAGCCTAGCCAGCATCCTGGTGGCATCTGGAACCTGGTGATTGAAAAGAGAGTTAACATACAAAGCCAAACAATTTGTTGAGCAAACATGGATCCCAAGATTGGAATAGTGGAGAGGAAGTGTTGGGGAGGTACTCACTGCAAACTCTAGTGTAATCCTGCTTTCAGGTATATATTTTGCAGTAGTTTATGGATACGTGTGCGCATACGCTCTCTCTCACAGAAACTGGTGTATGTCTAGGTTATGGGACTTTGTTAGAAAGTGAACTACCTGAGATGAAATTAGAGTGTACTATAAAAGGAAAGGTCTCACCCGAGTAATGAAGCTGAAGGGTTGTCATTCCACACGTGAAGTCTCTGGATACACTCTGAGGTGAAGCATGTTGAGATGGCAATCGTTGCTTTGGTTAGGTTGTGATCGGCGGATGCAATATTATTTGGTATGGATTGGGAGAAGCATACGGGAAAGTGAGCCCTATCCATGGGTGCCAGGACTGGGGGAAGTAGGGGCTCTATAGTGAAGATGTGAGGTTCCTGCTGTCTTAGGGTTCAAAAAGACAATCAATAGTTAATATTATCATCACATTATTTGTTAATTGGGTTAACTTCCTACACTTAACTGCCCCGACCAGCAGGGCGGTGAACAGGGGCTAGGAACCCAATGAAACCTGAAATGATAGGGACAAGAGACACGAAGAACGACAGCAAGTCAAGTTTCTGATCAAGCTGTAAATTTTATTTACAGCTTGATCAGAGGCATTATAAGGCTTTGAGCACAGGCATTATAAGGCTTTGGGGAAGGAGGGGGGAAGTGTTGGAGGAGGAGGAGGGGGAGCAATCTTCAAAGGGGGAATGTTCCTTGAAACATACAATGGATGAAATCATGTTTGCTACCACAACTATGTGTTCTGTCACTGTTTCTGATAAATGGTCTACCTGAGGGGAAAATGGCCTGCCCAGGGGGAAATGAAACTTGTCTCGAGGGCTTCCATTGTTTCAAAGCTTATCATCTATCAAGCAGAGAAATGGCTCCTGGCACTTAACCCAGTGCGTTACCACCTGGCCCCCTTTACCTCAACTCTTGTCTTTGGCGGTGGGGAGAGATTTCAAATGAGAGTCAATGGTTACAAACAGGAAAGATTAATAAAATATCTATGAGTAAATCTAACCAAGGAAGTGAAAGACTTGTATACTGAAAATTATGAGTCGCTACTCAAAGAAATTGAAAAAGACACAAAGAAGTGGAAAGATATTCCATGTTCATGGGTTGGAAGAATTAACATCATCAAAATGAATATATTACCCAGAGCCATCTACAAATTTAATGCTATCCCCATAAAGATCCCAAGCACATTTTTTAGGAGAATAGAACAAACGTTACAAATGTTTATCTGGAACCAGAAAAGACCTAGAATTGCTAAAAACAATCTTGAGAAAAAAGAACAGAACTGGAGGCATCACACTCCCAGATCTCAAACTGTATTATAGGGCCATTGTCATCAAAACTGCTTGGTACTGGAACAGGAATAGACACACTGACAAGTGGAATAGAATTGAGAGCCCAGAAATGAGGCCCCACACCTATGGACATCTAATCTTTGACAAAGGGGCCCAGACTATTACATGGGGGAAAGCAGAGTCTCTTCAACAAATGGTGTTGGAAACAATGGGTTGAAACATGCAGAAGAATGAAACTGAATCACTGTATTTCACCAAATACAAAAGTAAATTCCAAGTGGATCAAGGACTTGGATGTTAGACCACAAACTATCAAATACTTAGAGGAAAATATTGGCAGAACTCTTTTCCGCATAAATTTTAAAGACATTTTCAATGAAACGAATCCAATAACAAAGAAGACTAAAGCAAGCATAAACCTATGGGACTACATCAAATTAAAAAGCTTCTTCACAGCAAAAGAAACCACTACCCAAACCAAGAGACCCAACACAGAATGGGAGAAGATCTTTACATGCCATACATCAGACAAGAGTTTAATAACCAACATATATAAAGAGCTTGCTAGACTCAACAACAAGACAACAAATAACCCCATCCAAAAATGGGGGGAGGACTTGGACAGAATATTCACCACAGAAGAGATCCAAAAGGCCAAGAAACACATGAAAAAATGCTCCAAGTCTCTGATTGTCAGAGAAATGCAAATAAAGACAACAATGAGATACCACTTCAGTCCTGTAAGAATGCCATACATCAGAAAAGGTAACAGCAGCAAATGCTGGAGAGGGTTTGGGGTCAAAGGAACCCTCCTGCACTGCTGGTGGGAATGTCAATTGGTCCAACCTCTGTGGAGAACAGTCTGGAGAACTCTCAGAAGGCTAGAAGTGGACCTACCCTATGATCCTACAATTCCTCTCCTGGGGATATATCCTAAGGAGCCCAACACATCCATCCAGAAAGATCTGTGTACACATATGTTCTTGGCAGCACAATTTGTAATAGCCAAAACCTGGAAGCAACGCAGGTGTCCAACCACAGATGAGTGGCCGAGCAAGTTGTGGTATATATACACAATGGAATACTACTCAGCTGTAAATAATGGTGACTTCACCATTTTCAGCTGATCTTGGATGGACCTTGAAAAAATCATGTTGAGTGAAATAAGTCAGAAACAGAAGGATGAATATGGGATGATCTCACTCTCAGGCAGAAGTTGAAAAACAAGATCAGAAAAGAAAACACAAGTAGAACCTGAAATGGAATTGGCATATTGCACCAAAGTAAAAGACTCTGGGGTGGGATAGTGGGGAGAATACAGGTCCATGAAGGATGATAAATGTGGGGTTGTACTGTTAAATGGGAAACTGAGGAATGTTATGCATGTACAAACTATTGTATTTACTGTTGAATGTAAAACATTAATTCCCCAATAAGGAAATAAATTAAAATAATAATAATCATAATAATAATAACAACAACAACAACTTTCCTTCATGGGTGAGATAGCCTGAGAATGCTATTTGAGAAAATAATGATACTTGTCATATATTTCCTCTAAATAAATCTGGCTTTAATACCAAAAAAAAAAAAAAAAAAAAAAAAAAAAACAGGAAAGATTTATTGCAGAAGCAAAAAAGTCCAGACTTACTGTAGTATAATATGGAATGGGCCCTGAAAAATAAAAACTTCAGGGTTTATTAACAAATCAAAAAACCTACACTCTGAGGAGATCAGAGTGGGCTGTCTCAGAATGTTGAGGGTTGGCTTCAAGAGCTTTCAAAGGTATCCACACAGGGCTCATCTGACTTCTCCCACTTAATTTATATGGAAATTTGATGACCATCTTTGCACATTAAATTTTGTTAATTGTTCTTTTTTTTTTTTTCTCAGCTCTGCTCCAGTTTATAGTGGTGTGGGGGATTAAACCTGGGACTTTGGAGCCTCAGGCTTGAAAGTCTCTTTGCATAACCATTATGCTATATCCCCCACCCTTAATTGTTTTAATTGTTCTTTTATTACACTTGCTCAAAGGGCAGGGGAAATCCTTTGCCCTTATCTTCTTCCTTATGCATTTTCTTAGCCTCAGGTTGCCAGTTCAGAGTCATATATGCCTCTGGGGGTGTTCTGTGGTTGATTGTAGGGATTATTTGCTGCAACTGTTGGTTACAACTAGAATAATTTCCCCCACAAGTCTCCCTTTTCCTGCTTAAGTTTTGCTTCCTACAACAAACCAATAGCTATCAAAACCTTCATATCTTTTTGGTATTGGTGTTTTGGTGTTAACACTTTATTGAGAGGTTAATGATTTACAGGAAATTGCTGACACATAGCTAAACTTTCTCATTTTCCTGTTAGAGGTCTCTGCAAAACACTTTTTTTTTTTTTTTTTAACTTCAGGGCATTATTGAGTAATGGTTTACAGAACAGTCTTTTTTTCTCCCCACTCCCATCACCAAAGGTGTGTATCCCCCTTCCTCACCTCCATAGATAAACACTGTAGTTCTCCCAGGGCCTTAGATATGGACTGACTTTTTTTTTTCTCATTCATATGTTCAATTCTCTATATTCCACATAGGAGTGAAACCAGTCTATAGCTGTCCTTCACCTCCTTCCGTGCTTCACTAAACATAATCACTCCGATTCCATCCCCTTTATCCCAAAGAACACAGTATCATCTTTTTTTTTTTAAAAAATTTATTTATTATTTATTCCCTTTTGTTGCCCTTGTTGTTTTTTATTATGGTAGTTATGACTGATGTCGTTGCTGTGTATAGGACAGAGAGAAATGGAGAGAGGAGGGGAAGACAGAGATGGGGAGAGAAAGACACCTGCAGACCTGCTTCACCACTTGTGAAGCAACTCCTGTTGGACTGCAAATCTAAGGAAGCACCAAGAGACTGGGGTGATGTAAAAGCAAAGAGCCTTTATTCTAGCCGGCTAGGGTCGAGTGACCAAGGGGCTGCCACACCAGCTCTCTGGTAATCGACCCCGTACCCAAGTCCTACTAGGATATATATACATTTCAGATTACAGACTATGTGACAGGGTTCAGCTACACAATGTCAGTTTTACAACAGTAGTTATCTATAGTCCCTAGGTGCAGGGAAGGGGCGGGGGTCTTTTTGACCCTAGGCTCCTGGACTGTTTTCTCAGAGTCTGTCCTTGGATTTATCTCCTGCCTTCCAGATTCCTCTGATTCTCTGTTTACAGCTTTACTCCTGAGAATTGCTTTCTTCTCAGGGACAGGCCTGTTTATAATTGCCTACTTAACCCTTAGGTAGCCTGAGACTAGGTTCATTTGTCTCGTTATTTTATCATCTTACATTTATTACTTTTTGCTCAGTTCCTACATTTCCCCCTTCTCTGTGTCTCCCTTAGCTAATCTTAGCTAAGCTAAATGTCTTCTGTTTCTTGGCTTAAGGGTTTCGGTAGGCTCGGGGCCCTCAAAACAGGGTTTAGGCCTGATTGGTTGGGGATGTGCCAATTTCATACCTGGAGGCAGATAGTAAATAGCACTCCTGAGTCTTTCTCAGTCGCATACAGCCTCAGGCCCCACCTTATCTCTACCTCTCAACTGGTTGCTCCTTTTTATTCTTTCTTGGTAAACAGGATCTGTATCTGGTTGCATCTACCCCCAGGTGTGCCTTGTGGAGTGGGCAGCAAGTGACAGCGTCTTCTCTGTTGTCCATTGGGCAAAAATCCAGATCTTAGTGATCTGAAGTCCCCCACACATTTAACTGCAATATAGTCTTTTATTTTTTTGAATTATTTATTTATTTATTCATGAGTAAGATAGGAGGAGACAAAGAACCAGACATCACTCTGGTACATGTGCTGCCGGGGATCGAACTCAGGATCTCATGGTTGACAATTCAGTGCTTTATCCACTGTGCCACCTCCCGGACCACAAAACAGTCATTTTTAACTGGAAGTATCCATGACTTCTGGTCCTCACAGTCTTTACCACATTTCAGAGGTCAAAGTTTAAGTCTGGATACCAGGTTCCAACTGGGTGGAGTCCCGTCTTGAGATGCAATCATGTCTCTGGTGTCCCGATGGCCATGTCAGGTTGAGGGGTTGATGTGTCCACTTCCCGATAGATTGAGGCTTCCAACTCCCGATACCTATCACTGGTGGCTTCTGTTGAGCTAGTGACTGGTCCTTCCCAAAGGCTCGTAGCACAGCATTCTAATTTGTCCTGCAATATAGGCTGGAGATCTGTAAGAACTTGGTAACAATGGTGGGATGGATCAGAGACAAGAGCATCACAGATATGACAGCAGCAGTCAGCCAAAAGCCATTTCAAAGGGAGACAGTTTGTTTACAAATGGGAAGCAGTACACTCTCAGAAGGGCCTGAGCCAGGAGCGATACCCATCCTCTGCCAGTTTCAAGGGTTAATTTAGTTAAAATCTCCTTTAGGGTCTAATTTACCTCTCTACCTGCCCAGAGATATGGGGCTCATTAGCACAATGAAATTTCTCGGGCCACTAACTGAGACACAAAAACAGTGAATGCTAGCTCATTACCAGAACCAATGGTGAGAGGAAACTCTCCACTTGGGCACTATTTTATCTAAATTTTTTTTTTTTTTTGCTCACCATCTATGTCCCCTCAGACTTTATTGGGTAAACCTCTACCCAACCTGAAAATGTGTCTATAAATATCAGCAAGTACTTATACCCAAAAGTCTCTGATTTTACTTCTGTAAAATCTATTTAGTCTCCAGTCCTAATTTCTCGCCCATCTTATCTTTTTCCTTACTGTATCCAGAGTCCTTTGGAAGCAGGGAGTCTAGTAGAATCAATACCAGGTCTGGCCCTGCTTGCTGTGTAGCTGCAAAAGCAGCTTCATCTGCCCTTCAGTTTCTTTTCTGATGTCCAGAACAATGGGTCACAGCTGCTTCTTGCAGGGTCCATGCGGCCTCCAGTAGGTTCCTTGTGCTGGATTATCTTCAGGTGGGAGTGAGGAAGCTTCCCTCCCCACGTGCTCCAGGCAAATGCCATGTAGCAAAGGCATACCTCTTTGCAGCTTTTTTTTGGGGGGGGAGGCCCTCAGGATCCATCTCCAACACCAGGGTGGCAGGGTTCAGGCTTGTGGCAGCGCTGCATTTCACTCATGGTCGGTCTAGGAACAGAGCTTGGTAGCGGGTTAGATGGGCATTGGACTTTCCCCAGTGATGGCTTGTCTGCTTTCCTTACCAGCTCTTCCACAGGTGCTATTGTCCTCAGGCATTTTTGTTCATCCAGCAGCCACTGGGTCCAATATTTGACAAATAGGCAAAGGGTCTGTGCCATGGGCCAAGTTTTTGGGTCAGCACTCCCCGACTTACACCTTTAAGTTCATCCACAAGCAGTCTAAATGGCTTGTTGATAAAACAGCCTTTCTTCCAGTGTCCTTTTTCTTTTCAGTAACATCACTGATCTTTCTCTACCCGTAGCCCCATCTTTCTGACTTTTTTTTTCTCTCTGGGCACTGCCCCAACTTTCTCTTTCTTTTCAAAGTCTAATGTCAAAACATTTGCCAACTTCTTAAAAACCCTCTGAGCAATCTCTCAGCTTTCTTTTAAATCTTTCTGTCTTCTGTAACTTTTTTCTAATACCTGGGGCAGATTTGAGCAACAAAAGGCCAAATTTGGTGCCATTCTATTTACCTTAGAGAGATGTGTGGGCCATTTGACTGCCCCTTGGAGACCCCCTAAGAGAACCTGGTGGTATGATTGAAGGGGTATCACTGCTGTACTCGTACATTTGTAACCAGTAAGACATACACAAAACCAAATTAGGAGTTTACCAAAATTGACAATCTAATGACCAGAATTGGCCTATATGTTTCTATATAATTTTAGAAGGCCTTTTTAACAAACAGATATACCAGTATAGTATATAAAGTCAATACCCCAATGTGTTGACATGATAAAATGATTACCATTTCTTTAGCATTATTTTAAACTGCTTAGACAGTTTAAGTACACTATTATAACTTAGTTTACTAAAATCTTTACTCATCACAAAGCTATCATGAATAAGCATAGATATAAAACTCTTAATAGATTTTACCCCTTAGAACTCTTAATATGGCAACTTAAAAGGCTAAAATAAACCTCATAGCTTAAATGTTCAAAACGATAATTTTGTAAAATCAGGATTTGCCAAAACAAATCTTTTATTAGACCAGAAACACCATGTATCAACTTAATTTATCAAGAGTAAATCTCTGACAGTGTCATGTCCTTAAATAAACCAGATAATTTTTTAAATTCTTTCTAAATAGGGGAGTTATCTCAGTAACAGCTTTTTCAGAAGTCACTGTAAAAGCAAAAGTAACTAACTCATGAGTAAGATAAAAAAAAAATCTCTTAACAAGTTTCAAAGTAAAAAGTTTCAACCAGAACATTTTTGTCTATATCAGACATAAAACTCTCTCAACTTTTTTACCTAGTCTCTCTCATATTTCAATATCTAGAGTTTTTTCTCAGGGAAACCAGGGGCACACTTTTTGAATAAAATGTGATAAAAGGTTAGCTATATAGCTCTACAGCTAGACAGCTCCATATATATTTGATAAGTTTTATTAAAAAAATTCTACACATCTCATTTATATTAAACCTCATTTATCAGAGCAAAATCTTCAGGAATAAACATAACCATTGTGTTATCTTTTTCTCACCCAGGCCAGTTTCACCTCTTTAGTTAAGAAGGTATTTGAAAACTTTTACATATCAATAGCCTTTCTGCCATTTGCCACACAAAAGACATATCTTCAGTGTGTGACACCTAATTTAAAGAGTCTCTGTTTGAATTTTAAAGAACATAAATTTAAAGATTATCTTTTTAACCTCCTGTAGCAAGTCTCATAACCAGGATCTCTAAACCAAATTCAGTTTTACTAAATTTTTTAAACTTTAAACAAACTCTAATTACTTAGAGAGTTAACACACACTAGTAACAATGCTTCTCAAAACATCTCCAGTGTCAGACAAATGCCAAATTTGCTGTGGACCAATATCCACAAAACAGTTCACAGGGCATTTTGGGGGCCCTCCAACATGTACTGGAACTTTTTCAGTTAAATACATAGATAATTTGCATATCAATTTGGAGATGAAGAATTGTCACGTTAAATACTTAAGACTTTTACTTTAAATCTTTAGCTGCCTTAGCAAATTAATTTTTACCTTTATGTTACCACATAAGAACTGTGTGGCAGGGAAAGCTCTGTTATTGCTGTGTCTTTAACTCTATTTCCCTCTGTCTAACATATCTCCCTGTTGGAATGAAATGTGGCTTATGAATAGTGAAATCATGCATATCCAAGACTCCAGCTTTAGAAAACCAAACACAAGTGCATTCTGTTTAGTGACATTTTCCACTTATTCATTTATTTCTAAAAGCTGGCACATATATCATAGCTAGGCTATATAGCATTGGAAAGATCAAACTGTTAGTCTTCATGACCACATGTCTGAGTCTCATGTATAAAATATCAGCAAAGCCACACAGAGAAGGCAGCATCTCAAATCATTTCAACATCACAAGTTCAAATACAGCTGAGGTGATCGATAGATATAGATATCATAGTTAACTTAAAGGTGACAGGGAATAGTGCCCTCAGGGAGAAATGTGGAAGCCATCCAGGACACTTGTAGGGTTCTGATTTTTGATCTGAGTGTTGGCTACACAAAGAATTTCACTCTGTTAATATCGTTAGTGTGTATTTTAAAAATATGGATGTGGTGTGATGTGTGAGCTACAGTTCAATGAAAATGCATTACAGAAACAGAAACAGCACTCAAAGTAATACACATTCAAAAGGGATTCCTGGAAGGAAATATTCCCATTCTAAGGAACTTCCTAACTCAGGAGATAAAATGTAGCTAAGTAAATGTAGCTAAGATAAAATGTAGCAAAGAGACTGGGACTAGAGATTTGTGATCAAGATACTTTTCTTTGTGGCAGTTGAAATGATACTCCCTTGCCTTTGTTTCTTTCTCCACTTCCTTTTCATGATTTTGATACTTTGGGCTAACTAGCTTTCTTTGCTTTTTCGTGGTATCAATATTCCCGCATAATTTTGCTTTGTATATGGTTTTGACTCACTGTATTTCCAGTGCTAAATCATGCACTAGGTAGGTACTTTTATTTTAAGTGTCCATGAGTCATCAAATGTACTTCGCTATGCAGAATCTAAATTCTAGACTCAAGAAAAAGCAACATTCATCAACTTCTATCTGGTACATCTTTAAGTTCAATTTTAAGGTATGAAGAATGGAGTGTTATTTCAGCCAGAGATTGAGGATCCTGTGTGTGTATGTGTGTGTGTGTGTGTGTGTGTGTGTGTGTGTGTGTGTTTATAATAGTTTCTAAAGAAGCACACAGTTGGAGGAATGCATTGGAATGCTTCTTACCCATGATACTTTTGTGTGTTTCTTAAACCTTTTGTATTCACACAATCATAAATGTGTTGAACTTTGTTCATGTGGACTATTTTTATCAGTATTTAATAATAGAATTTTTATAAATTTAAATTTCTATAATAAAAATCTGTAAATGATTTTATATAAGCTTAAACTTTTATTTTACTCCTTCCAAATCATAGTAACTTACTGCAAATCAGCATGTCACTTTTTTTATTGAAAATGACTGTATTCTCAAACATACAAGAATAGTGACATTTCTTTACATTGTAAAGTCTCTTCAATTCTGACTCACCACAGAACAATTCATTTCACTGATCTCTTTGTGTTTGTCTAAGCTGTCTTAATACTACATGTCTTATAGACTCTTAAAAGTTTCCCTGTCCTCTCAAGAAGTAATAGAGGTAAAAAAGAAATATCTTATCTTAGTATAGAAAGTCCTTAACATAGGTAAGCTCATAGAAACTGCAAATTTAATTAAAAGAATATACCAAAAACTGATACTCAAATACTATCATTTCATTCAGTGTAGATTGGGACTACTCTTCCCACATGAACATTATAACATGAAGACATTAAATGATGTGGCTGTATGTTGTAAAACATTATTAGTTATCAAGTCAGTTATTTTTTGGTCTATAATAACTAATACTTGTATAGTATTTCAAATGAGTTGGATTCCATACTATCTAAATTCTCACAGCAACTTTCTAATCTGATGATTGTTTTACTGTGCTTTATAAAAAAAAACCATGAAGGAGTTGGAGGTAAATATATTTGCTCTCAATAAGTTTAGTCAGATGCAGGGCTAGAGTTGGAATTCTGTTATTTTAGAGGCAGAGTTCATTTATTTTACTACTCAGTTACAACCTAAAAATTGTCTGTGTCATGTACAGTATTACAGAGTGAGAAAAGGAGGCAGGAATGTCACCTCAATTTGTAACCGTACTTGCTTACTGCATATACTGACTCACTGCAGACAACTGTGCACTTTTGCTTTCAGGTAAATATTTTGCCCTAATTTATGGATACATGTGAACATATGCTCTATCTCATGGGACCTGGTCTATATCTAGATTTTTGGACTTTGTTAGGAAGTGAACCACCTGAAATGGAATTAGAGAATTCTGTGAAAGGAAAAGTCTCACCCAAGTAATGAGGCTGAAGTGTTGTCATCATGGGGTGCAGGAAGTGGAAAGTCTGGCTTCTGTAATTACTTCCTCACTGAACATGGGTGTTGGCAAGTTGATCCATACTCCTAGCCTGTTTCTCTTTTTCCCTAGTGGGGTGGGGCTCTGGGTAAGCTGGGCTCCAGGGCACAGTGGTGGGGTCATCTGCCCAGTGAAGTTCAGTTGGCATCATGTTAGCATCTGGAACCAGATGGCTGGAAAAAAAAGTTAACATATAAAGCCAAACAAATTGTTGACTAATCATGAACCTAAAGGCTATAATAGTTTATGTGAAGAATTAAGAGGTCTCCATTTTATAGACAGTTAGTAGGTCTATTTTAGTTATATTCCAAAGGGCTCATGACTGTACTAGTTTTTGTTTTTTTTTCCCAAGCCTGACATCTGATATGCAGGCGGATCCAAGTTATTGTCTGGAGGGATGATTTCATGGCTGGAGAAAGGACCAGAAATCTGGGTCAGGGAAGAGAGTTGCTCCCCAGTATGAGAAAGGTGTATAAATATTGTTGATTGTAGACCCCATTGATCTGATCTGCAGCCCATATTCAGCATAGGAGCCTATGTGACCTCTGCATCCCTGTAGGTCTGAGCTCACATTCTGTGTTCATGAGTAGGAACATTCCAAGCTTTCCTAATTTCACGACCCATCTTCCTCAGGTGGAACAGAGTATATTGTCCAGCCTCCCTTCGGAGGATGGAACATTCTCTACCATTGTTGAGCCATGTCGAAGGCATGGTCCTATGGGGCCATTTATTCAAGGTCTAGGCCCATCATGTCTGTTTGGGAATCTCAGGACTCCCTGACTAGGGCCCCAGCTGATGAGGTGGCCTGATAGTGACTAAAGAGTCATTGTTAAATGACTTATTCAGCTTTTACAGTCCTTACTTTGATGAGGTTAGTTTTGGGATGATTGGGGAAAGTATAATAGGAAGTAAGTGAGGAGGGTATCTAGTCTAAGTAGACACCATGTCATTAGGAACTTTATGATGACCCTGGGTCCATGCTCCCAGAAAGATAAAGAATAGGAAAGCTATCAGGGGATGGGATGGGATACAGAGTTCTGGTGGTGGGAAGTGTACCTTTCTTATCCAATGTTTTTTGTCAGTGTTTCATTTTTATAAATAAAAAAGAAAAAGAAAAAAGAAAAAAAACTATGTACCAAAGTTTAAGCCCAGTTCCTACTGCAGTGGAGAAAAATTCCATGCTGTAGTGACTTTCCTCTCTCCCTTTGTCTGCTTATCTATTTTAAGTCTTGTGAAGGAAATAATGGTTTATAAAATAGTTGTTGTACCAAAGTAAAAGAGTCTGGGGTGGGGGGATATTCAGGTCTTGGAACATGATAGCAGATGAGGGCCTAGGTGGGGGTTAGAGAGTTATATAGAAAACTGAGAAAAGTGACAAATGCACAAGCTACTATATTTTATTGTCGACTATAAACCATCCCCCCCCAATAAACAAAAAAAAAAGAGGGGCCGGGTGGTGGCACACCTGGTTGAGCACACATGTTACAGTGTGCAAGGACCCAGGTTCAAGCCCCTGGTCTCCACCTGTAGGGTAGAAGCTTCATGAGTGGTGAAGCAGGGCTGCAGGTGTCTCTCTGTTTCTCTCCCTCTCTGTCTCCCCCTCCCCTCTCGATTTCTGGCTGTCTCTATCAAATAAAGACAATAAAAAAAATTTAAAAAAAAAGAAAAAACTAGATTCATGCATGATGAACAGATGTGTGATAAACAAATTAGTACCACAATTAAATTGAAAGCTATATGCTGCATATTTGTCATACAGTTATTTTTATTTGTCCATATGTATACTTTCTTAATAAATATTTATGAAAAATAGAAAGAAATGTTAAAAAATTGTAACCATATAGTGATATTTGGTTATAGCAAAATTGCATGCTATCTTTAGAATGCAGATTGCAAAAATTAGCCCTTTTATCAGTTCGTTTTTGCTGTCAGTTGTATACAAAAGTTATTATGTGATATACATGGGCTATATTTGTACTTACATATTGGACTTACATATTTGAAATATTATGTTGAACTACTTTACTGGTAAGCATGCATTGAGAGAAAGAAAAAGGGAGACTGCAAGATAAAGAGAAACAAGAAGATGAAAGCACAGAAGTTCACTTGTATGAATCATATGATGAATTTCAAAGGATGTCCATGATTCATTTGTCCTATGTGTTTATGTTTTATCAGATGGATAGTATTTATGTAGAGTAATGCTGTACAATAAACTTCTCTATGGGTGGCTGCTGATAGTTTTGGTATATTACTATTCTACATACATACTCCTATTAGCAAGAAACTAAATGATAGACTTCAAGTTAATATAGGAGCTGGCATGAAAGAAGAAATAGACCTCTGTTAGACAATAGTTGATAACTGTTGCTCATTTCAAATTTTCTTTCTCTTATTGGGGGGATTAATGGTTTACAGTCAATAGTAAAATTCAGTAGATGGTACATGTATACCATTTCTCAGTTGTCCACATAATTCTCTAACCTCACATCTAGGTACCCCTAGGCCATCATGTTCCAGGACCTGAACCCCAATCTAGAGCCCTTTACTTTGGTACAGCACAACAAGTCATTTCAGATTTAATCCAGGACTACTTTGTTATCCCTGATATCATCCTCACTCTATTCCATTAATTGGTCTTCAGTTTATTTGGGAGTCTCAGCTTACAAATCATCAGAGGCTTGGTAGAAACAACTTTGTTAACAGTTGTTTATAGTGATAGTTGATCTGAAGTAGGCATCCTTGCTACAGAATTTATTTTTGACTTTTTAGTCAAACATAGTTTCTCACTCTAGATATAATTTTAACATCCCATTGACTGTCAGCTGAGCTATATATATGTATACATATATAAAAGATGTGTTATTTGTAGAACTCTCCATAAAAGGTTTAAAGATTATATACTTCAACATATTCTACTGACAACCCATGGTTTACTGCACATAAAAATAATCATACATTGAAAAGAAGTAAACACTTTATGGACTATAAAACACAGAGAAGAAACTGTATTTCTTAAGTCATGTTTCAAAAAGGCAAGTGAAGATTAAACAAAGATGCATGAATAATAGTTTATTATACATTATAATGACATAGAATAATGTTAAGAAATATAATTATTTTAATATTTTATAGAGTAAGCACACTTCTTTAGTAAACTCCAATATAGTGTACTTACAATTTGAGATTTTTTTATATTTAGAAGAATAACTACAATACACAATTGGTCTCAAGAAGTCAACACTAACACCTTTTACTTTTCAGATTAAAATTTATCTGATATTTTCAAACTCAATTAAAACTGTAGTCTTTATGTGCAGAACAAGTCAACATATCAAATGAATTACTTTTAAAAATGATAGACTGTGGGAGTCGGGCTGTAGTGCAGCGGGTTAAGCGCAGGTGGCACAAAGCACAAGGACCAGCATAAGGATCCCAGTTAGAACCCGGCTCCCCACCTGTAGGGGAGTCGCTTCACAGGCGGTGAAGCAGGTCTGCAGGTGTCTGTCTTTCTCTCCCCTTCTCTGTCTTCCCCTCCTCTCTCCATTTCTCTCTGTCCTATCCAACAACAACAACAACAATAATAACTACAACAATAAAACAACAAGGGCAACAAAAGGGAATAAATAAAATAAATATTTAAAAAAAGATAGACTGTAAGAAAATATTGATCTGTTCTTAGACAGTATCTACAAATTATGCCTCATGTCAGACCCATTACAATAAATTTCTGTAACTCTGGGAAAAGAAACAAATGTCATTGAAAAGATGATATTACCACATTATAATAATTCTAAATCATTTAAAATGCAAGAGCAAAGTTCATGCTTAAAGGTAAAATCACACAGAAAGATTCTGTGGAAAATAAAAGAAGTATCAGTAGAGCAAATGATGGATGGATACTGATGGATGGATACTTTTTCTATGGGCCACCAAATTCTCATGACTGGACTTTAGACTGATATATATATATATATATATATATGTATATATATATATATATATATATATATATATATATATATAATTTAAATATTTATTTATTCACTTTTGTTGCCCTTGATGTTTTACTGTTGTACTTATTAGTGCTGTTATTGATTTCATCGTTGTTGGATATCACAGAGAGAAATGGAGAGAGGAGGGGAAGACAGAGAGGGGGAGAGAAAGATAGACACCTGCAGACCTGCTTCACCACTTGTGAAGCGACTGCCCTGCAGGTGGGGAGCTGGGAGCTTGAACCGGGATCCTTAGGCTGGTCCTTGCGCTTCACGCCACATGTGCTTAACACACTGCACTATGGCCCGACTCCCTAGATAGATATATTTTTAATTGTCTTTCATGGAGGAATTTTGGCAGTAGAGAGCTGATGTCATACTGGCACCAATGATCATACTACCTCCAACCTGAATTATAATGCTATTTCTCCAAGCAATGAGCCGTTTTAAGCTCTATCTCAGCTCCGCAACCAAGGAATTCCATGCAGGTTTGATGAGCCTGTGCGATTTCTCAGGTCCTCCATAATACCCCCTGAACAAGTAGGAGGCTAGAGATATGTCAGACTTTCAAAGTCCTTATGTCCAAGAGTATCTCTGACTTAAATTGTGTACTTCTACAGAAACATTCTATTTTTTTTTCAGTATTGCTACTAACTAAAAAAACAAACAAAAAAACTGCAGTTTTGACAACAGTCGCTTAACACAAAATGGAAAATGCGTGACAGCTTGGTGAACTTTCCACCAAGATCCAGATCCAGAGGGAAGGTGGAAACAGTGAGGGAGAGTGACACAGAGACACCTGCAACACTGCTTCACTACTTGCAAAGCTTTCCCTTTGCAGGTGGGGACTGAGGGCTCGAATCTGGGTCCTTATGCATTGTAACGTGCGCTCAACCAGGTGAGCCCCTTGCAAATGGTGAACTTTCCACTTCTACTAGATGAAATTTTATTATTACACTTCCCTATAACAAAAATAAAATGATGATAATATGCTTAATTTCTTTGACTGTTCTTTAAAGAAGAGAATTGATATGTATAAATTAAACGCAGTTATCTTTTGAGTATACAATTTATTACACATCTATTTATTTTAACATTTTTTAAATTTAATAATGACCCACAAAACTGTAGGGTTAAAGGGTACAATTCCACACGATTCTCACCTCCGGAGTCCCATCCCTTCCCTTGGAAGCTATCTTATTCTTTATCCCTCTGGGACCATGGACCCAGAATCATTATGGGGTGCAGAAAGTGGAAGATCTGGCTTCTGTAATTGCTTCTCCACTGGACATGGGTGTTGGAAGGTCAATCCATACTCCCAGCCTGTCTATTAACTTTCCTTAGTGAGGCAGGGCTCTGCAGAGGTGGGGTTCCAAGACACATTGGTGAGATCATCTGCCCAAGGAAGTCAGGTGGCATCATGATAGCATCTGCAGCTTGGTGAGAGAGTAATGGAGCTGAAAAGTTGAAATCCCATGCTTGGTGTCTGCGGACACAGTCCTAAGTGAAACGTAGAGGTAGTACTACTTGCTCTGATTTGGTTGAGATCAGCAGATGTGGTTGGTTGTAAATGGTATGGAGGGGCCAGGTGGTGGCGCACCTGGTTGTGCGCACATGTTACAATGCATAAGGACCCAGATTGGAGCCCTCAGTACCCACCTGCAAGGGGAAAGCTTTGCAAGTGGTGAAGAAATGTTGCAGGTGTCTCTCTCTGTCACTCTCCCTCACTATTTCCCCCTTCCCTCTAGATCTGGCTGTCTCTATCCAATAAGAAAATAAAGATAATTTTTAAAAATTAGGAAAATGAAAACAAACAAAAAAAAGCAGATGATATGGATCAAGAGAAGTATGAAGGAAAATGAGCAAAGCCCCAGAGTTTCCAGAATTGAGAGAAATATGGGTTTTATAGAGAATGGGGAAGGTTTCTGCTGTTCTAGAGTTTAAGAAGGCAATAGATAATGTTAAAACCAAGTTATTTGGGAATTTGGTTTAATTTGAAATCCTAACCCCATTGTTAGGATTTACTGTGCCGTTTAAGACCTTGTCATAATTTATGTCATTTAAAGCTATTTACAAATAATGGCATCTTATATATTGACAAGACTAGTTGCTTTTGGTCTCCCTGGTTTAATATTTCAAAAAAAAAAGAGTCATTATTAGAAATGTATTAATAATTTAAGCTCAGTGTTAAAATTCAATCAGTTTACTAATTTCAAACCTTAAGTACTTAGATTAAAGGAATATATATACTCAGAGCCGAAGTCTATGTACTAGAAACATTCAACCTATTTTTCCCCTCTCTCAGATTGATTAGTGATTTAGAAGACTTTAAGTTAATAGGAGTGTATATTAACACCATTCCTGCCACCAAAGGTCTGTGTCCTTACCCCCAACCCCCTACAGTGGAGCTGAACATCAGCCCTTCCTAGCCACTCTCCCCCACAGAGTTTTTTTTAATTTGGTGCAATACTCCAAACTCAGTTTCTGCTTTGCATTTCCCTCCTCCTCCTCCTCTTTCATTGTCTTCTTTTTGCTGGCCCTGATGTACTCTTACTTCTGAGAGATAGACCTGAAGCCCCTCTCAGCTGTGACACACGTAGTACTGCGCCCTCAGGCCTGCCAGTCCTCTACCCCTAGCTACTGAGCTACCTCTCCAGCTCAGTTCTGTACTTTAACTTCTACGGACTCTTGTCCAAGGGACACAGCCCAGGGCACAGGAAAGTCGGGAGGCTCAGGGTTCACCTTCCTGTTGCCATGGCCTCCTAGCCAGAAGGCGGCCTCTGCAAGTAGTAGGGGGAGCCCCGCTGCAGGCCCCGCAAACACCAGCCACTACAGCTGAAGTCCAGCGGGGCTGGCACCTGCTGGCAGGAGCAGCTGGAAGCTGAGCAGACTGTGGTAGGTTCCCTGATGCAGCGCAGGCAGACCACCAGGGAGGTGAGGTGCTGCGAGAAGGGGGTCAGGGTTTGCAGGTCCCCCACATAGGCAGCGGCATCCTGGAGCCCTTTGTCCTCACAGTGGTCACAGAACTGCTCCTGCAGCCACTCTTTCTGGCTAGAGCCCCTGGAGGCCCAGTCCAGGCACCTATCCAAGTCCCGTCAGGCACACATCTTGTTTTTGTAAAATAATAATAATAATAATAATAATAATAATACAAACATATCACATCTGGGGCCCAGGTGGTGGCACACCTGGTAAAGTGCACACATTATAGTGTGCAAGAACTCAGGGTTCAGCCCCCTGGTCCCCACCTGCAGGGGGAAAGCTTCACAAGTGGTGAAGTAGGGCTGCTGCAGGTGTTTCTCTGACTCTTTCCCTTTCTCTGTCTCCCTTCTCAATTTCTCTCTGTCTCTATCTAATAATAAGTGAGTTTCTGTTTCTTTTTAAAATCACAGCTTTAAAAACAGCAACAACAAAATGCTTAAAAGTTCTTATGGAATGTCAGAACCTTCTACCATATGCTCCCTATTTATTCTTGTTTCAAATAATTGGTTTTTTTTTTTTTAAGATTTTATTTATTTATTAATGAAGATAGGAGAGAGAGAGAACCAGACAACACTCTGGTACATGTGCTGCCGGGGATTGAACTTAGAGAGAGAGAGAGAGACCCAGACACCACTCTGGTACATGCGCTTCCGGGGATTGAACTCAGGACCTCATGCTTGTGAATCGAATGCTTTATCCACTGCTCCACCTCCCGGACCACATTGTTTCAAATAATTGTTTAGCCTAGTCCTCAAGATCAGTGATGCTAAATATTAGTCTCCAAATATTGAATTCTAGACATTCACAGAAATTCTGTCAAGAGCTTGTTTAAAATGCTCTTTCCAGACAGTACCCAGAGTTCAGGATCCTCTCCTTCCAAGTTGACAAGCTAGAAACAGCATAGCAGGCAGGGGGCATTCACAGATGATATTGGCCAGTTAACAGAGAACCATTCTGAAAAGTGAAAGAATACATTTTTCTTTATAGCTTTTCTTTTAAATGCACTTAATAGCACATCCTACAATGCATTTGAAAGTTCTCTAGGCAAATACATATGGCCATAGTTGGATGATAAGAAAATGTTTGCCATAGCTTTACAATTGATAAAAAAGCAATTTAACATTTATCCTTTCTTTTTATTAGAGAAGGCTAGTATATAGTACAGTCGATGCCATGCCATGATCATCTATATTCTTCTTCCTTTTTGGGCTTGTCCTAAGTTATTCTACCTTGTCATTATTATTATTATTATTATTATTATTATTATTAATTATTACTAAAGCTTTCTTTCTTTTTTATTTTCCCTTTTATTGCCCTTGTTTTATTGTTGTATTTATTATTGTTGTTATTGATGTTGTCGTTGCTGGATAGGACAGAGAGAAATGGACATAGGAGGGGAAGACAGAGGGGGAGAGAAAGACAGACACCTGCATACCTGCTTCACTGCTTGTGAAGCGACTCCCCTGCAATTGGGGAGCTGGGGGCTTGAACTGGGATTCTTTTTTTTTTTTTTTCTTCATTTTCTTTTTTTTTTTAATATTTATTTTATTTATTTATTCCCTTTTGTTGCCCTTGTTGTTTTATTGTTGTCATTATTATTGTTGTTGTCGTTGTTGGATAGGACAGAGAGAAATGGAGAGAGGAGGGGAAGACAGGAGGAGAGAAAGATAGACACCTGCAGACCTGCTTCACCGCCTGTGAAGGGACTCCCCTGCAGGTGGGGAGCCGGGGTTTGAACCGGGATCCTTATGCCGGTCCTTGTGCTTTGCGCCACCTGCGCTTAACCCGCTGCGCTACAGCCCGACTCCCTGAACTTGGATTCTTAACGCTGGTCCTTGTGCTTTGCGCCACATGCACTTAACCTGCTGCGCTACCGCCTTACTCCCTTATTATTATTATTATTTATTGCATACAGGTTTATCACTGAGGCTTACTGCTTGTATGATAAATCCACTGCTCTCAGTGCCCCCCTCCTTTTTTTTTTTTTTTTTTGCTTTTATTTCTTTGTTAATACTTTCTTCCTTTTTTAAAATTTTAACCTGATAAAACAGAGAGAAGTTGATAGGGGTGGGGTAGATTGAGAGGGAGAGAGAAAGGCAGATACCCACAGCCTTGTTTCACCACTTTCCCCCCTGGAGGTAAGGACTAGGTGCTTATCCCCTGGTCTGTTTGTGGTAAAGGTGATTAAGCAGACAGAAGATTCCGGGTGCATCTGGGTGACAAGTCTAGCAGATGGAGACTTGTCTCAAGTGGCCTCCCCCAGGGCTCTGTTCTGGCTCCTATGCTATTTAATATTTACATCAATGACCTCCCAGAAACTTCTTCAAGGAAGTTCATCTACACCGATGACATCTGCTATGCAACTCAGGCATCCAGGTTCGACATCCTCGAGGAAACACTCACGAAAGACATGTCTCTGATATCTGATTACTGTAAAAAATGGCGACTAATCCCTAGCACTGCAAAAACGGTATCATCTGTTTTCCATCTACACCATGCCTCGGCCTCGCGTGAGCTTAATGTACAGCTTGGCGATGCGAGAATCCGGCATGAAGCCCAGGCAGTCTATCTTGGTGTTACTCTCGATCGCACTCTGTCATTTTACAAACATCTCATAAAAACTGCAGCAAAGGTGGGCGCGAGGAATGACATCATTGCAAGACTGGCCAGCTCCTCATGGGGCGCGAGCGCTTCCACACTATGATCATCATCTCTGGCATTATGCTATTCCACTGCAGAATACTGTGCCCCAGTATGGTTCCGTAGCCCTCATGTCTACTTGGTCGATTCCAAGTTATATTCCTCCATGAGGATAATTTCTGGAACCATCCGTTCCACCCCGGTTCCATGGCTGCCAGTTCTTAGCAACATCGCCCCGCCAGATATTCGTTGGGATGCGGCATCATCTAAGTTCATTTCCCACGTCTACGCTCAACCGGACCTGCCAATATACGTGGATATCTTCGCCCACCCTGTCCAACGCTTGACGTCTCGTCATCCAATCTGGTCCCCTACGCCCACACTGAACTTCTCTGTTCCAGTCTCTTGGAAACAGAGTTGGCAGTCAGCTGAGGTCAAGAACAAACACCTCATCACAGACCCCTGCAAGCGTCAACCCGGCTTTGACCTAGCATGTTATGATTGGGCCCTCCTCAATCGCTATCGAACAGGCCATGGCCGGTGCGCCGCTATGTTCCATCGCTGGGGAGCCAGAGACGACCCGAACTGCCCCTGCGGCTCCAGACAGACTATGACCCACATAGTCAAGGACTGCCACCTCTCCAGATTCAAAGGAGGTCTCAAAACTTGACATCAGGCTCAACCTGACGCTGTTGACTGGCTATGGAAGAAGGGCAAATGCTAGAAGAAGAAGCAGACTGCCCCTGCCCAGCCCCCTAGGTTAGTTCTAAGAAGAAAGAAATCACTTATCATCAGGGAAAAAAAAAATCTGCTTTTTCTTTTCTGTTTTTGCTATCTTCACAATCATAAGTACACACTGATATCATGCTGTCAGGGCATAAAACATTTGAGTTTATATTTACAATTGGTTTTGAAACCAAGTTTAAGCAATGGAATTCTTATCTTTTTTTTTCAGATTTTTCTTTTCTTTTCTTTTCTTTTCTTCTTTTCTTTTCTTTTCTTTTCTTTTCTTTTCTTTTCTTTTCTTTTCTTTTCTGTCAAAGCTCACTGGTCCCATTTTGTAACCCTTCTTAATTTCAGACAGAGGGAGAAAGAGATACTGAGAAAGAAGACAAGAGCCCACAGCACTATTTCAGCATACTTCTGCTTATTGCTCCTATGTGGTCCTGAGGAATGGAACCTGGGTCCTTGCATATTTCAAAATGTACACTTGATTGGAAGAATCTCTAGATTGTTTAATATGTAATTTCTACTTAATGCGATTTATAGCAATAACATAATCACCTATGTGTTTTCACAAAGTATTCAACATATTTGTAGTGTTTAAAAATATGAATGGAAAGTTTTTACTTTAAATTATTATATTGGCCAAAAATATTATAAACTTTTGGTATAACATTCTCTACAGGAAAAGTTTCTTTATATTTATATCGAAAGTTTATAACAAACATATATTATATATATTTATTACTCAATGTATATTTCCCCTAAATGTACAGTCGAAGTTAGAACAAAGTGGACTACTTCTGTGCTGTACTTAGAGGATATTCTCAACATGAAGTAATGAGACCTAGATGCAAAGAACAACATAATTAATGAATTAATTAATGGATATTAAGAACATTGCATGTGTCATCCTCTCAATTATCAAATAATATTTATTTGACTTGTGTAATGTGATGTGTTCACATGATTTTTTTTTTTAATTTTATAAAATGGAAGTATTGAGAAGACCATAGGGCACAATTCCACACAATTCCCACCACTAAAGCTACGTATCTCATCCCCTCCCTTGAAAGCTCTGCTATTCTTTATCCCTCTGGGAGTATGGACCCAGGGTCATTATGGGTTGCAGAAGGTGGAAGGTTTGGCTTCTGTAATTGCTTCTTAGCTGAACAGGGTCGCTGGCAGTTCTATCAGTAATCCCAGCCTGCCTCTCCCTTTCCCTAGAGGGGTAGGTCTCTGGGGAGGAGGGGTACCATTCTTTTTGAATCCACACGGCACATCCTCAAGGATAGTTCATATGATTTTATTTATCTTAAGCACTAAGGAAAAAAAAATCAGATACCTATTATCACCATGATGATGTTCTTAAGAATTTAACCACATGATAGTCCTTAAATTTAGGTATTTATGATGTAAATTACAAAGCAGTAAAGCTATGCTATAATGTTTATGTTCATCATTGACAAAAAGAATTACTTACTGGCCAGTGTATAGTCTCCAAGCTTATAATATAACAGATATAGAAAAACTCTTGGGTGCTGGGTTGTGACACATCTGATTGAGTGCACATGTTACAGTGTACAAGGAAGAAGGTTCAAGCCCTGGTTCCCCACCCATAGGGAGAAAGATTTGATAGGGATGTAGCAGTGATGCAGGTGTTTCTCTGTCTCTTTTCCCTATCTCCCAATTTCTATTTTTCTATCCAATAAATAAATAAACAAAATAATGAGAAAATAAAAACCCTGTATAAAATTTAATTAAATATTTTCAGAGTGGTATATACTGGATTGTCAGAGATGATCAAAGAACACTTACAAGATTTGCCCATTTTTGAAAATTGACTGTGGGATCAAAATAAGGTTATTTACTTAGCTATGAAACTGATGCCCTTCAAGATAATGGCCTTTTTTTAGCAAAGCTTTTTTTTTTTTTTTTTTTTAGTTTTACTTATTTATTTTGGATAGAGACAGTGAAATTAAGAGGCAATGGAGAGGTAGAGGACACCTGTGGCACTGTTACACCACTCTCGAAGCTTCACTTCTGCAAATAGGAGCCATGGGCTTGAATGTGGAGACTTACACTCTATTCTGTGTGCACTTAACCAGGTGTGCCACCACCTGGCTCTCAAGATAATAATCTTTATGTTACCTTTTTCTGATGGACAGAGAACAATTTGATTTACCATATAGCTTTACAGAATATTCACATATAATCAATAGTAGCTAGAACACAAGGTAAAGAGTCTAGGTATTTAGGAAACTTTGAGTACTCTTTCTTTCTTTCTTTCTTTCTTTCTTTCTTTCTTTCTTTCTTTTTTTTAGATTTTGTTTATTTATTAATGAGAAAGATAGGAGAAGAGAGGGAAAGAACCAGACATCACTCTGGTACATGTGCTGCCAGGGATTGAACTTGGGACCTACTGCTTGAGAGTACAGTGCTTTATCCACTGTGCCACCTCCTGGACCACACTTTGAGTACTCTTATTCAAGCAAATCATTAAAAGAACAATTTATCTTCTATTGCCTATGTCTAAGTTTTGCAAAGTTTCTCCTACACCAGTATTTCCTTCCACTTCTCCTTTCCAACACATCCTTTTTTATATTATTACTGTTTAGCTTGGCATCCAATTTCTTAAACTCTTCCTTCTCTCTCTTTCTCTCTCTCTTTTTTTTTTTTTTTTTGCCAGAGAAACACTTCCCTGAAGAGAAGGAAGTAATTAAGTGTGTGAATTCTGAGGGACTCCCCACAGGGCTGTAGACATCATGCTAAGTATGAGTAAATAGAAATTGTTTGAGATGTCAACAATTAGAGCCTACACAGTCAATAAGAATTTAGGACTCAGGTTAGCAATAGATAAGCCACTAAACAGAAAATATTCCTTTGGCGAGCTAATGGATTCTTTATTTGGAAAGTTCTGAGATTCTTTGTTTCTCTATGTGCCTACAAATGTTTCCAAGAGATTTTTTCACCGTAATTCTAGATGTTTTGAATGTTGCATTAAAAATTCCTTCAGGTTTTGAACAGGTATAATTAAATGCTATTTAATGTGCCCTTCAAAATGAGACACTTCGATAATTTACTGTACTTCATTCCACAGTGCTCAAGTCCAGAGCAATGATTATACCAAATTGATCTCTTGACATTTTTCACAGCACTTCATTTTCAACATAGTTGGCCTTATACACATGCATATCAACCCATAATATTGCAATTCAGAGGAGCTCTTCAGCAAATTGTCAAATAAATCTATCCTTCAATGCTTAATTCACTTGAAAGCTAAATCCTATAGATTTGATGGTTACCCAAATGAGTGTAATTACTCTTCATTTTAAGGCTTCTAAAAATGATTCTTGTTTAAAATTGCTCAATTTGCACTCACCTCAGTAAGTATGGATGGTATTTATTGTTTGGAACTGTAATTTAAGTAAAAATCTAATTTAATATGCTTAAATGCCTAATATAGTTGAAACTCTGCATTGAATAGCATGGACTTATTTTTGGTAAGTTCTGAGTTATTTCATTTCTAGCTTATAGCAAATGGTAATTAAATATATGGTTTATGGGATGACTAGAAAGTAAAGAGAAAAGCTTCCAAAGAGCAATCTATTTTTTTTTCTTTAGTTTCTTTATTGGGGAATTAATGTTTTACATTTGACAGTTCTTCTTCTAGCGTTTGCCCTTCTTCCTTAGCCAGTCAACAGAGTCAGGTTGAAAGCTGTCAGGAGCTGCTTGTTGCTGGCTTTGAAAGTGACTGGGATCCATGTGGATTCAGTCGGCTAGGAAGGATCTTCAGTTTCCCCAATGAATGGGTACTCACGGGATGCACCACGAGAAGGTCGAACCAATGCATTTGACAGTAAATACAATAGTTTGTACATGCATAACATTCCTCAGTTTTCCATATAACAAAACAACCCCCACTAGGTCCTCTGTCATCTTTCTTGGAGACCTGTATTCCCCCCCACACTCCAGAGTCTTTAACTTTGGTTTAATACGTCTGGTTCTACTTGTGTTTTCTCTTCTGATCTTGTTTTTCAACTTCTGCCTGAGAGTGAGATCATCCCATATTCATCCTTCTGTTTCTGACTTATTTCACTTAACATGAATTTTTCAAGGTCCATCCAAGATTGGCTGAAAACAGTGAAGTCACCATTTTTTATAGCTGGGTAGTATTCCATTGTGTATATATACCACAACTTGCTCGGCCACTCATCTGTTGTTGGACACCTGCGTTGCTTCCAGGTTTTGGCTATCACAAATTGTGCTGCTAAGAACATATGTGTACACAGATCTTTTTGGATGGGTGTGTTGGTTTCCTTATGATATATCCCCAGGAGAGGAATTGCAGGATCATAGGGTAGGTCCATTTCTAGCCTTCTGAGAGTTCTCCAGACTGTTCTCCATAGAGGTTGGACCAATTGACATTCCCACCAGCAGTGTAGGAGGGTTCCTTTGACCCCACACCCTCTCCAGCATTTGCTGCTGTTACCTTTTTTGGTGTATGACATTCTCCCAGGAGTGAAGTGGTATCTCATTGTTGTCTTTATTTGCATTTATCTGACAGTCAAAGACTTGGAGCGTTCTTTTCATGTGTTTCTTGGCCTTTTGGATCTCTTCTATGGTGAATATTCTGTCCATGTCCTCCCCTCATTTTTGGATGGGGTTATTTGTTTTCTTGTTGTTGAGTCCAAAGAACAATCTAAGCATGGCAGTTAGTTTAATTCATATTTTAATTTGAATTAAGAACAACAAGCAGTTAGTTGACCTAACAAGAGTGCTTAAAAGTTCCAAGTTTCTTCTTCACATTAAATGAATTATTTTTATTTCACTTAGGAAATTTTGCCCCCCTATAAAGTTTTCCTCTTTACAACATTACAGTTGCTTTTTTGGTAGTTGATTCTGCTTCTGTGAAAACATTTGAAGCACTAAGTCAGAAAAACAAACCTTAATTAAAAGACAAGGCTAGAGTATCTTTCTTTGGCCTTCGTAACCTATCTGAGTTTATATTTCTAGTTTGTAACTTTGGGAGTAGCCTTAATAGTGACTCTTTGAATGTATAGACAGATGTATCTGTTGTGATGTGCAGAGACACATTCTTTCTTTTTCTTTCACTTCTTGAATAATACTAAATTGTAGATTTAAAAAATGTATATATTGGGGCTGCTAGGAAAAATCTTCTGTGGCCACGCCCACTTTGCCCATAAAAGTTCTCCTCCTCCCCTCCTCCCCCTTCCACAGTCTCCTCCCCCTCCTCCTCCTTTCTTCTTCTTCTCATTCTTTTAATTGTTATTGTTGGGACTCAATGTCAGAAGTAAGAATCCATTGCTCCTAGCTGCCATTTTTTTCTTTCTATTTTATTTGACAGGACAGAGAGACATTGAGAGGAAATTGAAAAGAAAGAGATTGAAAAAGAAAGAGAATGAGTCACACCTGCAGACCTGCCCACTGCTCCTGTGTCCCTGTTCCCTGCCCCCCCCCCCCACGCTGGTGCAGAGAGGGGCTCTAACAGGTCCTTAAACATGTTAATGTGTGCTGTGTGAACTCTACCAGGTCTGCCACCACCTGTCCTTGTAAGTTTGTTGTTGACTCAAGAGTTATAGCTGGGGCTTGGTGCCAGCATTATGAATCCATTGCTCTTGGTGGTCATCTTTTTCCATTTTATTGGATAGGACAGAGAGAAATTGAGAAGGGAGGGGGAAATAGGGAAAGAGAAAGATAAACACCTGCAGACCTGCTTCACTGCTAGTGGAGTGTACCCCTGCAGGTGGGGAACAGGTGGGAGGGGTTGGGGAAGGGATGGTGGAGCTGGAACTCAAATCCTTGTGTGGGTCCTGGAGCTTCATACTATGTGTGCTTGGCCAGGTGTACTGCTGGTTGGCCCAGTAGGTTCGTTTTAATGTTATTAATAATGACATGTACATGTCATTATTAATAACATTGTTATTAATGTTATTAATAATGACATTTACAATAGTGCAGTAGCACTATTGTAAAATTTCTTAACCTTATCCTCCCCAATTCTATGGATAAAATAGTTTATCTGTTTTACCTTCCTCTTCAAACAACAGAAAACCTGTGTGAGAGTTTGGATTAACTGACAGTGACTGGTACTTGCAGAAAAATGGTTCTTCTCATGTCTATTCACTATCTATCCCAACAAACTATGGAGATAACTCAGAAATATGACACTATCAAATATAACCACTATAGAAGTCAGCGTGAAAAGTTGTAGTGCTTCAATTCTTAGTTACATTTATTTGAAAGTCCTTTTTTTGTTGTTGTTGCAACACTTATCAAACATGATATGAGTAATCTAATTAATATAGAGTCACGGTGAATTATGATTGAAGCACTTCCAACTCGTGTATGGAGGACTGTTTTTATATAATGTTAGCAATCTAATTTCAATATTGTAACATTCTATTTATTTATTTAGTACTGGATAGAGGCAGAGAGAAATTGACCAGGGAGGGGGAGATAGAGAGGTAGAGAGAGGGATAGAGAGATACCTGCAGCCCTGCTTTACCACTCATGGATCTTTTCCCTTGCAGGTGGGGACTAGGGACTTGAACCTGGGTCTTTGTGCACTGTCATGCGTATGCTTAACCAGGTGTGCCACTGCCTAACCCTCTAACTACTCTTTAAAAGATAGTAGCAGTTGCCAAGAATTGAAACAATTAGGGCCAAGTGAGGCGCCTGGTTGAGTGCACATGTTAACCATGTTGTAAGGACCCAGGTTCTCATCCCCGGTCCCAACTTGAGGAGGAAAGTTTCAGAATCAGTTGTTGTCACGCTGTTATGCGATATACCAATATACCAGTCAACGGTAGGGAGTAGGACCCCAGCAAAAGGCTGACATCAGCCTGGCTACAAAGTCTACTACAATCTGTGCAAATGCACAATGGATTGTGGGTGGACCAAATGGACTTAAGCACCAGCAGCTGGAAGTCCGGCCCTTTTTTTGGCCTCTGTTCCTTCTGCTCAGAGGGATCTGGTCTAAGGGTGTTCAAAGTACCTGCCATGGTTGCCTCTCCCAGGAACTGAACATACATGATTCAGCTAGCCAGTCAACTCTTATCAACAGCCAGAAGGCGTAACCTATACCCCTGCCAATAATGGGTTATTTTGTAGTACCTAAAATATAATGTCCCATATTATCGTACGGCCATAATGAAGTTTTGATTGTTGGAACCCGCTCTCAGTTGTCCGACAGCCAAGTCCTCTATGCACCACAGCGAGTCATTATTTTTTCTTTACAACAGTGAAGCAGTGTTGAAAGTGTCTCTCTTTCCTTTCTCTATGGAAGTTCCCCCTTCCTCTCAATTTCTCTCCACTTCTATTGACAAAAAATATTTAAAACTAATCAATAATTATAGTAATTTAATTGGTAAGTGAAAATAGTTGAAATCCCCTCAACCCAAAATATTTTCCATGCTGCAAGTTTTTGGAAGTGAAAACATCGGGATAGGAAAATTCCTCAGTAGCGGAGCATAGGATTTGCAGCACTGAGGTCCCACATTTGAATCTTACCACCACATATGGCAGATTTGGATGATACTTAGGCCTTTCACTCTGTGGCTTAGGAAAATAAGCAAATAAATAAATGAATCTTTAAGAAATTGGAACATATCTCACATGTTACTTTATTTTTTATATATTTTTAAATTTTTTAAAAGAATTTTCTTTAACTTTTTTACGTTACCTTATTTTTAATATTTTATTTATTTGTTTTTAATGTGAAATAGAGATAGAAATAGAGAGACCAGAGCACTGCTCACTCAGAGTTTATGCTGGTGCTGGTGACCTGAATGAAACCTTAGCTTCAGGCATGAGAGTCTTTTGCATAACCATTAGCTGTCTGCCCTGGTTACTTGTTGCTTTAAAATTGCCATTTTTACACTGAACAACCTAGTATAGAGTGCTGTGTAGTTCAACAGTGAAATTGCAAAGTAACTACCATCATAACACTACAAATAGTCTTTTAAATAAAGAGTGTCATCTCCAGGATTTCACCACTCTGAGCAGAGAAGCAAAGAGGGAAACATCTATAGTGTCAAAGTTGCCTTCAATGTGGCAGGAAGCACGGTTCCAGCCTGATTCTCACATATGGCAAAGAGGCTCACTATCCAAGTGAGCTATTTTGTTGGCCTAGTAGTCATCTTTGTCAGAACCAGAATGGCCTCATCCTACACAAATACTTCATATGTAATACATGACACATTCAAAACAGATTTCGAGAAGAGCTTTTTTTAAATTTTTTTATTTTTTAATTTCCACTTGCCAGGATCAAGGATTGAGTGAATTGACCTCAGATACTGTTGGGCATTTAAAGTGGAGTCTGGGGGGCTGGGTGTTGGTGTACTGGGTTAAATATATCACTATGCTCAGGAACAACTTCACAAGTGGTGAGGCAGGTCTGTAGGCATCTATCTATCTTTCTTTCTCTTTCTCTATCTGCCCTCCCCTCTCAATTCCTCTCTATTCTATCAACTATAATACAGAGAGAGAGAGAAAAAAAAAAAAACCAACTATAATAGAGAGAGCAAAAAAAAAAAAAAAGGAAAAATGATGGATTCATAGTGCTGGTATGATAACCTTGAGGCAATAAAAAAATAAAGGATAACTGTGTCCCAGGATAACCTTGGAGGCAATAAAAAAATAAAGGGAAAGAAAGAAAAGAAAAAGAAAAAAAGAGGAGTCTGAAAGGGCTTACACAGGCCTAAGTCCTTGTGGTGGGAGCTCCCTGCCTGCACCCCCAAACAGATTTTTCTTAGTTTATACAGACCAAAGCTAGTGTTATATCAAGCAAAAAGGAAATAGCAAAGCATTTTTGTAAGGGTACATAAATCAGGTGAGTTAATGTTTTGTCACCAAGGTATCATTCTATGTGTAACTCCTCACAGAGAGCCTCTGGCTTCACATGTGATGTTTCTCATCTAACCTGGGGTCCACTTTGTATATTCTTACTCTGTGAATGGCATGGTTTCAAGTCAAGGTATATGCGCTAAGGGTTTTTTCCTATAGGAGAGCGGTTGGCTTGGTTATTCGTTAACACAGGGCATTCACCACATGCCTATTCATCAGAGAGCAGGAACTGTAGCAACATAAAATGTGAGTTACTACACACAGTCAAACATCGCTTAGTTTTATCCCTAGCTCTTAGTAGTTAAGGAAATTGAGCAGCAGAAAAAAACAATATTGCAAGCATATATCAATGCGTAACAAACCTTATGAACCACAGGGTCCCCAACACCCACCAAGCCTCTTTTTCAGATCTCATGTGAAGGAACAGACTGAATCTGTCCTCATATACTTGCCTCTGAGGATGAAAGAACATTCTCCTAATTTCTTACATTTGGTAACTTCATAAGACACCCACATCCCCTGTAGTGACAGGCAGCATGATGCCGTTTTTTTTCTAGAGCTAATTCCAAGTTGCTGTGATCTGAAAGGATAACAGCAATTTGAATGTTTATTTATTTATGGATGTTTATTTATTTATGGTTGGCCCACATTACTCTAAACATATGTCCCTCGTGCATAAGCAGATTTAGATTTAAAAAACAATAAAAATGCAAGGAATGATTCTGGCACTTTCATTGAACTCATTCGTGTACACATGCTCTGAAGGATTTTGCTGCTCCTTCTGTTATGTACTTTTGTATCATTCTGATCTAGGGGTGAAAGACTTTTTATGTTTGCTTGTTTGTTTCTTTGTTTTTGAATTTTTTTTTTTTTTGGCCATGGGTCAAGTAGGTATTAATAGCATTATTTATTGGGGAAGGGGGATGAAAAATTATAAACTTGGCAAAAGGCCCCTAGATTTATTGAATTTTATGTCCTGGTCTGCTATTGACTTGGCAGAGCCAAACCAATGGGTTTCCTGGGTCATATATAGCCTGAGGTCTAGATGTTCCCCACCTCTGTAATCTAATCCATTAACTACCATAAACATCTTTATGTTTGCACTGTTATACAGCTGTTTCAAATTTCTTCTTTGTTCAAATTTTCATAATTACGAATGTTCAACAAAAACTTGCGGCCTTCAAAGTTCCTCTCTGTAATGCCTTCATGATTGTATGTAATTGTTTCCTCCACTTGAACATCATGTAATGTTATCTTTTACTTCATTCTGAATAAAGTCATTAGCCACAGTGCAGTCCTATCAAAATTCTAGCATGCTTTCTTTGTAGTAATAAATTCCGTATTTTAGTGGCTTAGCACTATGAGTCTGTTCTTTACTTACCAGAAGATTTGCAAGGGCCTCAGTTCCCATAGTCATCGGTGATTGGTTTCTTCATTTTTGTAAAACAACCTCCCTCTCAAGCATCATTATTCCCTCTCTTCTTGCAGCATATGACTTGCACAAATGGAGAATTAATCACAGGGGATGGGTCTCACCAGGAGGTGAGTTATCATTTCCCCCGGGCTGCATTGAATAGGATTAAGTGATAAAACCATATTTAACCTCAAGGGGGAAATGGAGAATTAATCTAGATTTTTTTGCCCAGGAAAGCTGAAATATAGTTTAGTAAGCAATGAACCTTTTTTTTTTTTTTTTTTTAGAGTTAATCTTCATCTTATACACAAAGCCTACTCACACTACATGCCAAAGGAACCAGTTATGCATTTCAGCTATAAAATGTCCATTGTATCTGGACAATAGTCTTCTTCCAAAGGGTGGGTGTCTGAAAGATAGCCTCATCTACCTGACCCCAGACACACCAAAGGCAGTATCTGGATTGGGTAACCAGAACAGAAATGTCTTGCAGAAATGCTTGGGGGTGAAGGGGGCGGAGGAAGAAATATGAGAAATGTACAGTTGTTCCTCATACCTATTAATTTGAAAATGTTTTAGAGGGTTCAACCAAATGAAAGGAAGTCTCTGGTCTTTAATTGTATGTAAGTTGTCAGACTTTTCTCATCTATGATATTTCCTTTTCTTTTCTCCCCTCCATGGCTACATCTAAAGAAAATTCTGGTCAATTCTTAATCCCAGGAATCCCTCCCACAACCTCCTATCTGTATATGTGAGCTTCAGATCCCAAAGGTTTATTTGAGTGAAATTTTTTCAACACTCGTTTAATCATGGCTACTTATTTTCCCAATTAATTTCTATATGATAATTCAAAGTTATTACTAAGACATCTAACCTCTTATGTGCCTCTTCTCCTTAAATTAATCCCATCTCCTTTGAATTGAATAAGATCAAATGGATGTGGAGGTAAAATTTCTAATCATTTATGCTGACCTTGCTATCTTGTTTATTTAAAAAAAATATTATTGTTGGGAGTCAGGCGGTAGCGCAGCGGGTAAAGTGCACGTGGCGCAAAGCCCAAGGACCAACCTAAGAATCCTGGTCCAGCTCCCCACCTGCAGGGGAGTCGCTTCACAGGTAGTGAAGCAGGTCTGCAGGTGTCTGTCTTTCTTTCCCTCTCTCTGTCTTCCCCTCCTCTTTCCATTTGTCTCTGTCCTATCCAACAACGATGACATCAATAACAACAACAATAACTACAAAAAATATTGTTGTTTTTGTCATTTTTACTACCAGGATTATTGCTTGGGCTAGATGTCTATATGAGAAAGTCATCATTTTCATTAGTCATTTAAAAAAAAAACCTTATATATCAAGAAGATTATTTAAATATATATATTAAAGACAGAGAAACTTGGTGTGAAATAGGAAGATAGAGAGAGATAGAAAGAGAGACACCTGTAGCACTCCTTCTAAAGCTTTCCCACTGAAGGCAGGGACCCTGGTCCTTGAACAATGTAACACGTGTGCTTTACTGACTGAGCCACTGTATGGTATTTTATTTTATTTTATTTTTAATTATAATAGTGACAAAGAGAAATAAGGGGGGAGAGAGAAAGAGCGAGTGAGAGAGTCAGAGTCTTGCAACCTATCCCACTGTTCCTGAAAATTCCCACATGCAGATGGAGATTTGGAAGTTGAAGTAGGGTCCTTGAACCTAGTAACTTGTATGCTTTACCAGTCTTTCCACTGTGTGGACCCTAGTCATTTTGTTTAATTGACTTTTCTAAACCTGCTTTCTTTTTTTTTTTTTAAGTTTTTTTTATTTCTATTTTCTTTTTTTAAAATATTTATTTTATTTATTTATTCCCTTTTGTTGCCCTTGTTGTTTTATTGTTGTCGTTATTATTGTTGTTGTTGTTGGATAGGACAGAGAGAAATGGAGAGAGGAGGGGAAGACAGAGAGGAGGAGAGAAAGATAGACACCTGCAGACCTGCTTCACCGCCTGTGAAGCGACTCCCCTGCAGGTGGGGAGCCGGGGTTCGAACCGGGATCCTTACGCTGGTTCTTGTGCTTTGCGCCACCTGCGCTTAACCCGCTGCGCTACAGCGCGACTCCCAACCAACTGTCTTTCTATTGCTAAGTTCAGATGGCTATCAGCTTTTACAAATTGCAAAATCCCTTTATTTATTTTCCTTTTGTCTCTACTTAGAAATTTTCATGCCCAAGAAGGAGGTACAAAAATAGATCTTGGAACCTGAAGCAGGAGTTACCTTAACACTAAATCTGCTGTAGTGAAGCTCTGGTCTTCTCTTTCTCTGACCAATAAATAAATCCTAAAGAAAAAAACAATAGAAGTACTCAATACTAGTCGCATTCTCATTATCTTTGTGTGAAGGCAGTCATTAACTATCACAATCCAATTCCTTTTCATAAGGGATTACTTTAGAATACGAATTCCTATGTTGTTTGACTTCTAAATTGTTGTAGGTGATACTTTTATCATAATGTGCTCCTTCATGATATGATGACAGGAATCAGCTACAGCATACTAATTTAGGATATTGGTTGGAGAGCTAAGAGCAATTCCAACAGAAAAAAAAAATCTCTCCATCTTAACAGTTTAGTTCAATAGAGGTCTATTTCTTGCCGAAGTAAAGATATTGGATGGTGTGGATTATTCTGTCCCATAGGGTCATTCAAAGACCAGGTTCCTTCTATCTTCTTGTCTGTCCTGCTCTGAGCAAGGAATCCTGTGGGAATGTGTGTGTGTGTGTGTGTGTGTGTGTGTGTGTGTGTGTGTGTAGCTCACCCCAGATGGCTGTAGTTTTCACCATTCACAGCCACATTTCTTGGCAAGAATTTTATGAACACAGCCACACCTACAAGGAAGGGAAGGAAGTGTAAAGCTGTTGGGTGTCAGAAAGAAAGAGGCAGTTTTGGTAGACATCAACTAGTTTTGTCTTAGCTGCTAGGGAAATTAAAAAGAAAGAAAGAAAGAAAGAAAGAAAGAAAGAAAGAAAGAAAGAAAGAAAGAAAGAAAGGAAGAAAGAAAAAAAGACACCTTCATTATAAGGAACAACTTTTGTCTAATTTTAGCTGCCTTGCTAAAGTTGGGATGTTGTCTGTTTATAAAGAGAAGATAAAAAGTGCAATCTGCATCATCTTTTATCCTACCCACCCCCAAGAGAAAGTGAAAAATTGTTAAGAATAAAATGCATCTCTATGATTTTTTTTTTGTACATTTCTATGAGAGAGACCATAGTAGCATATATTTATGATGTTCTGGTTTCTTTTTTATGTTGTTCAGGGATAGAACCCTGGACCTGCCACATTTGTAAGAGATGAGCTTTACCGCTGAACAACTTCCCAGTCACATATATACACAGGCATTAAATTCAGTGTAAATACAAGTTAATTGAATTTAAAGAAAAGTTCATTGTATCATTCCTCCTAGATTTAACAATTTGTTCGATATTACCCTATTTTGGCTACTTGCACTTAAAAGGAAAGGAATTAGGATTTGATGCATACATACACCTGAATAACACTTTGTTGAAGAAAAATAAAGTTTATTTTCAAATTCAAAAGTAGAATCTCCCAATTGCATAAAAATGGTAAAGTTAACAGATGGAATTAGACTCTTCTCTTTGGTAGCTGAGTTTACTGTTAATTGAGGCCCCATAGAGCCCTATTAGCCAAATATGCCACTCTGCTAATCCTAGAATCTTTTTAATAATTATTTATTAACTATCTCCTGTATGTGAGAAATAGTGTGATTTAATGAATCCAAAAAGAAGGTATTGTTCTACCCTTAGAGTATTATATTTGGGTGAAATTGGAAAGATGTTTCTAAGCTGGGAAGAATCCTCACCAACTCTGAAGATATCAGACAAGCAAAAGTTCTGCTCTCTGTCAGCAATCTGTTTTTAAGAACGTTCTGGGTGGTTCTAATGCAAGCTAAGTGTTGAGTATCTCTGGTCTAGTGAGATCCTTCAGGAGACATTATAATGCATGAAAGAATATAGTCAGCTTCCTATTCTGTGTCGTTCTAAGCATTTTTCTAACATCACTAGACACAGTAAAATGTGTAAGAATTAAATTCTGACACTGTCTTATTTATTTATATTCTGTCCTAGACATATTATAAGAACACATATTTCTGTAAATAATTCATGGCAGGGAAAAGTCTTATGGACACTTAGTACAGAAAAACAAAACAATTAAATAAGCATAGTTTTATATCTCTTTATTGAAAGTAAACTTGTCATTTCCTGAATTAAAGAATGCTCTGTTAAAAGTTTGTAAATATATGGTGCTTAAAAATGGTGTATTTAGGGAGTCAGGCAGTAGCGCAGCGGGTTAAGCACACCTGGCGCAAAGGGCAAGGACCAGCAGAAGGGTCCCAGTTCGAGCCCATGGCTCCCCACCTACAGGGGAGTCTCTTCACAGGTGGTGAAGCCAGTTTGCAGGTGTCTTTCTCTCCCCCTCTCTATCTTCCTCTCGCTCCATTTCTCTCTGTCCTATCCAACAATGAGAACAATAATAACTACAACAATGAAACAACAAGGGCAACAAAAGGGAATAAATAAATATAAAATAAATATAAAAATGTTGCATTTATTATAAGGGCAACAAAAGGGAATAAATAAATATAAAATAAATATAAAAATGTTTCATTTATTTTTTTAAAAAATGGTGGTGTATTTAGGGGCTGAGCTGTGATGCAGCCATATTTATTTGAATGCACAAGTTGCAATGTGCAAGGACCCAGATTCAAGCCCATAGCCCCGACCTGCTGAGGGAAGTTTCACAAGCACTGAAGCAGTGTTGCAAGGTGTTGCTCCTCTCTCTCTCTCTCTCCTCTCTCTCTCTCTCCTTCTCTATCCTCTCTTGATTACTCTGCCTCTATCCAATAAATAAATAAATAAACATTTTATATCTAAAAATGGTTTATTAATGTGGGAGAGAAATTAGTATTAAATTGAACAGAGAACCTATTTCAGCAGGTATCTAAATTTTGGTTAAGATGTGCTAATGCTTTAATGTTGACAAAAATGTTAAGATCTCACAACACTGGGTTGAAGACCTGGCATAGTGCTGAGTAAAGGTGTGTCCCAAAGTATCTAGTTGTGCACACATTCTGGTCTGCATTCTATGCCTTATACAAATTCAAGAAAAATTATTGCTCAGTTTTGTCTCAAGAAAAATGATATTGTTGTATTTTAAAATTAAAAAAAAGACTATGAATTCTTTATGACTTTAAGACCCAAAGGATTGGAGACTTTGGTATTAATTTTGAGTCAACAGACAGGAAACATGTAGGTCATTTCATAGTTGGATTTTAGGTGTATTTTCCCTTTGTGTATCTGGTCTTTGTTTTCCCATCTTTCTTTGCTACGTGCATTTTAATTTCATTTGGATATTTTAACTCAAATATTCAATTTACACGTATACCCAAAAATCACTTATAGAAATCTTGTGCATATTTCAGATAGGCAGTGCAGATTCAAATGTATCTGATATTGTCAATATATCATTAGTAAGTCTGAATCTTCCATATTGCTCTATGTGTTCAAATTTCATTTTTCTCTCTCTGTCTCCCTTCCTTCTTTCCTTCCTTTTTTTTTAACCAGAGCACTACTTGGCTCTGGTTTATGGTGGTGCGGGGTACTGAACCTGGGATTTCAGAGTCTCGGGCATGTGAGTCTGTTTGCATAAGCATTATGCTGTCTATCCCCACCTAATGTGTCCGAATTTCACAATTTAAGAAAGCTCTATCGGTAAGACATTGTCCTCTAAAGCGTAAGCATTTTATTTCTGGAGCATCCTAGAGAAATGTGAGGAAAACCTGTGACCCTGGGGGTTCTGTGGACATTTTTAGTGTTCCCCAAGGATTATGCTTACAAACTGAAATCCACTAAATATTTATGCTGCCACCCCTCACTGATGGATTCTCACTTATATGGATCCACTGTACACTTTCAATTAACTGTGTAGGTCAGGACAAAAATGGTACTTGAAGGTGAGAATGAACTGTTATTATTATCATTCTTATTACTTCTCTCTAAGCCTTTGATTTTTTTTTCAAATGAATGCACTGGATTTCTAAATTGAAGTCCTCTGTACATGGGCTACACACCCAAAATTCTATATAATACCATGGTACCTGACTGAAGAGTAACACCAGCAACCCATGTGGCACTGTCTTTCTAGAAACATAATATTAAGTAGTCACCTTCCTCACCAAACCACTTAGTCCCTTTCCCACATTGTTTCCTTCCAGAATCACTGTGTGCTTTTGGGCCATGTTCCTTCATTCAGATTTATCCAATACTTTCAGATAGGTTTTTAAATTTTTTTTTTTTCACCAGAGCACTGTTCAGCTCTGGTTTATGGTGGTGTGGAGGATTGAACCTTGGACTTTGGAGCTTCAGGCCTGAGAGTCTGTTTGCATAACCATTATGCTATCTACCTTCCATCCACAGATATGTTTTTTATATGTGGAAGTTAACAGGTCAGTGGTAGAGGAAAGCTGAAGTGCAGAGGTTCAAAGTTAGATCTCTAGAGAATTGTTCAGTGTCTATGTAGTTGAGGCATGTATGTGTTTTTTTATTTCCGTATATCAAATAATCCTATTTCAGGTACTTACAATTAAATTTATTTTACTTTGATTTATCTATGTATTTTTATCTCTCATGTAGCAGAGTTTGGTACTGCTAAACTGGAACTCAGAGTCTCAAAAAATGACAGTCTGACTGTGTTCTCATATGAAAGCTTGACTGGACATGAATCTTTTCAGATTTACGTAGAATATTCAGGCAAAACATTTTCTTCTGACTGTAGACTTCATGATGACTTTTTCCTTAAAGGCCAATGGAAGAGTTTTACCCCATGGAAGCTTTTTTCATCCCTCCTTTATTTGTTAGGACAGGTCTACTCAGTATAGTATTCCTTTCGAGTTCTTAAAATGAACTGTTACGGGACCTCAACTAAATTTGTAACTCCTTTCATTTTGATCATGTAAATGAACCACTATCATAAATATATCACAGATTTTGCTTGTATTCAAGGGATGATTGTACAACAGCTGACTTACTGCATGCCCTTAGAGTATGTCACAGGGAGCTTGCTAGCTCTGTGTGTCTTAAAAAGGTGGCTGACTTCATCTGCTCAGACTCTTAGTAGCTTGCTAATCCAAACTATAATGTTGTTTGTGGAATTAAAAAAGGTGTGAGAGATGGCAAAATAGCTCACTTGGCTAGTTTACCAAGTATGCAACCCATGTTTGTCAAGTATTCAACCTGTGTTAGAATCTGGCTTCCACTATACAGAGGAAGCTTTGATACTGTGGTATGTTTCCCATATTCTGTATTTTCCAGCCTCCTCCTCCTCTCTATCTCTGACAAAGTCATCCTGGAGTAATGAAGTCCTGGAAATAAAGTAAAGGAAGGAAGGGAGGAAGGAAGAAGGGGAAAAAGGACACACTTGATGTTGAAGTTAAATAAGTAGTGTATATGTATATTTTCCAGAAAATATGTGTGAACTAATTCCCATTCACTGAAGGGATGGAGTATAAGCATGATCATCTGAGTTTTAAACCTACAAATTTGTATGCAGAATACTGAACTCCATTAGTAAAACAGTTCTGATTGCTATTATATAAAATCCAGAAAGGAATTCCCCAGGAAAATTTGAAGTACATAACATTAATAATATTTATATATCTGAAATTGTGATAGTGACACATTCCTTGTTTGTGTAAATCTTATAGGAAGCACACTAACTGGTGTTAAATGTGGCCAGAGATTGGTTCATACAGTTGTTGAGAAGACTGTAAGACAGAGTCACCTAGAAAAAGAGAGCTTCCAGTCAGCAACTGCTATTCCTTCATCTGTATTTACAACATTGCCCAATATTGGAATCAAAGTACTCATGCCATATATTTGGATGTAAGCTACTTTGGGAAGTTTTGAAATGAATTATTTCTCTCAATATTTACAGCTTCCTCTAGGGAAAACAAGTCATAAAGTGAGATTGTATGTTTTATTGTGGCAATTCTGGGTAAAGTTATTACAATTAAAACCCATCACCATGGTCATGAGCATAAACCATTTCTGAGATTAGTCTCCACAGCATGGGGGGAAACATCCATGACTTCTCTCTGTTGCTGCTTATCTCTTTCTATCTAAAAAATAATAATAATAAAACAGTATAAAGTAGTGAAATCTCAGTGGCAACAAAACACCAAAATTAGTCATTAAGCGCAACCATCTATGGTATAAAGAAAAATTCTTGTAAAGAAAATAACATCAGAACGACAATCAAAAGATCCCTATAGTATCCACTGGGCAGACCATCTAACATGTAACATTATAAAATGTGCACAATTACTCATGATTCACCAGGGTATGTAGAATGAAACTGATAATAACTTCTGTGGTAGGAAATTACCGACTGTGACAACACTGGCCAGTGTATTAATAAAAGTCCCATAATACACCTTGTTACTTCCGCAGCTCACATACATTTTCTGGTAATTGGCAAGGCCATTAATATGTTTACTCTTTAAAAATGAGACATTACTAAGTTTTAATGCATGTTCTTAGTTAAGATATTGATTTAGAATGCATGTTGATTGGAACATGGCAAACTACAATAAAACCAGCGAGAGTGCTATTATTTGTCTCATTTTCTCTATTCACTGACTTGGCAATTACTCTATTATTTATTTTTTAATATTTATTTATTCCCTTTTGTTTCCCTTTTTTGTTGTTGTAGTTATTATTGTTATTGAGGTCGTGTTGTTGGATAGGACACAGAGAAATGGAGAGAGGAGGGGAAGACAAAAGGGGAAAGAAAGATAGACACCTGCAGACCTGCTTTACTGCCTGTGAAGTGACTCCTCTGCAGGTGGGGAGCTGGGGGCTCGAACCAGGATAGGCTCCAACCGAGATCCTTATGTCAATCCTTGTGCTTTGCACCACATGTGCTTAAGCAGCTGCGCTTCCACTAGACTCCTCTACTCTGTTATTTCTAACTTCTTTGTCCCTTGCTGATGTTTTGGTTTCATATCATATTTTTTCATAAGCACCATAGAAATTAATTGCATTATAAGTCCAAGTTTACCCTTCCCTTGTTTCCCCTACTGATTCCTCTTTATACATTCTCCATACCTTCTCCACATTCTCCATACCTTCAATGCCCACCTGAATCCATCTTTCATCGCCTAAATGAATGACCTGTGTAGTCAGCCATTCCTTATTTGGGACTCTATGAATTCCAGTACTGTATATTTGGAATATGGTGTTCAATTATGGAAATAGGGATACGTTTATATTGGAAGTTAAACGTATTACCATCAAAGGACTCTAGGTGCTATTTTCTATTCATATGTCATATTTGGTCTTCACATAGTGGTGAGTTTCCATCTCATATCATAGGGAAGAGTGAGAAAGAGACAGAGAGATCTGTCATTTCCCGAGTGCATGGATTGTGACATATGCTAATGATATAGTTCTAGATGATGGTTCTGTTTTGTTTTTTAAGTTTTCAATTATGCTTCCTTATCTACTTCTATTTAGGTTAATACACAGACCATCATGAATAACATCTAAGACTTGATTCCATGGAGAAAGGGTTGGTGGTATATTTGGGGACAGAGTCAATAATGCATGCTTACATTATTTCATTTCTTTAAAAAATTAAATAAGGAAATTAATTTAGTCTAGCCCTAAATATACACTTTGCTAAGCATGTTATTAGCCATTAGTATATCTGTGTTGGTTTTCTTATATAGGTATGTCACATTTAATGTCTAATTTTCTTTTTTCAATTATTTTTAATTCTATGTCAGGTAAAAAATGGTTCACAGGACGGTTATTGCCACATACTTGCAATTTAATAGCATATTCATATTTTATGCCAAAGGCTCAAACCTGGGTCATGCCTATGGCAAAGCAGATACCCTTCTGGGTGAGATATTTTTCTGCTCCACCCCCACCCCATTCCACACTGTAGTAATTTCAGTAATTATTTATGTATTTGTGTATTTATTTATTTATTTATAGAATCCCTAAGCATCAGAATATGCTGTACAAATGTTTTCTTTGAGGGGATGGATGACTGTAGATCGAATGCTTTTTAATCTTCCAAATACCTGCTGTAATGTATTGCCCAAACTCAGACACTTTTGAGTAGAAAGAGAAGCTGTCAAAGGTCATATCAAGATGACAGGGATAAAATGAGACAGATGTCTGGGTCAGGTTGGGACATGGGCAACCTTCTGTGAAGTCCTGCACCAAAAAATAGGGGCTTTTTTCCTGAACCTTTCCAATCTATCTTATCATCGTATTGTATTTTATCTTATCTTGTCTTACTTTATCTTATTTTATTTTAGCCACCAGCATTATTGTTTGGGCTTGGTGCCTGTACAATGACTCCATGACTCCCAGAGGCAATCCCCTTTTTTATTATGACAAAGAAATAGGGTGGGGGGTAGGTAGGAGGAGAGGCAGGGACATGCCTGTACCCTGCTATACTGCTCATGAAGTTCCCACCTGCAGGTGTCTGATGGAGGCTCAAACCCTGGTCCTCATAGAATTTTCTAGTAGTACCACAACCTGGCTCAACCTTTCCACTCTCATCTTAAATACTCCCTTGCTGACTTGGTATTGTAAAGAATCTGTACATGGGATTGGGCGGTGGCACATCAGGTTAAGCTCACATAATACAAAGCCCAAGTACGCAACCAAGGATCCAGGTTCGAGCCCCTCGCTCCCCATCAGCGGGGTGAGGGTAGAGTCACTTCACAAGTGGTGAAGTAGGTCTGCAGGTGTCTATTTGTCTCTCCCTCTCTATCTTCCCTTCCCCTCTCAATTTCTCTCTGTCCTATCAAAAAAAAAAATTGAAAAACTGGTCACAGGATAACCCTGGAGGAAAATAATAATCTCTAGAAATCTGTGTTTCATTAATCTTATCATAGTAATCATCATTGTTGTCATTTTCATCATTTGGTTATGTTGTTGTCATTTGTAGACTATATGATTCTAATACCATCTCCTTAGAGTCAGAAAGGGAGCGAAACAGACACGAAGAGACATCACAGCACTGCCCCACTGTTTAGCAAGTTGCTGTGGTAGTGTTCTCATGTAGTGCCAGGGGCTTGAACATGTGCCCTCGGGCTTGGCAAAGTATGCACTCCACTGATGAGCTACTTCCCAGCTGCTATATTTCATTTGCAATATTTTTGAGTGTCCCTTGGCCCGCCCTCTTCCTTGTAGAATCTTCTTGCAACCCTTCTCTTTCTGGTGTCTTACAGGACAGATTTTTTTTTTTTTCTTCTGCTTTCTGGATTTTCCTAGATGCTGGGTTTTGTAAGGACACATTTCTTTCTTGACAGGATAATAATTTGATTATACTGATTATGTGTTCTTCATGTACAATCTCCGTTCCAAGATGATTGCTGGCAGAGTTTTATTATAGAAACGCCTCAAGGCATAGTTAGTTCTGTAGAGTGAAAATGCTTGATGCCTTTTAAAGAGATTTGATTTGGGCTTTCAAGAGCAGCAAACTGGGGAACTCTAATTCACAAGTTTCTATATCTAACAATAAGAAGGCTTATGTTTTTTGGGGGTGTTGCTCTCCCCACAGACCTAGGCTTGACAAAAATGCTTCTGGGTCTGGAAGGGAGAAGAGGAAAAAGTAGAAACCATACAAAATGAACAGCTGATAGAATCTGAAAGTTTGTCGTGCTCTCTGTTATCTCTGAATATGTGTTAGGAAATAGAATTGAAAGAAATAGATATATTTGGTGACTCCTAGTTGAATACTAAAGAAATTAGTTCTTTTCATTAAATCCTACCCGGATGAGTGATAGCTCACCCCTTACCATGTACAAGCGGAGTTCACATCTCAGCACAGGAAGAAAAAACCATGAATGGTATCTGGGTAGCACCATGGATCATGAAGTAGCGACTTGGTACGTGTCTCTCACCCACCCTCTTTCTCCTCCTGTCTTTCCCTTTCTCCCTCTCTTTAAATGAAAAATTGAAAGAGAAAAAAAAATCTGGACTCAGGAGGCTATTGAGTGATGAGTGAGACCTTGCATTCCTTCTGTAGTGCCCCACAAAAAATAAATAAGTAAATATATAAATAAATGCCAGCAGACCCCAGTGACAGAAGTCTTTTTTTAATTTTTAAATTTCTTTATTGGGGAATTAATGTTTTACATTCCACAGTAAATACAATAGTTTGTGCATGCGTAACATTTCTCAGTTTTCCACATAACAATACAACCCCTGCTAGGTCCTCTGTCATCCTTTTTGAACCTGTACTCTCCCCTATACCCACTTCAGAGACTTTTACTTTGGTGCAATACGCCAATTCCAGTTGAGGTTCTACCTGTGTTTTCTCTTCTGATCTTGTTTTTCAACTTCATGACAGAAGTCTTAAAGTAATAGAACTACTTTAAAATGAAGAAACTGGGAGTCAATCCATTCCTCAGGCTCTTGAATTTGTCAGAAATTAACTTAATCCCAAATAACTCAAAAAGGAACAAGTCAAGTACTCAGAGATGCTTATGTTAATCAAAATGAATTGAGGATGCAGTTGTGTAGTTAAAAGAACACATCCAACTAAAAATTTAAAAAGGAAATTGTCTAAAAAATAATTATTAGGAATGATAAATTATCTGAAAATATGTAGACACAGGCTGGGGTTATGGATCGACCTGCCAACCCCCCATTCCCACCTGCACTTCATGAAGAACTTTGGTCCATACTCCCAGAGGGATAAAGAATAGGAAAACTTCCCATGGAGGGGATGGGATATGGAACTCTGTTGGTGAGGATTGTATGAAATTGTACCCCTTATATCATATAATCTTGGCAATCATTATTAAATCACTGATTAAAGATTGTGAAAATAGCCTTAGAGTGCTATGAAAGTTAAAGAAAATAAAAGGAGATACAGAGAGATAGATTATAGATAGATAGATAGACAGACAGACAGACAGACATCAAATGAAAAACAACTTGAGGTGTTGGGACTTGGAATATAGGGTGAAGGGTTTTGGTCTGTGTAATGAGTAGAAGGTGAGGATAATCAAGAAGCGAAATCTGATGACTAAGGTGATCAAAGTTCTCCTATATGACCAAGTGGAAGAAAGAATCTGATTGATAAATATTTTAAAGGAAAACTATTCTTCCTTGGTACATAATATTGGATATTATTGACCCGGACAGGAACTATTCAATTATTAGCACATTAAGTCACTTAAATTGATGTAGATGAATCTAGAATTGCTGTAAGGAGTGACATGTGAGAAATACCTCATGGAGCACAGTCATCTTTAAAATAACTAGGGGAATGTGAGTTTCTCCTCATTCCATGATTTTAGAAGCTTCTTTTGCTTTTAGTCAGCTCAGAGTCATAAACTGAAATTTAGCTTGAGGTGAAATTTCAATTGTTAACATAGGGCTTCTCCACTCCAGACTGACTGTGTAAGATGATAGACAGATAGATGGTAGATACAAAGACAGACAGACAGACAGACAGATACAAACTATTGCACCAACACTTCCTTCAGTGTGGTGGATATCAGGTTGTGGCAAAACAGGTACCCTGTTCAGGTGAGTTATTTTGCCAACCCAAGCTGGCATTGATAAATATGATATTCTGTTCAATAAATTTCTAAGTTTTATACAATGTATTTGGTGTGAGATTAAATTATTTCAATTTCTTTTCATGATTTTATGTTTCTTCTTCATACTTTTATTTTAACAGCCAGTAAAAAGAGAGGTATGTCATTGCTTTCTTCAGTTTAGTAACAATAATTGCTTGATATAATATAATTAAACCCAGACCAAAACAGAACCACAGACATTATGATTTGTGTAAATTGGCTTATTCTTGACAACCTAATATTTCTTTCTTTCTTTTTTTTTGAACCTGGGACTTTGGAGCCTCAGGCATGAGAGTCTCTTTGCATAACCATTATACTATCTACCCTCCGCCTACAACCTAATATTTCTAATACAACCATGGGAAAAAAGGAAAATTCTCTGTGTGTTTACGTGTGCTGTTCTGCCTTGTTATTGAACTTACCTTGCAATCATGTGATTATTTGATTTACCAGTGAGGTCATTAGTAGTTTTTATAATGATCTAGAAGTAAATAGTGTCCTACTTATGCCTGTAACTATTAAACATTTGAGTGAAAATATCTGCATTGAAAATGAAATACAAAATAACAGAAAAGTTATCAGTACAGATTTTGAACTCTTACCAACAAAGACATCACTTGATCTTCTTATACTAAAATACATATCATACTACTTGGACATGAGCAAGGTGAGATGTAACCAAAGGACCATTTATTAGAGAACAAGAATCAAGATTCCAGTCTTTATCTCAAGGCAGTATCAAGATATACACAATTATGCTGAAGGCACAGCAGCATTGTTGAAGACTGAATAGCCAGGTTAGATAATTGTTATGAAACTTTATGGATTAGTTCTTAAGTCCATTTGCTTCTCTGTGGTTGGTGCAAAAACTCACTGGAAAGAAGGCTTCAGTATGTGTGAGTGTTGGTGTTGTTCTTGGTGGTGGTGGTGGTTATGGTAAGATTTACTTTCCTGTTCAAAAGATGCTCTCTGGTATTCACTTACTCATTGAATTGATCAGTTTCTTTTATTTTATTTTTGTCTCATTATTATTGTCTCATTCTTACCTAGATGTTTTAACAACTCAGAGACATGGTAAATTGGCTTGAATAAAAATAGGTTATACATATGGCATGTATCAGATAAATTCATAATAATCCATATATATACATATATGCATACATATATATGTGTTTTTTCACCTGAGCACTGCTCAGCTTTGATTTATGGTGGCACAAGGGATCGAACCTGGAATTTTGGAGCCTTAGGCATGGGAGTCTCTTTTATCTACTCCCACCCAATAATATATATAGTTTTAGTTTCTAAATAAATTACTACAGATAAAAATTATTTTAGACTTGATAATAGGTATCCAGAATGAACAGAATAAAAATCATCCTTAGACAGTTTGGTTCCATAATCTAATTTGTGAACTATTTCACTAAGTCTTAATTTTCAAAGGGTGTTCAAGAGATATTTCCTGGTACATCTGGAAAGAGACCTATTAGCAAAGATTCTAATCTTGTTCAGATGCTTTAGTTGATCAGCTATTCAGTTTCTGTCTTTATCATGATGAAAACCATGGTTTACAGTATTTGAAAATCTTGATTGAGTTATTTTTTTCTTTATAAAAATTTTTAGTATCTTTTGTATATTGTATCGAGACAGTCAGAGGTCTAGAGGCCAGGGGGAGGTAGAGAGGGAGAGAGAGACAGAGAGACAGAGAGATACCTACAGCCCTGCTTCACCACTCATGAAACTTTCACCTTGCAGGTGGGGATGGAGGGCTTGAACCCAGGTCCTTGCACATTGTAACAGATGCACTCAACCAGGTGTACCACTACCTGGCTCCAATTATGAGTTATTTTCTCCTGGTAGCTTGGTTGGTTTGTTATAGCATGCTAGCTGGTAAATATAAGTATGAATTATCTAAGTATTATGTCTGGACCATTGTAACATGTGCTTGGAAACCTTCATTTTTGAAACGTTCCTAACACTGCTTATATTCACCATATAGCATCCCTGAGATACTAACTCATGAAAATTTATTTACAGGTCCTGGAAAAGGATGACAGAGGATCTAGTGGGATTGTAATGATATTTGGAAAACTGAGAAGTGTTATACGTGTACAAAGTATTTTATTTACTGGCAACTGGAAAACATTAATCCCCCAATAAAGAAAAAAAGAAAAGAAAAGTTACACTGTCATAATATTTGATGCATAATAATTGAGAACAATACTTCTTAAACTTTAGGAATATGAGAATCACTTGTAAACACACAGACGCCAAGCTTCATCTCCAGAGGTTGATTAGCTGTAGTGTGGAGCCCAGGAATTTGAATTCTAATCATTTTGAAATTGACGTTGTCTCTACTTGTGCATAGAACAAAATTTGAGTAGCAAAATTCTAACGGCACACTGACACAAGTTATGTTTTTATTATTTCTTCATCTGAGAAGTGTCATGGATTCATTTAGCACGTTTATTGAAACCAAGTGAAAATGTCAAACAATTGGTAGGCAAAGTCATTTGCCGTGAGTGTCCTTTTGGCTGCAACAAAGCAAAGACAGTAAAGAAAATAATAAGTTTTCCCTCTCCAGCATCATCCCAAAAGTTATTTCTTAGTCTCTAAAAGCAACCAAGAAACTACCTTAAATGAGTTTTCAGTTTGAAAGACATCTCACCCTCCTCCACCAATCTGGTTTCCTTTGTAACTTCTTAATCTACATAATAGTTGATAAGATCTTATTTGTTTTAGTGGCATTAAATCAACATGCAATTTTTATCTGTTGTAGCTAAAAAGGAGAGTAATTATTAAAACATTACCACTGGCAAACATATTGCATTTTGAAGATGAGGCCCAGCTGGGAGCTACACGCTACCTCAAGCACCAGATGCCCCATTTGCTGTCAGTTGCTTAAGATTATTTACACACACGCATGGCTGAGCAGAAAGGGTGGCAAGGCACAGACATTTATATTATTTCTGAATGTGACTTCTTTTTTTTTTTTTTTCTAGATAATGCATTTATATAACTTAAAATAATGTAAAATAAAGGGTTACTTTTAAAGATGTTTTTGAATACTTCGATATACATTTGAAAGATATTTAGGGCCACACTGATACACTATTCTGCAACATGTCTTCTATATCTTACTATATCTAGATAGATATCTTATAAGATACCCATTCCTACTTTATATAAGGATGGGGAAGGAAGCTAGGGAGAAATCATAATGGTTATGCAAAGGACTTTGAAGTGTTGCAGTCCCAGGTTCAATCGCCAGCACCACCATAAGCAGAGCTGAGCAGTGTGCTGTGTCTCTCTCTCTCTCTCGCTTTCTCTCCATATCTTTCTATTATTAAAAAATAAATAATTAAAAAAAAAAGAAGGTGTGGTCCGGGAGGTGGCGCAGTGATAAAGCTTTGGACTCTCAAGCATGAGATCCCGAGTTTGATCCCCGGCAGCACATGTGCCAGAGTGATGTCTGGTTCTTTCTCTCTCCCTCTGTCTTTCTCATAAATAAATAAAATATTAAAAAAAAAAAAAAAAGAAGGATGGGGAAGAATCTAGCATTCCATTGCATGTATGTGTCATAGTCCCTTTAAGTAGTCATCCTCAGGTAAGAATTAACAGGAAACTGGCACCAATACACATTTGGGAAACAAAACATTTCCTTTAAACACAGTGTTAAACATCATGTTAAATTTACACAGATAATTTCCTGTGTATGTGATTTAATCCTGTGAAAGGTGTTTCCAGTGTGACATGAAAGGAATGTGCTGACTAGCTCTTATTCTTCTTTTCAATTTTTAATGCCGTATTTTAGCAACCAGTAGGACAAATTGCTAGGGTAGAATTTATTAGTCAAGAACTAAGGAGCTTTATAGTTTTGTAGCAATTGACAAATTTTTCCCCAAAGGGATTATCCTGTTTTACATAACCATAAGCAATGTGAGAAGGCACATTCTTCCTCCTTCTATCCTGCCAAATCAGTTAGTGAACCTCTAGGATGTTTTTTATTTTTTCAGTCTGTTGAGTAAGAAACTGGAGGCTAAGTTATTTTTTAACTTCCCTGCTTTATTATTGTGAAGGTAATTATTTTTATGAATATGTATGAAATCACTTTTACCTTTTCTTCTCCCATGAGCAGTCTGTTAGTGACATATCCAATTTGGGAAGATGAGACTACTGAACTCATGTCTCACAAATGATTTTTTTTTTAATTTGTGATTTAATATTGGTTTACAAAATTACAGTATATGAAGGAGGAAAAAAGGTTTAATAAACAGGAACCAAAATGTAGGAATAGAGCAGATGAAAATAGGGACTTTGGGTGGTAAAAAGCTAGGGGGAAGTCTATTTTAGGTATGTTCCTATGGGTCCATAAATTCAGTAATTTTTGCTTGATATTGACAGTTGACATGGAGGTAGACTAAGAATAGTATCCAGGAAGATGTAGTCAGGATTGATAATAAAACTAGAAAGCTGAATTAGGGCAGAGAGTAGCTCCCACACTTGAAGAAGAAAATATATAGTACAATTAACTGTTACAGTATCAAACTGGCCCAGAGTCCATGTATATTCACATTCAGCCCAGAAGCCTGTATAACCTCCAAGTCCCTGTCAGTCTGAGCTTGCAGTCTTTGGACATAGCTGGGCATATTCTAGGCTGCACTCATTTTAGGACCAGTCTTCCTCAAGTGACAGTGTAGGATGACCCTGTCTCTCTTCGAGAGTGGAGAAGTCCCTTGTTGTTTCTCCTTTATAGTGAGGGCCAAGGTCCTGGAGGCCCTCAGAAGTGCTTATGATGATGTCCCTGATGGGAGAGAGAAGTGATAGTGGATAGAGGGGTCTATTAGAGGTCTAGACCTATCATATTTATGGGGGATTCCTAGGATTCCCTGACTAGGGCCCCAGGTGATGGGGTGTCATGGTAGTGACCAAAAAGGCCATAATGGGTAAGCCAATCTCTTTGCCCTTTTATAGTATTTATAATCCTTTCTTTATCTGACAAGCCTGAACTTTCTCCCAAATGTTAAAATGTTGTCATTTGCTATATTTATAAATTACTTTTTAAAAAGGGATTTCTTTTATATTTTTTGAGGTCTTCATTGCACTCAGATGATTTTTCCAGACTGAAGAAGAAAGAGCAAAGGAAACAGCATTGAAACTTCCTTCACTATTATGGTGGCTGGGTCAAAACCTGGGTTGTGAACATGACAAATAGGTGTACTGTCCTAGTTAGTTATTTCCCAAACACTTAAAAAAATGTGATTTTGTACATTGAGATTGGTATCCTTTGTAATTTCAGAGTTTAAAAGAACAAGAGGTTTCCCACATTAGAATCAAGCCCTTTGATGGGTCTAGCACTATGATTATCCAAAGCACCTGACTTTTGCAACTCATCACACATCTTCTCTTGCCAGACAGAGATTACTTTCAGGAAATGTTGTGTTTTGGTTGTTTCTGTGTTGGTATATTACTTTGCTAGGCATATTGTGCCTACTGGAGTGATTGAGGGGCAGATATTTTGCTAACATGATGTTTTTGTCTTAGTTAAGAATCCCCTGTTAGCAAGGACTAAACCTCAGGTATGCACATTTACACTCAGAACATTTATATTTGCTGAGATGTACTACTAAGGACTCTACTTCCTGCAGAGATCTCTTTCAAATGACTCTGTGCCTCCAGTCCTGTGTAGCACATGGATTCCACTTGGTTCTTTCCTATTGTTCTTGGAAGTCCTTATCTACAGTTAAATTCTAGGGATAATGTACTATTGGAAACTGAATGTTAATATCTTCCCTAGATTCATGTGCTAATGACCTGCTAACTCAGAATGACCTTATTTGGAGACAAGGGACTCTAAAGAGGCTATGAAGGTTAAATTAGGTGATAAAAGTGGGACTCTGATTTGATATGTTTAGTATTCCTATAGAGACCAGTGGATATGTATTTTATTTTAGAGTTAATGAATTATAGCACATTTGTTTATATACGTATATGGTTTCCCAGTTCCGCATAACAGGTGTCTGATATATACTCTTCCCCCACCTTAAGGATCCCAAACTACCCCCCCCCCCCAAGATCCCATATTCCGTTCCCTCCCCAGAGTCTCTTGCTTTGGTGCAGTATATCCCACATCTAGTCCATGTTTCATCCTATGTCTTTTCTTTCTGTCTCCCAAGTTTCACCTACATGTGGAGGCATTCAATATTCATCCCTGTCTTCCTGACCTACCCAACCCAGGACTTTTCCTTCTTCTTCTAGTGAAGATGAGACAAAGATTGAGATTTTTAGAGTTTCTATTCTGATGTCTAGGTCTTTGATAGTTGGCCTTGGTTCATCAATATTGGTCATATCACTCTCCCTTTTCTTAAATTTTTGCTCCTTTTGTTGCTGTTGTGTGAGTGTCCATTTCTATTATTACACAAATTACCTTATTTTAAGTTATTAAAATTTTTAGTTATTAAAATAACCAAAGTTCTTTTAGTTATTTTCTTGTAAGACTCCTTTCAGTAATTCTTGCAAGGCCAGGTTGTTGGTGTTGAATTCCTTCAGTTTCTGGTTTTGGAGAGGACAATTTTGATTTCTCCTTCTTACCTGAAAATTAGTTCAGCAGGATACAGTATTCCTGGTCAATACTTTTTCTCTCTTCATACCATAAAATGTTACTCCATTCTCTTCTTGCTTCTTGGGCTTGTGTTGAAAAATCTGGGCAGAGCTTAATTAGTTTGCCTCTGTATGTTATATTCTTTCTTTACCTTGCAGCCTGGAATATTTCTTCTTTGTCCTTACTTTCAGAAGAAAGTGTCTTGGCATTTGCTGTTTGGGGTTGAATAGTTTTGGTTTCTGTTCAGCTTTTTCTATATCTATATTTTTACCATTGCCCAGGTGTGGAAAGTTTTCTGCAATGATTTCTTTGAATATGCTCTCTGCTCTTCTCTCATTTTCATCTTCAGGCACCCTGATAACTTTCACATTTGTCTTCTGATGGAGTCTGCTGTTTCAGAAATTGCTTCATCTTTTGTAGAAGTTTTTCTTCAGCAGCTTCGCACTTTGAGAATATCGTGGTTTTATATTCTATCCCTGTTATTCTATCCTCAAGCTGATTATTCTAGATATAAGACCTCTTAGATAAGTCCTAATGCTGTCCAGATTTTCCTTTATTTCTATGATTTCCTTTCAGAGTTCTCTGTGAATTTTTTTAGTCCTTTGGTGAAGAGAACTCTGGATTGCTTACTTTGTATTTGTATGTTATGGTTGGAATTTTGAATTATCTTCAGAATGAGCTTTCTGAATTCAAATGCAGACACTTCTTCCAAGTCCTTGTGATGTTGGACCTTTGTGTTTTTGTTCATGTTTTGGCTAAATGTGGTTTCTGTTGTTCAAGTATTAAGTCATTCTGTGATTGTATTGTTTATATTTGATGGTGTATTGGGGATGGGGAGAGTCTTCCTTGTAATTCAGGTCAAGTTTTGGTAAACCCATTATTGATGATGGGCATTTCAATATGACTCTGTTTCCAGTTCCTGTCCCAAGATGTGTGGTGAGGGTGCTATTGTCCATGACTTAGGACCCAGCTGTTTTTGTCTTTTTCAGACTGAACTCTGGCTCTGATCACACTATTAGGCAGTGTCAGCTGTTTTAGCTCTGCTGGTTGCAGCTTGGGTACTTCCATATAGCTCTGTGTACTCTACATCACCCACCCTACTCCCACTGCAGGTATTATTTCAGATTTGAGCCACCTCTGTCTCAGATGCTTTCCCCTGCCCATTGACACATGACATTTGCATACACCTGTTCCTCGGTAAGTTTCCTCAACCCTTACAAAGGTTGAGATGTGAGGCTCTGGGTACTATTTGTTTCCTCAACCCTTACAAAGGTTGTTATGTGAGGCTCTGGGTACTATTTGTTATTGTTTTTGTTATTTTTCTGGTTTTTCCCTTGTCCAATCTTTCAGTCTTTGTTATGCCTTGGAGGTTTCCTAGAGGCTATATTCCTTCTTCCTTTCTCCATCTTTCCTCTTCTGTATGAACCCATTATTTGAAATACATCAAGAAATTAGCACATTCTCATCCTCAAGGAAAACTCCCACCAGAAACAATATCAGCCAAAAACTTGATCTTTAACTTGTAGATTTAAGAACTGTGAGAAAATAGCTTTCTGTTATTTAAAAACTCACTCTGTGATATGTTGTTGTAATAGCCATATCTTACAACTTACATAAGTAAGAACTTGCATAAATATCTCAGTATAAAGGAAAAAAAGAAATTGGAAACTATTTTTGTGTCCTTCCCCCAGTCTTTTACACACTTTTTCATAAAATTCAGTGGGATGTTAAAGAAATGCTTTTCTGTATTTTCATCTTCATACCAGATACATTTATGATGATTCCATTTCAAAGCTGAATGTTAAAAATAATTTTAAAGATCACTGGTTGCTGTTTATTACTAGGAAAGAGCATATGTGTCTCTTTAGGTCAAATATTTTATAGATAATATTATAAAAAAAGTACATTTTTTAAATAAGTCCTTGAATGACATCTAGGATTTGAATTTTTAAATGGATAACAGGACAACTTGGCACCATTTTTTTTCAATGGGGAAACAAGAAAGGAATATATGTAACCTCTTAAGACATACATTATTTATAATGAATATCAAAAGGTTGAGTCCTATGACAGATAATAGGAAATAGAGAACATATGGTTAGTACTTTTGTGTAACTCTTAGAACTGATGTGACAAGAAGGACCTCAAGACCTGAGACTCCTCATATTTGGACATGTGTACACACTGTAAATTCATGTGGGCCTATTCTGTTTGATGTTATTCTCAGAAGGAAACAATATTCATTTTCTTATAACAATGACAGTAAAATTAATGAGAGTTTTATGCAGGATAGCTTCCTGATTGTATCATAGATAACTACTGTGTTATTCCTACTGAACACTTGCCAAGTTTGTAAAATTTGAGTCTAGAGGAAGGCCAGCTATCTAGGCTACCCAGTTCACTAATGGTGAATCATAGTGCCTGGACTTGAGCTTAGATCAGCAAGATATTTAAAGCCTTTCTTTTCCTCTTTTCTTCCTTCCTTTTTTTCTTCCTTTATTTCTCCCTTTCTTCTCTCCTTCCTTTCTCTCTGCCTTCCCTCCACCCCTTTTATTTATCCTCCTTCTCCTTCCTTTGAGAAATAGAAAGAGAGTAGAAGAGACCACAGGCATGAAGCTTCCTCCAGTGCTATGAGGCATCTAGATTGAACTTGGTTTGTGTTAGTGGCAAAGCAGCACACTGTCCTAGAGAGTTATTCCTGCACCTAAGCCCTGGATTTTCAGATCTGCTACCAAACTAGTCCAAATAGTTTCTCCAAGAACAGGTGTATAGCGAAACAAAAATTCTGTCTTGGTAAGTTACAGTCGATATGATAGATTTAATATTGTGGAAAACCCATTCTTCCTGCTAAATCACAATTTAAATGAGAATAGTTATTCATATTTTAAAATAAGAAGACATTTTGCATAAAAAGATTGTTTTTTAAAGTGATCTAACATAAAAGATTGTGTCCACTAATAAATTAAAAGCCCAGGTTTCTTTTGGGGTTAAGCTTGAAGATTGTAAGTAATTTGCTGTAAGGTAGTTGGAGATCTTTATATTCTGTCATCTAATTATTGTGTACGTTTGATTTTCCTTTTGTCTGTCTGCTTTATTGCCACCAGGGTTACCAGTGGGGCTCAGTGCTTGCAGGATGAAACCGTCACACCTGGTGGCCATTCTTTTTGTTGTTACTGTTATTGATAGAGACAGAAGGAAAATGAGATGGAAGAAGGAGCTACATAGAGAGAAATAGAGATGCTTGCAGCACTGCTTCACCACTGATGAAGTTCCACTCCACTGCAGTTGGAGACTAGGGGCTTGAACCTGGGTTCTTGGACTTATTAACATAGATACTCTATCAAGTATGTCACTGCCGGGCCTCTTACCATTGCTTTTCAAGGGAACAGTATCTATATGTTTACAAATAAGATACTGAGTATTTAAATTATTGTGTGTTTCTACACTTATGATATCTAGTACTTGGAACTAAGTTCACGCCATATTAGTCATACATTTATTTTTATGAGAAACATCAATTAAAATATGACTATAGCTTAATACTTCTAGTGAAAAAAAATTGATTTAGCTTCCTTCCAGCATCCATCCTTTGTTGATTAGCCATTTATTATAGTTTGTCTGGGGATTATGTATGCATATTAATGTCTCAAAATGGAAAATAGAATTTAGAATCAAGAGAAGAAAAACAAAGTTTTATTTTTCTCTCTACATAATTGTATTATGTATAAATTATATTTATTAAATTTTCTTATCATGAGCAAATAATGCATTTAGAATAAGATGAATAATTAAATAACCAAAACAGTAACCATCTTAAGAATGCAAACCTAGTGCCGGATATTTTTTTATTATTATTTGGGAGGTAGATATAAATGCCTTCAAAATATTTCGGTAAAGTCACATGTACTGAAAGCCTCTAATTTTAAAAAATGTTTCTTTATTAATTTCTTTCCTTTTGTTGCCCTTGTTGTTTTATTGTTGTATTTATTCTTGCCGTCATTGTTGGGTAGGACAGAGAGAAATGTAGAGAGATGGGGAAGACAGAGGGGGGAGAGAAAGAGAGACACGTGCAAGCCTGCTTCACCACCTGTGAAGCGACTCTCCTGTAGGTGGGGATCTGGGGTCACGAACTGGCATTCTTACGCTGGTCTTTCTGCTTTGTGCCACCTGTGCTTAACCAGCTGCGCTACCGCCGGATTCCAGAAAGCCTCTTTTTTTTTTTATTATTTTTATTATTTTTATTTTTTTTAATTTTTTATTTAAGAAAGGATTAATGAACAAAAACATAAGGTAGGAGGGGTACAACTCCACACAATTCCCACCACCCAATCCCCATAACCCACCCCCTCCCATGATAGCTTTCCCATTCTCTAGCCCTCTGGGAGCATGGACCCAGGGTCGTTGAGGGTTGCAGAAGGTAGAAGGTCTGGCTTCTGTAATTGCTTCCCCGCTGAACATGGGCATTGACTGGTCAGTCCATACTCCTAGTCTGCCTCTCTCTTTCCCTAGTAAAGTGTGTCTCTGGGGAAGCTGAGCTCCAGGACACATTGGTGGGGTCTTCAATCCAGGGAAGCCTGGCCAGCATCCTGGTGGCATCTGGAACCTGGTGATTGAAAAGAGAGTTAACATATGAAGTCAAACAATTTGTTGAGCAATCATGGATCCCAAGCTTGGAATAGTGGAGAGGAAGTGTTAGGGAGGTACTCATTGCAAACTCTAGTGTACTTCTGCTTTCAGGTATATATTTTGCAGTAGTTTATGGATACGTGTGCACATAAGCTCTCTCTCATAGAAACTGGTGTATATCTAGGTTATGGGACTTTGTTAGAAAGTCAACTACCTGAGATGAAATTAGAGTGTACTATAAAAGGAAAGGTCTCGCCCGAGTAATGAAGCTGAAGGGTTGTCATTCCACATGTGAAGTCTCTGGACACAGCCTGAGGTGAAGCATGTTGAGGTGGCAATCGTTGCTTTGGTTAGGTTGCGATCGGCGGATGCAATATTATTTGGTTTGGATTGGGAGATGCATACGGGAAAGTGGGCCCTATCCAAGGGTTCCAGGACTGGGGCAAGTAGGGGCTCTATAGTGAAGATGTGAGGTTCCTGCTGACTTAGGGTTCAAAAAGACAATCGATAGTTAATATTATCATCACATTATTTGTTAATTGGGTTAACTTTGAAAAGTCCCTTTGTTATGGTTTGCTGTACAGTATCCAGTATCTTGTATATAGCTGTGCTAAGCCTCTGTTTTTATGGGACCAATCATATCAATCATATCTCCAGATGTGACAAGTCTCCATGTACATTTACCCACACGTTAACCTAATAATATCTTGAGCATGTTGCACTTATTTTTTTGTTTTCTTTTGTTTCCCCTTAATTTAGCAAAGTCAGACCTTACTAGCCAATAAGAGTCAATTGGAATATTAATGGGGAAACTTTACAATCTGGAAACACTTTCTTCTATTTAATTTTTTAAATGAATTTATTATGGAAACATATTACCTTACTTTTCCCATCTAATTGCAAAATATTGTAAAATAGCATAAGCAGGGCAATGCAGTAATGAGGAAATGTACACCAAATCACAAATAAAAGCACACTGAGTTTTCAGATTGTAAAGTGTTTCACTGGCTAAGCTTCCACAGAAGATGTTGGGTAGTATGCCAGCTCCCTCGGCTTCTGTCTCTAATCCTTCTTAACTAAGAACCGGCATGCCAGTATGGCATTGGTTTGCTCCCACTCAAAGCTGCGGTCTATTTACATAAATCACTAACTAAGCACCACCCTCCCTCCAGGGCATTGGTGGTTCAGTGGTAGAATTCTCGCCTGCTCCACACCCTGTCACACCTTGATTTTGTCACACCCTGATTTTCACCTTGTCACACCCTGATTTTCACCAGTCACTTTTCTCTCCACCCTCTATATGTTACATCCTGTTTACACCCTACTTGGCAGTATATATAAGGACAGGTTTGTGAGTTTTCAGTTTAGTTTAGTTTTAGTTTAGCTTGGCTTAGATTGTGCTGCGTTCTACATGAATAAAGAGATACTGGGTACAGCTCAACCATGAGTCTTGGGTCATATGTCTCTAGCCCGGCGAAAACGACATAATGGCACCTGAACAGGGACTGACAGAAATGAGATAGTTAATATGTCTCATTTTATTAATTTCAAAACTTAGTAACTTAAAAAGGTCAGCCTTCTTTTTTTTTCCTATTATGAATGTTAAAGGCTGATATGAAAATAGATGAGGGAGATTTCTTACAATTTCCTCATTTCCTTTTTAATGGCTGTGAATCCATGTCACAAAAGAAAATCTCCCTGCTACAGAAAAAAAAATAGAAAAAATGAAACAAATAAGAAAATTGAAGGAAAAAATCAATGAATATGACAGTTATTTATATATTTTTGAAAACTTAAATAAAATGAACAAACTTTTAGCTAGACTAAGGAAAAGGTTGTTCTTCCTCTTTATCCCAGTTTTCAAGGACAGGAGAAGCAGACTCATTTAAACCATAAGCCCCTTATCTTATCGAAGCCATTAGACAAAATTTGCATATGTATGACTTTTGATTTTTATAAGCTGGTGGAAAGGTAGATAATGTACTATGGGAGAAAAAACACATTTGTCCTAAATGTTATGTGTCCTGGATTATCACAGTGTGCACATTTACTTTCTCTCTCTCTCTCTCTTTCCTTCTTTTCTTTTCTTTTTTAAAGATTTAGCTCTGAATTCACTTTGAGAAAGAATTTCACATACAGAGAGAAAAGCCAGATTACCCCTCCAATAGATGTGATACCAGTGGTCAAATTGGGAGCCACACTCCCAATTTATCTATTTCTATGACTACTACATTTCCTTTTTTACTTCCTGAATAGTGTGTTGGGTATAATAAAGAAAAGAGTTTCTTTATCTTTATCTTTAAATTTTGTGGTTTATAAAATACAGTATGTATTAATAATATAAACAATTTGAGCCCAATGCTGTATGGGATGTTTATAGAATAAAAATTCACATGTGTATCACAAGTGTATACTAAAAGCACTTATTAAGAAGAAAGAATTCAATGCTTTATCTTCCTTTCACTCAATTAATGGTGGTAGGTACTCATGTTATAATCATTCAGTATGCAGGACACTAGAGCTTTGGATAGGAAAGAATTCAGGTAGCTCTTTCCCCTAGCAAAGCGACAATATACAATGATTCCAACCTAAGTCTACTTAAATACAGTGTCAGGAAAAAAGAACCAGTGTCAACTGCCATTTTAAAAAATATATTAGTGATTTAATATTGGTTTACACAATTATATGTCAACAGGGGTTGACACTGTTTCTACCACCAGAGTTCTGAATCTCCAGTCCCTCCATTGCAAACCACCACAGCTCTCCTAAGGCTGCAGACGTGGGTTAACTATCATCTCTTCAACTACCTGTCTACATTTATATGTAATTGCCCCCGTTTTCTTTCAGGTCCATTCCTCTCTTACCCTTCAAGCTATGCATTACTACATCCAAATGTTGCTCCTTTTTCCTCCTCTCTCTCCCCTTGTCCTGATGGAGCTGGAATTCAGAGCCCACTTAACCTCTTCCTCCTATCACTTCTCCCCCATTGGGAATATGGATCAAAATTGTTTTGGAGTGCAGAAGTTAGGAGTTCTGACTTCTGTAATTGCATCTCCACTTGGACATGGGTGTAGGCAGATTGATTCATATCCCCAGACTGTTTCTATCTTTCTCTAGTAGGGTGTAGCTGTGAAGAGATGGAGCTCCAGGACACATTGGTGAGGTCATCTGTCCAGGGAAGCCAGGTAGCATGGTAGCATCTGCAACTTGGGGTCTGGAAGATGGCAGGATCTAAAGTGAGACAAAATGATTAATGAACAGGAATCAAAAAGTAGGGACAGAGCAGATGAAATTAGAGATCTTAGGGTGGAAGAAAACTAGGAAGTCCATTTTAGTCATGTTTCTAGGGGCTCACAACCATGGTAAGTTTGCTTGAGTTTGATAGCTAGCATAAAAGTGGATAAAAATATTGTCTTAGAAAATGGTGTCAGAATAGAGAGTTGGGTTAGAGCAGAGAGTAGTTCCATTCTTGAAAAAAAAAATCTATGGATGAAATTGACTATTTTTTTCCACCTACCTGACAGAGGGCATATATATTTAGCACCAGAGCCTATATAACCTCTGAGTTCCTATTGGTCTGAGCTCGAAGCTCATAATCACAGCTGTGAACATTGTGGGATGCACTAATTTCAAGACCAGTCTTCCTTGTGTCAGGGCAGGATACTCCAGCCTCCCTTTAGAGACTGTGGCTCAACTGTCATTTCTTAGAGAAGCTTTTTCAGTTTAGTGAGTCTCACTAACTAAAAGGAGAAAGTTTAGTTATATAATAATGGCTTTAAGCATATTGTACATTATGAAATGTAATATACTATTTAAAAGGCTGATTTCAGTATCTCACTGTATTGAAATTCAGTTTAATCCGGGGCTGATCGTTTCTGGGTATTGCATCAGTAAAAACTGCTTGGATTAAGTTGCGTATATAGATGTCTCTGGGACCCCACTTTGACCCTCATTCCCCACCCTCATAACCACACACCACATTGCATATTTTGTCTCTTTCTCAGAGAGACATTTGATCCTTTGCTTTTATTTTTTTAAGATTTATTTGCTTAATATGAAAGAAAGAAGAACCAGAACATTGCTACAGCATATGCTCGTCCATGAATCAAACCCAAGACTAGATGCATGTAAATCTTAGGCTCTTCCACTGAACAAACACCCTGACCACACTGCTCTCCTGCTTTTGAACCTAGTCAACACCAATATTACATTATATGCTGTACACCCTTCTCCATTCCAGTCTCTTCCAACAGAACTTTCTTTTTTTATAAGATATTTTTAATACTTATTTATTTTCCCTTTTGTTGCCCTTGTTTTTTTATTATTGTTGTAGTTATTGTTATTAATGTCATCATTGTTGCATAGAACAGAGAGAAATGGAGAGAGGAGGGGAAGACAGAGAGGAGGAGAGAAAGATCGATACCTGCAGACCTGCTTCACCACCTGTGAAGTGACTCCCCTGCAGGTGGGGAGCCGGGGGCTCGAACTGAGATTCTTAGGCTGGTCCTTGTGATTCCTGCCAAGTGTGCTTAACCTGCTGCGCTACCACCTGACTCCCAACAGAACCTTCTTATCTCACTGATTTCCCTTACCTGAGTGTCCTGCTGGCTCTCAGGTTTGTTATGTTTAGTGTCCATTCATCTCTTTTCTCATACAACTGGTTGAGTTGCCTGCCCATTTAACATCTCCTGTCTGCTGCCTCAGAAGTAGCATACAGTTTCAAAATCAAGAGGAAACTTTCATTCTTCCTTACATCTTTTCTTTAAAAAAAAAATAATGAAGATATCATTCACATTATATTGGTTGTGAGTATACATCATAATGATTTACTGTGAAATAATCATTACAGTGACTTTAATAATTTTCACCAAGCAGTTACATATTTGTAACAAATGCATCTCTAAAATAGGACAGTATTGCTAACTATAGCCACCCTACTGCACATACCATCCCTAAGATGTATTTATTTCGTCACAGGAAGTGAGTTACACAAAAAATCAACTCAAAATGAGTTAAAGACACAACTATAAAATTTGGAATTACAGAATTCCCAGAGGAGAAAGTAGGGGGCAAGTTCTCTGACATGTGCTTTTTTTTAGTAAGTCTCCAAAAGTAAGGTAAATGGAAGTAAATAATAATACTACTACTAATAATAATCTGATAATACATTTTTCCCAAGATGACAGATGATCAACAGTCATAAAAAATATGTATCACCAAGGAAATACAAATTATAAACATAATGATATATCTTGGGATATGGTAACCTTATTTTTAGAATGACAGTGATCAACAAATAAGTGTTGATGAGTAGATGAAGAAATTTAAATTATTGTATCTATATATACTATTGTTGTTAATGGAACATGGCACAGTTACTTCTGAGAACGATGTGGAGGGGCTCAAAAATTAAAAGTAGAACTATCACACAGCAGCGCATTTATGGATGTTTATCATAAAATGTAAATGGGGTGGTCCAGGAGGTGGCGCAGTGGATAAAGCATCAGACTCTCAAGCATGAGGTCCTGAGTTCAATCCCCAGCAGCACATGTACCAGAGTTGTTGGTATGCTTCTAAGACCCCTTCTGTTTCATTGGTTTAATACCCCCTGCTTAACATTGTATTCTATTTGCATAACCATTGTTAACTAAGCACTACCCTGCCTGCAGGGCATTGGTTTAATCCCCACTGGTTCATGATGTCTTTTTGCTCCACCCCCTCTCATAGTACACCCTGATTTGCACCAATCTCTTTTCACTCCACCCTCTCTACATCACATCCTGTTTACACCCTACTTGGCAAGTATATATATAAAGACAGGATTGTGATTATAGTTAGTTTAGATAGCTTAGCTTAGATTGTGCTGCATTCCACATGAATAAAGAAATACTGCGTACAGCTCAGCCATGAGTCCCTGGTCGTCTGTGTCCCGCCTGTGAAGCTAGCCCAGCATAATGGCGCCTGAACAGGGACTGGCACCAATGTGGGACCTAACCCGTCCATCCCCCCAGATAAGTAAACTTGGCTACTCATCCGCCATGGGTTGCCTTTCTACTTATGAAGAGGTTTGCCAAAGCCTCTACTATTTCATCATGAGACAGTTTTTCTGTCTCTGGAACATTTTGCTCTGGGCCACACTTTGGTTCCCTGACCGGGAATTTTGGTTTCTTATGACCGTGATCATAGAGCTTGGAAGATGTACAGAGATTTCTCTTTGGACTTCCTGGATTTCCTCACCCATGTTTCCCGAGGAGAAGGACTACAATTTGCTCCAGGCCACAATTTGGTTCTTTATGACTGTTATCGTAGAGCTTGGGATATGCACGGAGATTTCCCCTGGGACTTTCTGGACTTCTTCTCGCATGTTTCCTGCTGAGAAGGACTACTCTAATTTGAGGAGCATTCTCCAGTACTCTGGCAGTCCCCAAGAATGGAGACACGTGGTTAGTTCTACTTTCCTAATTCGATTCTTCCTTTGATGGGAAGACGTTTTTAAAAATGGGTACCTGCAGCAATCCAGCCGGAACTGTCAGAAGCATCATAAATGGAATTTCAAGGAGCTTTTTGGACTAGGACACCCCCGGGGACTCATGATGCTACATGATGAGATCTGAATAATCTGGTTCAAGGTGAAAGAAGCAAAAACTGCCTACCACTTTTCTCTAGATTTCCCCCCTAGTTGTTCTCTCTGAATATCTTAAGTTTGTTGTCTGCTTTCAGTTGCATTTCGTAAGAGAGTGATTTGAATGACTGAATTTTTGTATGACATTGATTTAAAAAAAAAATGCTGTACGCAGCCATGATTTCTAGAGACATCCAGAAACAATCCAAAAAATTGTTTTTTCCTCCTTTGATTTTTTTTTTATGTCTTGGCATAAATCTGAAACATTTAATCCTGAAAATTGTATGAGTTATGGGAGGGGCAGATAGTGCAATGATTATGTTAATGATTCTCATGCCTAAGGCTTCTAACCATGGTTTTTATGTTTACCTTTCCACATTTTATTGAGTTTAAACTGTTTAAACAACCTTAAAATCATACTAGAAAGGATTTCCAATTATAATGGAGTTATCACTTATAGTAAACTTCTAATCTGCTACAAGTTTTGTTTGACAAGTAAGTGAATTTCAGCTGTCAAGTCTTCACATGAAAAAGCATCTGCTCAAATGAAATCCCCAGAAATCCATTTGGACCTCTGTTCTCTGACATCGCTCACAAGATGGCATGACTACAATGCACACCCGGAAACCAATGATGTGACCTGGCACGACCTGAAGAAACAGATTCACAGACTCCAAAGCTCACTCTCTACAGAAAAGCGGAATTCTGGTGGCTGACATTCCCCATTGAGACAGACCTGCAGCCTTTCATCCCCTGGCATTTCTTCCGTGGTCATCTGCTTTGGACTGACACTTCTACTGGACTTACTGATACACCTCTTGGACACTTTATACAACTTTACAGCAGCTTCCCTTTATGCTGCTGGGTTTCTCAAAGATTGACTGCAGCCATTTGCCTTGGGGCTCTATAGGCCATGCTCACTCGCCTGCAGGCCCTGCCCCCAGAGACAGAAAATTCCCCCTCCTTACTAGGTCATGCCCACAGAGGCAGGAATCGCCCTTTGAGGCAAGAGATGCCCACAGAGGCAGGAAACACCTTTTGAGGCAATAGATGCCCCCAGACTCAAGAAATGCCCTTTCGCCTGCTAGGCCTTGCCCTTTGAAGCTGGAAACGCCCCCTTCAGGCCTCCCCTTGGCATCACACTGGTTCTTGCTGCTCTCCTATTTTGTTCCTCTATGTCTTGTGTCAGTTCTTTTGAAAATGCCTGTATGATATAGGTTTCTGTTCACCCCAAACTCCTCATACTATGGCCATTAGTTAAAAAGAAAGGGGGAATTGTTGGTATGCTTCTAAGACCCCTTCTGTTTCATTGGTTTAATCCCCCCCGCTTAACACTGTATTCTATTTACATAACCACTGTTAACTAAGCACTACCCTGCCTGCAGGGCATTGGTTTAATCCCCACTGGTTCATGATGTCTTTTTGCTCCACCCCCCTCATAGTACACCCTGATTTGCACCAATCTCTTTTGTTCCACCCTCTGTACATCACATCCTGTTTACACCCTACTTGGCAAGTATATATATAAGGACAAGATTGTGATTATAGTTAGTTTAGATATCTTAGCTTAGATTGTGCTGCATTCCACATGAATAAAAAGATACTGCGTACAGCTCAGCCATGAGTCCCTGGTCGGTCTGTCTCCCACCCGCGAAGCTAGCCCGGCAAGAGTGATGTCTGGCTCTTTCTCTCTTCTCCTATGTTTCTCACTAATAAACAAACAAACAAACAAACATCTTTAAAAAATGTGAATAGGGTGAACAGGAACTTGTGTGTATGTCTTTCTCTTTCTTGTCTCTTTTTCAAGTTTACATACCTACATGGATTGCACTCTTTTCCTTTTCCTGTCCTTACTTTCTCCCCGTAAATGCTCATTTTCTCCCTGAAAAAAATTGTGAATAAAATTTTGAAGAGATATTTGCACTCCTATGTTTATTGCATTACAGTTTGTAATAGCTATGATGTAGAAACAAGATAATGGTTCAGTGTGATCAATGAATAAAGGAAGTTGATATGTATCCATAATAAAGAAATGTTATTGAACCATAAGTAAGGAAACTGTATTTTAAGCTACAGTGTGTATGATTCTTGAAGACATGATACAGTGTCTGACAAGCCTTACAAAATCCAAATACCACATAATTCCATAGATAATAGGTAACTATAGTACTCAAACTTGTTGAAAAGAGAGAGTTGATTTTTGGGGTAGGGAAAAATGAGGCACTGCTGTTCAACTGAACGCAAAATTTCATCATTCAGGATTAATAATTCTAGAAATAGGCAGTATGCCATTGCACATTGAGTGACTATTGTTCTATACAGTCAAAAATGTACTACAAAGGGCCCCAATAATGGTAACTCCCTATGTTGTGAACTACTGAGTTATAGTGGTAGTGTCTCAGAAAACTATAAAACAAAATATAATCCAAACCTAGTATCCTCAAAATCCTTTGACTACTACTTGTCTCTCTCTCTCTTTTTTTTTTTCTGATCCTTTGGTATAGAACACAGATGGCTTTCACTTTCTTGTTCACAATAAACTCAGTTCTGACTAAGGAATTTGGCAATTGTTTTCAGTTGTTTTGTGTTGTTAAAATTTCGGAAGGCTCTTGCCGGCAGGTTGGCTTCACGGGCGGGTAACAGAGACGCGGAGACAACGGCTGGGCAGGGAAGCTGTATGTCTTTATTCAGGAACAACAATTCATAAACTAAGACAAACTAATCACCAAACAGAACTCTGCTGTCTCTTTGCGGCGGCGCAAGCACTCTCTCTTACTCTGGAACTCAGGAACTCTCCAACTCTGGAACTCTGGAACTCTCGTACTGGGGAACCCTCTGAAACTCTGGCACTCTCGAACTCAGGAACCCTCTCTCGGGGTTCCTTGGGGCGGGGCCAAGCGGGCCTTCGAAATTAACTGGACTGATCCAATTCTCTTGGCGGGGGAGGGCTAGAACAAACCAATGTAAAGCATATGACAATTCTCCCTTTTCTTTTTAACTAAATGACTATAGTATCAAGGGTGTGGGGTGAACAGAAACATATATAACAAAAACCAGCATGTTGCCAAGGGAAGCCCTGAGGGGGCCATATCTGCCTCTGTGGGCTAAACTTTATCAGCTTAAAAAAAAACATTTCTTGCCTCTGGGGGGCTACTTGCCTCGACAGGCATTTGCATGGGGGTGGGGAACGGCCTAGAGTCCCAAAGGCAGCTGGCTGCAATTTACTTACTATGAAACAAAACTTGTTATTAGCATATCTACTGCACGATCCAACATTTCTAATAGAGAAGGAATTTGAGACTTTTACATATCAACAACGTCTTTTAACCTTTTGTTACACCCATTCAAGATGGAGACACACCCTAGGTGTGGGCCGGAGAGGAAACCTCAGGCATGAGAATAATTAGCATAGCCATTGTGCGATCTACCATTTCTAATAGAGAAGGTAGTGGAGAGTTTTACATATCAACAAGTCTATTTAACCTTTTGTTTAGACCAACTTAGTTAAAATATATTGATTGTTAACTAAATTTTACCTCAGACTTTAAATGTAAGTTAATTTTATCTTTATGAGAATTACATTGAAAACCTTTTTCATTTAACTTTGACTAGTAAGAATTTAGCCTTAAAGCTACTGTTTACCAAACTTTAAACATACACATAAACATGGTCATTAATACACGAGGAGAGAAACCTTTGTTACGAAGACATGTCATTTTAAACACGAATTTAAATCTGCACTGTCTTAGTTGTTGGGGGGGGGGTTCACCATCCGGAGGTGACTTCCCGCGCAGCTTTACTTCTAGGAATTGCAGGTTGCGATCTCTGCACAAATCTCTGTGTACTCTAGCTTGTCTGCCTTCAGACCGGACCGGCGGCTGGAGATCTCATGTGCCCAGTTTCGGCAGGGAGCCCGGGGGTCTGGGAGGCCCGGTATGGTTCCAGAATTCATAGAAAAAGGGCAGGCAGGCCAGTTTTGTAGAAGGCGTGGGCCTAGGTGCCCAGGTGTGGCGGCCATGATAGGCTGCCGCGGCCCTGCCCCATGGCCCTGCCATGTCTGCTGCCCTGCTCGCAGTGGCCGAGCAGCGTGGAGGGATCACGCGTCCAGTGCCCTGCGCCACGCGGTGGAGAGCCGGCTCCTGTGGGCTGGCCTCGGGCTCTTGCATGTTGGCCTCGGGCTCCAGGGGCTCTTGTGTGCTGGCATCAGCCTCCTGCGGGCTGCGGGGCTGCGGGGCTGCGGGCGCGGTGCGCGGGGTTGTCTGGGTGCAGCCGGCTGGCTGGCTGTTTAACCAGGTGGAAACAGCAGCTCCGCTTCTCGCCTCCCGCCCGCTGGCTCTTCCTGCTGGCTGTTCTGAGTTCGCCCGAGCGAGTGGAAACCACAGAGTGGTGCAGAGATAAATGTTCCAGAAACAGCAAAACAGTCTCGTGAAGAAAGAGCAGAGGCCTTTGGAGATCTCTTCACAAGCAGAAGAGAAGGCCATAGTACATAGGTAGCCAAATTGTCTTTACTTATCTGAGAGATGCGCAGGTCAGGTCCACGTGGGCGCCATTTGTTGTTAAAATTTCGGAAGGCTCTTGCCGGCAGGTTGGCTTCACGGGCGGGTAACAGAGACGCGGAGACAACGGCTGGGCAGGGAAGCTGTATGTCTTAATTCAGGAACAATGATTCATAAACTAAGACAAACTAATCACCAAACAGAACTCTGCTGTCTCTTTGCGGCGGCGCAAGCACTCTCTTACTCTGGAACTCAGGAACTCTCCAACTCTAGAACTCTGGAACTCTCGTACTGGGGAACCCTCTGAAACTCTGGCACTCTCGAACTCAGGAACCCTCTCTCGGGGTTCCTTGGGGCGGGGCCAAGCGGGCCCACAAAATTAACTGGACTGATCCAATTCTCTTGGCGGGGGAGGGCTAGAACAAACCAATGTAAAGCATACGACAGTTTTGGAATGAGTTTACTTCACTATTTAAATTAAATTTTGTTATCCAGATCTCTCCTCAAACATTAGGTTCACAGGAGGCTTCTTTCTACTTTTCTCCTTCCCTTCCTCTCAGCCTGCTCCTTCTTTGCCCACTTGTGTTGGTGCTTCTTCTGTGTCTCTTGCTAACCTTGTGTATGTTCTATGACAGTTTGTTACACAGGAATAGTTAACTAGAGATCTATCTCATCTTATGTTTCTTCTTCAGTGAAATGACTCCATTAGTGGTCTTGGAGAGATTTATGAGAAGTGGCCTCTATGCATCTGGCCCATTGCAAGTGTTCCTATGCTAGCGATTGTATCATCATTATCATCATCTTCGCTGGTTCTTTTTAATTGAACAGATGTATTAATGACGCTTGATGAGATCTCCCCAATTAGTTTTGCTTCTAATTAGATGAACAAGAAAACGAAGTTGGACTTAAACTTTTCACGAGACTTTTTTCTGAGGACTCATTCCCTAAATGTTCCCTAAATGTTGTTCATTTTGTTTTTCCACCACAGTACATATTACCTAGGCATTTTTTTCTCCAGGGTTATTTTTGGGGCTCAGTACCTTCACTACAAATCCATTGATGCTGTGGCCATTTTTTTTTAATAGTACAGAGAACTTGAGAGGGGGCGAGAAAGACACCTGTAGACCTGCTTCACTGTTTGTGAAGTGACCCCCCTCTGCAGGTGGGGAGCCAGGGGCTCAAACTGGGATCCTTATGCCTGTCCTTGTACTTCATACCGTGTGCGCTTAGCAAGGTGTGCCACCGTCCAGCATCCTTGATCTAGGCATTCTGTACATGTATCTGTTTGTTTTAAACCAACTCTAAATTACTAGCACATTTATTGTTTAAGCAGTGAGCTCCAACATTAGAATGATGATTGACACATAACAGATGCATAATAAATTTCTTTTTAATGATGGTAAAGGCTGATTAAATGAATTAAATAATATTTGGAAATAAAAATCCTAAATGAAAATCTGTGAAAGTTTTATGAAATTGTATCATTATCTAATATACATATACATGTATATATATATTAGACAGAGAAATTGTGAAGGAAGGGGGAAACACAAGAAGGGAGACAGAAAGAAAGACACTGTAATGTTGCTACACTATTTAAGAAGCTTCCTCTCTGCTAGTGGGGACCCAAGGCTTAAACCTGGTTCCTTGTGTATGGTAACATCTTCACTCAACTGAGAGCACCACCACCCAGTCCCCTTCTAAAACGTTTTACAACTCTTTCAAATCTGAATGTTGTAACTTATCATTGAAACTCCTTTTTCATGTTATTCACACATTTCTTACGATATTATCACTTCCCAGTTACCTCACAGGGTTCCTGTGAAAATCAAATAATAAAGAATATGATAATTTCCTTACACATTATAATGCAGCATGCATACTGTTTTCTAGCAATATGGGATTCTATTTATCTGTGCACATTCTCTTTCTTTTATCAGCATCTATGTACTTTGTGAATTGCCTTCAATACTATTTTTTTTATCTACACCTATAAGACCACTGTGCAATAATTTTCATGGAGTAAACTTTGATGAAATTATTGAATACAAAGTAAAAATAGCGGGGACTGTGCAGTGGTGCATGGGTTAAACACACATAGTATGAAGCCCAAGGGCCTGTGCAAGGATCCTCGTTGCAGCCTATGGCTCCCACCTGCCAGGGAGTTCCTTAATAGGCGGTGAAGCAGGTCTGCAGATGTCTAACTTTCTCTCCCTCTCTCTATCTTCCCCTCTTCTCTCACTTTCTCTCTCTCCTATCCAATAAAGTAGAAAAAAAAATGGCCACCAGAAGCAGTGGATTCGTAGTGTAGGCACTGAGCTCCAGCAGTAACCCCTGAGGCAAAAAGAAAGAAAGAAAGGAGAGAGAGAGAGAGAGAAATAAAGAAAGAAAGAAAAAGAAAGAAAGAAAGGAAATGAGCCTGCACTACTGAACGTGCAATGATTTCTTCCCATGGGCAGTACTGAATGCATTACAAAGAATTAAACTATCAAACTTTATTTTTCATTGAAAGTTATTATAGTACTTTTTGCCATTCAGACTACTATTTTGAAAAGTTGTAGATTAAACTCATACTTGTTATTAGATGACTCATAAATTCATTCACATACAATGTTTATGTCCAGTCTACTCCAAATAATTGAGAAGTAGCAATGGTCATATAGACTTGTTAAGAAAAGTGCAGATTTGGCTTCCTGGTAGTCTAGTGGTTAGGATTCAGGGCTTTTACCACTGCTACCTGGATTCAATTCCTGGCTAGGGAAAGTGGTGACTTTAGGCGGCCAGGTGGTAGTACACCTAGTTCAGTGCACATGTTACAATGCGCAAGAATCCAGGTTTGAGCCCCTAGTCCACACCTGCAGAGGGAAAGCTTTGTGAGTGGTGCAGTGTTACTGGTGTCTCTCTGTCTCTCTCCCTATTTATCACTCCTTTCTTTTTCAATTTCTGGCTGTCTCTATTCAATAGATAAATATGGATAATAAAAAATATAAAAAGAAACTTGCAGTCTAGTTTGAGAAAACAAAAAGTGATAAAAATCACACAGCAAAAAAGGAAATACTGTTTATATCCTGTTGTGGGTGTCATCAAGGGTAGTGACTAAACTCTAGAGGGATGGCAGTTACAACTTGGGGAGACAAAAAAAGGCACTTGTCCTACATGTGTTTGGAGGATGAATTGAGAGTCTGAAGAACTAAAATTGTAGTGGGATTTCAGATGAAGAAAGGAGAAGGAAGCTTAGTGATGACACACTTGGTTGAGTAAACACATGGCCATGTACAAGGACCAAGCTTCAAGTTTCTCTTCTCTTCCTGGAGTGGGGAACCTTCACAAGCAACAAAGTAGTGCTGCAGGTGTCTCTCTCTGTTTCTCCCTCTGTGTCTCCCACTCCCTTCCTCTCAATTCCTTTCTGTTCTGTCAAATAAAGGGGAGGGGGGGATGAAGGAGAACATATGCTGGAATGTGTTTGATCCCATTTTTAGCAGGAATCATCAGCATCAATATGGCATGACAAAAATTCTAATAGTTTTCTTACTAATAGGAACCATGACACCATGTATCCTAATTAGGCTAGTGAATTTCTTATATAATATAAAGGAAGCATAAGTATTTCCAAAGAAAGAGAATATTTCTTCCTTTAATAGGAAATAATCAAGGAGTTGACTATATTAATAGTTGGGAAATATACACATAATAATTTTTTTCAATTTCATTGTAGTGTATTGTTATTGAAATAACATCATTTTGCAGTACTGTATAACTTTTAGTGCCACATTTTACTGTTTTGTTTGTTTATTTGTTTGTTTGTTTGCCTCCACTGAGCTACCACCCAACCCCCTACTGTTTTTTAAAAATTATGTTCCTACACCATACCTACCCCCATCTAAGTAAAGGCATATTATACACATCAATACACTTCCTGGTACACAACAGTTCTATCACTTAAGTTCTTTCTAAAAGTATTTCTTCAAAAGCATGACAAGAAATTTTAGTTACACATATATAATGCATGATTTGTATAGCAAAGTTCTAAGAAAGGGCATAGAATTATTAACTTGCTAAGGCATTATACTGTGACCCAGGGGTGGCACAGTGGGTAAAATGGTGGACACTGCTTTAGTAGTGTGTTCAATAAAAGGAAGTTAAATGATCATGCACACAAAGATCAGTACATAGGAAATTTGAAAATGAATTTTATTCCCTATTTCTAACTTTCAACTTATTTAAGTGTCCAGGAATCCTAATGAAACATAAACTTACTTTCTCTGTCTCTCTCTTACCTCTCTCCCTTCCTTCCTTCCATTCTTTTTTTCTTTCTTCTTTTTATTTATTTTACCAGAGCACTACTCAGCTCTGGTTTATGGTAGTGTGAGGGATTGAATCTAGTTTCAATTTTCTTTTTATTTATTTATTTTCCCTTTTGTTGCCCTTGTTGTTTAACATTGTTGTGGTTATTGATGTCATTGTTGTTGCTTAGGACAGAGAGAAATGGAGAGAGGAGGGAAGACAGAGAGGGGGAGAGAAAGACAGATGCCTGCAGACCTGCTTTACTGCCTGTGAAGGGATTCCCCTTGCAGGTGGGGATCCAGGGGCTCGAACCAGGATCCTTAGGCCAGTCCTGCGTTTTACACCACGTGCGCTTAATCCACTGCGCTTAATCCACTGCGCCACCACCCGACTCCCTAGTTTCAAGTTTCTATCCTCTACCTGGAGAAGGGAACCTTCACAAGCAACAAAGTAGCTCTTTGAAGCCTCAGGCAAGAGAATCTCCTTGAATAACCACTATGCTGTCTTTCCCACCCTATAAATTCTCTTACATTTTTACCTCCCTGAAAGTATGGTGACTTTGAATGATTCATCATAGAAAAGCTGAGTTTCCTTATTTTCAAAATGAATCATCCTGACATGAAGAATAGCCATCTGATGCTTTGTGGTGGGCAGTTGGAAAGCCTAGATATTGAGTGCCATGTACCTTTTGCATTGTTCCACACGAATTACCCTGGTAAGTCTCCCAAGGAAAGTAATTCTAGGAAAGACAGATTTTTTTAAATTACACTTTAACTTCTTTATCATTTCTTTAATCTATGCATACATGACATTTAATGCTAGAATTTAGAAATGTATGCCAATTATTAAAGGTTATTTTTAAAGGTGAATTACTATCTTATATAACCCCACCCATATTAAACAATGGAATAACACATTTATAAAATGATGTCAACAGAGTATTTTTTTCATCAACATGTCTTCAAAACAAAGAAGCAAAATAAATGTAAATAAGTTTAGAAAACTAATTGAAATAATTATTTGTACAAAAAAATTATAAAATAAGTATTAGTTGACAAGAAAATCCAGCCAAAGATCTAAGTTGCAATAAATAACATTTAGGTTAATGTCAGAATCAATTTCTCTGATAGTGGTCTTTCCTTAGAGCTCTCTGATCTGAAGAGCTATAAGTGGCTCATGATTTAATCTGAGGTGACAGGAGTTACTAAATGTAGGTAAGAAGCCATTTGTAAATGACACACAGTTATTAAATCATAAATTTAAAGATTTAGCTAAAGATAAAGGTAGTTAAATGCAAATATTTATTCATAAATGAAAAATTAGGGACTCAATAAAATGTTAATAAAATGTGATATTTTTTCTATAAAATGAATGTCCAATGTCATTTCACTCAACTCACAGTCCAAGGTTATTAACTCTACTTCTGAAGAGCAAGTAGTTAGAGATGTAATTGTTTTCTAGAAGCAAAATATGATCACCAGAATTAAATACTGAACAGAAGAGAGAAGCATATTTACATGTTAAAATATGTGATGCATTTTTTTTTGAAGCCTCAACTTTGAGAATTACAGTAGTGATGCTTCTATCATAGATGATTCTTCTTTCAAATAACAAAAGTCCATCTTGGTCAGTAGAAGCAGTTAATGCATTTATTAAGAGAGTACTAAGTATGTTCAAAATTAATCATGTGCTTTAAGTGTCATATTTGGGAAAAAGTCAGAAGCAGTAGAACTGACAGTTTGAATTAGATAGAAGTACTTATCTCTGAATCCGTGTAGCTAAAACTACTCTTTTTTTATTGGGGGATTAGTGATTTTCAGTAAATACAGTTTTTGATATCTCTGTAAAATTTCTCAGTTTTCTGCAAAACACTCTCAACAAGAGCCTTGGTTAGGTCCACCTCCACCACCATGAGCCTGGAGCTAACCCCCACCCCCACCCCCAGACTCCTTTACTTTGGTGCAATACCTATCTGTTTTTATTTTTCAACTTCTGTCCATGAGTGAGATCATCCCATTATCATCCTTTGTTTTTTTTTTGGCTTATCTCACTTAACATGATTCCTTCAAGCTCTATCCAAGATGAAGTGAAAAGGTGAATTCACCATTTTTAATAGCTGAATAGTATTCCACTGTGTGTATATACCACAACTTTCTTCTTCTTTTTTAAATATTTATTTGTTATTTATTTATTCCCTTTAGCTGCCCTTATTGTTTTATTGTTGTAATTATTGTTGATGTAGCTGTTGTTGGATAGGACAGAGAGAAATGGAGAGAGGAGGGGAAGACAGAAAGGGAGAGAGGAAGACAGACACCTGCAGACCTGCTTCACCACCTGTGAAGTGACTCCCCTGCAGGTGGGGAGCGGGGGGTTCCAACCTGGATCCTTATGTTGGTCCTTGTGCTTTGCGCCACCTGCACATAACACACTGCGCTAATGCCCTACTCCCTATACCACAGCTTTCTTAGCTAAAACTATTCAATCCCTGCAGCTTCTCATGGACTCTGTCTTCCATAACAGGGGAAGTCACTATTTCTGCATGTTGAATCTTTTACCACTGTTGTCACACCCATCCATTATTTGCCCCAAGACATCCAAACATACAGTTAATATATATATGCCATTGTTGCAAATTCTAACGTAGACGATTATAAGAGGAAAGTACCTTGCCCTTAACTTCTCAAAGTTGAAGCTTAGAGCTCTGCTCTTACTCCTTAGAACTCATGTATTACTTTATTTGCCCCCTACCCCACTTTTTTTTTTGCCTCCAGAATTATCACTGGGCTCGGTGCTAACACTATGAATCCACTGCTCCTGGTGGCCATTTTACTGGATAGGACAGGGAGAAATTGAGAGGGGAGGGGGAGATAGAGAAGGAGAGAGATAGATACCTCCCAGCCCTGCATACCTCCTCAGATGGGGAGCCTGGGGCTCAAATCCAGATCCTAGCTCAGTCCTTCTGCTTAGTACTATGTGTGCTTAACCTGGGTGTACCAGTTCCTGGCCCCCAGAACGCATATATTACAATGCTTCATGGAAGTGGCATGTCTGAATGCTATTAAGTCAAGAATGCAAATAGTTATAGCAAATTTCTGTTGTGTTATTCTCAGTATTTTATATTGTTATTGTCTTTACGGTAACTCTTTTTAAACAATTCAGAGAAATGTTTCTTGAGGTAAAACAAAAATCATCATTGTTCTCTGTCTTGATAATAGACAGTCTATGAAGTTGCTTTCAAAATGATAGTGATGGTGTTGATGACATCTGCCTTTTCATCCCACAAAGCATTTATCAACTTTGATAATTGTCATAACAGATTCATAAACATATTAGTTGTGAGTAGGATTAATTTGTATTAATATATTTGTAAATTGGTACAAAAGATCATTACTGAAAAGAAAACAGTCTGCATCTCTATAGAGCATCACAAATGTACTTTCTTCACCTCTTACTCATGAATTACGCTTTGTTAAACAACTTTGAATACAGGGCAGAGATGTTAATTTCATTTAAAAATCACACCAGATGGTGTGAAAGTATTAAGATAACAGCACCTTCTATAAATTTATCAGCTTGACTTCTAAGAAGACTAGATAAAGTTTCCTTTTTAAAAAAATTTGTGATTTGAAAATCAAGACTCTCTTCATTAATAAGAATAAACCCTTAATAAAAATATTTCCAGATATTTTTAACAGACTATAAATACTATGCAAAGCAGTTATTCAATTTATAAATTTTAGTAAATAAGAAAATTGAAACTGGATAATATTGGAGAATTTAGATACATCACAGAATTTCACATTGTAAGTTAATTGTAAAAAGAAAGAGACAGAGGGAAAGTTCCCTTCACCATATTAACTTGAATCAGTGAAAATATACCTTTTATCAAAAGTTATTACAAAATTTAATTTGTATGTAATCCATGCTTAGAATACAATTCCCAGTTCTTATCTAATGAAATTATTACACAATTGGCTAAGTAAATCTTATTATTAACCTTAATTCAAAGGAGGAGGTACTAGGAGAACAGACATGTTCTGTGTTCAGTGCTGTGTTTTTTCATCTAATGGTATAAACATGTTTCTCAATTTTATAAAATAATTATGCTATGAATGGTTATTTGAGTTGTTAAAAGAATTTATATTGTTATGTCTATGACCTTGTAGATCATTCAGATCAACATCTCTCTCTCTCTCTCTGTGCTGACTTAACAAGAGTAACTTGTATGGACTGAAGAATTGTTGTATCTAGCATATTTAAAGAATGTTCTTGGGAGTCTGGCGGTAGTGCAGCAGGTTAAGTGCACATGGTGCAAAGCACAAGGACCAGCTTAGCTCCCCACCTGCAGGGGAGTCGCTTCACAAGCGGTGAAGCAAGTCTGCACGTGTCTCTCTTTTTCTCTCCTTCTCTGTCTTCCCCTCCTCTCTCCATTTCTCTCTCTCCTATCCAACAACGATGACAATAATAACTACAACAATAAAAAAATGAGGAATAAATACATATTTAAAAAAAGAATATTATTGAATCAGTACTTTTTATCTAAACACATATAAATTACTGAATAACTCCACAATTTTATATGTTTTCAATAACCTCATAATTTCAGTCATTCATTTTTCATTGCCCAAATTTACTGAAACCTATGTCATCGGCATCAAAGAAATGTCCCCTGTTCTTTTCTTCTTCCTTTCTTTCTTCCTTCCTTTCTTTCTTTCTTTCTTTCTTTCTTTCTTTCTTTCTTTCTTTTTCTTTCTTCTTCCCTTCCTTCCTTCCTTTCTTTTTTACAAACATTCATTTATTCTTTATACCTTTTTTAAGTATTATTAATTGCTTGTGTTTTTCAGTCAGTCTTTTCTGTTGCATTTCTTTTCTTTTTTTTAACCAGAGCACTGTTCAGCTCTGGCTTATGGTGGTGCGGGGGATAGAACTTGGGACTCCGGAGCCTCAGGCATGAGAGTCTGCTTACATAACCATTATGCTATCTACCCTCCACCCTGTTGTATTTATTTTCTATTTTGCTTATTGAATAATTAAAGTAATTTATTACTATGATAATCTCTGACATTTTTCAACACTATAATGTATTTTACTAAAGTTCAATATGCTATCAGTGTAGAGTAGAATTGTATAAAAACAAGACACAAACAGAAACCAAAAAAATTCAGTCATTAAGGATTTAATCATAGAACACATATTGCATTGTAGAGATCATACCATTACACAGGCATGTGCGTAATGGTCATGGTCAGTATTTGAGAAATTACACACTTATCAATGATATCTTTTTGTTTTCTCTAAACATTCAGATATATGATACCGAGAACTGGCAATACAGCTAGGAACTTTCTTTTTCTGCCCTTTATTGGGGGTTAATGAATTACAGCACAGATGCTTACATGTAGGTAAGATTCCTTTTCTTTTTAATATATTTATATATTTATTCCCTTTTGTTGCCCTTGTTGTTTTATTGTTGTAGTTATTATTGTTGTTACTGATGTCATTGTTGTTGGATAGGACAGAGAGAAATGGAGAGAGGAGGGGAAGACAGAGAAGGGGAGAGAAAGACACTTTCAGACCTGCTTCACCACCTGTGAAGCAACTCCCCTGTAGGTGGGGAGCTGGGGGCTCGAACCCAGATCCTTATGCCGGTCCTTGCGCTTTGCGCCACCTGCACTTAACCCGCTGTGCTACCACCCAACTCCCTAAGATTTCTTATATAAAAAATTGCCTAACGTGTAGGCTTGTGTGTGTTCAGAAAGCACATAAATACTCCTTTATATACTCTTTGCTTATCAGCATCACAATGAAAACTGATCTAACTTGCATTCAAAGGCAGTGCCTTTGAATTCAAAGCCCACCATGTTTTATAACATATATAATTATTTCTCTTTCCAATAGGTAGAAAATGGTTACCTGCATTCACCTGCCTTGAAGATTTAGGATAGAAGCACCTGCTGTACTTGTTCTACAAGTGGTTCAGGATGTAAATGCAGTCTGACCTTTCCCGGATGGGCAGTTAAATCATGGACACGCTACCTACTTTACTTTGGACCATTCTTCCAAAAGATGCTTTGACTTCTTTCTTGAATGTTCGCTAAGCACTTGAGCACTTGTCGTTGACAAGGAAAAGGAAGAAATCTGTGAACTGGAAAGTTATCTTACAATGAAAATAACGAGCACATCTTGTATCTGTCCAGTCCTGGTGTGTCTCTGTTTTGTGCAGAGGTGTTATGGAACTGCTCAACATAGTTCCGTCAAGGGGACCAGAAACCAAACCAAACACATTGAAGGGGAAACCGAAGTCCACCATCGTCCTAAAAGGGGATGGGTTTGGAATCAGTTCTTTGTTTTAGAAGAACACATGGGACCAGATCCACAATATGTCGGGAAGGTAAGCTTTTATTGGTTTGTTGCTTCTGGTAAATCATGAGCGTATGATGAGAGCAGAGATGGAGTTATACTTGAAGAGACATGCTATGGAGTGCTGTTACTTAGACGAGAGTGTTTCAAAATAATGGTTATAAAAATGACTTTATTAATCAACCCACATCTCTCTAAATATTGCTCCATACACAATGGGCTAAATTCTCTTTATAAGCATAATATTTTTTAAATAGTTTTACTTATTTATTGGATAGGGACAGAGAGAAATTGAGAGGGGTGAGGGAGATAGAGAGGGTGAAAGACAGAGAGACACCTGCAGTCCTGCTTCACCATTCATGAGGCTTTCCCCCTACAAGTGGAGACCAGGGGCTTGAACCTGTGTCCTTTCACACTGTAATGTACACACTTATCCAGGTGCACCACTGCCTGCCCCCCTATAAGCATACTATTAAAAAAACATTTTATTTATTTTTTATTGGATAGACACAAAGACACCTGATCTGCTGTGTTAATTACTAGAGAATGTATACAAACCTCAGTCGGTCTTTAAAAAAATATAGGGAGTCTGGCAGTAGCGCAGGTAAAACACAGGTGGAGCAAAGCACAAGGATGGAAGTAAAGATCCTGGTTCAAACCTCCGGCTCCCCACCTGCAGGGGAGTCGCTTCACAAGTGATGAAGCAGATCTGCAGGTGTCTTTCTTTTTCCCTCTGTCTTCCCTTCCCCTCTCCATTTCTCTCTGTCCTATTCAACAATGACAATATCAGTAACAGCAATAACTACAACAATACAACAACAAGGGCAACAAAAGGGAATAAATAAATAAATATTTTTAAAAAATATATGAGATGGATCAACAGAATATTTCACCTGTTTTGCTACACATTTGACCAGGATTGTGCCTTGGAGGAGAGGTCACTGCTGTTTTGCCCTCTTGTTCTGTCTCTCTCTTTCTAATGAGTCAGTTCACCAGTTGTCAAGTTCCTGGGACAATCACAACAACAACAAAAATGAATAGTGCTATTTTCCAAACAGACAAGTTTTTTCCCCCATAAACTCCTGATATATCTTTAATACAGATTGAGTCTGCACAAAATGTATAGGCTTTATCCCCCCACCCCTGCAATGAAATCTGCTAAAATGATAGGAAACTGTAGACTCAGTGATATGTGGTCCTGTAAGCATTTGTCATCTGGGATCTTGAATAAAGATGAAGTGGGAAGTGGGAAGTGGAACGGCCTTATTGTGATGGGTTACTGATCTGAAGCCGCCTCTGTATCTAGGGGAAAAATAGCAAATACAACAGCACAAATTCTGTGACTTCTGGCTAGTGATTTCTATTTCCCTGACTGACTATTTTCACATTAGTACTGTTAGAACAAACAAACAGAAAATTCTACTCCATCCAAGCCCTGGTGCTTCCCTAACGTGTAGGCAGCACAGGGTCACAAGCCATCTGTTCCACCTGCCGTCCAGCAAGACTGAGCTGCAGCTGGATTTGTTATTCAGAGCAGAAGCTCTGGAGTCAGAAAGTGGGATAGGGAAGGGAGAGCTGAAGCAATTCTGTCATCTTCTTCTATGCATATTGAAATAGGGTTAAAAAAGGAATTATGACTTACTGGTGTGTGTGTGTGTGTGTGTGTGTGTTCCCGTCTCTACAAGATATCGGATGAAGTAAATAGAAGTAAATGTACTAAAATAAAAACATGGTGTATGGAACAGCTAGAAGGTTCTTTTATGGGGCCTGGTGGTGGCGCATCTGGCTGAGCACACATGTTACAATGTGCAAGGACCCAGGTTCGAGTCCCCGCTCCCCACCTGCAGGGGTAAAGCTCCACGAGTGGTGAAGCAGGGCTGCAGATGTCTGTCTCTTCCTCTCTATCCAGCCCTTCCCTCTCAATTTCTGTCTGTCTCTACCCAATAAATAAATAAAGATAATTTAAAAAATTGTTTAAAAATATATAATAATAATAATAATAATAATAAGGTTCTTTTATTATGAACTTCAGCATCCCTTTTTCATAATTCAACCCTTAACTCAAAGAGAAAGAGGGAACAGAAAACTTTACCACTCTAGGAATATACTAAAAGGAAAAAAAAAAGTGGCACTGTTAAAAATATTCGTCATAGGGGCCATCAAGATAGCTGACTTCAGAGGGTGCCTGCTTTGCCATCGGCACAACACAGGTTTGAGTCCCTGCCATACCACATGGGTTGTGGCACTGGGAAGAAGAATCAACTCAGAATAGTGAATTCCTGACTACAGAAAAAAGAAATAATGATACATGTTTACCCATAATGTATGTTTTAAAGAATTCTAGAAGGGAGTGGGATGGGGCACTGGGTTAAGCGCACATAGTATGACGCGTAAGAACCTGAGCAAAGAATCCGGTTCGAGCCCCTGACTCCCCTCCTGCAGGGGGTCTTCACAAGTGATGAAGCAGGGCTGGAGGAAGCTATCTTTCTCTCTTTGCATCTCCGTCTTCCACTCCTCTGTTGATTTCTCTCTGATCTATCCAATAAAAATAGGGGGAAAATGGTTGCAGGAGCAATGGCTTCATAAATTCTAGAAGGCTCACAATATGCTCCTTTCTTGCCAAGACACCTAGTTTTAGGAAAAGGTGAAGCCTCACTTTGTAGACTGAATGCAAATAGCCCTCCTGGGCTTGGGTGACATCGAACACATGGTTGAGATCTGGCCACTCATCAGGAGATGGTAGAGGGCTGTGATGTTGTTTGAGTTTGTGAAAGTTCTGTGGAAATTGGTGTGTGAGATTGTACTTGTAATACCAAAAGATAGAGGAGAGGGGTGATGGTATAATGGTTATGCAGAAAGATTTTCATGCCTGAGGCTCTGTGGTCTCAGATTCAGTCCCCAGCACCACCATAAACCAGAGTTGAGAAGTGCCTTGGTTTTAAATGAGTTAATTAATAATGGATAAATCAGTGAATGGATGTAAAAGATAAATCTAGGGGCAGGGTGGTTGCTCATGTTATGGGAACCCCCCCTGGCTCTCACCTATGGGGGAAGCTTTAGGAACCGTGTTACCAAATGTCTCTCCTCTGTGTCTCTCCATCTCTCACGCTTTCTCAAAGAGAGGCAGACAGAAGGAAGAAAGGAAGGAAGGAAGGGAGGGGGGAAGAAGAAAGAGAGAGCAAGAGAAAGAAAGAAAGAGAAGCAAAATTTATTATTAGGAACTGTAAAGACATATAGGCACTAAGCACAGCAATAACTTTGGTGGCAGAAAAAAGAAATCTCATATGTGTTTTTTACTCCTTATCTGATCAGAAACCCTAACTCGGTCTTTTTCTCAAACTTACTTTTATAAGAAACTCTAACTTAATTTTATGATTCTATCCCTCTCACTCATTTAATCCAGTGGAGACAAAAATAAAAATAAAATAAAATTAGTTAGTAGAGCAAGAGGGCTGGTTTGACTTACAACTTCATTGTTTGTTATTTGTTAAGCAACGGATCTCTTCAATTCCTGAGTTTATATTTCCTTACATAGAGAAATGAGCAATGTCTGTTAAGCTATTATGAAGCTTGGTTTATAACTTCGATCATGGATCTCATCCCATCCATTGAAAGCTTCTCTATTCTTTATCACTCTGGGAGTATGGGCCATAGATCTTTATGGGTTGCACAAAGTAGGAGTTCTGGCTTATGTAATTGCTTCTCCACTGAACATGGGCGTTGACTGATTGATCCATACCCCCAGCCTGTTTCTGTCTTTCCCTAGTGGAGTAGGGATCTGGGGAGGTGGGATTCCAGGACACATTGAGGTCCTCTACCCAGGGAAGTCAGGTTGGTATCATGGTGCATCTGCAACTTGGTGACTGTAAAGTATCAAGATATAAAACAGAACAAATTGTTTAATAATCAGGAACCTAAAGGTGAGAATAGAGCAGATGATATTGCGGTCTTCATGTTAGAATCAGGTAGGAAGTCTATTTTAGGTATATTCCAAGGGGTCTATGACTTGACTGATTGTTGCCTAAGCCTGACAGATAATATGCACATGTGCTGAAAGTATTGCCTGTGAAAATCATGTCAGTTGTTCCTTTGACTCAGGTCTGGAAGTGGTATGCCTCAGCATCACTCTCCCGGTTTGGTGTCAGCTGTCTCTGAGTATGGCCTTTTTGTCCTAGGAATTTTTCCCTCACCCCCTTTCTGTCCATGAGCCAGAGGTGTCTGTAATCACCTGTGACTTGGTGAGTTTCCAAAGTAAACCTAATCATAGTTTATTGAGTTTTTCAGGTGATTTTTCATTGCTTTTACTAGTTGATCTGGTAGAGAAAAAATTGGCTACTGCCACTCCATAGCCATGCCTCCAGAAGTCTTCAAACTTTAATATCTATGATCAGTCATTATATTGCTAATTATTGTTAAACGATTGAGAAGAATAATATAAAGGTAGAATTCCTTGTGTTATAACACTAGTGACCATAATTTAGAAAACATTTTTTTTTGTTCTACAAGATATTTTCTGTATTATGTATCTAGTGCATATCCACTAATGAAATATGCCCCAGAAATGCAGGCTGTAATTACAAAATATATTAACTCTTTTTTATTACAGAATTAAAAAAATTATTTATTTATTGGATAGAGACAGCCAGAAGTGCAGAGGGAATGGAGGGATAGAGAGGAAGAGAGACAGAAACCTGCAGCACTGCTTTACCACTCGTGAAGCTTTCCCCCTCCAGGTGGGGACCAGGGACTTGAACCTGGGTCCTTGTGCATTGTAACATGTACACTCAACCAGGTGCGCCACCACCCGGCACCCAAAATATATTAACTCTTATGTTGTAAATTAAGAATATTTAAGCATATATTACTATTAGAATTTTAACTAAGAATACCCTTTTGAAAGCATGTTTATTTAAACAAAACTGTCAGAACTAATATTCCTATATTTCAAGTGCTTACTTCTTATGATTAGAGATGCTTCCTAAGTATATATTATTTGCATTTTAAAACATTATAGCCGACCTTTTTTTTTAATGACCTCCTTCTTTAATAATAAAAGCATTCATTTGTAAAACAAAGAAAACATCAAGTTTAATTCTAGGATATCTGTAAATGGATAAGTTTCACATTGCATTATATCTTCTAAATAAATAAATTTGAATTAAAATCATAAATCAGTCAGATGAAGCCAAAAATTATATTCCTATTTGGCAATGTGCTATAGGGTAGAAAAATCTATTAATAATAGCACATTATGTTTTGACTCTATTGAAATTATATTTTGTTAATAAAGTTTTAAAGTTTTACAAGAGTAATAAAATAAGAAGCCAATAAGTGATATTCTTCATTTTGTCTTTACAGTAGTGCATTTTCTTATTATCTGTATTTTTTCAAAACCATTTTTTTAAATTTGTGATTAATAGTAGGTTACAACATTGGAAGATTGTAAGGTGTAGTTACACACTGCATTCACCACCAAAGTTCTATCTTCCCACTTTTTCAAAAATAACTATTGGGAGTCGGGTGGTAATGTGGCGGGTTAAGATCATAGGGCACAAAGTGCAAGGACTGGCTTAAAGATCCCGGTTGGAGCCCCGGCTCCCTGCCTGTATGACAGTCGCTTTACAAGTGGTGAAGCAGGTCTGCAGGTGTCTGTCTTTCTCTCCCCCTCTCTATCTTCCCCACCTCTCTTCATTTCTCTCGGTCCTATCCAACAACGACGGCATCAATAACAACAAAAAGAATAACTACAATAATAAAACAAGGGCAACAAAGGGAAAATAAAAAAATTAATATATTTTTAAAAATTTTTAAAAATAACTATTATAGTTCTTACAAAATTTTTTTTTCCTGCCAGATTGAGTTTTTTTTTTTTTAATTTATTTAAGAAAGGATAAATTAACAAAACCATAGGGTAGGAGGGGTACAACTCCACACAAATCCCACCACCCAATTTCCATATCCCACCCCCTCCCCTGATAGCTTTCCCATTCTCTATCCCTCTGGGAGCATGGACCCAGGGTCATTGTGGGTTGTAGAAGGTGGAAGGTCTGGCTTCTGTAATTGCTTCCCCGCTGAACATGGGCATTGATTGGTCGGTCCATACTCCCAGTCTGCCTCTCTCTTTCCCTAGTAGGGTGGGTCTCTGGGGAAGCAGAGCTCCAGGACACATTGGTGGGGTCTTCAGTCCAGGGAAGCCTGGTCAGCATCCTGATGGCATCTGGAACCTGGTGGCTGAAAAGAGAGTTAACATACAAGGCCAAACAAATTGTTGAGCAATCATGGACCCAAAGCTTGGAATAGTGGAGAGGAAGTGTTAGGGGGATACTCACTGCAAACTCTAGTGTACTTCTGCTTTCAGGCATATATTTTGCACTTGTTTATGGATACATGTGAACATATGCTCTCTCTCACAGAAACTGGTGTATATCTAGGTTTTGGGACTTTGTTAGAAAGTGAACCACCTGAGATGGAATTAGAGTATACTATGAAAGGAAAGGTCTCACCCGAGTAATGAAGCTGAAGGGTTGTCATTCCACACGTGAAGTCTCTGGACACAGTCTGAAGTGAAGCATGTTGATGTGGCAATCATTGTGTTTATTAGGTTGTGATCGGCAGATGCAATATTATTTGATATGGATTGGGAGAGGCATGCGGGAAAGTGGGCCCTATCCAAGGGTTCCAGGACTGGGGGAAGTAGGGGCTATATAGTGGAGATGTGAGGTTCCTGCTGTCTTAGGGTTCAAGAATACAATAGATAGTTATTGTTATCATCACATTATTTGGTAATTGGGTTAACTTTGAAAAGTCCTTTTGTTAGGGTTTGCTGTACAGTACCCAGTATCTTGTATATAGCTGTGCTATTGGTTGCTTCTGATCTACTTGGTCTAGGCTTTTGAGAGAGTCCACATATCAAATACACAGCCTATATATTAAAAAGACTCAGTCTGTGTTTTAAAAAACTTCGAGACATACAATTAATTTCCCCCCTCTCACTGTTGATAATATAAGCCTCACCAGAGACGTACAAATGACAAGCATATGAAGATCTATACCTTGATGGCCTTGCGGTGGGGCTGTGAGAGTCTCTTTGCACAACCACTGGATTATCTCTGCCCTACCCTGCCTTCTTTATTGGTTAGGAGTCAGTCATTAAGCTAGGAAGCCTACTTATAGTTTAAAAGCCCTCAGGCTCCCATAGCCTACAGGGAAGAAAAAGAACAAAAGAGCTCCAACTCAGGGATTAAAATATTACTGAAACAATTGTCAACTTCCACAACTGTGAACCCTTTAATTACCTTACTTAGACACAAGTCAATCCAGGCAATAGTGAAGAGTAATTTGAAAATTACTGAGAGAGGGACCTCATAGCATAATATATAAAATGGTTAAACCAAAAAGAAGAAATAGTGGAGAAATAAACTGGAACAAGAGTCCAGCTAAAAGCCCCCCAAAGGCTGAAGCAAAAAATAATGAGGTCAACATCCAAACACTAGTTAAGGAAATAATCACAGCAGTGAGTAAAGAATTTGAAAGAATTGTCATGCAGAAACAACAAATGAGACACTGGAAGAAAGCACTAATTATCTCAAGGTTATTAAAGAGCTGAAAGCTGAAATAGCTGAGTTAAGAACACAACTAGCTGTTCAAGCTAAAACAGTATCAGAACAAGGTAACAAAATAGATGAACTCCAGAAAAGAGTAGAGAGGAGAGAGTATAGAATAAATGAGGCTGAAGACAGAATTAGAAAGATTGAGGATGAATTAGAGACAACTAAAAAAGAATTAAGAGATCTCAAAAAGAGATTAAGAGATACTGAAAACAACAACATGGAATGACTTCAAAAGAAATAATATACGCATTATTGGCTTACCAGAAGAAGAAAGTGAGAAAGCATACTTCAGGATATAATATAGCTGAGAACTTCTGTAGTCTAGATAACATAAAAGACATTAAGGTTCAAGAAGCCCAGAAAGTCAAATCAATAGATGCCTTTGACAAAATACAACATCCTTTTATGATCAAAACACTACAAAAAATGAGAATAGATGGAAAATTCCTGAAGATGGTGGAGTCTATATATAGTAAACCTATAGCCAACATCCTATTCAATGGTGAAAAACTGGAAGCATTTCCCTTCAGGTCAGGTACTAGACATGGCTCCCCACTATCTCCATTATTATTCAACAGCACGTTAAGCACATGTGCAGCAAACACAAGGACCAGCTTAAGGATCCCAGTTTGAATCCCTGGCTCCCCACAGAGAGTCGCTTCACAAGCTGTGAAGCAGGTCTGCAGGTATCTTTCTCTCCCTCTCTCTGTCTTCCCCTTCTCTATCCATTTCTCTTTGATCTGTCCAACAACAACAGCATCAATAATAACTACAACAATAAAACAACAAGGGCAACAAAAGGGAATAAGTAAATAAATTTTAAAAATTCCTTTAAAAAAAAAAAGAAGTGGAAAGATATTCCATGTTCATGAGCTAGAAGAATGTAAAACATTAATTTCCCAATAAAGAAACTAAAAATACAGACAGACAAACAAAACCAGAGAGGAATGGAGAGAGGAGGGGAAGACAGAGAGGGGGAGAGAAAGATAGACACCTGCAGACCTGCTCGATCGCTTGTGAAGTGACCCCCATGCAGGTGGGGAGCCAGGGGCTCGAAATGAGATCCTTACGCTGGTCCTTGCGCTTTGCACCATGTGCACTTAACCCGCTGGCTATCACCTGAACCCCATGAGTTCAATTTTTAAAATGTTTTTTTTAAAATTTGTTTTCCCTTTTGTTGCCCTTATTGTTTTTTATTCTTGTTGTAGTTATTGTTATTGATGTTGTCATTGTTAGATAAGACAGAGATAAATGGAGAGAGGAGGGGAAGACAGAGATGGGGAGAGAAATATAGACATCTGCAGATCTGAAGCGACTCCCCTGCAGGTAAGGAGCCTGGGGCTCGAATTTGGATCCTTAAGCAGGTCTTTGCACTTCTCAACACGTGGAGTTCAATTTTTTAAAAAGCTAACCTGCAAACTATAACAACACTGTTGCCTGTCACAGACTATGGAATACATGCTATGTACATAGTCTGTACCTACTGTGTAGCCAGAGGGCTGCAATGAGTATGCTCTGATGGTCTAACGTTAACTGTAATAATTTGTATAACCATGCAGAAATAGGTTTGATGTTCTTCCTTCCCTGCTCTGATGTAATGCAGACTTCTGTTAATATATACCATGCGTGATGTCAAAAAAAAATTCAGTAAGGTAGTAAGATACAAAATCAATACATAAAAATGTGTGGCATTTTTGTGTATAAATGTGGAGTGAGAGGAAAAGAATATGAAGGACTCGATACCATCTAAGATCAAAACCAAAAAAGATGAGCAACACTGGGATGAATCTCAGCGTGGAAGTGAAGGGGCTGTTGAGGAAAAGCAATTGCACATTATGAATACAAATAGAGACTAACACAGAGATATGGGCGTCCTTTCATTTCCTTCCTTGTTCCTGGATTGGAAGAACAAACATTATTAAAATTATCATTCTTCCTTCTTCCAAAAGTGATCTACAGCTTCAAAACGATTCCCTATTAAAATCCCAATGGCATTTTCAAAGAAACTGCACAAGTCCAAATTTTGTGCAGAACCAGAGAAAACAACCACAAATAGCCAAATCACTTCTTAGAAAAAAAATAATAAAAGCAAGCAAGCAAGCATGGAGATACCATGCTCTCCAAATTCAGCTAATATTACAAAGCCATAATAATCTAGACAACATGGTACTGGAATAAAAATGGATACTTGGATCAGTGAATTTTCTTCTCATTGTAAATTTAGTAGTTATAAACCGTAAAATGATGAAGAGCTTGCCTGTATCTCTTTAGATTCAGTCCTGGGGGCTGGGTGGTAGTGCAGTGGGTTAGGCACACATGGTAAGGAGTGCAAGGACTGGCTTAAGAATTCCAGTTCAAGTCGCTGGCTTCCCACTTGCGGGGGGGGGGGGGTGTTGCTTCACATATGGTGAAGCCGGTCTGCAGGTGTCTATCTTTTTCTCCCCCTCTTGTCTTTTCCTCCTCTCTCCATTTCTCTCTGTCCTATCCAACAACTGCAATAATAACAACAACAGGGGCAACAAAAGGGAAAAAAAAATCTTCCAGGAGCAGTGAATTTAGGGCAGACAGTGAAGCCCAGTGATAACTCTGGAAGAAAAAAAAAATTCAGTTACTAAAATTCTATCATTTCTATTTCTATGCCCATCTCTACTCTCTTCTTGTTGGTATGTGAAAGATAAGTGTAAACTTTAGGAAACTGCTCTCAACTTGCTGATAAAAAATAGACATAACAAACGTACTAGAGAGTACAATAATATGTAACTAAGTAATCACCTTGTGAAATTTCTTTTTTTATTTTTTTAAATATTTATTTATTCCCTTTTGTTGCCCTTGTTGTTTTATTGTTATAGTTGTTATTGTTGTCATCATTGTTAGATAGGACAGAGAGAAATGGAGAGAGGAGGGGAAGGCAGAGGGGTAGAGAAAGATAGACACCTGCAGACCGGCTTCACTGCTTGTGAAGTGACTCCCCTGCAGTTGGGGAACCGAGGGCTCAAACTGGGATCCTTAAGCCAGTCTTTGGTTTGGGCCACCTGCGCTTAGCCCGCTGTGCTACTGCCCATCTTCCGTGAGTGAAATTTCTTAAGTAGTAGAAAGCAATGATGCTACAAATAGTTAAGCAATTCCTTTCTTTTTTTGTTCAAGAATTAGTCATAACAGTGCCAAAAAACAAATTGTCAGATATCAGAGTACTTAATGAATATTATATTATAGCTTATATTGCCCTCTTCTGAGTATCATTGCTGTCTTTAGTCTATTTTTTCCCTCATTTGAAATAACTTTCAAATCTCTTTTAGCATGAAATGTCATTATGTTAGATTAAATGGCATTGAGGTTGAAAAGCAAGAATAAAAAGTACATGGGAAAGTTAAGATATTTCAGAAAAAAATAATATGGTAACTTTGATAAGATCATGGACTCAGGATATAAAATGAAATGATCAAGAAAGGTCTCAGCTATCATCTAGTTTGCCAACATAACTTTATGGATATTTTTCATCATAACTATACTGAAACAGAAAACTTCATTATCAAAAATATTTGAATAAAATATAACCATGGGAAAACTTGATCTTTGAAATCAATTAAGACATGCAGTTGGATGTATTCTCAAGAGTTGCTGTGGACATTTAGATACTTAGGCCAGTCCTGTAAGAAATTGGATTCATATAGGAGGGATTTTCTCTGACACCTATTTCATTTAAAAAAAAAATTTATTACCTTTACTTATTGGATAGAGATAGTCGGAAATTGAGAGGTAAAAAGGAGATTGAGAGGGGTAGAGACAGAGATACTTGCTTCACTGCTCGGGAAGCTTTTCCTCTACAGGTGGGAACTGGGAGCTTAAAGCTGGGTCCTTGAGCACTGTAATATGTGCCCTAAAATATTTCATTTGTATTGTACCCTTTAAAAAAATTGGAGGGTTAGATATATAGTTAATTGTAATTCTGTTATTAGTAATCAAGAAAAAATTTACTTGAATAAAAATGTTATGACCTTAGCTAAATAATTGTGAAAACTCTAGTAGAATATAAATGAATCTGGTTAAAACATGTATCTAGATGTTTCCCAGCACCCTTAGGAGTAAAGTTATTTCTATTTTAACAATATTCTCTCTCTGTGTATTTTTTTGTTTCTCTCACGTACATACACTCTGAACGTACTTGTCTGTGATTCAAAGTTTTACAATGTGAATAAATAAACACACTGTACTGACCATATAGGCTTTTATTGAACTGATCATCTTGAAATAAATTATTGATGTAGTGCAACAGTTATTAAGTTACAAGCGAAGACCACCACTACTGTGTAACACCTTTACTATATAGTTAAAATTTAAGACTTGTATACTTGATAAAATATATGACATTGATTAATGAGTAATGGCTTAAAGATATGCCCTATTCATTACATTTTTCATGGGTTCTACCTAGTATAAATTCTCTGATACTTAATAGGACTAGATGAATTTTTCCCTAATATAAAGATTCTTATTTTTAGTACATTTTAATTTCCGGATTTGCGTATGTAAAAGTTTCTACTCAGTATGAATTCTCTGATGTTTTGTAAGGTGTGAGCAATACCTGGAGGCTTTTCCATGTTTCTTTAATATTTTGTTTATTTATTTATTATCGGATAGAGAGAAAGAGAAATTGAGAGGGGGAGATAGAGAGGGAGAGAGACACCTGCAGCCCTCGTGAAGCTTTCCCCCTGTGGGTGGGAACAAGGGCTTGAACCTTGGTCATTGCACATTGTAATGAGACCGAGTACTTAATTAGCTGTGCCACCATCTGGTCCCTCCATATTCTTTACATGTGTAAGGTTTCTCCCCAGTATGAATTCTGTGATACTGAATGAGTTTTTAAGATTTTTCCATTTATTCAAATATCATGTGTTTTACTTTTAACTTTTTTAAAATAAAAGTTCAATACAAAGTCTTAAATTTCATTCTACATCATGGTATTCTATCACTATTTTTCAATCCAAAAATGATGCATCATCTTTAAAATGTACCCAAAGTTGCATTTATTTTTATTCATGACTTTTCTCACTCTCCTGAAAGTAACAATGAAACTTAAATAGAGGCATTCAGGAAATTCTGAATAACATGAGAACAATTTCTTAGGCAAGATATTTAATTTAGTAAAGATTCAATTTACTATCCAGTTTTCCTACACCATGTATTGATTTAGAATACTGTACTTTCCCTCACTGCGTATTTCTGACAACTATGCTATAAATTAACTGGATATATGTAGGTGTATTTATTTCTGGGATTAATATTCTGTACCATTGCTCTGTCTGTTTTCATGCCAGTTCCATAATGTTTTGGTCTGCTAAAGCTTTGTACTATAGCTTGGAGTGAATAGATATTACGACTTTGCTTTGTTCTTCTCAGAATTGCTATTTGGCTTCTTTTATAATTCCACACACATCTTAGAATGTCCCCTGCTTTTTTCTGTGAAAAATACTATTGAAATTTGATAATAATTAAATCAAATCTGTAGATGGTTTAGAATAGTATACACAGTTGAGATATTGTTTTTTTTTTTCCAACCCATGATAGTAAGTTCATTATTTTTTTCCTTCTATTTCCTTCATTAGTGTCTTATAGATTTCATTGCCCAGATCTATAAAATCCTTGGCTGGAACATCTTTAAGTCATTACTATTTATGAAACAAAAGTAAGCAGGGCTATTTTATTTGCCTGTCATTTTATTTATTTTAGTTTGCCACCAGAATTTTTCCAGGGCCTTGTGCCTATGCTGATTCAACACTCCTGGTGGGTAGGTTCCTTTCTTTCTTCCTTCCTCCCTTCCTTCCTCCCTCCCTCCCTCCCTCCCTTCCTTTTTTCCTTCCTTCCCTCCCTCCTTTCCTTCCTTTTCTCTCTCTCTCTCTTCCTTTCTTTCTCTCTTTCCTCCTTTCTCTCTCTCCTTCCTTCCTCCCTTCCTTTCTTCCTCCTTCTTTCTTTTCTTTTCTTTTCTTTTCTTTTCTTTTCTTTTCTTTTCTTTCTTTCTTTCTTTCTCTCTTTCTTTTTTTCTTTAAGCCAGTCCTTGTGCTTTGCGCCACCTGCGCTTAACCCATTGTGCTACCACCCGACTCCTTTCTTTCTCTTTTCCACATAGAGGACAAGAGACAAAAAGAGTTAGAGAGAAAGAAAAACCTCAACACTACTCCAGAGCTGGTGAATGTTCCTCTTTGCAGCCTATTCACATGTGATACTAGTGCGTTTACATTCAGATTTCTTTTTTTCTTTTCTTTTCTTTCTTTCTTTCTTTCTTTATTCCTTTTGTTGCCCTTGTTTTATTGTTGTAGTTATTATTGATGTCATTGTTGTTGGATAAGACAGAGAGAAATGGAGAGAGGAGGGGAAGACAGAGAGGGGGAGAGAAAGACAGACACCTGCAGACCTGCTTCACCGCCTGTGAAGTGACTCCCCTGCAGGTGGGGAGCCGGGGGCTCGAACCGGGATCCTTCCGTTGGTCCTTGTGCTTAGCGCCACCTGCGCTTAACCCGCTGCGCTACCGCCCGACTGCCTAAATTCAGATTTCTGTGTATGATAGGGCACTCTCTACCAGATGAACTATCTCAAGGCCGTCTGTCTTTATAGATTGCTTTCCTGTTTTTTGTTTTTTTTTCTCTGCAAAACACAGTTGACATTGAATAATCTTCTGGATATTCATTCTGGGTATAATTAATGTCTTGGTATCACCATGTCAGAATTTTCATACAGATGTAGAGATAAAAGATCCAAATGTTTCCAATACATGAATAAGGTATATATGTCCCAAAGACTTATTCTAATTATAAATAACTATAGGATGATTTATTTCAAATGTATTTCCATAAAAAGTTAATGGCTTTAACATACACATTAAGTTATTCTCAGAAAATGTTTCGTTGCTTTATTAGTCTTTTATTAATGGTTATTAGAGCATTTATTTAATCACATCAAATCTTATATAACAATAAATAAATTCATGATTATGTGGTAACTGGGTCTATGTGGTCTTTAGATAACTCCAGTTTAGATAACTCATATTCAGAGATTAAATGACAAGAATAGATAATAAACTATATAATGAGTAAGAATAGATAATGAACTAGATAATCTATTTCTTTCCTGCCAAGACTGTCCCTGCCCCTATATGCCATCCAATCATCACAGTATTCATAGGAATTAGAACTGTTCATATATTTGAGTTCCTCAGTCCACTAAATAAATGATAATATACAACACAAAATAATAGCAACTTGATCACAATCATTTCTTTGACTTACATTGTTTGCAACTGTGGTTTGCTTATACTTGATTTTACTTTGGCAAACATTAAATTTATCTGGGAGATGCTTATTTATTCTCACTTTATTTATGTATTTTGCTACTAAATGAATCAATTAACTGTTACCAACTGAACAAAAGGCAAAGTTGTAACAATGTTCATTCTTTTTTTAATTTTTAAAAATTTATTTATTTTCCCATTCGTTGCCCTTGTTTTTTTTAATTGTTGTTGTAGTTATTATTGTTGTTATTTATGTCATCATTGTTAGATAGGACAGAGAGAAATGGAGAGAGGAGGGGAAAACAGAGGGGGAGAGAAAGATCGACACCTGCAGACCTGCTTCACCACTTGTGAAGGGACTCCCCTGCAGGTGGGGAGCTGCAAACTGGAACCAGGATCCTTAGGCCAGTCCATGTGCTTTGTGCCATGTGCACTTAACCTGCTGCATTACCACCTGACCTCCACAGTGTTCATTCTTATACCTAAACTAGCCCACAAATTCTCTCTTTTTTTATTCTCAATTTATTAAGCACATCCTCGGTTCTTCTTATTGTGTAAAGCATTATTCCTGCAGTGCTGAACAAAACAGAAATAGTTGGATAAACTGACATTAAAAATATTAAAAATAAATACTGAACTATGAAGTGTGATGGGGCTGCTGTGTGATGGCAATGGGCTAAGTGCACAACGCGAAGCTCAAGGATCCGGGTTGGAGCCCCAGCTCCCCACCTGCAGGGGGTTCACTTCACAGGTGATGAAGCAGGTCTGCAGGTGTCTATCTTTCTCTCCCCCCTCTGCCTTTCCCTCCTTTCTCTATTTCTCTCTGTCCTATCCAACAACAATAACAACAACAACAAACAATAAGAGAAACAAAAGGGGAAAAGCAGCCTCTAGGACCAGTGGGTTCGCATTGCAGGCACCGAGTGCCAGCAGTAACCCTGGAGGCAAAGAAAAAAAGAAAGAAAGAAAGGAAGGAAGGAAGGAAGGAAGGAAGGAAGGAAGGAAGGAAGGAAAGAAAGTGTGATAGAAGGGACTGGGCATTTGGTGCACCTGGCTAAGCACACAAGTCACCATGTACAAGGACGGGTTTGAACCCACTGTCGCCAGTGGCAAGAGGAAAGTTTCACAAGTGGTAAAGCCAGTTCTATAGTCCTGGAAACAATGAAATTACACATATATAAAGCCACACCTCTAAAAAAAACCCGCGTATATGTATATGGAATCCTGATTCAGAATAACATTGAGGAATAAATACTTTGAAAGGGAAGAGAAAATTAAGTCTGCATAAAGAGTTTGAACAGAAAATCTATATAGGAAGAGGGGGCAGTTGTTACGCTCAGGGTTAAACGCATGTGGCGCAATGCTCAAAGACCAGCTTAAGGATCTGGTTCGATCCCCCGGCTCCCCCACCTGCAACGGAGTCACTTCACAAGCAGTGAAGCAGGTCTGCAGGTGTCTATCTTTCTCTCCCCCTCTCTGTCTTCCCGTCCTCTCTCCATCTCTCTCTGTCCTATCCAATGACTACAGTGGTAACAACAACAATAAAAATAACTATATCGGAAGAAAAGACAGGTCAGTAGAAATCACAGAAAATCACAAGTCTGAAGTAAGAAGAAATGCACGCAAATGTATCTGATACTTGAGTAAAAATAAAGTCACACTGTATTATATAAGTAAGACTGTGCCATGAATGTAAATATCATGTTAGAGACATTTTGTCACATATATTATTTAATAAATAATAGTGTATTATGAAGAATAGTGCAGAGGAAACTTTTGAAAGGGATGGATATGCTCAGTGCATAGATTGTGACGTTAATTTCAGAGATGTATATTATTCCCAAAGCCACCAAGTTTCATACATTAAAGTTGTCAACTTTTTGTATGTCAGTTATACTTAAGGGATTGTTTTTTAAGACCCAACTATAGCAGTTGTGTGGCATGCAGACACCTATCAAGGAAGGATGAGAAACTCTGCACTGGTGACAATTGTCTTGTAAATAATTGCTTCCCCAATAAAATTATTAAAATACTACTTTAAAAAGAATACATGGGAGGTGGCCAGGTGCTGGCTCAACCATGCATAATGACATGGGTTCAAACCCTGACTCCTCTACCTGTGTTGGTATGCATGAGACCCCTTCTATTTCATTTGGTTTAAATCCCCCCTGCTTAACACTATTCTATTTACATAACCACTTCATTCTATTTACATAACCACTGTTAACAAGTTCCACCCTCCCTCCAGGGCATTTGTGGTTCAGTGATAGGATTTTCGCCTAATCTGCCCCCTCTTTGTCACACTCTGATTTTCACCAGTCACTTTTCTCTCCACCCTCTCTATGTCATATCCTGTTTCCACCTTACTTGGCAAGTATATATAAAGACAGCATTGTGAGTTTTACAGTACTGTACTTTGAGTTTAACTTAGCTCGTCTTAGATTGTGCTGCGTCCTGCATGAATAAAGAGATACTGCCTACAGCTCAACCATGAGTCCCTGGTCGTCTGTTACCCGCCCGTGCCCGGCGAAAACAACCTAACCCGTCGAAAACAACATACCTGTGTGGAAAATTCACCAGTAGAGAACCTGGCTTGCTTCCCCGCTGAACATGGGCATTGACAGGTCGATCCTTACTCACAGCCTGTCTCTCTTTCCCTAGTGGGGCGGGGCTCTGAGGAAGCAGGGCTCCAGGACACATTGGTGGAGTCATCTGTCCAGGGAAGTCTGGTTGGCATCATGGGAGCATCTGGAACCTGGTGGTTGAGAAGGAGTTAACATATAAAGCCATACAAATTGTTGACTAATCAAGAACCTGAAGGCTGGAATAGTGCAGATGAAGATTTGGGGTCTCTGTTTTGGAAATAGTTAGTGGATCTATTTTAGGTTTAGTCCAAAGGGGCCATGACTTTACTAGCTACTTCTTACTCCATTGCACAGCTTTCTTAACCATACACCTGTTATTGGGCATCTGGGTTGCTTCCAATTTGGGGCTATTTCCAAGTGGGCTGCTATAAACATTGGCATGCGAAGGTTGTTTTTTGGATAGGTGGTTTTGTTTTCCCTGCATAAGTCCCTAAGAGAGGGATTGCTGGGTCATGAGGCAGGTTCATTTCTTACATCATGATGAACCTCCATGTTGTTTTCCACAGAGTCTGAACCAATGGACAACCCATCAGCAATGTAGGCAGTCTCTTTCTTCCTGCATATCCTCTTCAACATATGGTGTATCTGTGTTTTTTATAATGCTTGACATTCTCACAGGTGGTATATCATGCTTGTTTTTACTTGCATTTCCCTGATCATCAGTGGCTTTGCATATTGTTCCTTTGTCTCTTGGCTGTTTGTATTTATTTATGTTCTCTTACCAAAGCCACAGGATCTGGCTGTGGTAGTGCTGAAGTTGAACCTGGGACCACAGATCCTCATGCTTGAAGATCTTCAGCATAAATGCCTATGCTGTCTCACTGAGCCTTAGTTTCTCTTTGCCTGTGCTCTTGTTATGAAAGAGGCATTATGTGGAAGGATTTTAGTCTTTCAAGTACAGCCCTTCCATTAGATACAAATAAAATAGAAAGTTATGAAATAAGGTGAATTCATTCTATAGAAACTGTATACATCATTTCTTTTAGTTTTTTTTTCTTTGGAAGCTGGTGATTTACAGTACAGTTATCAGCACCTGGGTACAATTTATTATTTCACCAAGATAGGTGTCTGCAAAACACTCTTACCCCCAAATTAGATCCATCATATCAAGACAGAATCTGAAAGTCATTTCTTTGAATCTTAGTTGACTTCAGTTATTGGGCAGGATTGATGGTAGTCAGCTGTGGCAAGTAATTGAGGTCTAGATTTCTGATTTAAGTATTGGAAAGGTTTAATTATAATATATTGTGACCACTGACATTCAACAGAATTCTCTGCAAATATGATCACATTTTTATCTAGTTATGTGTGGCTATCATGTATTTGAATTGTGGCTTTCATAGTTAGAGAAGGACTATATGCATTTCATTTAGTGTAAAATTCTATAATAACTTACAGCTATTGACAACAATATCACAGTAATAATAGAGACAAATTTCATATGAAGCTTCCATATAAAAGTATGAGTCTATGAAGTCATAGTCTTCAAGAATGACATTATATTCTTTGACGTTAAAAACAAGATATATATGAAAAACTAGAGTGATTTACGTCAAGCTTGATTCTCTTTGACTTGATTTCAACTATCATAATGGCAGATTGATATTGTGCAGTTTATTTATATGTGAGTGGGTGTGTTTGGGAACTAGTATGTGCATTTAAAGACAAGATATAGTAGGTCATATTACTGCAACAGAATCTGACTCTAGGGAATTAAAGCAAAAAAAATAGTAAAATCCTGATAGATATTTCAAAGCTCACTGAATTAAGGTCAGTGGGTCACTGTTGAAATGAAGCGGGGACCAAAGGATGTTGAGTGACAGGGACTGCAGTCTCATTGATAAGGGAACTGTTGAGTCAGGATATGGCCTAGATACTTCTGTTCTTGGAATTATACCACTATTACCATTTCATTCTAAATAATACAGCCACACATAATAACAGCTCTGCCCCCAAATAATATATTTTTAATTTATTTATTTAAAAAAGGAGACATTAACAAAGCCATAGGATAAGAGGGGTACAAACCACACAATTCCCACCACCAGATCTCCATATCCCATCCCCTCCCTTGATAGCTTTCCTATTCTTTATCCCTCTGGGATTATGGACCCAAGGTCATGTGGGATACAGAAGGTGGAAGGTCTGGCTTCTGTAATTGCTTTCCTGCTGAACATGGGCGTTGACTGGTCAATCCATACTCCCAGCCTGCCTCTCTCTTTCCCTAGTAGGGTGGGTCTCTGGGAAAGCGGAGCTCTAGGACACATTGGTGGGATCGTCAGTCCAGGGAAGTCTGGTCGGCATCATGCTAGCATCTGGAACCTGGTGACTGAAAAGAGTGTTAACATACAAAGCCATACAAATTGTTGACCAATCATGGACCTACAGGCTGGAATAGTGCAGATGAAGTGTTGGGGGGTGTCCTCCATTTGGTAGATAGCTAGTAGGAATATTTTAGTTATATTTCAAGGACCTGTGGCTATATTAGTTTGGTTTTTTTTTTCCCCCTGAGCTTGAAATCTGATATGCAGGTGGATCCAAGCTATTGTCTGAGGAGATGATGTCATGGCTGGAAAAGGGACAGAAAGCTGGATCAGGGAAGAGAGTAGCTCCCTAATATGGGAAAGGGGTATAAATATTGTTGACTGGAAACCCCATCGATTTGATTTGGTCTAGGGCCCATATTCAGCTCAGGAGCCTATGTGACCCTGTAGATCTGAACTCACATTCTGTGGTCATGAGTAGGAACCTGCCAAGCTGCCCTAATATTGACCCATCTTCCTCAGGTGTAGCATGGAGTATGTTGTCCATCTTCCCTTCGGAGGATGGAACATTCTCTACTGTTGTTGATCCAAGTTGAGGGCAAGGTCCTATGGATGACAAATAATATTTTATCTTCCCTATAAATATATGTTGGCCCAACCTAAGTTAAGTGTCAGTGCTTTGGTTCCCTTAGTAGATAAGATGTGACAACTGGCTCTGAAGTTCTGTAGGGAAGGGTTGATATTTTGTGTCTAAGTATATTAAATATGTTTTCATACTATAAAATGAAAAGACTCTCAGGATAATAAATTGCTATCTTATTTTTAAGCTCACTTCAATGTACATGGCCATTTTTTTGCAGGGCTTATCATTTGTGTGTGTCTCTACACACTTGTAGAGAGTACAGCTAAATGTAATGATTCATACACTTGTTCTGGAACATCTTGTATGCTTGATAATTGCTTGTTCAGTTCATTAGCTGCTTTGTATGCATGGCTTCTTTCTGTTGTTATATCAAAATTATGAGAAGTATTAAACATGTCTATGGTATTCAAAGAAATATAAACTACATTTAATTAAAATAAGAGGACACTAAGCAGCAAGGAAATGCTATAAGAGAGACATATGTATTTCACTTGGAATTGCATTCCCCTCTAACATATGACTTATGTTATGGTTTTATGCTGTGTTTTTTTTTCTCCTTGTATAGCCATGGTTAGTCCTGTTCTTTGAACTTTGTTATTATTGCTTCATTGAATTAAATGGACTATAAAGAGTTTTCAGTTCCATTATTATTTTTTTTTAAATAATCATTCTGGGGAGTTGGGCGGTAGTACAGTGGATTAAGCGCAGGTGGCGCAAACCACAAGGACTGGCATAAGGATCCCTGTTCAAGCCCCCGGCTCCCCACCTGCAGGGGAATCACTTCACAGGCAGTGAAGCAGGTCTTCAGGTGTCTATCTTTCTCTTCCCCTCTCTGTCTTCCCCTCCTCTCTCCATTTCTCTCTGTCCTATCCAATAATGACAGCATCATTAATAACTACAACAATAAATAGACAAGGGCAACAAAAGAGAATCAATAAATATTTTTTAAAAAATAAACATTCTGATAGAGAAGGTTAAAAAACTCTACGGTTAACACCCGTTATTGGCACCAACAATGCTAAGTAAAATATTTATGCTTCTGGTGGGAGAAGCGTCTATGTACAATGCGGCTGCAGGAGCACAGACTACGGAGAGCTGCTCATTTGCATGGAACCTGTTCTAATGTACACTTCACTTAGTGTCCATAGGAAGCAGTGAAGATTACAAAGAAATGAGAAGATGCTAAAAGCGGATTAATGTACTAGAATTACTGTTGGGCAAATATTCGATAAGGTTCATATCTATAGTTTTCAACCTTGTTTGGAAATTGGAATCATGTGGGGAATTTTTTTTTTCATTTTTTTATTGGGGGGATTAATGGTCTATAGTCAACAATAAAATACATTTGTTTCTACATGTATAATACTTCTCAGTTTTCCACATAACAGTTCAACCCCCTCTCCCCTCTAGGTCCTCCTCTGCCATCATATCCCAGGACCCGAGCCCTCCCCCCGTTCCCCATTCCAAATTCCTTTACTGTGGTGCAATACACGAACCTCAGTCCAAGTTTGGCTTTGTGTTTTCTTATTTTTCAACTTCTCTCTATTATATTATTATTATTAGTTATATAATACTTATAGACCAGATTGTGGGGTAAGAGGGGCATACTTCATTTAACTGCCACCACCCGAGTGCCATATCCCATCCCTTCCACCCACTGGAAGTTTCCCCATTTTTTTTTTCCTGCAGGGTTATTGTGGGGGCTTGGTGCCTTCCTTCACTATAAATCCACTGCTCCTGGAGGCCATTTTTCCCCCATTTTGTTGTTGTCCTTATTGTTATTTTTTCTATTGATATGCTGTTGTTGGATAGGACAGAGAAATCAAGAGAGGAGGGGAGACAGAGAGGGAAAGAGAAAGATAGACACCCGAAGACCTGCTTTAGCTTCCCCATTCTTTACCCCTCTAGGATTATCAAGAAGGTCAGAGGTCTGGCTATCAAGAAGGTCAGAGGTCTGGCTTCTGTAATTGCTTCTCCAATGGACATGAGTGTTGAAAGGTTGATACATAGCCCTAGCCCGTCTCTGCCTTTCCCTGGTGGGGTAGGGCTCTGGGGAGGTAGGATTTCAGGACACATTGGTGAGGTCCTCTACCCAGGGAAGCCAGGTTGGCTGGCACCATGGTAGTATTTTTCAATTTCTGTCTAGGCGTGAGATCATATTCATCATCTTTCTGATTTACCTCACTTAACATGATTCCTTCAAGCTCCATGTGGTGAAGAAGGTGAATTCACCATTTTTAATAGCTGAGTAGTATTCCATTATATATATCACATATATTCAGCCACTAACCTGTTGTTGGACTCCTGCGTTGCTTTCAGGTTTTGGCTATTACAAATTGTGCCACTATGAACATAGGTATACATAAATCCTTTTGGATGGGTGTGTTTGGCTACTTAGGATATATCTCCAGGAGAGGAATTGGAGGGTCCATAGGAAAGGTCCACTTCTGGCCTGAGAGTTGTCCAGACAGCTCTCCATAGGGGTTGGACCCATTTATATTCCCTCCAGCAGTGCAAGAGGCCTCCTTAGTCATAACCTCATTCCACACAGAATTAGTCAAAGGTACTGTAATCCGGGTCTTCATTTTCTGATCCTTTTTCCTTTTTTTCTTCTTCCATTTCTTTCTCTCTTTCTTTTTCTCTCTCTCTCTCTCTCTCTCTTTCTCTCTCTCTCTCTTTCTTTCTTTCTTTCTTTCTTTCTTTCTTTCTTTCTTTCTTTCTTTCTTTCTTTCTTTCATGCAAGCACTGTTTAGCTGTGATTTATGGTTGTGCTGGGGACTGAGCCTAAGACTTCAGAGCCTCAGTCATGAAAGTCTTTTGCATTACCAGTGTGCTATCTCCCTGGCCCTCTTCCTCTTCCTTGTCTCTTCTTTTAAATGTTTTTTCCCTTTTGTTGCCCTTGATTATCGTTGTTATTGTTATTGCTGTCATCATTGTTGGATAGGACAGAGAGAAATGGAGAGAGGAGGGGAAGACAAAGACACCTGTAGACCTGCTTCACTGCCTATGAAACGACCACCCTGCAGGTGGGGAGCTGGGGGCTCAAACTGGGATCCTTACACCAGTCCTTGCGCTTTGCGCCATGTGCGCTTAACCCACTGCGCTACTGCCTCCTTTTCTCTTAAAACAGTAAAATGCTGAGACACTTACCCGTGTCCACATTGGCTATAATAAGCTACAAGTACTTTCTCCTCTTTAGAGTGATGATACAGAAAGCCTTGTGGTATAAATCACGATAGATAGCAGAAGTTAGGGCTGCCTTCATCACCACTTCTCCCAAACTCATTGAGTTTTCCTTACTTTCTTACATTCGATGTTTCCAAGAACATGCACCAGGGTTGTGAAGGTTTTATGAGTGCTGGCTGAGTGTAATGTGGATACATCACCTGCACTTCCCACTGCACTCAGGGTTTTTTTTACTCCTGATTGTTTCTAGAAATACACCAGGTTGTTCGCTTCTACCCAGAGATTTTCTCCACATATATTTAAGGGTGTGATTTCATTTGTTTTCTTAGACAAAATAATGATTATTTCATTTATAATCTGTCTTTGACAAACTTACTGACATGCCTGACGTGCTGAGAGAGCAAACCCTACAAATTTTACTTTGTAAAATGTCTAAACATTGAAATACATCTTGCAGTTTAATGAGTCTCCAAGGAGATGAATAAATACATTCAAAAATACTCAATCCACATCTTGGTAAGAATGACTTTTAGGAGAGCTTATACAAAGAAAAGTAATGCTTACTGTTGATATTATTTCTTGAAAATGATATGCGTGAGAAATATCGGATGGTGACAGCATTATCAGAGACAACTAAAGTGTCATAAATTTTAACTAATGTTATTGGTTTTATTTTTACAGCTTTAGATTTTACACAGTGAGGAACAAATATCCCCCCGAGAGTTATGCATCAATGAAGGCATTTTAATTATTAGCAAAGAGCTGTTTTTATATATGCCAGAGGGGTCACATTATTTTGCATTCTTATCTGTTATCTGAGAGTAATCCAACTTCACATCTCTCCCAGCACGTGCTGTCATTGCTATTTTTTTAGGCATTCTTATGCATATATTTTGTGATTTTTTTCCCTAGTGGTAAATAATCGTTAACACTTTTTCTTTGCTTATTTTCAGTCTGTATATAATTTTTGGTGAAAAACGCCTGTTCAGACCTGAATACTTTATCTGTTTCTCTTTCGGTAGGGGTTCCACTCAAACATATTTTTGAACATGATTTTTAAAGAAAGATTGATTAATATAGATGATTAAATCTTCTTTGGACAAAGATAGTTCAATTTCATGATGCAATGTGATTTGCAGTCCTATTTGAAGTGAAATACATTTTTTGGGGGGGCTTTGGTTGACTCTTGATAATTGCACTTGGACTTTAAAAGAGAGTATTTTATTACTTTATACATTCTTAAATGCTTTTAAAGAAGACAAGTGTTTGTATCTAAGTCATTTTCAACTTATTGCCCTTGGAACTTATTCAATGAAGCGAATATATTATTACCTAATATACCATTCTCTGTTTACACAGTTATTTCTGTTTTCTTTGCCACCAGGGTTATCATTAAGGCTTGATGCTTGTATGATTGTATGACAAATCTACTACTCCCAATAGCTCCCTTTTTTTTCTTTTCTTTTTTCCCCATGTATTATATGTATGTATGTATATATATGGGATTGGAAGAGAAGAGGGAGATAGATAGACACTGGCAGCACTGCTTCACTGCTTATGAAGTTTCTCCCCTGTATGGTGAAGGGCATAGTCTACAAAGTGCACCAACACCTAGCCCCAATGACTTCCTTTCATTTCTGCATTTTTTCTTTGTCTTTTTTTTTTCAACATGTGTTGGAGTAGAGCTTTATTTCCCTTAAATATGTCCAAGCCACAATTAAGCTAGCAAGTTCTTTTATACATCCTCCCTTTCAAATTCTCCACTGATTAAAAACTAGTGTTAAGACCCTGGTTTTGATTTGTTCTAAACTCTTATTGAAGGCAATGTTATAGCTAGGGTATATCTGTCCTCTCCTATTAACTTTACATTTCTTTCATTAAAGTGTTAATTTTTCCTGTTCTGAATATCAATAAAACCTACCATGAATGCAAAGGAGTAAAAGGTAGCTTAAATTGTTTTTGTTCTCCAACAGTTCTAAGTCAAATATGCTTCTATTTCCCCTTGGTTTTCCCTTGATGGGCCTGTCTTGCAAGTGCTTTGTTGATGATGTATGGAAATAAAATAAAGCAAACATTCCATGACAAATTTATGGTCACTCTAGGCAGGAGTAATAAATACTCATCTCACACACAGTCCCAAATATTGGTAAAATGAATCAAATCATCCCTTGAGAGATTAAAGTCAGCTACATAAAAATTACTAACTCGTTTCAAAGTTAGTAAAATACCAGTAAATGGTAACTATTTGAGTTTATCCCTAGGCTCAAGGGAGTTAATTAAGAGAGTCATTTTACCACAATTAACAATCCCCAATGACTATCTTCTCCAAGTTTATAGGGTTTGTCTCTTGAAAGAGTTAGCAAACTATGAATAAAAATATAGGCAAAGGTTAAAGAATCATGGCATTTTCTCTCATTTTAAATAGAAGAAGGAGTGCATTGACTCTTATCATACACTTTTATTTTTGCAGTGAGAAATTCTGTTGATTTCAGGATGTTACTAATTACACAAATACTTAACATATCTTTTTGAAATCATTATGACCCTAATAAACCACATTTGCCTGCATCACACATTTAGGTATAGCCCCTGAATAGTCATTGTTGGTGACCTACCACTGGATCTTAATAGAGATGGAGAGATGTCTCTGGTGTGGAATCCTCAGTCATCTGTGATCGGGAGGAGAAGTAGTCTTAGAATGAAGTTGTGGATGGTCTGGCAGTGGTGCACCTGGTTAAGCACAAATAGTATTATGCACAAGGACCCATGCAAGAAACTGGGTTCGAGTCCCCACTCCTCACCTGCTAGGGGGATGCTTCATAGCAGTGAAGCAGGTCTCTCTTTCTCCTTCTCTAGCTCCCCTCCCTCTCAATTGCTCTCAGTCCTATCCAATAAAAAAAGAAAGGAAAAAGTGGCTACCAGGAGTAGAGTATACCTAGTTCTGATACCAAGACCCAGTGATAACCTAGGGGGCAAAAAAAAAAAAAAAAAAAAAAAAAAGTTGTGATGCATCAGAGAGGGAGAAGGAAAGGCTGCTGGTCATTTTGACTTCACTTAGTTGCAAAATCAACCAAATTCATGAACCTCCCTGTCTCAAGACCCCATACTATATAAAATGAGATGGTTTGTACTTTGGATTTTTGTTATTTGCAGTCAAAAGATACTAACTAATACATAGTCTGGTTTCATATATAATGAGGAAAGAATAATGACCTTAAAAGACGGGGTTTGTGGGGCCAGGGAGCTAGCATAATGGCTACATCATACACTTTTGTAGATTTTTTTTTTTTTTCAACAAATAAGGCAGTACTGCATCATGCACTTGTGATTCCTCTTACTTTGATGTAGGATCCAAACTTCTAAAAGGCCTGAGACAGGTAACTGTCTTTCACTACAATCAACACAAATCAGAAAATTCAAGTTCTGGTTGACATGTATTACTCCATACCCACCACATGTGGTTTAAAGAATTATATGCAATTCAAACTTCTTATCCCTTCTCCTAAAAGGGTGTGTTATAGAAAAGCAAAAAATCAAATGAGTATGGAACAGGAGCTGTGGAAGAGTGGGAAACATCTTGCTGAATTCTTCAGCATATTGACTCTTGCTTCAGCCAGTATAATGAGTGAGTGAAGAAATCCATTTCTTTCCCTCCTGTTTCTGTTACATTTCTTGCGAGAAGCTGATTCACATTCAGAGTTTGAAATGGAAAATAAAAATATAGCTCTGTTTGGCTTCTGCTGTGTCAGATAATTACTTTCAAAATTCTGTAACTGAAATCCAGTTGGGATTGGAACTGTGTTTTTGTTCCTTTGAAACAGAAATTCTGTCATGTGCAGCTATGGAATTTGACTAATACTGCTGGAAGTTACCTTTCTATTCAGTGAGCATGAGTGACTAGCTGATCTAGCCACAAGTGATGAGAAAGCTGTTAAAGGCAAGAAAATTCTGGCAAGTGAACATGTTGTGGGGGCCAGGTTAAGTGCGCACATTAAGGTGCCAAGGATCTGGGTTCAAGTCCCTGGTCCCCAGCTGCAGAGGGAAAGCTTCATAAGTGGTGAAGAAGGGCTGCAGGTGTCTGTCCACCTCCTCTTCCCCTCTCAATTTATCCCTGTCTCTAATAAATAAATAAATAAATGAATGATTTAAAGAAAAATAAAAGTATATTTTTAAAAAAGAAAGTTAACATGTTGTCATACAAACATTGTATGTGCTTTGCAATTTTTGTTTAATCCAAGAACAAAACACAGTCTTTATTAGAAGCATCATTTTTTCCTTTTTGCCACTATGAAATAAATATTCCAGCTAAAATTTCAAGAATAGCATCAGACTAACTTTTTCTGGCATATATAAATTATCATCTGTGTAATGGGGAGGAGTAATGGCTTAAGGTATAGTTTTTGACACATGAGTACAATTGCTGTCCATTACCGCACACAATGTTTTCCAGTGAGGAGACTGAATTCTTTAAATCATTTTCATTGAGGAAATAGTGGCTTACAGGACCGCCACTTTCCTCTCTGTAATAGCTGTCTTCACACCACTCCCTCCACCAATCCAAGTCCCTCTTCGCCATCTTGCACTGGATACTCAATGTCAGAGTCCTATGCTTTGCTACAATTTACCCACCAAATCCAAGCTATATATATAGACTGTATGGTGAGGGGACAGGCAGTGGTGCACCTGGTTAAGCACACACATCACAGTGCATAGGACCCAGGTTCAAACCCTTGGTCCCCACCTGCAGGGAGAAAGTTCCATGAGTGGTGAAGTAGGGTTGCATGATCTTTCTGTCTCTTTCCCTCTCTACCTCTCCTGCCCCTCTCAGTCCTCTCTTTCTCTATCAAATAATAAATAAAATAAAGTTTTTTTAGACTATATGGTGATGATTTAAATTCTCTTTTCTTTTCTACCAGGGTTCTCTGGGGCTCGGTGCCAGCATTATAAATCCACTGCTCCCAGCAGCCATTTTTTTCTTTTTTAATCTCTTTCCTTCTTTCCTTTCTTTCCTTCCTTCCTTCCTTCCTTCCTTCCTTCCTTCCTTCCTTCCTTCTTTCTTTCTTTCTTTCTTTCTTTTTCTTTCCTTTCTAATTTTTATTAGACAGGACAGAGAGAAATTGAGAGAGGATAAAGAGTCCGAGAGAGGGAGAGAAAGACACCTACAGACCTGCTTCCTCACTAGTGAAACAGACACCCTGATTGTGGCTAGCAGAAGCTTGAACCCGGGTCCTAGTGCTTGGTGATACGTGCACTTAACTGGGTGCTACCAAGTGGCCTCCTGAATTTATATTTCTAATTGAAACTTCTCTTCTGAACATCAACATCTGTTGGTAATATAAACTTAATGTATTACTTGAAAATTTTCTTCCATCTCAAAATTACCATATACAAAATCTCTTATCTACCCCACCCCCATTTCTTCAGACTGCCCACATTTTGTCATCAGACCTTTGTCCCTTTGACCCTCCTGGGGATCACTCTTGACACTTCTTTTGCTTGACCTGGACCCAGAAGGTTGTGAGTCCTGTCAGCTCTTGACCTAAAATGGATCTCACATCTTTCTGGTTCTGTGCACCTCAGCTCTCTCTCCTCTAATTTACTTTGCATCATCTCTCACCTTAAAAGCCCACAGTAGCTTCCTAATTGGTCCTCCACTTTTTTTCTTGAACCACCTGAATGCCTGCCTCTCTGTCAGCTGGATTGATCTTCGATAAACAGAAACCTCGTCTCCATCCATTTGGGGTTTAGGATCCGTCAGTGGCTTCCAAGTGCAGTGAGATTAATCCCGAGTCCCCCAAGCAGAGGAAAAGATTCTCTCCAGCCTCTGGATGGGTCTGAGGTCTCTACTGTGGTTACTTCTTCTTATATCTTTCTCAACTTCACTTGCTAGCTTCGCCCTTCTCATAGTCACTTCTTTTGATCCTTCCTCTGTAGAACTTACTACATCAAGATGTCTTAATTATGTGTACTAGCAACTGGAGTCATACTGTCTTCAAATCTCTTGCACACAGGCATAGTCTATCTTCTGTTCACCGTATTCATCTAGAGAGCCAGCAGACAGCACAGCACTGATTGTCAAGAATTATCAAGTAAAGGAAAGGAAGACAGGGCATACAATTACAGAATTTACACTTCTTAGAAAGATGAACACCTGTCTTCTAATATATCTGATTTCATTTATTTTAGAATATTGATGAGAAAAAAAATCCACATTAGATAGATAACTTTCCTTTTTTTAATTCTTTTTTTTTTTTTAATTTGAGGAGTATATTATCTCTTTATTTCTGGGGACTGGTTGGAGATACAGGGTCTATCTTATAGATAGAACTGAGTCACATTGGGAGAGTAGCTCAAATCTAATGAGGTTAATAACCAACCAGAAAACACTACTTTCACTTTAATAGGTCCTTTTTCAAAATGCCAGGCAAACAAGTGTTTTATTATGTTCCTAAAATCAAATACTCAGTAGACACTATATGAAGTAACATTTGGGGTTGAGGTGGAAAGGGGCCTGAGAAAGCACTCAGTGCTCACGCCAAGTAGTCTGTCATGGTGATATTTTTACATCAGGGTCCACACAGTAGGGTCATCTTAACTTATGGCTCTAAATGATTAATTTATAAATAATTGAAAAGTTTCACATTATTTTTAGCATTCTCTATTGATGTTTCTTTGGGGCTCTTTAATTGATTCTGCTAGTTTAATGTATTTTTAGATGCATGCCTTGGAGAGAAAGCGCAGGCTGATGGAGGATCTTAAACATGGCTTTCGTTAATACGTTGTTCCTTTAAAAAGCCCTGGTTTGGCAAACTAGGTAAGCTGAAGAGATTCCTCATCTGCATTGTATCTACTTCTAATGTTCTAAGGGAGAGGACTGCTCTGCTCAGAGATGTACCCATTGCCAACTTTGTTCTGTTTTGCACTGCTAGTGACATTCAAAAATCACAATCATTAAATATTCATTTATGCTAAGTTCCAGAAATTCAATTAAAAAATAAAAGATTGTGATGTGTATTTAGGAATATATAAGGACTCTGTTAGTTCTAGTATATTGTGATGTAAGGTATATAGATATATGTTCTTCCTTTTTATTTTTTGTTTTTTTGCTTCCAAGGTTATCACTGGAGCTCAGTGTCAGCACTATGAATCCACTGCTCCTGGCAGCCATTCTTTTTTTTATTGGATAGGACAGAGAGAAATGGAGAGAGGAGGAGAAGACGGGGGGGGGGGGGGGGAGACACCTGCAGACCTGCTTGTAAGTGACCCTCCTCTGCAGGGAAGGAGTAGGAGATGCCATGATCCTTGAGAGGATTCTTGCACTTAGTACTTTGTGCATTTAACTGGGTAAGCCACTGCCTGGACCTCCTTTTTTATTTGTAAGTGATGCATACATTTTCTCATTAAAAATGAAATAAACATAATAAGGAATGTTTTGGGGCAGGTGGTGGCACACCTGGTTGAGCACATATGCTACAATGTGAAAAGATGCAGGTTTGAGCCCCTGGTCCCCACCTGCAGGGAGAAAGCTTTGTGAGTGGTGAAGCAGTGTTGCAGGTGTCTCTCTCCCTCTCTATCTCCCCCTTTCCACTAGATTTCTGACTGTCCCTATCCAATAAATAAATAAAGATAATAAAAAAGTATTAAAAAGGCATTTTCAATCACTATATTTAAAAATCTCTCATTGCCACTTTTATTTATTGCTCAAAATCTTATCTTATTTCTACATGTATATTTATACTGAAAACAGATTTCCCACGCTCAAATTATTTCTGCTTTGATTATTAACTTGGAAATTTGTAAGCTTCCCATCAATCAATTTACACACAGATCATAAGCTTTTTAATATATATGTTATTTATTTTTAATTATATATATTTTATATTATTGGATAGAGGAAGAAATTGAAAGGGGAGGAGGAAGTAGAGAAGGAAGGGACAAAGAGACACCTGCAACCTTTAGGTGGGGACTAGGGGCTTGAACCCAGGTCCTTGTGCACTGTAATGTGTGCTTAACCAGTTACACCACAGTCTGGCCCCATATGTTTTAATTCTTCATATTGCATGGATGAGCAAAATTATCCCTTCGTTGATTTTCAGAAAAAGTCATATCATGTGATAGCAGATATAAACTACTATAATAAGAATCATCAAGTACAAAGAATTGAAGGCTAAAATTCCTTGACTACTTCTTTACCCTGCCATTTTTTCCCCCCTTAATGCAGAGCAGGAGGTGGGAAGTACCACAATTATTATGCAAAAGACTTTCTTGCTGGACAGGGGGAGACAGCATAATGGTTATGCTGAGACTCTCATGCCTGAGGCCTCCAAATCTCAGCTTCGATCCCCTGAGCTGCCTTAATCTAGAGCTGATAAATCCTCTGGAATAAAAAAATAATAAGACTTTCATGCCTGAGATTGTGGGTGTCAGATTAAATCCCAGGCAATACCCAATACCATAAATTAATGCTAAGAATAGCTTCAGATAAAAGAATAAAAGTAAATAAAAATGAAAAAAAAATGGGATGAACTCAAGGTTTATTCTATCCAGGATACCACTGAGATGTCTCATGTTTCTAATTCCTTCACTTTTTTTTATGTTTATTTATTTATTTGGATAGAGACAGCCATAAATTGAGAGAGAAGGGAGTGATAGAGAGGGAGAGAGACAGAGAGACTACTGCAGCCCTACTTCACCACTTGTGAAGCTTTCCCCCTGCAGGTGGGGACCAGGGGCTTGAACCCTGATTCTTACACACTGTAACATGTGCACTCAACCAGGTGTGACACCCCTTGGGCTGCTATTTCCTCACCTTTTTTTCTTTTCAATTCCTGTTTTTTTTTAAATTTCTTTATTAGGGAATTAATGTTTTACATTTGACAGTAAATACAATAGTTTGTACATGCATAACATTTCCCAGTTTCCCATATAACAATAAAACCCCCAGTAGGTTCTCTGCCATCCTTTTTGCACCTGTATTCCCCCCCCACACACACACACCCAACCAAGAGTCTTTTACTTTGGTGCAATACACCAATTCCAGTTCAGGTTCTGCTTGTTTTCTCTTCTGATCTTGTTTTTCAACTTCTGCCTGAGAGTGAGATCATCCCATATTCATCCTTCTATTTCTGACTTATTTCACTTAACATGAATTTTTCAAGGTCCATCCAAGATCAGCTGAAAATGGTGAAGCCACCATTTTGTATAGCTGAGTAGTATTCCATTGCGTATATATACCACAACTTGCTCAGCCACTCATCTGTTGTTGGACACTTGGGTTCTTCCAGGTTTTGGCTATCACAAATTGCTGCTTAGAATATATGTGTACACAGATATTTTTGGATGGGTATGTTGGGTTTCTTAGGATATATGCCCAGAAGAGGAATTGCAGGATCATAGGTTAGGTCCATTTCTAGCCTTCTGAGAGTTCTCCAGATTGTTCTCCACACAGGTTGGACCAATTGACATTCCCACCAGCAGTGTAGGAGGGTTCCTTTGACCCCACACCCTCTCCAGCATTTGCTGCTATTTCCTTTTCTGATGTATGACATTCTCACAGGAGTGAAGTGATATCTCACTGTTGTCTTTATTTGCATTTCTCTGACAATCAAAGACTTGGGGCATTTTTTCATGTGTTTCTCGGCTTTTTGGGTCTCTTCTGTGGTGAATATTCTGTCCATGTCATCTCCTCATTTTTGGGTGGGTTCTTTGTTTTCTTGTGGTTGAGTTTGGCAAGCTCTTTATATATTTTGGATATTAAACTCTTGTCTGATGTATGGCATGTAAAAATATTCTCGCACTCTGTGAGGGGTCTCTTGGTTTGGGTTGTGGTTTCTTTTGCTGTGCAGAAGATTTTTAATTTGATTTAGTCCCATAGGTTTATACTTGCCTTAGTCTTCTTTGTAATTGGATTTGATTCACTGAAGATGTCTTTAAAATTTATGCGGAAAAGAGTCCTGCCAATATTTTCCTCTAAGTATCTGATAGTTTCTGGTCTAACATCCAAATCCTTGATCCACTTGGAATTTGCTTTTGTATTTGGTGAAATAAAGTGGTTCAGTTTCATTCTTCTCTATGTTTCAACACATTTTTTCCAAAACCATTTGTTGAAGAGACTCTGCTTTCCTCATTTAATACTGTGGGCACTTTTGTCAAAGATTAGATGTCCATAGGTGTGGAGGCTTGCTTCTGGGCTCTCAATTCTATTCCACTGGTCAGTGTGTCTATTCCTATTCCAGTACCAAGCAGTTTTGATGACAAGGGCCCCTATAATACAACTGGAGATCTAGGAGTGTGATGCCTCCAGTTCTGTTCTTTCTTCTCAAGATTGTTTTAGCAATTCTAGGTCTTTTCTGGTTCCAGATAAAGCATTTTTGAAGCATTTGTTCTGTTCTCCTAAAGAATGTGGTTGAGATCTTAATGGGGATAGCATTAAATTTGTATATGGTGCTGGGTAGTATATTCATTTTGATGATGTTAATTCTTCCATCCAATGAACATGGACTATCTTTCCACTTCTTTGGTTAGGTTTATTCCTAGATATTTTATTGTTTTTGTTGTTATAGGAAAAGGAATTGATTTCTGGATTTCAATTTCTTCTAACTTAGTGTTTGCATAGAGGAATGCCACTGGCTTTTGAATGTTAATTTTGTAACCTGATACCTTACTGTATTGCCTTATGCTTTCCAAAAGCTTCTTGCTGGATTCCTTAGGTTTTTCTATGTATACTATCATGCCATCTGCAAATAGGAAGAGTTTGACTTCTTCTCTTCCAATCTGTGTCCCTTTAATTCCTTGCTCTTGCCTGATTGCTATGGCAAGAACTTCCAATACTATGTTGAATAATAATGGTGATAGTGGACTGCCTTGTCTAGTACCTGATGTGAGGGGAAATGCTTCCAGTTTTTCACCATTCATTATGATGTTGGCTGTAGGCTTGCTATATATAGACTCCACTATCTTGAGAAATTTTCCATCTATTTCCATTTTTTGTAGTGTTTTGATCATAAAGGGATGTTGTATTTTGTCAAAGGCTTTCCTTGCATCTATTAATATGACCATGTGGTTTTTGGTCTTGCTTTTGTTGATGTGGTGCATCATGTTGATTGATTTATGTATATTAAACCAACCTTGCATGCCTGGGATAAACAACACTTGGTCATGATGAATGATCTTTTTAATCTACTGCTGTATCCGGTTGGCTAGAATTTTGTTCAGTATTTTAGCATCTATGTTCACCAGAGATATTGGTCTATAGTTTTCTTTTTTGGTTATGTCCCTGCCTGCTTTTGTTACCAAAGTGATGTTGGCTTCATAGAAACTAGAAGGGAGTATTCTAGTGTCTTCAATTTTCCAGAAGACTTTTTAAAGTAGAGGTATTAGTTCCCCTCTGAAGGTTTTATGGAATTAATTTGTAAAACCATCTGGTCCACGACTTTTATTTTTGGGAAGGTTTTTGATAACTGTTTCAATTTCATTAGCTGTGATGGGCCTGCTCATGTTATCTAGTTCCTCTTTAGTTAATTTTGGAATTTTGTAGGTATCTAAGAAATTATCCATTTTTTCCAGGTTCTCTAGCTTGGCAGCCTAGAGTTGTTCATAGAAGTCTTCCCTCTATTGTTTTCTATAGTTCATCTATTTTGTTACCCTGTTCTGATACTGTTTTAGCTTGTTCAACTAGTTGTGTTCTTAGCTCACCTATTTCAGCTTACAGCTCTCTAATAACCTTGAGATAATTAGTGTTTTCTTCCAGAGTCTCATTTGTTGTTTCTGCATTTCTGATGACAATTCTTTCAAACTCTTTACTCACTGCTGTGATTATTTCCTTAACTAGTGTTTGCATGTTGACCTCATTATTTTGTGCTTCACCCTTTGGGGGGGCTTTTAGCTGGACTCTTGTCCTGGTTCATTTCTCCAATATTTCTTCTTCTTGGTTTAACCATTTTTTATATTATGTTATGAGTTCCCTCTCTCAGTACTTTTCAAATTACTGATCACTATTGCCTGAATTGACTTGTGTTTAATAAGGTAAATAAAGGGTTTACAGTCTGGAAGTTGACAGTTGTTTCAGTAGTATTTTAATCCCTGAATTGGAGCACAGTGGCTTAAAAGCCTCTTTTGTTCTTTTTCTTCCCTGCAGGCTATGGGAGCCTACAGGCTTTTAAACTATAAGTAGGCTTCTTAGCATAATCACTGACTCCTGACCAAGATAAAGCAGGATTGGGAAGATATAATAAGAGACTCTCACAGCCCCAATGCTAGGCCACTGTGGTATAAATCTTCTCCTGAGTTTCCTAGTTAGTTCTCTGTCTACTGTTGTCAGCACAGGGCCTCCCCCATCCCCACCACTCCAGATTCTGAGGGCAATAACAATGGAGACTCACAGTTGAGTTTAGTGAGACTGAGGGGAGTTCTCTCCTCCCTTCAGCTGTCTTTTTGTTTGTGAAACAGACTGGAGGTGGTGTCTCAACTGGTAAACTGCCAGACTGTTACCAGCCACTTAATCTCTCCCTAAGCTCCTCTCTGTCTAGGAGCCTCATGTGTTTGCACTCACTGGTGATTTGGTGGGTTCCTGACTTGATGTGGTCCCAGGTGTTCTCCTTTATTATTCCTAGTTGACCTGGGAGAGGAGAGATACACAGCTGCTGCTCTCCTTCACTTTTTTAAATATATTTTTTAAATCTTTATTTTTTACCAAGAAACACCTGCAGCCCTGCTTCAACACTTAGGAAATTTTCCCCATGCAGGTGGGGAACAAGGGCTCACCACCACCACCACCCCCCTCTTTTTAAAATTTAATAAGAGGTGTAAAGCTGTCCTGGTGCTTTCAACTACATGCCTTTGTGATGCCAGGACTCAAACCCAGGCCTTCAGAGGTAGTGAAGCCAGTGAATGGTCTACTGGAAAAACTGCCTCCTACTCCTCCCTCAGGTCATTCTAGCAATAGTTTGTGCCCCTCTTCCAAATAAATAAATAAGTAAATAAAACAGCGTATTCAAATGTAAATAACACAAAGGCAGATACTTAACTCTCTGGCAGGATGGGGGGAACCTTGAGGCACAGACACTTTGCTGCACTGTTTTGCACACAGGAGACATGAGAGTTGGGGCCCCAAGGATATTTGCCCACATAGGAAGTGGGAACTTGAACACAAAAAGAGTTTGTGGTAGGCTAGAATTCTGGGAAAGTAACCACACCTGGGAAGGAAGGGTTTGGTGAAGTATCCACACCTGGCATTTCCAGCAGGCTTTTAAGAGGCTAACCTGGGGTGTGTAAGAGTTGAGAGAACACTCACACAGAGGGGAAGGGAATCCTACCAGGCCTTCAGGGAGTCTGTGCCCAAGTTTTCTCTTTAATTTCACTTCTCTACTATTTCCACCTCATTGGTTAATAAAAGATGCTTGGAAACTATATTATGACTATGACTATGGACATCCCCTTGTGATTCTTTGGAGAGACTCCAAGATAGATCCATGAGGGAAGCAACTAGGAAAGGTCCAGTTAGCCTTTCAAACCCCCCCCCCCCCCCCGCAACAATACTATGTATTATAAGAGAAATAGGGGTGGGGGAGACAACAGGATGGTTATATAAAAAGTCTCTCATGCCTGAAGCTTCAAGATCATAAATTCAGTCCTACACACACCACCATAACCCAGAGCTGAGTTGTGCTCTATTGAAGAAAAAACATAATTAAGAAAAAAAAAAAGAAAAGAAAGAAATAAACTAAAGGAAGACAGCAACAATCTCCAATATGTTGAGGGGGGAGACACTGAAAAAAAAGTTGCTGTGCTGGTGGAAACTCGGTTGCTATGTTCTCTTTCTTTTCTTGTGTCTATTTGCACCTGAAAAACCCTGCCCAGAGCAGTAAAACTCTGGGGACATTTCAGGTTAGTCTTCACCATAAGGATAATCCCAGTAATTATAAACCAGGTAAGATCTTATTCCATAATAGTCTCTTCACAAATTGTCAAATTCAGACCCAGTAGTTGCTTTCTTTGTTTCCTAAGTAATGTCCCTTCTTATGCTTCAAGGTTTCATATGGGCCTAATTTTCTTGGCTCCATTTAATCATGTAGTTCAACAGGATTTTACTGAACACTCATTCTCAAAATTATCCCAGAATTTCAAGACTTTTTTTCTGTAACCATTATTTAATAAATGTTCGCTAAGGTCTATGCTAAGTATTTTGCATATATTACATATATATCCGCTCTTCAGGTCTTCTTGAAAACTATGCATTTCTAATCGGAATTTTAGAAATATAAAGAAATGTTGGAATATTTTTTTTGATCAGTTCACTAAGAAGAGGGATGTCATTTATTTTAAATATGCTGCTAGAAACTGGAGCTTTATCTATGAGAAAGTTAAACATTCAGAGCCAATAAACTACTGATTAGATTTTAAGTAAACAGACAAACAGCAATAAACACATATACATATCATTATATTTACATAAATCTGACATTTTCTTTCATTTTCTTCTTCTCCTCCTCCTCCTCTTCTCTCTTTTAATATTTTCTAGCTTAAAGGATGTTAAACTGGTCTCTCTGACTCACTCAACCTTAATTTTAAGCTGGACTCGGTGACTCAGCCTTGATTCTAAACTGGTCTCAGTGACTCACATGACAAATGAAGAAAGTCAGGTTATCCTGTGTGATTTTTGAGGCTAGGTCAACACAGTCTAGAATTTCCTCCTAGTTGGTCACTCTTCCTGGGGAAGTAAAGCTCAAATAAGCTGGATCACCTGAGAGCACTATGCTGGCAGGTCATTTCTTTCAGACTTTAGCTGAGTGACCAGTTTCCCAGAAGTAAGGCAGGGAATGGATCATCAGGAAAACAGTAAGAAGGCGTCATGTAAGAAGGCATATATTCTTGAGTATTCTTCCTACAGTTTAGATATTTATAGTACTGCACTAATGCTTAGCAGCAAAATTTGATTATTGTCATTCTTTACCACTAGTTTCCCGAATGTCTCTCTCTCTCTCCTTCTCCTTCTCCTTCTCCTTCTCCTTCTTCTTCTTCTTCTTCTTCTTCTTCTTCTTCATCTCCTCCTCCTCCTCCTCCTCCTCCTCCTCCTCCTCCTCCTCCTCCTCCTCCTCCTTCTTCGTCTTTTTGCTTATAGGGTTATTGTTGGGGCTTGGTGCCAGCACTATGAATCCATTACTCATTGCTCCTGGTAGCCATGTTGCTTTCTTTTTTTCCATTTTATTGGTTCGGACAGTCAGAAATTGAGAGGGGAGAGGAGATACAGAGGGACAGAGAAAGAGAGACACCTGCAGACTTACTTTGTGGCATGTGAAGCATCCCTCCCTGCAGGTGGGGAGCAAGGGCTCTAACCTTGCTTGGGTCCTTGTGTGCTTAACAAGGTGCACTACAGCATGACCCCCCATAATTTCTTAGTTTGCTCTGTTTCTATTTCTTTCTTTATAATTCTTCCAGGGTCATCATGTTCTAGTATAATCTCCTATGATTCCCAAAACCTGTACTTTGACGGAAGCATTCATTAACACTGAACTGTTATCATAAGTGATGCTCAATTCACAATGCTTATAATGAACAGATACTAAAGATAATGGGTGTTATATTTCCCTACTTAAAAATATACCATAGGTTGACCACTCATTCATGAATGCTAGAGATGTTCCTTTCCTAGACAAATGGTAGTATATCATAATATCAATGACAGGGCATTACTTATGGCAGTACACAGGGTACAATCCTGAAATTTAAATTCTAATTGAAAGACTGGCAAGAAACAAACAAAACCTAACATATATCGTGAGATATTATGGTGATTGCTATGGAGAAAAAGAAAGTGAATGAAATAGAGAGTTCTAGAAGTACACATATCATTATCAGAAAGGTAGGGGAAAAATTCACTTATAGGTGAGCTTTGTACAAAGACTTAAAGGTGGGAAGGGAGGGACTCCCACCTTTATGTGTCTGTTAAGAGTATCACAGTCATATAGAGGAGAGTATGTAGCATCTCCGAAGTGGAATTCTTTCTCTGGAAATATTTGCTGATAGGAAATTATATTAGAGAGAATGTCAAGAAGTTGTTTTTTTTTTTTTTTGAGGAAATGTCCATTTCCAGCACTGAGTCATCTCACCCCTCCTCAGATTGCTTCAACATATCACACTCATTTATCAAGGTAGCTGTCAGTCTTTTTAGTCCTGCATGAATTGTGTATATTTTATAAATCTTTGGAAGTTTTTTGAAAGAAACTAAACCTTTCTAGACTCTATGAGTTAGCTGTAATCTCTCATTGTTCAATATCATAAATCCAGAAAGGGGAAATAGTGTAATGGTTATGCAAAAAGACTTACATGGCTAAGGCTCTGAGTTCAGCTACCTCCTCTCCAATCTCCAACCTTCAAGACCAGCAGACACCAGAGCTGAACAGTGCCCTGGTCTTTCTCAGTGTATCTTTTTCCTTCTCTGCTTCATTAAAATAAATAAATAATTTTTTAAATGTGTTAAGTTCATAGCTCAGAGTATGCCTTTACATAATATATTACCACCCCCAGATCTCCACTAGCTAATGGAAAGAGAATACAGTCAAACTATAATGTAACAAAGAGATTCTAACAAGTAATAATACTTGCAAAACTTTATCTTACTTCTTATTTTGCCAGTCTGGGACTTCACCTCTGCAAGTTGATCTTTTTAGTTAGAAAAAGACAGACAGACAGATAGGAGGAAGTGGGGGAAGGATACGATAGCTCCAAAGCTTCTTCAAATAAGGTAAGGATCCATTTGAAACCAGAATCTCTGGCATAGCAAAGCATACATGGTATCTAGGGGAAGTGTCTTGATATGTAATCTTTTAAGATACAAAACCTTTATATTATTAATTTATTCCCTTTTGTTGCCTGTGTTGTTTTATTGTTGTAGTTATTATTGTTGTTGTCGTTATTGGATAGAGAAATGGAGAGAGGAAGGGAGACAGAGAAGGGGAGAGAAAGACAGATACCTGCAGACCTGCTTCAGCGCCAGTGAAGCAACGCCCCTGCAGGTGGGGAGCTGGTGGCTCGAACCGGGATCCTTACACCAGTCCTTGAGCTTTGCACCACCTGTACTTAACCCTTATTTATTATTTTTTTATTACCATGGTTATTGCTGGAACACAGTGCCTGCATGATGACTCTACCACTTCCAGAGGCCATTTTTCCCCTTTTCTGTTTGATAAGACTGAACTGAGAGACATAGAGGGGGAGATAGAGTGAGCATGAATGACAGAGAGAAGTAGTAATAGCTGCAACACATCTGCAGCACTTGTGAAGTTTCTGCCCTGTAGGGAGAGAGGCTTGAACACAGGTCTTTGCACAAGGTAGCATGTGTGTTCTGATGGGTGTATTGCCACTGGTCCCATACGAGAAACCTTTGTTATAACATGGATGGTGAAGGTGACCACGCTAAGAGGGAACATGGTTGGCATCTCAGAGTTTGCCTCTGAAATAATAATGAAATTTGGAATGCAAAAGTAAAAGTCATGGGCGACAATTGGCGGTGCACCTAGTAAAGCACACACATTACAGTGCACAAGGACCTGGGTTCAATTCCCTGGTCCCCACCTGCAGGAAAAAAGCTTCACGAATGGTGAAGCAGGGCTGTAGGTCTTTCTTCCTCTCTGTCTCCCTCTTCCCTCTCAATTTCTCTCTGTCTCTATCCAATAATAAACAAATAAAAATAGGGAGTTGGGCAGTAGTGCAGCGGGTTAAGCATACATGGCATAAATCCCAAGGACCGGCCTAAGGATCCCGGTCCAACCCCTGGTTCCTCACCTGCAGGGGAGTCACTTCACAATTGGTGGAGCAGGTCTGCAGATATCTATCTTTCTCTCCCTCTCTCTGTCTTCCCTTCCTCTCTCCATTTCTCTCTGTCCTATCCAATAACGAACGACATCAATAACAACAACAATAACTACAGCAATTAAACAAGGGCAATAAAAGGAAATAAATAAATTTAATTAAATTAAAATATTTTTTAAAAAGTAATAGTCAGTGCAAGTATACTGTAGAGTATACCTATTGCATATATGATCAAGGAGAGAATTAACTTACAGTGGTAAACTTTCTTTTTTTTTAATTGTGAGACTATAAGTTAATAGGAGTGCATATTATCACCATTCCCACCACCAGAGATCTGTGTCCCACTCTGTCCTATGTCCCACTCCTTTTTAATAGTTTATTTTGTTATTTATTGGATAATGACAGCAGTCAAGAGGGAAAAGGAGAGATAGAGACCCCTGCAGCACTCTCTCTGCTGCTTCTAGTGGGCACCTGGGGGTTTTGAACCCAGGCCCTTGAGCATTAAAATATCTGCACACACTTGGATATTCTGCCTCACAACTGTTGCATAGTAATTTTCCATAATATATGCCTTAAATGTATAAATATCCTAATGCAAGTTTCCCTCCACCACATACTTTTAATAAAATTTATCATTTTCCACTCTTGCTACTTAAGAAGTGAAAAGAAAAAACTACCATTAAGAATGGAGACATGAGTTTCATGCACATTAATTTGTGTCCTTCACAATTTCATTGTGTCTGATCTATTCTTTTTACTCTTAACAGAAACTATTTCAGAGAGGTTAAGAAATTTCTTATCTAAATGTGCTTAATTAATAAATGATAGAATGTGAACAGACGCCTATTAGATTCTTAATTCCATGTTCTTTCCACTGTTGGACCCTGACTTCATGTTTCATATCAATACACAATAGAGTAATTTAGAATTCTGATGCATAAAACAACAAAACACTTCTGAAAGGTTTTATCAGAATTTGCCCCATTAATTAGGCAGAAGCAAAGTTAATGCAGCTGAAAGTAGCAAAGATCTTTCATTCAAATATCTGTGAGCCCACTGTCATATCAGAAACCACAGGCTACACAAGATATTTAACCATACCCAAGAGCAGAAGGGCATCTCCACAAATTGTTGCTTTAGTTAAGCTACACAAAATAAAAATTTGCTCCTTGGTTACTTTGCTGAAACACAGAGTAAGATCTGAAGTTACAGAAAGATTCTGCCTGCATCTTTTATGCAGAATTTTTTTTCTTTCTTCTGAGACAGAGGGAGAGAGAGAGAGAGAGAGAGGAAACAGAGCACAGCTCAACTTTAGTTTATGGAGGTGCTAGGGATTGAATCTGAGACCTCAGAGCCTCAGGCATGAAAACGCTTTTCACATTAATGTAGAACTTTTATTGGAACTAGGACAAAAATAACTGTGGCATTGGGAATGGAGTTTGGCTAGGCACACCTGAGTTATAGAGAAATGTTCTCATCCTTAGTTTATTGGGGGGAAGGTAATGTATGCAGAAGTTCACAGGAAAAGTAGGCATTAGGTATGCTCACAAAAATTTAGGAAGTTGGGGCAGCTAGCATAATGGTTATGCAAAGAGACTCTCATGCCTGAGGCTCCAAAGTCCCAGGTTCAGTGCTCTGCACCATAAACCAGAGCTGAGCAGTGCTCTGGTTAAAAAAATAAAATAAAATAAAATAGGGGCTGGGCGGTGGCGCAGCGGGTTAAGCAAACATGGCACAAGGATCCCGGTTCGAGCCCTCGGATCCCCACCTTCAGGAGAGTCACTTCACAAGCAGTGAAGCAGGTCTGCAGGTGTCTATCTTTCTCTCCTCCTCTCTGTCTTCTCCTCCTTTCTCCATTTCTCTCTGTCCTATCCAACAACAACAACAGCTATAACAACAATAACAACTGCTGCAAGGACAACAAAGTGGGGAAAATGGCTTCCAGGAGCAGTGGATTCATGGTTCTGGCACCGAGCCCCAGCGATAAACCTGGAGGCAAAAACAAAACAAGAAAAAAATATTAATTTCAGATTGTCAGTAGTGTGCACACTTTACTATACACAAAATCCAGGTGAGAACACACATATGACATCACTAGCTAGGATAGCGTGTGTGTCCTCCCATGCCAAGCTTTAAGGAGTATCTGTCTGTAAAACTTACGCATCGTATAACCTTGTTCAGACGAAACAAGAGGTGGTTGATTATACATTACAAAGACAAAGATCAGAATAGCTTTTTAAGGATGAAAAATTCTGAGTAAAGATATTTGAAACTGTCATTATCCAAATGTCATAATGTCAGGTGCATTCTTTTGACGCCATAAGATATTGGGTTTATTCTAGTTATCCCATGCACAATCTATAGACCCTTAGCCAACAGCCAGACATTCAGATATATGGGTATGACACTACCTGGCCCCTTGGTAGTTATTTTCCTCTGAGCATTCACTATTTTGACTTGTAGGGTTGGGGCAGTGGCATACCCAGGTGAACACACACATTACCATGCATAACGATGAAGGTTCAATCCCCCAGTTCCTACTTGCAGGGGATGGGGAGAGTTTTACAAGTGGTGAAGCAGTGCTGCAGCTTCTCTCTTCCTTTCTCTCCATTGAAATTTCTCTCTATTCTATCAAAAAATAAATACATGAATAAAAATCTTGCTAGATTACCCTTTCTATTATTTAAAAAGAAAAGCTCTCAGTTTTTCTAATTTATTATTGAAAAGAGAGAGAAATTGAGAGGGTAGAAGGAGAGAGACAGAAAGACACCTGCAGTACTTGTTCAACACTTGTGAACCGCCCCCCCTCCCACAGGTGGGTACCACGAGCTTGAACCTGGATCCTGGTGCACTGTAATATGAGCACTTAACCAGATGCACCACCAGATACCCTCCTATGAATAACTTTGTTTGACTGTTTAATAAAACGAGGAACTACAGTTATGTATCCACACTTTGGTAGCTGCTTGTTATTGTTACTTTTTTTAAATTTATTTTTTATTTAAGAAAGGATAAATTAACAAAACCATAGGGTAGAAGGGGTACAACTCCACACAATTCCCACCACCCAATCTCCATATCCCACCCCCTCCCCTGATAGCTTTCCCATTCTCTATCCCTCTGGGAGCATGGACCCAGGGTCATTGTGGGTTGCAGAAGGTGGAAGGTCTGGCTTCTGTAATTGCTTCCCCGCTGAACATGGGCGTTGATTGGTCCGTCCATACTCCCAGTCTGCCTCTCTCTTTCCCTCGTAGGGTGGGTCTCTGGGGAAGCAGAGCTCCAGGACACATTGGTGGGGTCTTCGGTCCCTGGAAGTCTGGCCGGCATCCTGATGGCATCTGGAACCTGGTGGCTGAAAAGAGAGTTAACATACAAAGCCAAACAAATTGTTGAGCAATCATGGACCCAAAGCTTGGAATAGTGGAGAGGAAGTGTTGGGGGGGGGGGTTACTCACTGCAAACTCTAGTGTATTTCTGCTTTTAGGTATATATTTTACACTTGTTTATGGATACATGTGAACATATGCTCTGTCTCACAGAACCTGGTGTATATCTAGGTTTTGGGACTTTGTTAGAAAGTGATCCACCTGGGATGGAATTAGAGAATGCTATGAAAGGAAAGGTCTCACCCGTGTAATGAAGCTGAAGGGTTGTCATTCCACACTTGAAGTCTCTGGACACAGTCTGAGCTGAAGCATGTTGAGGTGGCAATCACTGATTGATTAGTTTGCAATCGACTAATGCAATATTATTTGATATGGATTGGGAGAGGCATGCGGGAAAGTGGGCCCTATCCTAAGGTTCCAGGACTGGGAGAAATATAGGCTCTATAGTGGAGATATGAGGTTCCTGCTGTCTTAGGGTTCAAAAAGACAATGGATAGTTAATGTTATCATCACATTATTTGGTAATTGGGTTAACTTTGAAAAGTCCTTTTGTTAGGGTTTGCTGTATAGTACCCAGTATCTTGTATATAGCTGTGCCACTGGTTGCCTCTGATCTACTTGGTCTAGGTTTTTGAGAGAGTCCGCATATCAAATACACAGCCTATATATTAAGAAGACTCAGTCTGTGTTTTAAAAACTTCGAGACATACAATTAATTTCCCCCTCTCATATTAATTAACTAGTGATTTATATGACGACACTTTACTAGGAGTGTACATAAACACCATTCCCACAAACTCCACTTTTCTATAAGAGCATCCAAATACTGGATTTTGAATAGAGAAAAATGGACTAAATTTTCAGTGTGACATTTTTGGAGGGAAAAAGAACTTAGACTTTTAAAATCAAAGTAGTCAATTTCCCAAAGAATAGTGATGAAGATGCTTACATCCTAATATTTGATCACTTCCAGTAGCTTTTGATAATATAAGCATCCACTTATATGTATACTGCTTGAGGATAATGTATTCCCCATTTTATTTCTCTTTTGTCTTTTTGTTTGTTTGTTTTTACCCGAGCACTGCTCAGCACTACTGAAGACAATAATCAGCATTTAGTGATAGCCTACAAAAATTAACATCAGGGCTTTTGGTAATGTTGAATCCTTTATGCTAAATTGCTGTTCTCTGACATGATCACTCATCTGGATAATATTCCTGTTTCACCATGTATGCAACCCAGATTTCAGCTTGGCCCTCACCACACTGGAGAAGGCATTGAATCTCGGCTATTTCTTTATTCTGTGTTTTCTTTCTCTCAATATTATTATGTGAAAAAAAATCAATGTGGAGCAGTGAAACTATGGTGATAACCAAATAAACAAACAAAATAATAAAAGTCTCCTAAGTCTTAGTTAAATTGTAATTCCTGGACCTGGGAAATAATTAATAAAGTAGAGCAGTGCTTTGCCAGGGCTGACCCAAGTTCCAACCCTGCAAAGTAGTGACACTACTTTTGTCTAGCCTTCTGTTTCTATCAGTCTGTCTCTTTATTTTGTAAAAGCCAGTCCTAGGAGGTAAACTCATGCATTTGTGAAACCTGACAATAAATAAATAAAGTAAATTGGTTAATTGCCAAATTAATGTCATTGTTTCTACTTCCACTGGTGTTTAAATTTATCCATATTTTATTAAAATTATTGAGAAATATAAAAATTGTATTTCATCCCTAGCCACAGGTAAGAACACATGCTGTGCAGGCAGAGAGCATATTCTGACAGTATTGAATAAATTGTGTGGTCTGTGGGAGGCGGCCAGTGGCCCAATGAAAGGTGGCGGAATTTTTTCAGAATTCACGTAGACAAGGAAAATATCTATCTTTTGCATCCCTCTGGTTAAAGGTAAGATACCAATAAGAGAAGACCAGCCTCTGTTCAGTACAGAGTTAATGAGGAACTCACAGAGAAGAGAGAAATATATGTTTTTTTTTCTCATTGTCTCTTTTATGTTTACTTTTAAAATCCCTTTTCAGTTTTACTTTGTTCTCTATGAAAATTCTTAAAATATCCCAGCCCTTGCTCTTAAGACTGGCTGGCACAGAGTAAATATAGGAAAACCCTGAATTATTAATAGTATGATTATTAATAATATCATCCTATAGCCTACCACAGAGTCCACAGCATCCAGAATAACTGTAACTCAAATATACCTTCTTACTCACGTGTTATTCTAGCACCTAAGAATACTTGAGTATCAATGTATTTTATGAACCAAGATTTTTGACACTATCCTGTATGTACTATACACAAACCATAAGTGTGGAGACTTGAGTGTCTTAACATTTATCTATTTAATTAATTAATTATGTTTTTATAGGGGAAGTAAATCTAGAAAGGACCAGATATTTCTCAGATTTGGTACATGATGATGGCAGGGATTGAACATACAACCTATCAAGTCTCAGGCAGGAAAGTCTGATGTGTTGTATGTCTGCCTTATCTTCCTAGCCTGAACTCTCATATCTTTAAGTAGATGGATGATAATTTAGTAAAATATTGAGTGCATGATTAAAGAGAATCCAAATGAGGACTAGTAAGTGGATGGGTGAACTCGCATTTCTCTAGGTGTAAGTTATATAGTTCTTTGAGTGCGGAGAGTTTATGGCCCTCTCAGCAACTTGCCCTTTTGCATTTTCAGGGTACATCGAGATGCAGTAAACTCACATATCTGTCTACTGTCACTCTGTGAGTTGTGTCCCACACATATACAGCATCGAGTATCCCAGATACCTGGCATCTTACATATTTCCTTCATGTTCACCTCTCCTTCAAGCCACTTATTTTCTTGCTGTGAGTGCAGATAAATGGCATTTTCTAGCTTGGCATAAATTACATTATGCAATAAGTGCTCTATCTAGTTTCTTTCAGTAATAATTATTAGAGTAATCCACATTGCATCATATATAGTTATAGTTTGGTTTGTTGCTAAGTGATATATATGGCAATCATATGCATATCCACATGGGTAAAAGTATGCTTATCAAATTGAAAGTTACATAGTTTTTTGATTACAAAGATCTGTGTTCTATGCATTATGCTCAAAACGTAGATGGCGGGGCCAGGTGGTGGCGCATCTGGTTGAGCACACGTATTACAATGTGCAAGGACCCAGGTTTGAGCCCCCGGTCCCCACCTGCAGGGGGAAAGCTTCATGAGTGGTGAAGCAGGGCGGCAGGTGTCTCTATGTCTCTCTCCCTCTCTATCACCCCCTCTTGATTTCTGGCTGTCTCTATCCAATAAATAAAGATAATAATAAAAAAAATTAAATAAAAAAAACGTAGATGGCTACAGAGACAACAAAATAACTCACTTGGTTAGAGTATTACTTTGTTAGCCACATTGATGGACTCTGACGTTATAGTCTCTTTCACTCTCTCTTTGCTTCTTTATCTTTATTTTTATCTGAAGAAGTCATCTTGGAATGATGGAGCTCTCATGATGACAAAATGAATAAATAATTAAAAGAAATAAGGGAGGGAGGAAGAAGGTAAAGAAGGAAGGAAGGAGGGAAGGAAGGAAGGAAAGTTACTACAGAATGGAAGTGGTTATTTTTAGTAAATGAATAGATCAATAACTTAATAAGTAAAATTTACTAAATTACAAAGCTCAGGGTTAAATAAAGCAGTGAAAAAAATGAAGACTGACTAAACAGGTGGATGGATTTATATTTATAGAATCAGGCTCTACACTTCCTTATGTGTGTTTCTTACCATAGTAGACTTTGCAGACCACCTTTTAATGAAGAGGAACTTGCCTTGTTTAGGTCTTTTCTTGGTTTTTGCCTGAATTTTTCCATTCCATCCAGTATTTTTCAGGTAGAAAATGATAGAGACAGAGAGAAGGAAAGACACCTCATCATCAGCGCTTCCTCTAATATTGTGGAGGCTGGATTTAAACCTGGGCCATGTACGTGGCAAAGCAGGTAGTCTATTTTGCCTTTCCTAAACTGTTCAGGCTTTTTGATGCATTTGCACATGCGCATGCGTGCACACATACACACACACAAATGTACACACACACATGCACACACACATGCGCACACACACACACACACACACACACCTCCCTTTCTCTTAGAAACTAGAAGTGTCAAGATTGGATCATACTGTAACTGTTGATTCACTTTTTTTTTTTTTTGCTTCCAGGGTTATTGCTGGGGCTTGGTGCCAGCACTACAAATGCACTGCTCATGGCAGTCATTTTTGTTGTTTTGTTTTGTTTTATTGTATAGGACAGAGAGAAATTGAGAGAGAAGGGAGAGATAGAGAAAAAGAGATAAAGACAGACACCTGCAAACCTGCTTAGCTGCTTGTGAAGCTTCGCCCCTGCAGGTGGGGAACCAGGAGCTCAAACCCAAATCCTTGTGTGAGTCCTTGCACTTAGAACTGTATGCACTTAACCAGGTTTGCCACAGCCTGGAACCCTGTAGGTTTACCTTTCAATGAAGCGGAGAAGCTCTTTCACATTATATTCCCACATGCAGAGTGAATCCTAAATTCCCACACATTCTTGCCAACATATGGCAGTCTGTCTTCGTAACTATCACAGAAGGTTACGGCGTTATCTTTTAAAAATATTTTTATTTATATATTTATTATTGGATTGGCCTGTTTTATGTTCTTTTTTGTTGGCTAGAAACAGAGAGAAATTGAGAGAGGTGAGGGATATATATATATATATATATATATATAGAGAGAGAGAGAGACAGAGACAGAGACAGAGATAACTGCATTACTGCCTCACTACTCCTGAAGACACCCCCCCCCTTCTGCAGGTAGGACCAGGGGCTTGAACCTACGTCCTTGCGCACTGCAATATATGCACTTAACCAGGTATGCCACCACTTGGCCCCCATGTGTTATCTCATCGCAGTTTTCACTTGATATTTTCTAATGACTAGTAAGTTTGACCATTTTTCATTATGCTGATATTCTATCTTCTCTGGTGAATTATTTCATTAAGGGCCACCCTTTTAGTTATTGGGTTGTTTTATGAATAAACTAATGCTATATTCTTACATATTCTAAAGAATATATTTCACAATATTTATGGCTTGTGCATGGTTTTACTCAGCATACAACTTTTTATTCTGTTAACAGTTTTTCCCAAATGGTTTATTCTAAAAACACTGGCAAAGCTTTGCGTTTCAATGCACTCCTTGTATAAATTACGTTTTTGTTGCTGCAACTTTACTTTTTTTTTTAAATACTGCCTAACTCAAAGTCAAAAGAGTTTTCTTATTTTTTTAAGTCAGTTTACATTTTGGTTTGCACAGTTATTACTATGGTAGTACTGAATTAACATGTTTAGATGTGAATTGTGAATGAAGTTTGCATAATAGCATATATATTTTCCGCTTCATTTATTAAATACTTTGATCCTGTCCGCTTCATATATTGTAGACTAGCTATCTTCTCTTGCACTGTGCTTTTATTGTTGAAAATTAGTTGAGGGACTGGATGCTGGTGCACCTGGCTGAGTACACATGTTACAATGTACAAGGACTCAGGTTCAAGCCTCCAGCTCCCCACCTGCAGGGGGAAAGCTTTGTGAGTGATGAAGCAGTGTTGCAGGTGTCTCTCTGTCTCTTTCCCTCTCTATCTCCCTCTCCCCTCTCAATTTCTGGCTGTCACTATATAATAAGTAAAGATAGATAAATAAATAAACGCATAAATAATCAGTTGAATCTATTTTTGGAGAGACACTATGCTTTTCTCACTGGTCTATGAATGTATGTCTGTATCTACCTATCTTTATGCAACTCCATACACTTGTGATTGTTGTAATCTTTGTGTTGAAATGAAGTAGTGTTAACCTCCAAAATGCATTCTTCTCTTTTTTTCAACAGTGTTTTTGGGTCTTTATACTAACCATTTACATTTTAGAATAAAAGGGAATCAGAATATATTTTTTTAATTTTTTTAAATATTTATTCCCTTTTGTTGCCCTTATTGTTTTATTGTTGTAGTTATTATTTTTGTCGTTGTTGGATAGGACAGAGAGAAATGGAGAGAGGAGGGGAAGACAGAGAGGAGGAGAGAAAGACACTTGCAGACCTGCTTCACTGCTTGTGAAGTGACTCTCCGGCAGGTAGGGAGCCGGGGGCTTGAACCAGGATTCTTATGCCGGTAACCCGCTGCTCTTCTGCCTGACTCCCAAGGGAATTAGAATATTTTGAGTTGTTCTGAACAAGGTAATATGCAGTAAGACAGATCCAGAAACACAAACCATAGCAATAGGAGGCAAGTATGAAATACAGAAGGGAAGAGTAAGTGATGGGCAGATGAGAAAAAAAAAAGATTATTTTGAGTTTTTAACAACAAAATAAACCCAATAAAAATCTACTGGAGAGTTTGAATATGATTATCTTGAACCCGTGGATGAATTTTGAAGAATAAACATGAACATGTTTTCTGATCCATACATAATCTCTCTGTAGAGATAGCTTTACTTTTTCTTGACTATATTTATCTATGTAGAGATATTCATATCTTTCAACAGTTGTTCTCATTACTTATATTCTGATACTATGTTAAATGTTATTTAAATTTTATTTGCTAATTCCTAATATCCACAGAGAAATTCGATTTGTATCTTAATCTTCTATTGTTCCTGCTGTTTGAACTGACATGTGCATTCTAATTGCCTTTTTTTAATACAGTCAACTGGATCTTTTTTTTTTTTTTTTCTTCCAGGGTTATCGCTTGGGCTCAGTGCCTGCAGTATGAATCCACTGCTCCTAGAGGATATTTTTTCCCCTTATGTTGCCCTTGTTGTTTATCATTGTTGTGGTTATTATTATTGTTGTTGGATAGGACAGAGAAATCAAATGAGGAGGAGAAGACAGAGAGGGAGAGAGAAAGATGACACCTGCAGACCTGCTTCATGGTTTGTGAAGTGACTCCCCTGCAGGTGGGGAGCCAGGGGCTCCTTCAGGTCCTTGCCCTTCACACCAAGTGTGCTTAACCCGCTGCTACTACCCGGCCCCCAACTGGATTTTTTTAATAGATAATAATGTTATCTGTGAATTCAGACAGCTTTACTTCTTTGAACACAGAGGCTATTATTGGTCATTTTGGTCTTATTTCTTTAGTTAAAACTGATAGTAAACTGTTAAATACAAATATTGGAACTAGATGTGTTTGTCATACCCAGTCTTAGGGGAGAAATAACCAATCTTTTATATGTTATCATGAGGTTACACGTAGGTTTTTCAGATGTGATCATTATAAAAAATGCTTCCTTCTGTTTCTAGCTTTTATTGTTTTATTTCCTATTAGAAATAGATGTGGGGGGGTTGGAGGGGGGGCTGCAGGTGGTAGCAGCGGGTTAAGTGCACGTGGCACAAGCTCAAGGACTGTCATAAGGATCCGGGTTCAAGCCCCCGGGTCCCATCTGCAGGGGAGTCGCTTCACAGGCGGTGAAGCAGGTCTGCAGGTGTCTATCTTTCTCTCCTGCTCTCTGTCTTCCCCTCCTCTCTCGATTTCTCTCTGTCCTATACAACAACACCACCACCAATAACAACAAGGACAACAAAAATGGGAAAAATGGCTTCCGGGAGCAGTGGATTCATAGTGCAGGCCCCAAGCCCCAGCAATAACCCTGGAGGCAAAAAGAAAAAAGAAAAAAAAAGGATGTTGGATTTTGGCATAGTCTTGTTTTATATCTGTTGAAATGTTTGCATTTTTTTTTCTTTTCTGAGTTTGCTAATATGGTCAACTACATTTATTGCTTTCCAAATGTTGAAACTTAACTGCTGTTCTTTTCAGCTTGGTTGTGATATTAGCTTTTTAATTCATTGCTGGACTTGATATGAATATTTTCTGTAGAATGACTCTATGCTCATGGATGATATTTATTTGCATTTTTACGCCAATGTCTTTGTCTTGTTTTGCTACCAAGATACTGGCGAAGTTTCAATTTACGTGTAAATTATTTCATTTCATCCTCTTTGATTTTATGGAAAGTTTTGTGTAGGTTTTATTTTAATTCATTCCACAAGCCTGATTGATTTTTATGTGTAAATTTTAACCTATAAGTACATTTTTTAATAGCTGGTGCTATTTGTAGGTCAGAAGAATAGCACACCAAATACAGCATATATCTTGACATGCGTGTGGCATGATTCAAACTCTGACACTGCATAAGAGATACTATGGTAGGGAGTCGGGCAGTAGCGCAAAGCTCAAGGACTGGTGTAAGGATGCTGGTTTGAGTCCAGGCTCCCCACCTGCAGGTGGGTCTCTTCACAAGTGATGCAGGTCTGCAGGTGTCTATCTTTCTCTCCCCCTCTCTGTCTTCCCTTTCTCTCTCCATTTCTCTCTGTCCTATCTAACAACGATGACATCAATAACAACAACAATAATAACTACAACAATGAAAAACAAGGGCAAAAAAAAGTGAAAATAAATAAATATAAAATATAAAAAAAAGAGGTGCTATGTATCTCTGTCTCTCTCCTACATGAAAAAGCAGCTCAGAGCAGTTGAGTTGTTCATGAACAGGGCCTCAGTTCTGCAAACAAAGAAGCAGACAAACAGACAAAAAAAATATTGCTATTTACATGATTCATCTTCCTGGGTGAGGGTTGATAATTTGCATCTTGCAGAGAATTTGTTCATTTATCCTGTTAGTGAAATTACTGCAGTGAAATTACTTATCATGTTCTTTTTATTGTCTTTTTGCTATCTATAGAATTCTTTTTTATCTTTATTTATTGGATAGAGACAGCCAGAAATTGAGAGGTGAGGGTGAGATAGAGAGGGAGGCAGAGAGACACCTGCAGCACTGCTTCACCACTTGTGAAGCTTTCTCCTTGCAGGTGGGGACTGGGGGGCTTGAACCTGGGTCCTTGCACATTGTGACATGTGTGCTCAATAGGTGCACCACCACCCGGGCCCTTTATCTGTAGAGTTCTAATGATTATCTCAGTTCGAATGTTAAAGTTTGACACCTCTTTTTTTTTTTTTAAATACTTCTAAGTTTCCATTTGTTTTAGCTACTTTGATTATTTTAATTCTTTACCTAAAATCTCTGTAAAAGACCTCAGCCGCTTTGACAACTTCCCAAATAATGAACCTTCTCTACCTTCGAAATGTAAGAGAAACTAAAGATTGGTCTCCATGACAACACAGAGCTATAAGATACTTGTTTGCTAAGTCTCCCTCTGTTTCTTCTTTGATCAAAGAAGAGTGAAGCTTTCTTTATATTTCATTCCAATTCACCTGCAAGGGTGGCAACACTTTCGATCTTAACATGCCTTTTAAATATATCTTGTCTTCTATCCATTTTTTTTTTTTTAAAGACATGCTATCAATATTATTAGTTGTCTTTCTTGGTTAGAGGACACTATATTAAAATATGACCATCTGAGTGAGCAATTTAGAGTATGATATCTTTGTGGTATTGGCTAATGTAAACATTCTATATATGTTTTAATTTCATCTTTGGATGGTAGCGTAAGTTATAAAGATTGGGCCAGAAGAGTAGTTCACTTGGATAGTGTATTCCTTTGCTTTGTGTGAGAGTTTAGCTCCCACTGCACTGTGAGAGTTAAGCTCCCACTGCACTGAAGGATGTTTTCAAAAGTAGATAATAATAAGAGACTATGTAACTCTATGTAACTTAATAGTCAATTTTTTTATGTTGTGATAAAGAAAGTAAAGAGTACAGTACTTTGTAGACTATTCAGGCAGTACTTTGTAGACTATTCAGCTGAAACTTTATTATATATTTGTTATGCGTGCAAATTCACCTCTTATCAAATAGCCTAGCCACACCATTTCTACCACACTATGTCACTCCCCATCCTCTGAAGCCCACATTTCCTTCCTATAAACTGTGTCCCCATTCAGTAACCGGCTTCATTGTATTGTTTCTGCTTTCTTTGTCTGCAGTCTGAATCTATCCATTTGCTTTACTGTTGATTATCCCAGCTGTGAATGAGCACGTGAATTTTTGTTCCCTTCTCCTTCTGATCCCCTCCAACTCCATCTGTGTTATAGCAAAAAGTAAGGTCTCATCCCTTCTGACGGCTGAATAGTATTCCATTGTACCTTATTTTCCATACCCACTAATCCAACAGTTGATATTTGGGTTGTTTCTTTATAAATGAGAGAGAAAAAAATCCATGTAGTAAAAGGCAAATACTCAAAACATAAAAAGATTCAGCAACAATTACAACAACCCCAGTGAAATTTTTGTATTATTTTAATTTATTTATTGGATATAGGCAGCTAGAAATCAAAAGAAAAGGAGGTGATAGAGAGGGAGAGAGGCAGAGAGACATAGCAACACTGCTTCACCACTCACAAAGCTTTTCCTCTGCAAGTAGGGACTGGGGCCTCGAACCCCGGTTCTTGCACATTGTAACATGCACTCAACCAGGTGTGCCACTACCTGACCCCAACCCCACTGAAAAAAAAGAGGAAAATAAGTGAACAAATAAGTCAGCAGTGGAGATATATTGATGGTTAACAAGCACATGAACAAAAGATGTGTATTATTAATTTATTATGAAAATGTACCCTGTATCTTTTCATTGCCATGGGTAGGTACATAGAGGACAAAGCCAATCCATGTGCTTCCTCCTTCCTTGGATTGTCTCAGATTATGTAAACTCTGAGAAGTGAATTTGAACTCCGTTTATAATGGGTAACCTACAAATTTAATTAATCAGCACTTGCGAATTGATACCACATTTAATATGCTTTGTGTAGAAAAAGAAAGCACAAAATCTGTATAAAAGTAATTTTGTTGTACTCTTTACTTTCTTTATCACAACATAAAAAAATTGACTATTAAGTTACATAGAGTTACATAGTCTCTTATTATTATCTACTTTTGAAAACATCCTTCAGTGCAGTGGGAGCTTAACTCTCACAGTGCAGTGGGAGCTAAACTCTCACACAAAGCAAAGGAATACACTATCCAAGTGAACTACTCTTCTGGCCCAATCTTTATAACTTACGCTACCATCCAAAGATGAAATTAAAACATATATAGAATGTTTACATTAGCCAATACCACAAAGATATCATACTCTAAATTGCTCACTCAGATGGTCATATTTTAATATAGTGTCCTCTAACCAAGAAAGACAACTAATAATATTGATAGCATGTCTTTACTGCAGAAAAAAAAGTGAATTTATTTTATGTGAATATAACTGAACTGTTCTATATCTATTCATTTTCTTTTTCTTTTTTTTCTTTTTTTTTTTCCCTCCAGGGTTATTGCTGGGCTTGGTGCCTGCACCATGAATCCACCGCTCCTGGAGGCCATTTTTCCCCCTTTTTGTTGCCCTAGTTGTTGCAGCCTCGTTGCGGTTATTATTGCCATTGTTGACGTTGTTTTGTTGTTGGATAGGACAGAGAGAAATGGAGAGAGGAGGGGAAGACAGAGAGAGAGGGGAGAGAAAGATAGACACCTGCAGACCTGCTTCACCGCCCGTGAAGCGACTCCCCTGCAGGTGGGGAGCCGGGGCCTTGAACCGGGATCCTTACGGCGGTCCCTGCGCTTTGCGCCACGTGCGCTTAACCCACTGCGCCACCGCCCGACTCCCATCTATTCATTTTCTAAAACAGTTCACTAACAACGTGGCACTATTCATTACTATCCTTTCGTCCCCCACTTTGGTTTGACTTGAAGCATTACCATGTTTTCTTGTATGGATTTTTTTTTCTCTGTTTGCTTTTTCTTTCTTTCTTTTTTTTTTTTTTTTTTACCCCTTCCTTTCTTTTACCCCAATACTAATCCCCTTTTTTTCTCTTTCTTCCTTCTTTTTTTCCCTTCAATTTTGATTACAAATGACTAGCTGTTAAATAAATAATTAATTAATGCTTTGCATCTTTCTATTATAACCTTCTTGCTATATGCATTCGGCTCTCTACCTTCTGATTTATGCTTTTGTATTTGTGAGAAGTCTCAATACTGGATACGTTTGGAAAGTAGGAAAGAACATATGTCCCCCCACCCCCGCCTTTTATCATTATACCTTAGCTCTCATTCACTCTCACTTCCTCTACTTTGCCAAGTCTGTGCTTAATTCATCTATTCAAATGTTTATTCCTATAATATTTTTACATTTCCAGATGTGTTTAATTTCAAGTGTCTTTTCCTTCTTGATGGCTTCTTGTTGTTTGAGCATCTTTGTAATCACATCCTTTATTTACCTAATCATTCTATGTGCAGTATACTTTTTCTGTAGGCTGATTAAAAAAAAAAAACAACACATTTCTCAACTTCATTTCTGCCTGGTGGTGGCTTGCCATTTCAAGTGGTTCATTTTTATGTTGTTGGTGTTGTAAAGCTGTGCTTAGTTTTCATGGACGGTGTTCCTGTGGGTCCCTCAATGTGAGACTTTTTCCTATAAAGGAAACATCTCTCTCTCAGCTAACAAGGACATATGCTGGGATAATTCAGCTCAGTTCTAGCTTTGTAAACTGGCAGACTGCTAGAGTAATAACGACCCCAAACTATTTCAGTGATTCCAGACATCCTCGTCCTCAAGGGCTGGTGTTCATGGGAGTTGCCTTATTGTTTCTGCCTGGCTCTGGTTCCTTCTGGGACTGGCTTCTACCTTCTTCCTTCACAGTCGGTTGCCTTGACTTTAAATTACTGACCCTGAAGCCCAGATAGTCCTGTCTGATCTCTGAAGACTTTGAACTCTATTCATTAAGGTCTGAAATTCAAGCATATGTCTGCTTTAGTTTCTCTCCTTTCTTTCCTAAATTGAGGCTGGTTTGGTGGGATTCTTGGATCAGCAATATCATTAACATTCATTCATGCCTAGCATCACACTGTAAAAAAAAAAAAAAAAAAGTCCCACAAAAGTATCCAGAATGCAGTTTTTCTCAGTCTTTCTTTGTGTGTGTAAACATACTATCATTTGTGATGATTTTGAGTTTCATGAAGTGTTCTTAGTTTTCTTACCAGTTTTCTGGTTTTTAGTAACTGTCAGTAACCCTTGAGATTTACAATACAGAGATTTTCATTTCTTTTGCCCCATATAATTTTCAATTGCATAGTTCAACCTATAAGTTTACAGATAGTTCAGCTCTCAGCATTTTCTATCTAGTATCTAATATCATTTGTTTTATTTTATTTTTAGGTTATATTTTAAACCCCTAATCTAAATTTTAGTATCTGTTATGTTACCTTCTGAAATGTAAAATTATTCCATCACTCTTTAAGAAAATAAACAAACGGCCATATCTTATTTTAATTCTTTCTTTTTCTTACTTGTTCTAAAATCAATTCAATTATAAATTCTGAGCATATTCATTCTCTGTTTTCTACTTTTTTCTGGCATTGCACTCAAGATTAATATATATATATATATATTTATATATTTGTCAGGTTTTCCAAACCCTGACCCCTTGTAAGTTGCATTTCACAAGTCTTGATCTTCTAAAATTCAATTATGCTTCTGTCATTTGTTATCACTATATGTGTCTTTGTTTAAGGCTAAAATATGGAATAGATTCTTATTTCAAAATAAGAAGTTTAAACTGTTTAACGTTTCATTTGAGGGCCTGAGACCTATCTAGCTATCAGACCAGTGATTTGCTCTTGGTTTGCAGTTTCAGAAGTTTTAATATGAATATGTTTTACTTATGCTTGAATTTTGCCTTATATTTATATTGCCTGATCCTTAGTAGTTGATCAAGCTGGTTGATGTTTAACTGATGCTCAGTATATAGCTGTTGAAATATCAAACAGACACAGAAATCGTTTACATGCTCATTACAGCCACTGTAAGTGTACACTAAGTGTACATGATTATGAGAAAAAAACATACTAAGGATAACATAATAGTTCATCAGACTTCATTTGTTGATAATGGACAAACCAATGTCTAATCTGAAATTGGGACATTTGATATAAGACTATTGCGATGTTGTACACTTAGATGTTACAATAAGTAGGCTTGTATTATATTCTCAATAATGTTATTTGACTAATGTGTAAAAGCGCGGTCTCTGATGTTAAATTTAGTGGTTTTTGGATATAAATGTTCTTACTAGTATCATAACATGGGGTAAATGAATGACAATTATTGTATAATAAACAATGGTTTATTGATTTAACCTTGTGGGGATTGGTGGCTAGAGAAATAGTCATAAGCATCAGACTTGCATGCCTGAGGCTCCTGGTGTGATTTGCCTGTGTTGCATGGATGAGAGGGGTACTCTGACTGAATTCTCTTTATTATATGCATCACTCTTTCTCACATATGGTAACTGTGCAGGGGAAGTGGCCAAGCTGGCCAGTGAGACCAATATCTCCTTATAAGGGAAAAGAGAGCAAGGCAATGAGAAGGCATGGATAGTGATGCAGGAATGGGGAAATAGAAATTTAAGGAAGGCGCAGACCACCAGAGGGAGGAGGGGTGGGGTGATGCGATAGGAAGGTTGGAATTGCTCCGCATACTCTGGCCACATCTCTCTTGACCACAAGGCTGGCGTGCCAAGGGGAGTCTGATAGACGAGCTTCCGGGGGGTCAACCATCCATGCTCAAATACACATTAGACCCACACACCACCACCACCACTACTACTTCGTCTTTAACATGTCATTATAAACTGTGTCACATTTACTGCTTTAGAGTTTGGGATTTCAGAAGTCCTACAATCAAGGGATCATTGTAGTTATATTTTGTTGAGAGACCCTAGAGGACAATGTTTCTTTTCAAGTATCTTAGAAGTTACCAGCTTTTCTTGGTTTGTGGTCTGGTCTTTTCAGATATCTCTGTTTCTGTCTCTCATTGAATTCTAATTCCCTTGTCATACTTTTCCATCATCTTTTTTACATGTCATCTGTGGTTACATGCAGCATACCTGGATAATTCAGAATTATCTCCCTATCATTTATTCACCTCAGCAAAACCCACAAATTCCATGTAACACTGACAGATTCTGTGGCTTAGGACATGGGTTTTTTTAACTGGGAAGTAGTAATACCAGTTCTAATTGATGAAATAAAAGGAACATGTTATATCATTCCCCAAATTTCTCCATTCACTAGTTAATTATGGAAATCTCTTTTTATAAGATAATAGAAGGGAGATAGGAGGTGGTACACCTGGTTGAGCCCACATGCTACATTGAGCAAGGACTGAGGTTCAAACACCCAACCCCCACCTGCAGGGAGAACGCTTCATAAGGAGTAAAATAATGCTGTAGTTGCCTTTCTCTCTCCCTTCCTACCTCCCTCCCTAACTCCCCTCCCCTTCTCAATTTATCTTGTCTCTATTAAATTAACTACATAATAGATTTAAATAAAAATAAGATATTAGAGGGAACAACCTAACAAAATATTGCCTAAGTAGATCTCATAAAGAGAATAGAGGCTGGAAAATAATCTGAACATTATTTTGTCTAATCAGCTGTAGAAAATTCATAGACCTTTACTTCTCAATATAGAATCTTTATTTTCAAATTTAAAGTTTAAAAGTGCTACAAAGGATTTTGAAATAATTAATTGTCCTTATTGAAGTTCTAAGGGTTCTTTATCTTGTCAAAGCTATTATAATTGGGGAAAAAATGTCTGAGCATTGTAAAACATTCCCTAGATCATTTTCAAAGCACTAGCAACATTATTACGTGGAATGATGTCATTTCATCTCAGTAATTTGACAAAATAGTCATTCCTAATTTTAAGGAGTTTTGAAATAGACTTAACAGCATTTTTCTTGGGTTTCATTTTAGATTGTAAAAAAAAAATCAGTGGAAAAGACTGTATATCAATAATTGCCTTTACATCACAAGCATTTCAGTATATCCCTAGTATTTAATAAATACATATAGTTATTAAATACTTCTATCCCTATTGATTTGATAACTTAACTTATCTTTGTCTGGTCTATACATTTATAGAAAATAGAGCTAATGTTTTGTGTTTGCCTTATTTTATTCAGACAGCTGTTTTGGGATACCAATTTATGGAACATTTGTTTATTAATTATTTCCCAACTTTCGGTGGCTTAGAGCAACAAATATCTAGTGTCTTGCATTTCTCATAAGTTAAGAGTTCAGGAAGTCTTTCTCTTCTCAGAATCACTTATAAGGAAGTTCACAAGCTCATTGATCTCATAAGGACTAGGGAAGCAGTTGTGTCATGGCTAAAGTATGTACAAAATTTATATGCAAGTTCATTCATTTGTTTGTTAGATGTCTACAAGATATAGCACTGGCTATTGACTGGGGACATCAGTCTTGGACATGTGGGTTTTTATGAAAGATTCTCAACTTGTTTCTTTCCAGTGAATCCTAGATGCAAGAAGGGTGAGCAAAAAAATAGAATTATAAATGAAATGAATGGGCAGATATAACAGAAGTAATTATCTTCTTTTCACCTGTTTTCAAAATGAGAAACCCAGTTATCTAGTTAGAAATACTGGTGGCTGGGTTGTGGCACGCCTGGCTAAGTGCACTTACCACCTTGCTTCATGACACACAGGTCTGCAGATGTCTTTCTCTCTCCCTCATTATCTACCCCCCCCATTTCTCTCTGTCCTATCAAGTATGAATGAGGGGAAAAGGAAGAAAAAAAATGGCTGATGGGAGTGGTGGGTTCATAGTGCCAGCACCAACCCCCACAATAACCCTCGTGGCAATAAAAATAAATACATAAAGAGATAAATAAATAAACAAACAACTAAAGTTACTGTGTCTTACCCATTCTTAGGAGAGTAAATTAAATAAATGTGTAAATAGCAGTAGATAGTAACTAAAATGACTAACTCCTGAAGTTGCCCAGCACAATTCTGACATCCAATAATTCAAATTCATACTCTTGCCAACTGCATTCACCACTACCCAAGACCTATAGAAATATCATTTAAGTATAGTATTAGCGAAAAGTCCAGAATCTGTTTCAAGTCCAGCAAGAATGAAGTTTATTGCATATAAATTTAAATTTCTTTAGCTGTACTTCTTGGTCTATAATTCTGTGAAATTATATCGACATGCTATTTTACCCCTGAACACACATTGGTGAGATGGATAAAAATGTAAATATTTGTATTCAAAGATACAAAGAAGTGGGGACACAAAGAAGCCACTGGCTCATAGCAAATTTTAAATTGATCTGAGCACATATCAGATCTCAAGGACTATAGCCCTGTCATCTAATCTTGTTTATTTTTTCAGTCTGAACGAGCATTAGACTTTATTGTCTGCTCTTACTATTACTCACCAAGTTAGAGACTTAAATAGTCAAGAGTATCTTATATTTATTTATAATTTTCCCTGGGACATAGTTGTTTGCACTTGTAGAATTCTGAGTCAAAACAAATTAAACACTTGAGAGTGGGGGAGCCTTGCAAAGAACCTGCAGACAGGGTGAGTACTTAGAATTCTCTGGGAAAGTGTTTTTCAGGAAGTTTGACCTCATTAGCTTCTCTATAAGTAGCTACCACAATACTAGTTCATTTTTTCCCTCCTTTGATTTCAGTTCATCACTTTTTGTGGACCACAGTGGATCTGTGGAGGTGGGGAAGACTACAAATGGGAGAGTTAAGACATGATTGTTGCTTTCTCTTTAGACCAAGATGCCGCTGATTTTCTACATTCTGTATCTACTGCTATAAGACTTTGGTAATTTCCAGACCTCTGAAAATCTGCTTGTTACACATTTTTCCAATAGTATTTTTGTTTCAATAGAAGAGAAATTTTTGAAGCCCTTTATTTCGCTGCATTTCTGACCTCTCTGGAACATGTATACTTGCTATGACAATTGATAAGGCTTGGTAGATATCAGCAATATTTTTTTTGTTCTTACTGTGTTCTATCTGTTCTAGCTCCATAATATTCATTTCTACCTTATCCATATTTATTTATTTTTTTCTAAATCTGTTTAATTCTTCTGTTGACTTTTAAGTTATGCATTTCCCTAATAATATTTAGTGTGCCCCCAGTATTAAACATGTACATTAAAACTGTGATAAAAAATATTTGGACTCAGTGTTGCAACAGTCCATGTTTCTCCATCATCACTATGACCACTTTACAATACTTCTTATTTATTTATTTATTTATAAAAAGAAAACACTTACAGAACCATAGGATAAGAGGGATACAACTCCACACAATTCCCATCCCCTCCCTTGATAGCATTCCTATTTTTTAGCCATCTGGGAGTATGGACCCAAGGTCATGTGGATGCAGAAGGTGGAAGGTCTGGCTTCTGTAATTGCTTCCCCGCTGAACATGGGTATTGACAGGTAGATCCATACTCCCAGCCTGTCTCTCTCTTTCTCTAGTGGGGCAGGGTTCTGGGAAGTCGGAGCTCCAGGACACATTGGTGGGGTTGTCTGTCCAGGGAAGTCTGGTTGTCTGGAACCTGGTGGCTGAAAAGAGAGTTAATATAAAAACGAAACAAATTGCTGACTAATCATGAACCTAAAGGCTGGGATAGTGCAGATGAAGAGTTGGAGGTAGGGTCTCTGTTTTGTAGCTAGCTAGTAGGCATATTTTAGTTATATTCCAAATAGCCTGTGGCTATACTAGGTTTTTTTTTTTTTTACAATACTTCTTCTAATTTTTTTCATTTCACCCTTCAAATATTCTATTTCTTTAGTGAAATGTCTTGTAGAGAGTATGGTTGCAATTACCTTCTTCTGTCTCTCTTTTTCCACCATTGTCATACTATGGGGTTAAGTCAACTTTTTAACCCCACCTTACAATGATAACCATTTTGCTTAAAATTTTTATCTTTAAATTGATATTTTTGGAAGATATATATATATACATATATATATTCACTGATTATTTAGACTACTCTTATTTTTTTCTTTTAAAATTATTTATTATTGGATAGACAGAAATTGAGAAGGGAGAGAGAGAGAAAGGAAGAACAGAAGAGAGACACTTGCAGCCCCGCCTTACCACTCATGACGCTGCCCCCCTGCAGGTGGAGGCCAGGGGTTGAACCTGGGTCCCTGCACATTGTAAATGTGTGCTTACTAGGTGCACCAATGCCTGGCCCCTTTCACATCTCTTTATTCCTGTCAAAGAATACTGCCCCTGGCATTTCTACTAATAACTTCATTCTTACTTTTATATATCTTTCTTGATTTCTGTTTGGTAGCTAATGTACCTTGAAATGACTTATGAAAACTCCAAACACCACTTTGCATTATTATATAACAGTCATTGGAAAACCAAATGCCTGTTGGGTACTGAAAACATGAGTTGAAGAGATAGATAGCGGCTGATTAGGTAGAACAGACACGTTTCCATACTTTAGGACCCAGGTTCAAGCACTCACTGTAAGAGAAGAGCCACATGATTATGGAGCAGCACTTGCAGGCATCTCTCATTATCTTGTCTCTCCCTCTCTGTGTCTCTCATACTCAATCAAAAGAAAAATGAAATGTCACTGGCAATGGTAGAATGATCCAGAGTCCCAGTGATACTTCTGATGGCAAAAAATTAAAAAAAAAAAAAAGAGTTAAACTTGACTCTTACCCTCAATAAGAATCAGGTAAAGTGGAAAGAGAGGGCATTTCACGAGATGATAGCAGCATCTGGCGATTGCCTAAAGGTAGGTGAGCACAGTGTTGTTTGCTATTACAAATGAGTGACAGCTTATTTGGATGAAAATTCCATAGGCAACTTTAGATAGAAAATAACTTCCAGGGAGATACATAGAAAATACTAGGTTTGAAGGAATCGGGGGTAGGCAATTTGGCACTTTAAGAGATAGTTCCTCTAATTTAGTTTGGTTGAAATTTCACATGAATAGTGAAATGCTAAAAAGATTTAAGTCAGACACACATTGATAGGAGCCAGAGGAAGGTGCATTCTACCCAATGGCTGTGGAATGCTTGAAAGTGTTTATTGAGGAAAAAGATAAATTCAGATTTCAGAAATAACACTCTGAGCTCTAGGGTGAATGAACTCCAGATGGAAGAGAAGTAATGACAACATTTACGGGATAAGTAAGAGCCATAATCTAAGTATGAACATGCAAGAACATGAATTAACTCAGTGGTCACTGCAATAGTCATTGTTGGAGGGGATCTGAGTGGATTTTAAGTAGACAGAAGCAGAGGAACTTAGAAAGTGTTTAGGGAGGAGACAAGAAGAAGAGAGAAAACTCAGCATCAAGGCATACATACAATGCCATCTTGGATACTAGAGGAGGGTGGGTAATAGATCTAGTATTCAGTCTGATAAGAAACATACTGGACTGTACAGATGGGCTCAGGCTTGCAAATGAGTAACTTGGACTTTATGATGCAAAGAGTTCTGAATAACATTTACATCTTTAACAAGCTTAACTGAGAGTAGAACCCTTGTGTCAGAGTGACTGAAGAATTTTTATTTCAACATTTACTGTTAAGTGAACTCAGCTTAAGGTAGGCAGCCCCATAATCCAGAATGGGGATCCAGCATGGGGGATACTGAGGAATATATTTCTTGGTATGTATGTTTATTTGCACCAGGGCTATTGACACAGCATCTGATGCCCAGTTTTGAGACAAAAATTGAGCTGGGGTGAGGGATAGAGGGAGAGAAACTTGAAGCACTGCTTCACAGCTGGTGAACCCCCGCACCCCCTGCAGGTGGAAAGCAGGGACTTGAATGGAGGTCCTGGAGCAAGGTAATAGGAACCCTCTCTCCCTCTCTCCCTCCCTCCCTCCCTCCCTCCCTCCCTCCCTCCCTCCCTCCCTCCTTTCCTTCCTTCCTTCCTTCCTTCCTTCCTTCTTTCCTTCTTTCCTTCTTTCCATCTTTCCTTCCTTTTTGAAAAATTTATTGAAACAACTCATCACTCTGATGTGTTATGCTCTTACATTCATTAATTGATCTTCTCCTTTATTTATTTATTTTCCCTTTTGTCCTTGTTTTTTTTATTGTTGTTGTAGTTATTGTTGTTATTGATGTTGTCATTGTTAGGACAGAAAGAAATGGAGAGAAGAGGGAAAGACAGAGAGGGGGAGAGAAAGACACCTGCAGACGTGCTTCACTGCCTGTGAAGCAACCCCCCTGCAGATGGGGAGCCTGGACTCAAACCAGGATCCTTATGCTGGCCCTTGTGCTTCATGCCACGTGTGCTTAAACCACTGCACTACCCCGCCCAACTCCCTGATCTTCTCTTTTAAAAGGACATATTACTTAATATCCTTGAGATGCCCTATATCGTTACAAAAGTTTCTGTTTAATGATGGGATTAAATACAGAGTATGTCCTGGAGCCCAGCTTCCCCAGAGCCCCGCCCCACTAGGGAAGGAGAGAGAAAGGCTGGGAATATGGATTGATTTACCAATGCCCATGTTCAGCAGGGAAGAAAATTACAGAACCCAGACTTTCCACCTTCTGCATCCCATCACGACGCTGGGTCCATACTTCCAGAGGGATAACGAATAGGGAAGCTACTGTTGAATGTAAAACATTAATTCCCCAATAAAGAAATTTAAAAAAATAATGTAAAATAAAGCTCAGAGCTACAAAGTTATCAGACTGGTAAAACCACTATGCTTTATTTCAGTTTTTTTTAAATTAATTACAAAAATCTTCCTTATATTACCATTTAAAGAATTATATAGTGGGGTTCAAGCCTCCAGTCCCCATCGGCAGGGAGCAAGCTTCAAAGTGATGAAGCAGTGCTGCAGGCGTCTCTCCTTTTCTCTCCTTTTTTATCTTCCCCTTCCCTCTTGATTTCTTTCTGTCTCTATCCAATAATAATAATAAAAAAGAATAGGGAAGCTATCAGGGGATGGGATGGGATACAGAGTTCTGGTGGTAGGAATTATTTGGAGTTGTGCCCTCTTATCCAATGGTTTTGTCAGTGTTTCCTTTTTATAAATAAATATTTTTAAAATAAAAATAAGTAAATACACAATATGGGTGATTAAAGGGAAAATATGGTAAACATTTCAAAGAAATTTTGTATAATTTCATCCTTTTATAGGAATGAAAAACTACTACTAAGGGATGAGATTGAGTATTTTTTTTTTTCTGGGATAAATTCTCAGGAAGAGAAGCCTAGTTTTCACTCATGCCTCTGTGCAAACATTGAGTACTCTGTGCGATGATTGCCCTTTCTTGCTCACTGCACTAAAAACTTATTAAGGATAGTGGACACTTCTTGATACATAGTGAGAGTATAATTTTCCCTCCCAATCACTTGAATAGAGTTGGGTTTTAGCTGAGAATAAATACAAGGATTGTGTTGATATAGTCCAAGGTGATAGCTGAATAAAAGATGTGGAAATTATAGGAATTAGGTTATGGGCAAGGGCACACATTAAAAAAAAGTCATGGCAGGTTTCAACAAAGCATGTAGTCTTGAGCAAATATTACCTAACAGTAAGTAAGACTTAATGTTGTAACTTCAGAACTGTAACTGAACTTGGTATAGTTTGACCATCCAGAGACAATGTTCCAAGGACAGTCTCATTCTTCAGTATCTCAGAATGAGAATCCAGCAATGTTCAGAGACTGCACGAAGGTAGACATATAAGTTCATGAAATTTTTATAATTTTGTTGTTTTCAGAGAGGGCTGCAATGTTATTGACTCTTTTACATAACTGGCTAAAATAAAGCCTAGAACTCTTGTTTCATTGTTGTATTGTTTGTTTGTTTGTTTGTTTTGGCTCCAGGTTTATCACTGGGGCTCAGTGCCTGCAAAATGAATCCACTGCTCCTGGAAGCTATTTTTTTCCTTGTGTTGCCCTTGTTGTTTATTGTTGTTGTTTTCATTATTGTTGTTGTTGCCATTATTACTGTCATTGTTGTTGGATAGGATAGAGAGAAATCGAGAGAAGAGGGTTAAGACAGAGAGGGGGAGAGAAATATAGACACCTGCAGACCTGCTTCATTGCTTGTGAAGCCTCCCCCTTGCAGGTGGGGAACCTGGGGCTCAAACTGGGATCCCTAAGCCAGTCTGTGCACTTTGTGCCATGTGCACTTAACCCGCTGTGCTGCCGCCTGCATGAAACCAGCATCCCACGTGTGCAAAATACCACCAGTGACCTCCCTCCTGGATTCCCAAGCCAATCTCTCGCATTCTTTGAGACAGGAAAAGAGGAGAGAGACACCACAGCACCACTCCGCCATCCAGGAATCTTCCTCTGATGCTGTCCATGGTGTTCCCATTTAGAGATGGGGCTCAGACATAGGCCTCACAGTAATATGTGTGCTCTACTGATGAAACTAGCTCTGAACCCCATATATCTTTAATTTTGCATTTCATTATAGGTAGGGATAGAGCTTGTGGGAGGGAAAGATAGAATGACACCAAAGCACCTTTCCTCTGTGATGGAGTCCTGTTGGTGCTGTGCTGTCCATGGTACTACTCCCTTGAGGCAGGGTAAAGCAATCACTCTACTCACTGAGCTACCACCTGGTCTCCTAGAACTCTTGTTTAAAGAATGTAGCATTATGTTCAGCGGGGAAGCAATTACAGAAGCCAGACCTTCCACCTTCTGCACCCCATAATGACCCTGGGTCCATTAATACAAAGAAGAGTAGACATTCAGAATTTAAAAATGAGCAGGTACATAAAAGAGATTTGATTTACTCTGTGGTATATAATCTCTATCTCTTTCTTCCTCTACTATCACTTGCCTGGGTCTTTTGTTATCCTAACATTCATATGTCTACTCAATCAACTATCAGTAGAATAGACCAAACATGTACTTGTGATTTACACTGTTTATCTAAGTCAGAGCTTGTCTTCCATATTATTCTATAATAAGGATCTCATTTCAGAAATGATGGACAGGTTTTTTTTTTCATGAAGGGAAATCTATTTTATCACTTCTTTACTTTATTGAGGGGATTCATGCTTTATAGTCAACAGTAAAATACGGTAGTTGGTGCATGTGTAACATTTCTTGGTTTTCCACATAATACTCATTGACCTCCGCCCAGATCCACCTCTGTCACCCTGTTCCACGACTTGAACACTCCTCCCAACCTCTGAGTCTTTTACATTGGTGCAATACACAAAATCTAGTCCATGGATAGTTCTTTAGAACGACAGTATTAATGTTTCTACTTTAATCATATCTTAAATATTTTACTTTTTAATATTTATGTTTTATACACTTTTAATACATATTATATATACTCTATTTTTTATTTTTATATATTTTATGTGCATTATATTAATATATATTTTCTATAACTGTGTTATTTATAAAATAGCATTCCTCCAGTTGGACCTTTAGATTTATTTACCTCCAATTAAATCTAAACCCTGGTGCTTGTGCATTGTAACATGTGTGCTCAACAAGGTGCCCTACAACCCAGCCCTAATGTCACAGTCTGTATGTTCCATCTCAAACCACCACTCATTTGTCTTCTCCAGGACTATCTTGATCCTTTTAACTAGTTCTAGTCACTCAATGCTATATGGCATGTAACTTCTGCTTTCTGCTTACTATCTGCTTCACCCTTCTGAATTGAATATCGTCTTTTCTAGAAAAGAGGTATTTGTATACTGGGTCAGTGATTTATCCCAATATACAGTCTGATGACCATATGTGAGAATTAAAAAAAAAATTTGTTGGATGAATGAACTTCTTGAGTTTGTGGAATCAAATATAATTTTAATTATATTGTCAGATGAGTTTCCTAAAGTATTTAAAGTCATTTGCTTTCCCATCACCCTTTGATTTATCTCCTTCCTATATGTGTGTAAATAGTGTCCTATGCCTTGGGGGGCTAGTTAAAAATGAACCATAATTCTGTGTTTTGAGATGAAATCAAAACCAACCTGTATGTGTGGACAGTGGTTTAGGTCAATATTTTACAGAGTTGTGGTAATACTTGGTATATTCTGATAGTTATCTCTTTAAAACAAGAGCCACCTGTCTTTCTACTAGACTCCAGTTGGGAGACTAAAATTAGACAGATTGATTCTGATAGAGAATAGGCACTCCTATGTCTTATATGCCTGAATCCAATTCTAATTGATCTGTTGCTTTTTGAAACTGTCCAGCTATAACCAAGTTCTCACCCACTGACTGCCTCCTGCAATGTCTAAATATTTAGTACATCTGAACCAAACTCTCTGAAGTGAAGTTGATGGGTATGGAATTTTGAAGCTTCGCGTGCTAGAGAGACTTTGTAGTTTTTCATTTTGTGTTTTAACCACCCTGTCCCAATCTGCAAGTGATGGGGAGGGATTTAGACAATATTGCTTCCTCCTTGCCTTCTTCTCTTCATTTAGTTTTCTGCTATAAAAACACAGAGAAAGGAGAGCGATATCACTTGAATAGTATGTTAAAAATTAGCCTGTGAAGCCCTAGTGAAAACAATAATGAAATATAGTTAAAAAGCAAAATGCATAAATTCTTTACAAACCTAAAAACCCCTAATGTTTCCAGATAGACAACTGAATGCCCTAATTTCTGATCTTTTCAATTAATTAGCATTGCCTTTGTTTAGCAATGTCTCTTATAGGTACTGTTCTTCCCATAAATTTTGCATCTTCACGGATATTTAATTAAAGTAGATGGGTGTATATTTCTTTTATTTATTTTTTTTTGCATAAAGTGTCTAATTGACTATAATTATTAGCTATGAGTTTTGTTTGTTATGATTTTCTTTGTGCCAGTTATTAGTAGTTCAACTATTTTGAGTTTTGTTTTGTTTCATCTGCTTAGAGTTTAACTGAAGTAAATTGTTTTCTAGAATGAAGAATGCATATGAAGTTTCAACAACCTGTAATTTTTATGACTTTTCTCTCACATTTTGTCACTGGTACTTTATATGTTGGAGGGCATTATAGTAGAAATGTTATGATAATAACATGTCTGACTTCTGTTGTAGTATTCTATAGTAGTTTCTATACATAAAAAGTACATAGATATGTAGTCTAAAATATTCCAATTTTAAGTCAATGACCCTTCCTTATAACATCCTTTAAGTACTAACTAAAAACAGCTTTTGGAATTAATTGTGCTGTCACCATCTTCTTAACCTTTAAAAGTTATTCTTCCCCAGGGGATAGAATATGATCTTCCTGACGGACTCTGCATTAGGAATAGAGCTATAAATTTCTGGGTCCTGATCTTAAGGTGGTGCAGGGTGAATAAAGTTTTCTAGGGTGAACTCATGTAGTCACATTAGCTTTCTAAGTGTCCTATTTACTACTTAACATTAAGGAAGAGACAGTTTATTCAAGTAATGTCAGTGAAATGGTAATTTTGCTTTTTTGAATCACTACAGTTTCTTCTTCTTTTTTTTTTTTTTTACATTCTTTTCCCTCTCCTTTTTTGTCCTCTGGAGAGTAGTTAACCCTGCTTTATTATGTGATTAGATACATAAAGATTATCTCTTATTACACTAGGATAATATAACATTTGCTGTTAGTATTAAAAAAAATAAACTCACTTTGCAAATCTCATGACTCTAAATGGCTACTACTACCAGTATGTATCAGAAGGCCTACTAATGTCTCAGTGCTGTTTCTAAACTCTGTTAAAAAAATTAAATTTGATATAAGTAAGGTCAACTTACCTTCCAAATATTCTCACACAATTCAATATAAGAAAGTGATAAATAGGACTGTTAATAATATAGCACCTGGGTCAGCAAAATATCTCACTAGTGTACTGCCTTGTTACCTATATAACCCAGTTTCAAGAATGACACTCACCACAGAGAAGGAATCTTCAGTCCTGTAATCTTTCTCCCATTCCTTCTCTGTCTCCCTGTCTTTATTTGAAAATACTATAACATTATCAGTAACAATAATGATGTAGCACCTAACTAAATTGGAAATATGCTAGTTCACTAGTTATCAAATTGATATACTTTCGACAACTAAATTTTTCAGCTCTATGTGCTAACTTCCCAATTCATTTCATCTCTCATGATGATCTCTAAGAGTTTTACCTCCTTGTCTCCAAATTTCTACTTCTAAAAACTTGTTAGGTTTGAATCCATAAAACACCATAGAGAAGAACATTAGCAGAACACTCTAGATACTAAGAGTGCATTAAGAGATTTCTTTACTTACACAATGTCATTGGCATAGAAAACAAAACAGAAACAAACAAACAAAAAGCAGTAAATGATGTTAACATTACACTGAAAAACTTCTGCCCAACTAAAGATCCACACTCTAAGCATAAATGCTTCCTACTGAATGGGAAAATATATTTACACATAATATATCAGACAAAAGATATTTACACATAATATGCCAGACCAAAATGTATAAAGGTACTGCATCCTGTGGATTACATAGCTACCAAGCATAAGGATTCAGGTTCAAGTTCTTGGGGGGAGTTTCTTTAGCCTATGAAGCAGTACTATAGGTGTGTCTTTTCCTCTCTCCCTTTCTATCTCCCACCTACTCTCTCAGTTTCTCTCAGTATTATCAAATAAAGAGATGGGGGTAAGAGGGGAAGAAAGGGGAGAAGGGGAATGGCTTTCAGGCGTGGTGGATTCATCATGCAGGCACTGAGTGCCAGCAGTAATCCCGGTGGCAAAAATAAAAACTCACCAACCAAAAACAATGAACCCTACCAGAACAATGAAGAAAAGGTCTAGCCATACATTTCATTAAGGAAGGCATGTAGGTGGTCTATAGACACATGAAAATATATTATCATTTGTTATCAGGGAAATCTGGTTCAAGACAAATGCAGATAGCACTTCATACCTGTGAGAACAGCCTGTGTCAAAAAGGACAGGAACAGCAAGGACTGACTAGCATTTGGAGAGTAGGGAGCCCTTGGACACTATGGGTTGGAGTATAAATTGGTTTGATCCCTGTGTGAAAAAAAAAATTCTTTCTTAGCAATCCCTCTCCTAGGTACTTAGAATCTTATTCAGCTGTAAGAAAAGTTGAGATTTTTGTCTTTTATTATGGCATGGATAGAACTGGGAGGAATCACACTGAGTAAAATAAGCCAGAAGGAGAAAAATGTTGGATGACTTCACTCGCCATGTCAAAGAAGGGAACATACAGAGTGAAATAGTAATAAACTGCAATCTGTTTCAGAAGACTTAAAAAAAAACCTTTTAATTAATTAACTAACTAATTAATACCCTTACGTTGCCCTTGTTGTAGTTATTGATGTCGTCGTCATTGGATAGGACAGAGAAAAATGGAGAGAGGAGGGGAAGACAGAGGGGGGGGGGGGGGAGATAGACACCTGCAGATCTGCTTCACCGACTGTGAAGCGACTCCCCTGCAAGTGGGGATCTGAGGGCTCGAACTGGGATCCTTAAGCCAGTTCTTGTGCTATTTCAGAAGATCTGAATATTCAAAGTAGGGAGATGAGAGGAGAATGGAAGGGGGTTGGGGCCTCAGTGTCCTCTGGTGAAGGGAGATGACACAGTTGTGGTAATGAGGTTCACAGACACCTATCTTGGGAAAGTGTACAGAATGAGTAAGTATATTTTCATAGGTTCATGCAGTGGTGTTTGTTCAACTCACCTTAAATTCGAGTAGTTCATTTCCTAATGGAGCATGAATCTGTAGAAATTCTATGGCTAGGGGATAGGGAGATAGCATAATGTTTACACAAAAGAACTTAAGTGTCAGAAACATTAAAGGTCCTGGATTCAGTCTCCAAAATTACTATAAGCCAAAGCTGAGCAGTGCTCTGGGAAATAAAGAAATAACAAACAAACAAACAAAAACGACAACAATAAAATACGTGAGGGCAGAGAAGATGGTTATGTAAAGGATTTTCATGCCTAAAGTTCTAACATTCCTACTGCACAGTGCTGTGGTCTCTCTTTGTATTTTTCTTTCTGTATCTCCCTCACATTAAAAAAAAAAAAGTAAATATTCTTGAAGCATGTTTTTCCTTTCTTTTCTGTTTTCCCTCCTTTATATAAAAAGAGCTCCAAAATGTAATTTGAAGTGATTTAATTTATTGAATCTAGGTGATTAATTTCCATCAGAATTTACTCCCTGTCTATGCTTTTCGTGCTTTTAACAAGGATGTACAATTATTCCTTGCGCTCTACTGTTTACCCAAAAACAGTCCTTTCATTATATTGTACCGTCTTATCTATATTTTATCTTTTTGAAATGTCTTCTAGGAGTTCAGACACATTAAAGTAAATCTTTCAAGTTTTTTCATTTCACCCTGGCAAGAAACTAAAATGTCTGTGAGCAGGGTTATATTTTTCAATGTTTCTAAGTGTCAGAAATAAGCAAAAGGTGGGCTTTTGAGACTAGGTGACCAAGAAGGTTTCATGTGAAAGATAACTGTTGATATCTCTTGGAAGAAATGATTCCAACTATGTTTGTGATTTGAGAAAACACCCAGGACATTCCTAGCTAAAAATATACTGATATCCATCAGAACATTGAACTGATTTTTGACTTTTTAAGTTATAGTTGAATATTAAGTATGAACTCTTGCAACTTAAAAAGCATTATTTATTATTGTTTAACTGCGTAAAAAGTAGTTTATCATGATGTGTAACTTGTTTTCCTTATTGAAGATCTTTTATACACTGAAATATTACTTTGCAGTGACTATTCAAAACACTTGATCATTCAAAATTAATAACTGAAAAATTACTAGAATATATAAATGAATTAAAACTAAGTCATCTCTTTTAGTGAATCACTACTATTTAATTTTTAAGTGATTCTACCATGCTTTCTGATTTTTAAATCAGTACGATTAGACTTGAAGATCTACTTTTCAAATTATAAAATGAATGCATCACTAACAAATAAATGCCCCTTTTTGGGGCATTTTTAATAGTTACTTTGAATTTGAATTTGCTTTTCTGTGCATCTCTTACTAATTTTAAGGTTGAGGTAGAACAACAGTTATTACTTAAAGAAAACCGGATCAGGCAGCCTGGTGGTGGCACACCTGGTTGAGCACACATGTTACAATGCACAAGGACCCCGGTTCAAGCCCCCAGTCCCTGCTTGTAGAAGGAAAGTTTTGCAAGTTGGTGAGGCAGTGCTTCAAATGTCTCTCTGTCTTTCTCCCTCTCCATATCCCCTTTCTCTCAATTTCTGGCCATCTTTATATAATAAATAAGTAAAGCTAATTTTTAAAAAATCACTTAAAATATATAATTCTTATAAGTATGGAAAGTAACAGTAATTTGAGTGATTTTCTGGTAACTCCCCCCACCCAATTCTATGTAGTTAATAAAAACACTGACTTAGTAGAATTACAGAAAGAGTTAATGTGATTCTTTAATAAGTACTACTTATTGATTTCCTTTAAATCAGTAACTGGATCATTAGTCATAGCAGCACCAAGCCTAGAATAGGAGGAGAAAAACTATATGCTTAGTATTAAATTATAGATAAGCAATCATCAGTCTTATTTTATTTTGTTTTAAATTGAAAACAAATGTTCTTTTGACCAGAGCACTGTTTACTTCTGGCTCCTCATAGAATCAGGGATGGAGCCTGGGAACCTCCTGCATGCAAATTCCATGTTCTTACCACTGCACGTAGTATCTTATTGTCTCTCTCCACTAGAAGCAAGCTTTAAGAAACATCACAGGAGATTATTTCATACTTGCATTTTACACGATTCCTTTTGTTCTTTACAGCTGCATTCAAATTCTGACAAAGGCGATGGGTCTGTCAAGTACATCCTTACCGGAGAGGGTGCCGGGACTATATTTATCATTGATGATACCACAGGAGACATTCATTCAACAAAAAGCCTGGACAGGGAACAGAAGACACATTATGTTCTTCATGCCCAGGCTATTGACAGACGGACAAATAAGCCACTTGAACCAGAATCTGAATTCATCATCAAAGTGCAAGATATCAATGACAATGCTCCCAAGTTCACAGAAGGACCCTACATTGTTACCGTGCCTGAAATGTCAGATATGGGTAAGAACTATGATGTTTACTTTCTCGAAGTTTAAATATCTTGGAGGATTCAAAAATCTTTTTTTTTTTTTTTCTTCCTCCAGGGTTATTGCTGGGCTCGGTGCCTGCACCATGAATCCACCGCTCCTGGAGGCCATTTTTTCCCCCTTTTTGTTGTCCTAGTTGTTGCAGCCTCGTTGCGGTTATTATTGCCATTGTTGATGTTGCTTTGTTGTTGGATAGGACAGAGAGAAATGGAGAGAAGAGGGGAAGACAGAGAGGGGGGGAGAAAGATAGACACCTGCAGACCTGCTTCACCGCCCATGAAGCGACTCCCCTGCAGGTGGGGAGCCGGGGGCTCGAACCGGGATTCTTACGCCGGTCCCTGCGCTTTGCGTCAAAAATCTTTTAATGCCATTTTTTCCCTCTTTACAAAACCTAGTATATTGTATTGGGCGTGGGGGAATGGCAGATTGTAAGACTGTATATGGGTGGTCCAGGAAATGGTGCAGTGGATAAAATGTTGGACTCTCAAGCATAAGGTCTTGAGTTCAATCCCTGGCAGCGTATGTACTAGAGTGATGTTTGGTTCATTCCCTCTCCCTCTCCCTCTCCCTCTCCCTCTCCCTCTCCCTCTCCCTCTCCCTCTCCCTCTCCCTCTCCCTCTCCCTCTCCCTCTCCCTCTCCCTCTCCCTCACCCTCTCTCCCTCTCCCTCTCCCTCTCCCCTTCCCCTCCCCTCTCCTTCCCCTCCCCCTCTCTAATTAATAAATAAATAAAATGTTTTTAAAAGAAAGGCAAGCTCAAGATATATTATAGAGCAATGCTTGCAGACATACATATATATATATATATATTTTTTTTAAAGACTGTATATGATTCAGGGAAACCATATCTCCTCCCTTCAGACTGTGTGTCATGACACCATTGGCCTCACTGAGGCATGGAACATCTTCCCCCACCTCACAACACACTCTACTCTATCTGTGTCTGTGTCAGTATCCCTATCTGTATCCCTCTCCCTATCCCTTTCTCTCTTTCTCTATCACGTCTAGCTCTATTTCTATCACCATTATCTCTCTCCTGTGAATCACTGAACTCCCTCCCTCACACTCTTTCTCACCTACATCATCTTGATAAGTCTCTAAAATGGAAAAGCCTATTTTGTTTCTTGGGTGTTTACTTGAATAATGGTGTGTAGAGAAACTTGAAGATCTTCTGCAATACATTAATCCTTACTAGTGAACTGAAGTGTTAAAAGAATATTGAATATTTAGTCAATTAATTGCTGATACTCTTAAGTGTAATTAATATTCACAAACAATCAGACAAATTGTGACTGAAGAAATGCGTCCAATTCTTGTTCAGTGGTCACAGTTCTTAGTTTCTCATGCATATTGTTAAAAAGATACTGAAGCGTTTCAGAAGGCAAATTGCACATATGAAAAAAGACAACATAACATTGGAAACCTTTTGTTTCACACCTTCTAACTTTATAGTTCTTGATCAGATAATGTTAGCAATAACTGTACCACCAGTAGTTATATTAAAGCTTTTTAGATGCTCTTAAACATGTATGCAGTGCTTACTTTTCCCTAGTTTATATATCTAGAAAATAGATCACCAAAAGTGGATTGTAACTTCTCCTGAATGCAGTCTGGGTCTCTAGCCACTTCAATGATATGAGACTTACCACAACTCACAGATCCCTGTGGTCTAGTTAATATGGTACATTTTTTCCCCTCACATGACAAATATCTTAAATGTAACTAAAATGGAATTCAGCTATAATAATATTTTATAATCTCTGCGATATGCAGAACTTGGATATGGTAGATAGCCCTTACGTACAGATTTTATTTTATGATTTATTTATTTATTGGATAGAAACAGTCAGAAATCTAGAGGAAGGGGCCCGGGTGGTAGTACTGTGTTAAGCACACATGGTGGAAGCACAAGGACAGGTAAGGATCCCAGTTTAGCCTAGTTCCTCACCTGCAGGGGATGGCTTCACAGGCGGTGAAGCAGGTCTGCAGGTGTCTGTCTCTTCCCCTCTTTGTCTTCCCCATCTCTCTTAATTTCTCTCTATATTGTCCAACAACAACAACAGCAATGGCTACAATAACAATAAGAGCAACAACAAGAGCAACAAAATGGGAAAAATGGCCTCCAGGAGCAGTGAATTTGTAGTGCAGGTATCAAGCCCCCAGTGATAGTCCTGGAGGCAAAAAGAATAATAATTAGAGGAAAGGGTGAGATACAGAGAAAGACAGATTCCTGCAGTACTGCTTCACCATTTGGAAAGCTTTCTCCTTGCAGAGATGGGGACTAGGGGCTGGAACTGGTGTCTTTACACACTGTAACATGTCCACTCAAACAGATGCACCACCATCCAGCCCTCTACGTAAAGATTCTATGTGTGTTTACTATTTATATATGATTGTTTTTATTTATACTTTCTTTTGTTATGATATGCAGGGGATCAAACTCAGGGTCTCACAAAAGGGAGGCATTTGTTCTACCACTAAGGCATTGGATGTTTTTAAAGACTATTTATTTATTTATGAAAAAATATAGGAGAGATTATATAAATGATATTTTGAATGTGTTAGAGACATGTACTATACATATACAAATTATTAGTATGATATAATTCATGAAACTTAACTTCTTGATATATTAAGACTTAGTTCAGCATATAAGAAAGAGATATGATACGAAGAGTTCCAATATAACTGATCCCTGATTCTCGTCTTGTAGACATTGCAAAGCACCTCTAGTCCTTTTCATGCTTTCTTTGTTCACCTCCCATCTCTAACCCCCAGACAGGTTTCCCTTTTGCTGCTTTGTTCTCTGTCTCAAGGCAACATGAAGAGACACCAGCTGTGCTTCCTTTATTACACTACTTGTGGGGGATTGATTGATTTCTGTCCAAACATCTGGGAACCTCTTTCTGGAGACCTTCCAGGATCCTAGTAGCAATTTTTAAATAATTTCCCTGGAGTATAATCTTCAGAATGATATTATTTAAATAAAGTAAGACTTGTCCTGCAATTCTGCACAACACCTTCTGTACATATAATCTGGACAGAAAATAAAATCCATGTTTAATTTCTTTCTCATCACAATGTCTTTGTGTCTAATATTTTTTTCTATTTCTTTTATTAATGATCTAGTAATGATTTAAAAGAATAACTGTGATGTCAAAGTAAAAGACTTTGGGGTGGCGGGGAGGGTTCTGGTCCTGGAACACGATGGCAGAGGAGGACCTAGAGGGGGTTAAATTGTTATGTGGAGAAGTAAGTCCCCACACGCAAGGACATCTAATTTTTGACAAAGGTGCCCAGACTATTAAATGGGAAAAGCAGAATCTCTTCAACAAACGGTGTTGGAAAAAATGGGTTGAAACATGCAGAAGAATGAAACTGAACCACTATATTTCACCAAACACATAAGTAAATTCCAAGTGGACCAAGGACTTGAATATTAGACCAGAAACTGTCAGATACTTAGAGGAAAATATTGGCAGAACTCTTTTCCGCATAAACTTTAAAGACATCTTCAATGAAAGGAATCCAATTACAAAGAAGACTAAGGCAAGCAAAAACCTATGGGTCTACATCAAAGTAAAAAGCTTCTTCTACATAGCAAAAGAAACCACTACCCAAACCAAGAGACTCAACACAGAATGGGAGAAGATCTTTACATGCCATACATCAGACAAGAGTTTAATAACTAAAGTATATAAAGAGCTTGCCAAAACTAAACCACAAGAAAACAAATAACCCCATCCAAAAATGGGGAGAGGATATGGACAAGATATTCAGCACAGAAGAGATCTAAAAGGCCGAGAAACACATGAAAAAATGCTTCAAGTCTTTGATTGTCAGAGAAATGCAAATAAAGATAATAGTGAGATACTACTTCACTCCTATGAGAATGTTATACATCAGAAAGCCAGTAATAACCAAAATCTGGAAGCAATCCAGGTGTTCAACAACAGATGAGTGGCTGAGCAAGTGTCGTATATTTACACAATGGAATACTACTCGGCTATAAAAAATGGTGACTTCACTGTTTTCAGCCGATCTTGGGTGGACCTTGAAAAATTCATGTTAAGCTAAATAACTCAGAAACAGAAGGATGTATATGGGATGATCTCACTCTCAGGCAGAAGTTGAAAAACAAGATCAGAAGAGCAAACACAAGTAGAACTTGAACTGGAATTGACGTACTGCACCAAAGTAAAAGACTCTTGGTTGGTTGCGGGGGGAGAATACAGGTCCAAAAAGGATGACAGAAGACCTAGTGGGGGTTGTATTGTTATATGGAAAACTGGGAAATGTTATACATGTACAAACTATTGTATTTACTGTTGAATATAAAACATTAATTCCCCAATGAAGAAATTAAAAAAATATTGTCATGTGGAAAACTGAAAAAGGTTATGCATGTACAAGCTACTGCATTTTATTGACCATTAATTCCCCTAATAAAGAAGAAAAACATTAAAAAATTTTAAAACGAATATTAGATTTCAAAGATACAGCTACACCTACACACATACTGAGAGTACTGTGCCCTTCTCTTCTAAATATCAAAATAAAATAACCACTACAGTTCTCACAAAATATTAGAGACAGTCTGGTGATTTATTATTTTTTTTTTTTAGGTTCATGTTTCAATCCCCTACATTCAACATATAAGCAAAGCATTCAATATGTCTTTCACTCCATTCCTTCACTAAGCATACTCACCTCCGGTTCCATCCATCTTATCCCTAAAGACATGTTACTACTTTCACTCAATTGCAGAGTGCTATTCCATTGAACATATGTTCCATAACTTCTTTATTCAGTTATTCATAGATGGACATTTAGGTTGGTTCTATACCTTGTCAATTGTGAATAAATAGCTGTGCATATAAGGGTGCACGATTGTTCTTGAATTGGTGTTTTTATATCCTGTTTCATGTATTTTGGGTTCTTTGTTCTGTTCTACTTCTCTGAGTGCCGACTTTTGTTCCAGTACACATAGATTTACTTACTTTTCTATTGTAATATAAACTGAAGTCAGTGAGTGTAACACCACCATTCTTCTATTTTCTTGGTAGTGCTTTGGCTATTGCTGATGGCATTTTATTTTATTTTATTTCATTTTATTTTATTGTGATTTCACACAAAGTTTCAGAAAAGTTGTTCCATTTTCTTGAAAAAATATCATTGCTATTTTGGTCCATATGAAGTCTATATATTTCTTTTAAAAATAGGACAATTTTGATAATGTTTATTTTTCCAATCCGTGAACAAGGAATGCTATTTCATTTCTCTCTGTCACCTTTTAACCTTCTACCTGTATTATAAAATCTATGATTTTTAAAAAGTCTTCCACTTCCTTTGTTAGCTTTATCCCCATTGTAGTTTGTCTTTTGAAGTGCAGTTGGAAGAGGCGGTTCTCTGACTTGTCATTTGTATATAATCATGTCTTAGATTTATGCATATTGATTTTGTATCCTGCTAATTTATTGAATTTATTGAAGTTTTTTTTGTAGGATAGTCTTCAGGGTTATCTAGACAATTTATATTATCTGTGAATAGTGACAGTTTCACTTATTCTTGCCAGCTTGCATTGCTTTAATCTCTTTCTTGCCTTACTGCACTGGCAAGGATTTCTGGGACAACTTCTAATAGTAGTGGTGAGAGTGGACATTCTTGTCTTGTTCCAGATTTCAGGGGAACATTTTTTAGTCTTTCCCATTATATATGGTGATACCTGTGAGTTGATCATATTCTTCCTTTATTGTGTTAAGAAAATTTCCTTCTATTCCTAAGATTTTAAGGATCTTTGTCATAAACGAATGTTCAGTTTTATCAAATGCCTTCTCAGCATCTATTGAAATAATGCTAGTGGATTTTGTCATTTTGTTAAGATGCTGGATTTTATTAATTGATTTGTTTGTATAGAACCAGCCTTCCATTGCTGGGAAGAGTCCCAACTGGTCATGGTGGATTATTCTATTTATATATTGCATCTAGGCTGCCAAGAGTTTTTTGAGGATCAATGTGCCAATGTTGACCAGTGATAGAAGTCTATAGTTTTCTTTTTTGGTAGTGTTCTTTCCTGCTTTGGGATCACAGTGACATTGGCTTCTTAGAATATGTTTGGGAGTATCTCTCTAACTTCATTTTTTTGAGGAGTTTGAAGAGGTGGATATTAGTTCTTTGAATGTTCTATGGAATTCTCTATCTAGACCTGAACTTTTATTCTTGAGAAAATTTTAGATTACTCTTTCAGTTTCTGCATTAGGAATTGATCTGTAAAGCTTATGCACTTCTTTTTGGGTCAAACTTTGGAGGTGATAAGACACTTGAAATGTGTTCATTTTATCTAGGTTGTCTGATTTATTTCCATCAATCTCATAATCTTTCATGATCCTTTGCACCTCTAATTCATATGCCTTAATTTTACCTCACTAATTTTTGATTATTTTAATTTTGATTTATAAAAAGGAAACACTGACAAAAAAACATAGGATAAGAGGGGTACAACTCCGGGAATCAGGCGGTAGCTCAGCGGGTTAAGTGCACATGGTGTGAAGCGAGAGGATCCCGGTTCAAGCCCCCGGTTCCCTACCTGCAGGGGAGTGTCTTCATAATCAGTGAAGCAGGTTTGTAGGTGTCTATCTTTCTCTCCCCCTCTCTATCTTCCCCTCCTCTCTCCATTTCTTTCTGTCCTATCCAACAACGACATCAATAACAACAACAATAATAACTACAACAGTAAAACAACAAGGGAAACAAAAGGAAATAAATAAATATAAAAAATAGCAAAAAAAAAAAAAAAAAAGAAGTGAAAAATAAGGGTACAGCTCCAAACAATTCCCACCGCCAGAACTCCATATCCCATCCCCTCCCCTGATATAAAGAATAGCTTCCCTATTCTTTATCCCTCTGGGAGTATGGATTATTATGGGGTGCAAATGGTGGAAGGTTTGACTTCTGTAATTGCATCCCTTCTGAACATGGGTGTTGACAGGTTGAACCATACTCCCAGCCTGTTTCTCTCTTACCCTCCTGGGGCGGGCTCTGGGGAAGCGGAACTTCAGGACACATTGGTGGGCTCATCTGCCCAGGGAAGTTGGATTGGCATCATGGTAGCATCTGGAACGGGGTGGCTGAAAGAAGAGTTAACATATAAAGCCAAACAGATTGTTGACTAATCATGAACCTAAAGGCTGGAATAGTGCAGAGGAAGATTTGGGGGGGGGGGTCTCCATTTTATAGATAGTAGGCCTATTTTAGTTATATTCCAAAGAATCCATGACTATATTAGTTTTTTTTTTTTTTTCTGAGCCTGACATCTGATCTGGTATGCAGCTGGATCCAAGTTATTGTCTGCAGAGATAATGTCATAGCTGGAAAAAGAACTAGAAATTTGGATCAGGCAAGAGAGTAGCTCCCAAATATCATGGTTTTATTTTTCTTGGTGATACTAATGAGCGATTTGTCTATTTTATTTGTAATTTTGATAAATCAATCAATTAATTTTTGTTAATATTTTGAATCATGTTATTAATTGTATTAATTTTTGCTCTGTTTTTACCTATTTCCTTCCTCTTGATGACTTCTTGTTACTTCTTTGGTGGTTGGTTCAGTTGGGATGTTAGTTTCTTTGAGATGTCCCTTCTCTGTTATGCTAGCCTGTATTATGCTAAATTTCCCTTTTAGAACTGTTTTATCACAGTCAGTAGTTTGATAGCTGGAATCTTATTTTTTATCTTTCTGATATTATCCCCTCTCTCACTGATTCTACCTCTTGGATATGTCATTTGAGTCTGATATGCATTTAAAGTGTCTTTCACCTCCTGTAATGAGAATTTTTCTTGTATAGTTTCTTTTGCCTTACTAACAGAAATGCCCAAATCCTAAATATGTTTCTTTAAGTTAAGATTTTTGAATTGACCTTATAATGGATTTTACAGATTCATCCTCTGATAAGTTCTCCTGACCACTCTATTCTTGGAGCTTGCCTGTAGCCATTCTTTCTGTAGACTTAGTATTATTTTGGATAGTTGAAGCCTTCCTCTGCATAACCATTTAATATGAATGACAGGCCAGCAGGTGGTGCTGTTACTACAGTGCTGTATTTCCTTTCCGTTTTTTTTTGGGGGGGGGAGGGGAGGGGGGCATTACTTGTGATGCAATTTGATTATATTGATATCTGAGAGGTATAAAGCCTGAAATTCAACTTCAACTTCTTCTCCTTCACCTTCCCCTCCCTTCCCCTCCCCTCCCCTCCCCCTCCTTCTCCTCCATGTCCCCCTCCTCCCCTTTGGTCCTTCTCCTCTTCTTCTTTTCCTTCTCCTTCTTACTTCTCCTCACCCCTCCTCCTCTTCTCTTCTTCCTCTCCTCCTGCTTCTCCTCCTCTTTCTTTTTCTGCTTCCTGCATACTTGTAGCAGTACAGCTCAATTTCCCAATCACTCTCAAGGCACAGTTTCTCATGATGCCTCCCTGGGGCCCGGGCCAATTGCATGACTGCATTGTCAGGTCTCATTAAAGTCAGTTCTCCACTACGTTGGTGGGTGTGAACAATCTAGAATTGGAGTCTCCTGCCATTAAGGGTTAAGAGCCCAGAGATTTTTAGCTCTACTCTCACTGGTACTGTGCTCCACTGTGTAGATCCCAAGATGGGGCAACAGTTGGCAAGTACACATTCTTCCATACTAGGCCTCTTCCCTGCTACACTTGTCTGCCCTCTGGCCATATGCATATGCCCCCTCCCCTCAGTCTGTGGTTTCTTCAGAACTCTCAGGTATAGTTTGATAAAACTAGTAGGTTCTTCTGGTGAATTTCTAGTTGTCTTAGAGAGATACCAGGAGGTTAGTTCTCCAGATACTGTATCCTTTAAGAGAATAACCATAGAGGTCACACAGTGGCACTTCAGCGTGGACACACCCATTACCATGCTTGAGAACCTGGGTTCAAACTCCTGGTCCCCAACTGCAAGGCAGGGAGAGCGTCAAAAGTGGTGAAACAGTGTTGCTGGTATCTTTCTTTCTCCCTCCCTCTCTCCCCACCCCATTTTCCACTTAGTTTATCTTTGTTATATCAAATAACAAAGAAAGGGAGGACAAAACAAGGAAAAATAGCAACTGAGTACACTGGATTCATCGCACAGAGACCAAGAACCAATAACACGGGTGGCAATAAATACGTAAAGAAGCATCACCGAACATTTTTGATACAACGAAGTAGGGATTTATGTGTTTTTCAGGAATCAGAGACAGTAGGCTCATCCAAGAAAAGGTTAACATCTTCCCTTCAAGCTCCAAATGCTACAGACCTACTTCAATCGATACTGTTTACCTTTGTATCATTTCTGACTGCCACTATCAGCATAAGGTTGTCACTCATTTCTTTTGTTGTTGTGGTTGCTATTTTGAGATTAATGCACAGCTCTGAATATCGAGTCTTAAATGAACAAACAGAAAAACTACTCATTACAGAGAGAGAGAATTCAGATAAAACAGCACTTTAAATTTTACAATCTACTTTTTATCCTGTGACATCTGAGATGTTGTTGTATCCATTAAATGATACAAGCTGACTTTCAAAATGAAAGATTTGATGCTGATTTAAAGCAATAATCAGTAGACTAAATAATATGACAGAGATAGCTGAAGCCTAAATTGGTCTTACTTAGCAAGTAAATCCAGGGAATTCTCACAAGCATAAAAAGAGAAGCAGAATAGCACGTAGGTACAACAAGAAAAGTGAGCAAATAGCTGAAAACCTGATGGTGAAAAAATAAAACACATTGTTTTAAAAAAAGTTATTATCTTTATTTGCTTACTGGATAGAGACAGCCAGAAATTGAGAGGGAGGGAGACGTAGAGACACCTGCAGCACTGTTTCACCACTTGTGAAGCTTTCCCCCTGCAGGCAGGAGCCTTGGGCTCGAACCTGGGTCCTTGTGCACTGTAACATGTGTGATCAACTAGGTGCACCACCACCCAGCCCCGTAAAACAAGTTTCTAACTCAGAGGACTGCTATACTATACCCACAAATAGGTTTTTATTGTTATACACTACATGAACTAAGGTCAAAATGACAAGCAATGTGAAACTCTGTAAAAAAATTCTATTTTGATTCCAATAAGATTATAAATCAATTATTAAAAAATTAAAAAATCATTATTAAGAAATGAAAGGACTACGTGGGGTAGACTTTTTAAAACATTTTTTAATTATTTTTTATATTTATTTATTTATTTTCCCTTTTGTTGCCCTTGTTGTTTTTCATTGTTGTTGTAGTTATTATTGTTATTGATGCCGTCATTGTTGGATAGGACAGAGAGAAATGGAGAGAGGAGGGGAAGACAGAGAGGGGGAGAGAAAGATAGACACCTGCAGACCTGCTTCACCGCCTGTGAACCGATTCCCCTGTAGGTGGGGAGCCGGGAACTTGAACCAGGGTCCTTACGCTGGTCCTTGCTCTTTGCACCACGTGTGCTTAACCCGCTGGGCTATCGCCCGACTCCCAGTGGGGTAGACTTTTATGTCTGAGGTTCCAAGGTCCCAAGTTTAATATATCTAATTATCATAAACTAGAGCTGAACAATGCTCTGGTTAAGAGAGGGGGGGAGATATGAAAATATTTAGAAATTTTCAAATATGAAAATATTAAAGAAAATTAACAACCACTTCATTTTTATGCATACTGCATTTACACACCAAACCTATTCACTATAAACTTTAGACAATTGGCAAGTTACACAGTTCTTCAAGAAAGAGTATATTGGATCCAGAAATCAATGAGTAGAAAGTACGTCACAAAGGACAGAAAGGAATTCTATATCATTAGGTCTGGCCACTATAAGCATTTCTATTTTTTTTCAAATTATTCAAGTCATAAACTGATTTTGAAATAATGAATATTTCCATAGTCAAGGAGTGTTTTCTATTTCTTGATTATTTTTTTATAATCTATGGCAATAAACACAAACCCAAGCAGATGATAACAAACAAGAACCATTTGGAGTTTTATATAGCAAGAAAATTAACCACTATCACTTGCATTTAACAGTTTTCAAAAACAAGCAAATAAATTAAAATGCTATAAGTCAAACACAATTGAGAACTTCCTGTGTGCCACAATTGGAGGACACTCGCATCAAGAAGTTGGTGGAGGATTAACTAGAAGCAAAGTATCATATCTGGTTATGGATGTTCATTTTTACTTTACTTCAGTGGCTTTTGGGTAGAAATAAAAAAAAAAAAATTGTAGGGAAATTGTTAAGCTAATCGTCAGTCCCTGAACATTTGAGACTGTTTGCTATTTTTGACTTCTGGGATTATACCTACAGAAAGCAATTTAACTTCCCATTACATAGGAAATAGACTGCTTTGTTGAAATGGTTGCTGTAAATTGTAGTCAGTTATATGTGGTCTTGGCATGGTTGACTATATGTTTAGATGCTTAATATCTTAGATTAGTCAACAATATTTAGACTTTTCCATATTTGGGAGCTATTCTCTTCCCTGATCCCGCTTTCTGGTCCTTTTTCCAGCCATGACATCATCTCCTCAGACCGTAACTTAGATCCACCTGCATATCAGATGTCAGGCTCAGGAAAAAAAAAAAAAAAAAAAACTAGTACAGTTATGGGCTCTTTGGAATATAACTGAAATAGGACTATTAACTATAACTATCTACAAAACGGAGACACCCCCTCCCCAACTCTTCATATGGACTTTTCCAGCCTTTAGGTTCATGATTAGTCAACAATTTGTTTGGCATTCTATGTTAACTCTTTTTTTAGCCACCAGGTTCTAGATGCTAACATGATGCCAACTGGACTTCCCTAGGCAGACGACCCCACCAATGTGTCCTGGAGCCCTGCTTCCCCAGAACCCCACCCCACTAGGGAAAGAGAGAGGCAGGCTGGGAGTATGGATCAACCTGTCAATGCCCATGTTCAGTGGGGAAGCAATTACAGAAGCCAGACCTTCTACCTTCTGCACCCCATAATGATCCTGGGTCCATACTCTCAGAGGGATAAAGAATAGGAAAGCTATCAAGGGAGGGGATGGGATATGGAGTTCTAGTGGTGGGAATTGTTTGAAGTTGGACCCCTTTTAGCCTATGTTTTTTGTCAGTGTTTCCTTTTTATAAATAAAATTTTTAAAAAAGAAAAAGTTGAGCAACAGAAAAGAAATACCTTAGCTTGAGCCATAGGAAACCCATAAAAGTCACTTTTGAAGTTTTAGTAGGGTGAGAAAGTAAGAGTTGCTACACTTTTTTTTTCACTAATATCTTCTTTTTTTTATTTTAATTTTTTTTAAATATTTATTTTATTTATTCCCTTTTGTTGCCCTTGTTGTTTTATTGTTGTAGTTATTATTATTGTTGTTGTTGTTGTTGGATAGGACAGAGAGAAATGGAGAGAGGAGGGGAAGACAGAGAGGAGGAGAGAAAGATAGACACCTGCAGACCTGCTTCACCTCCTGTGAAGCGACTCCCCTGCAGGTGGGGAGCCGGGGTTCGAACCGGGATCCTTATGCCGGTCCTTGTGCTTTGCGCCACCTGCGCTTAACCCGCTGCGCTACAGCCCGACTCCCGAGTTGCTACACTTAAATATGCCTCTGTTGGAAGTAAGTATGAAACTGAAAAGTAAAGACAGTTCTAAGTTTATATCTTTGTTTTCTCTTTGCCCCTAGGGTTACCACTGAGGCTTACCAGCACTCCACCCTCCCTCCCATTTTAATTGGATAGAACAGAGAGAAATTGAGAGAGGAGAGGAAGATAGAGAGTGAGAGAGAAAGATAGACACTTGCAGACCTACTTCACCCTTGTGAAGCTGCTACCCTTGCAGGTGGGGAGCCCAGGACTCGAACCTAGATCCTTGAGCTTAGTACTATTTGTGTTTAACCAGGTGTACCACTTCCTGCCCCCCTTAAATATATATATATATATATATATATATATATATATATATATATATATATATTCTTCTATTTTTTTAATTATGTTATCATAATGTAGGAATTATTTTTCTTGCTCTTTTTTGAAAGTTTTTATATTTTTTTCTATTGCCATTGTTGGGACTTCTCTGCTCCAGGCTGACTTTTCTCTTTGAAAGACAGACAGAGAGAGATGCCCCGCAGCATTCAAGTTTCCTCCAGTGAGATAGAAGCCTGGTTCCAACCTAGGTCATATACACCCACCCAGGTCAGCTATCTTGTCAGTTTTTTTTCCAGCTAACTTATGAAAGCTCAATAAATTAGAGGTGTTTCCTCAAAGACTGAAGTCAGTAAATGTCAAATATATGCGTGCATTCACACATGGACATTCACACATATTCACACAATGACATTCACGAATATATGCATGCATTCACACATGGATATTCACACATGGACATTCACAAATATATGTGTGTATTCACACATTGGACGCCCACACATGGACATTCACGTATATTTATGATGTGTCTGCATTTATAATGCATATAATTCAGTAAGATTTTCTTACATTTTTACAATATTATTTTATTGTTCCTATCTCTTGCTCACTCACAAGTAAACCTAAAAAAAAAAAAAATCAGCCAAAAGAATTGCTTTTGGATAAAAATGCTGAGCTTTCAAACATGAATTCCTGAGATTACTCCCTGGCATTTCATGAGCAGAGTGCTCTTCTGGTTTACTCACACATTAATAAATAGATGTTTCAAAATACATTCCTACTAAAGTTTCTGAACAAATATGGACAAAATATTTCTCCTCTAGTATTCTTCTCTGTAATAGTTGTCTATTTGATTTTGCTTTTGCTTATGCTTTTGTTGAATAAAATAACTTATAATATTACATTCTTGAGAACAATGCTCACCTTCTTAATACCTTTTCCTTTCTACTTTTAGAATGAAAATAAAAGCCAATTATAGATATAAAAATGATGGGAGGGGTAAAAAAGTATAATGGGTATGCAAAGAGACTCTGATGCCTGAGGCTCTGAAACCCCATGTTCAAACCCCTCTCACCCCCCGCACCACCATAAGCCAGAGCTGAGAAGTGCTGTGGTTATTAAAAAAAAAAAAAAAGGCTAAAAGTTAAAAGGAAACACTTAGGTGTCTCTGTCTCTCTCCTGCTTAATCTCTCCCCTCTGCATTTATTTCTATCCAAAATAATTAATTTTATTTAAAGATTAAAAAACGGAAGTGGTGGCAATGCACCTGGCTGAGCACATATTACAGTGCTCTAGGGCCCAGGCTGGGTTCAAGCCCCAAATTTCCACCTGCAGTGGGTCAGCTTCACAAGTGGTGAAACAGGGCTGCAAGTGTCACCCACCCTCTCCCCCTCTTCATCTGCCTCTCTTATCTCAATTTCTCTGTCTCTATCCTAAATAAATAAATAATATTTAAAAAATATTTCATATATAAATGATAACTTTATAAGAAATACATATAAAATTAATTACTTTATAATGGACTGAGTTTTCGCATGGTAGATATAGAAACAACCAATATAATATTTTGAGGGCAACTAAGGCATCTAAAATTATAAATATATAAAACCTTAATGCCTACAACAGCATTAACATAATTTCATATCTAATATGAAGTTTTGAGTCATATAAGAATGTTTGTCTCACACTACATAACTTCCTTACTATCACATCATATTTCTCTGCATGGAATAAACACTTTCAAAAGAATATATTTCTATTCCAGTCTGTATAATGGTTTTAAATTATTGAATACAAAAACACCCAGATTCTCGTTTTAAGGTACCAGTTACAATAGATTCAAGCACAAAATCTGACCTTGATATTAGGTAAGATGTAATCACAGTTCAGAAAGAAATGAGAGATGGTTGGAAAGAGACCTATTAAAATATATGTTTGTCACAGTGTAATCAAGAATACAAACTTTACTGTCAGTTCAGAAGGGGTTAAATATTATAGAGAGAATAAGTACAAAAAATAGTATGGGATTTAAAAGCTATATAGTGAACTGTGAGGCAACAGACCAGAAATAAGACCCAGAAAATGGGTCTTATTGCATAGATCATAGGAAGCAAAGCTGAGAGACAGCTGAGGAGAAGATATAAAGTCACAATTAAAAGGCAGTGGAAAAAAAGAGGAAAATGTGAAAGAAAATCATGGAGCACAGGAATAGTGCAGTGGGTTTAGAGACAGTACATGAGGAAAATACATTGTTGCTCTACTTCTGTTTCCCTCTGCTACCTGTCTTTGTTTCGTTGGCAGGGAAAGTTAATGAATATCCTTGACAGTGTTCTGCAAACAGAGAACAGGATAAGACATTAAATAAAAGCAGCATGCATATCTGTTAGAAGAAATACAAGACTGATAGGCATATGATCAGTCCAGTCATGTTTTATTGTAATCATTCTTTGTGAACAGAATTCCAGAGCATTGTAAGCATGAGACAAGGTTGCAGAAGAACATACTGGTGTTGTGACTACCTGGAGGTTGCTTCCTACACATTTTCCTGTCACATATGTTCATTTGACCACATATACTTACCGACTTGGCCTTTGGTTATAGACGATGTGTGAAATCTGATTCAGCCCCTCTAGAAGCTGATGTATCTGGATTGCCATGACACATGATCAAAGAAATGCGTGCACACACACACACACACACAAAGACTGAAAATATTATAACTATAACTAGATACAGCACAGATGAGCATGTGAAAACATACCACAAATATTTTATTTTTATTTGTTATATTTAATAGTGATTTAAGATTGTGGGATAAAAGGGGTGCAATTCCATACAGTTCAATTCCTACCACCAGGGTTCCATACCCTTCCCGCCTTATAAGTTTTCCTATTCTTTATCCTTCTGGGAATATGGACCAAGACTTTTTATGGAGTGCAGAAGGTAGAAGGTCTGGCTTCTTTTATTGTTTCTGCGATGGACATGAAAGTGAATTGGTTGATCTGTACTCCCATCCCATTTCTATCTTCTCCTAGTGGAGTAGGACTCTGAGGAGGTGTGGGGTTCCAGGACATATTGGTAAGGCCATCTAGCCAGGGAAGTCAGGTTGGCATCATGGTAGCATGTGAAACTTGGTGGCTGAAAAGCATTAAGATATAAAGCAGAATAAGTTGTTTAATAATCAGGAACCTAAAGGTAAGAATATAACAGGTGACATTGGGGATCTTCTTTTGAAAGCAGCTAGGAAATCTATTTTAAGATATATATATATATATATATATATATATATCATAAATCTACATAGGGTTATGCTTGTATTCTGCCTTCTCTATTTGCCAACTAAAGTACCTATTGAACTTTGTGCCACTATTTATACAATGGAGCTATATGTAACTTTGCCAGTAGACTGATTTTGTTATTAAATGACACATAGCAAAGAGCATTCAATAACTTTATTATGGAGTGTATATTTTTCCTTAATCTCTCATTTGTTTTTCACATTTTAATAATTTAATATGAAATGTACTTGAGCAATGTGAAAATGTTGCCTTTGGGTCTAAGTGAAAGTGCACATCAGCTCCCAAGGTTTAAATGATAAGCCAAGGCTAAGTATCTTGTATCTAGATACTTGATGTGCATTTTATTTTATTTTATTTTTTAATATTTATTTATTATTGGATAGAGACAGAGAGAAATGGAGAGGGAAGGGGGAGATAGAGAGGGAGAGAGACAGAGAGACACCTGCAGCCCTGCTTCACCACTTGTGAAGCTTTCTCCCTACAGGTGGGGACCAGGGGCTCAAACCCAGGTCTTTGTGTACTGTAACATGAGTTCTTAACCAGGTGCACCACCACCTGGTCCCCTTGGTATACATTTTACAAAAGTTTTTCTTTTAAAAAGGATGCAAGGGTAAATACTCGAAGGCCTATTATATAATGTGATGGATGGAGTTTTTTATGATTCCTCTCATGGTGAAATGACAGTTTGTCTATATAGAATGAAATTTCAGTTGGATCTTGATGATAATTACATTTTCATGGTCTGTGGGAAAATCTTCAGAGAATTAAGCCCTGAGATTCCTTTAGAAAGACACTCAGAGTTTTCATACATCTTTAGCTTATTTTTACTCAAAGTTCTTGCTCAACTTGCTCTGCTTGAGATTTTAAAAGAGCAGTGAACCCTGACAAGTCATGCATAACAGTTGTGCTATCTCAGAGACTATTTGCTTGGTATTAAGCTGCCTTGTTAAATATTTCAAAATGGTCTTTAGAGATTTTCCAGGAAGTCCACCCTTTCTGCTTTTTATCACCATGTAACTTGACAGAGTGTGTGCTATTTATAAAGCAGTAGTACAGAAAGAGACCAAATGAAAGGAATTACAAGGGGTTATCCTCAATGGGAACAGAACATGTCTGACTGCAGAAAATGTAGTTTTGAAGCATTTCTATGTACTTAGATCTTTTTTGAATTGGTATAAAACATTGTCTGAGAAGCACTTATCCCTAACAACTAATTGTGTGCATTAGAAATATGTCTTAACATGAAAATATCACATTTTAAGCAAGCAGACATGAGAATACAATGTTTTGTGCTGGAGAGACCAAATAATGGTTATGCAAAAGTCTTACATGCCTGAGGCTCTGAGGTCGAAAATTCAGCCACCACAAGTCCCCACTTGCAGGAAAATCTTCAGGAGTAATGAAACAATGCTGCAAGTCTCTCTCTCTCTCTGTCTCTCTCCCTCTCTCTCTCCCCCCCAACCCTCCCTCTCTCTTCTCTGCTACTCTTAGTCTTTTTGTCTATCAAAAAAGAAAAAGGAAAGGTGGGTTTGTTATGCAAATTATTGAGCCCCAGATATAATCCTAGTAACAGTAAATACAGAGACAGAGTAGAGTGTGAACTCTACAAGCATGGGGCCCTGGGTTCTATCCCTGGCACGACATATATTTCTTTAGTTTTATTTATTTATTTTCAATTCCAGTATCACTTTATTGAGAAAATGTTAATTACATGATTTTGTTATCTCAAGAGGACATTTCCACATCTCCCACAAGACACCAGTACATTTCACCTTCAGCCCATCCATTATCTTATTCCAGCAGCATAAGGACTTAGGCCCTCAGCCTCCTCTTAGTAACCCCCAAACTTCTCCTTTCTGAGTCTCTAATTCTGCCACACAGACTATAGTCTCTTGCGGGTTTACTCTGTATTGCCTTGTGCTTTGTTTCTTAGAGTGCTCCAGTGAGTGAGGTCATCTGGTATTTGCCATCTTTCTGGTTTATATTGTCCAACATGATTCCTTCAAATTCCCTTCAGTGTTGTAGTAAAGGACTATATGACCATATTTCATGCAAGTGTATAGCATTCCACTGTGTATATATTGTCCTGTCTTCTTTAATCATTCTTCTTTGTCGGACACTTAGGTTATTTTCAAATCTTGGCTATTAAAAATAGCATTGTCACAAATATAGGCAGGCATAGATCATTTTAAATAGGTGTTTTTGTGTTCTTCGAATGGATTCCTAGGAAAAGAATTGTTGGGGTCATGTGGTAGGATTTTTTGCTTGTTTTCTCTAGGGTTATTGCTGGGACTCCTTGCCTGCTCTATGAACTTACTGCTTCTGTAGCCATCTTCTTTGATTGTTTGGGTAGGACAGAGAGAAATTGAGGGGGAAGGGGAACATATAAAGGGAGAGAGAAGGACACCTGCAGACCAGCTTCACCACTTGTGAAGTGACCCCTCTGCAGGTGGGGAGCTGGGGACTCCAACCTTAATCCTTGCACTTGTCCTTGCTCTTTTCACTATGTGAGCTTAACCTAGAGCACTATTGCCTGGCCCCAGAGACTTTCCTTTCTTTGTTTAATGGTATCCATTGTTGAAAATTAGATTTCCATAGGTCTGGGGGCTTCTTTCTGGGCTCTAAATTCTACTCCACTAATCTGTGTAGTCTGTGTGTCTTTAAGTTTCTTCTAGTACCAGGAAATTTTGGTTACAACAGCCTTATAGTATACAACAGTTTGAGGTTGGAAAGTGTGATGTCTGGTAAATACATATTTATCATATAAATGCATATTTCTCCTGACTTACAAAACTTGCTTACCATAGGCAGAGCTGAAGAGGTAGCTCACCAGGTAGGGTACATGTCTTGCCAAGCATATGGTTGAACCCATCATCAAATGGGAATGACACAGCTCTGCGGGGGAGATCTGGTGTTGTGGTATCTTTGCTTCTGTGAGTCTGCCTGTATTTCTCTCTCAACGAAGACACTGCACAGGAGTGGTGAGTCACACACGTGCAAAGTGCTAGCTCCATGAAAGAAAAATGCAGAGAAAGCGAGATATCCTTCAACAATTAAGCAGGTAGTCCATTTCCTATCTCCATTGTTGCTCTCTCCCTGTCTATATTCTGGAACAATTTGACTTTTTTGCTTTGGCTCCTCTGTGCATTTATCCATGTCCCATTCTACCAGAAATCTGTTTCTCAACACTGGCAGCCTCGTGCCTTCAGATGTCACCAAAATATGACAACAAAGGTAATTTGCTGCTCCTTGCTCCAGCACACTAATAGAATCGCCCAGTATCTGTGAGCCCTGCATACAGAGATGTGAGGAGTTGTTAACAACACTACTTTATGACCAAGGGAGAACGTTATTGTATTTTCTTTTCCTTCCTGAAACCCTTTGCTGCTCTGCTTACTCCCTGGTTACAATAAACCATCACTTAGTCACTACCAACATGCTCACTGTCTTTCCTTTCCTCTTCCTTGTTTGTTTCACTTGTCACTCCATTCAGGCAGCCCAGCTTTCTCTTAACAAGACTGGGGGTTCTGCACACCTCCAGGCAAGCAGAACTCTGTCTTTCCCTTGCTGTTGGATCCAACTTGTCACTGAAAAGGGACTGGGATCTTGCGCTCTGTCTTTCATGGCTGCCTTCATGGAATGCTGACTTACAGAACTATTTTTGAAACATTAAAAACTAGTTAAAGTTAAATCACTAGAGCAGAGCCAGAGAAAGCCTCAAAACCTGAGGCTTTTGGAAGTGAGTTTCTCAATGGCCACATGGTTTTAGTTTTATTTATTTTTTATTTCTGAGCCTGAGCAATCCAGACTATATTATTAATGTTGCATGTACATTTATGATCTTCTAATAAAAATTGCCAGTTGAATGGCAAAGAGCAAGGCTTGCAAGAAGTGGTGTCTGAATTTCGATAAAGAAATGTTTCTCTTTAGTTGAAAAGACACTATACTCTCGGTAGAAGTTATACCAAAATCATCAAAGTCCTTATTAAAATGTAAAATATGAAAAGTTTGTATATCTATATTCAAGTACCAAAATTAATGCTGAATTTCATAGTTTCATTATGGAAATATATTTTATTGATATGTAACTCAAATTAGTCAAATTTATCTAGGCTAACAGAATAAAATATCAGCTATGTACTATAATCATTCATGCAGTACATTTTGTGAATAATTGAGAAATCTTACCCTTTTATAATAGCATTGTATAATCTTTAACAAGTCCATTTTTAATCCAATATGATAAGCATAGTGACACCTGATACTTGCATTAGTACAGTACAGAAAAAAAAAAAAAACTAAAGGAATAAGGACTCAATCTTGCAGACCATGAACATTCATTAATTGTCCCTTTACAAAATGGAACTGGAGCTGATTATGGTTATCGATAAAAATATGACTACTGGATAATTTTATATATGGAGTATAGATTATTGAAACATATGAAATTGAAAAAACAACAACAAAAAAGGAAGTAAAATTTTCTTTAAGTCTGTGTGAACCATATTGGTTATGGAGGCTTGGGAAACTAATGTGGAGAGTGTGAAACTATACTACTATAATCTTATGGTCTTGTAAATCATTATAAATTCACTATGTATTGTCATTAAGTATACTTAAATATTTTTATTTTATTGTATATAATTAAGATAAAAGCAAGAATGATGGAAAATTACTTGAATGGACTGTTTAGAAGCCTTTGGAGATTCAAAGTCAACTTACATAATTCTAACACAACAGCAAAACACCCAACCTCTAGTCTTGTGAATAATCATGTCACTTCTGATAGCTTTCTCCTTGTGTCTTTTATTTCACACCAGTTAGCAGTGATTTGATTCTCCAGTCTCAGTCAAACCCAGCCTTGACTCTAGAAGATCAGAAAGAGACTACACAAAGCTATCAGTACTTGAAGAGTAATATGGAAACAAAAATGAGACCAAACATTCTGTTTGGGACTCTCATTTGGGTACAGTTGATAGTGCATAAAGACAAGCAATAGGTTTGCTATTTAAATCTAAGAATCAGATTCAGGAAGTTTCAAGTACTATATCTCTACATGTATATTAGAACATGGCTTCTTTAGGGTATGAATTTGTACTGTGCTAAACCCCATCACACACTAAAATTTGTTTTCCTGAATGCACAGGTACCTCTGTTCTGCAGGTGACAGCTACTGATGCAGATGACCCTACCTATGGGAACAGTGCACGGGTGGTTTACAGCATTCTTCAAGGACAACCCTACTTCTCCGTAGATCCTAGAACAGGTCAGTGCCTTCATATGTACTCTGTTTGCAGATGTATGCATATTGTTTGCTTGCGCCTGAGAGTGTGTCTACATCAGACATAGCTATTTGAGCACATTTTATAATGCCCACAACTTTTCTGGACCTTTGCATTTGAATAATTGAACAGAGATTACTTTCCGTAACTTTTGACTATTCATTATGTATAGCAATATCAGTAACAGAGAAACTTATCTTTGTGTCTTCTCATTACAGTTGAACGAGTATGACTTGTTTAAAATGATAATGCTGTATTATATAAGAGTTTTTCCAAGCATATTGCTTTCTGTTTACATAATAATCTGAAATTCTTTTCCAAAGAAAGTAATTGCGTCGCTGAGTTTTGATGCACTTTTTTTTATTTGGTTGTCAAAAATAGTATATACTATTTTTTGATAATTACTAATTGAGATGACATCTTTTAATAGTGAGAAAATTTTGCAGCTCTCAAATGTTTTGTCATAAAACAAATTGTTAGTAAAACAAAGCCAAAACACTTTTAAGAAAAGTATGTAAGTTCTACTCTCTTTCTGATACCAAAATTATATGTATAATATTTATATGAAATCAAAATGAGAGAAATTTATGAGTCTCAGAGTAATGTTACAACGTTGGGGTCTAAAAATTCTAAATTCTTTAAAAAAATTTTTTTAATATTTATTTATTTCCCCTTGTGTTGCCCTTGTTGTTTATTGTTGTAATTATTGTTGTTATTGATGCCATCGTTGTTAGATGGGACAGAGAGAAATAGAGGAGGGGACGACAGAGAGGGGGAGAGAAAGATAGACACCTGCAGAACTGCTTCATCACCCTTGAAGCGACTCTGCTGCGGGTGGGGAGCAGTGAGCTCTAACCAGGATCCTTAATGCCAGTCCTTGTGCTTCACGCCACATGCGCTTAACCCGCTGTGCTACCGCCCGACTCCCATCTAAATTCTTATAATTTAAAATGCTTCTGTCTCTGTTGGCAATGTGTTAATAACATTTTTGTTAAATATAAGTCATTTTAATGTCACCAATATCAGTAAAAATATCATCAAATTTTACTAATAATTTCCAGAATGTACACAATGATAGTAAAACAGAAAATGTTTCAGGATATTCCAACAACTCCCTATGCCCTCAGGTCACATAAAATTATGCATTAGATTAGCATGTTAAACTCTTCAAGTAAAAGACAAAGTTATATACAGAGTATAGAAAAGAGGCATATTTGCTAACAAACCTACAGCACTTACCCTACAGCATATTTTTAAGGTCTCAACAGCTCTATATTCTGTTGACTTCGGTTTGTGTACTAATGTCTCCAGGTATATTTAACTGAAGTGAAAAGTATACTCATAATATTTAATACCACTAAATTACTTTTTTAAATTAGTTTTAATAATGATCAACAAGATTATGGGATAAGAGGGGTATAATACAATTCAATTCTCACCACCAGAGTTCCATAGCCCATCCCCTCCACTGGAAGTTCCCCTCTTTGTTATCCCTCTGAGAATATGGACCAAAATTCTTAATGTGGTGCAGAAGGTGGAAGATTTGGCTTCTGTAATTGCTTCTCTGCTGGACATGGGCATTAGCCAGCCCATACCCCAGCCTGTGTCAATCTTTCCCTAGTAGACTCAGCTCTGGGAAGGTGGGGCTCCAGAGCTCATTGATGAGGTTGTCTGCCCAGGGAAGTCAGGTCGGTGTCTGCAAGTTGGGATCTGCAACTTGGTGGCTGAAAAGCATCAAAATATAAAACAGAATAAAGTGTTTAATGATCAGGAACATAAAGGTAAAAATATACAGATGAGATTTGGGTTCTTCATGTTAGAATAAGCTTGGAAGTCTATGTTGTCATCATTTCTAAAAGCATTTCACCGTGTTGCCTGTCTTCTCTCTTTTACTGTTGATGAAACACTGGGCAACAATGTATTTCAGACATATAGTATATGCCCTTAATTCAATGAGTTTATGAAAAGGCAATATTCATGCTGTATATTGTAGTAATAGGTACTACAAATAGTACTACACACAGTAATTAAATAAACATAGTGATATATATGAATATGTGTACAATTTGACGTGCTTTTGTATTAACATTAACTTAGCATGTAATAATATACATAATATTGATTATATATACTTATGTATATATGCATAGTACATCTATCAATACACATGTAGTTTGTATATAATGAATATCTAAACACACAGTCAAATAGTTATATAATCTTAAAATATGTAATTAAGTGAAATAAAAACAGAAATTGGGAAATAGAAAAAATGATATAATGTGATCTAAAATGAGTATGAGACATAGAAGTAATTTTAGTCCCAATATAATAATAAATATTAAAAAAACAATATATTTATTAACCTGGTTATTAGATTCTGAAAAAAAAGAGAATATGTATATAATCGTATATTAGAAGTGTTTTAAGAATCCCAGTTCGAGCCCCTGGCTGCCCACCTGCAGGGGAATCGCTTCACAGGCGGTGAAGCAGGTCTGCAGGTGTCTATCTTTCTCTCCCCCTCTCTGTCTTCCCCTCCTCTCTCCATTTCTCTCTGTCCTATCCAACAACAATGATGTCAATAACAACAATAATAACTACAACAACAATAAAAACAAGGGCAACAAAAGGAAAAATAAATAAATCAATAAATATATATTTTATAAAGAAGTGTTTAACAGTAGATGAAATATAGCTGAATTTAGTGTTTATAAATTTATTGTATACTATACATCTTTTAAACATATTTTCTCATTGAAATGTGATTGGCATTATACTGATAAAAAAAACACCAAACAACTAATTATCTGTTGCTCATTTTGCTCCCAGTAAACATAGAAATTTGAATATGAAAGAAATATATAACTTACTTTATACACATATATGCATCCCTTAAGGGATGAAATAGGAGACTATCATCTAGTTACCTTGTTTTGGATTACACATTCTTACACACAGAAAGGCACAACACACCCAAGTACATATGCACATTCATGTCGTCCATTCACATGCCTACTCACTCAGTAATTGCCACTGGGTATAGCTAAATAGATTTTATAAGTAAATATTCTATTTGCTTCATGATTCAGGGACTATTTCTAAGATATACACCTACATCTAATATTTCCATTGACCTATTGAACTTGCTAAAAAAAAAAAGGAAAAAATGCCAGTTGTGTGTGTCTGCATATGTCTGAGAGTCTATATGAATATTTGTGTGTGTTTGTATGAACAATGAATGGTTGAAGCAGTCATATGCAAATAAAATTTGAGTTGTGCTAGCTAGACTCGGCTGTCATTTATGCCTTAGCTGTGAAGTGGCTATATGAATAGCATATTATTCAAGCAAAAATGTTATTTGGTTATACACATTTATTATAGTTTAAGTATTTCATTAAACACGACTATCTGAGACATAAAATACAGTGTCACTTGAATACTGCTCTTTGAAATTGTCTTTACTCATATTTATTTGTTCCTTTGAGCTAAAAGATCTGTTGAATTACAGGTGTGCTTCCTGTTTGATGCATTTTAATTTCAATATTTTACTGGCTGAAACTGAATGGAAATCAATGTATATATGCCCTATTATAAAGTTCTTTAAAATATGCAAATCTAGACAGTTGTTTGTAGAAAGTGCTAAGAGGGATTATAAAATAAAAGGCTCACTATCCCCTTAAAAGTAAGACATTTTTAGTAATTCATGCTGAAAAGGCCTATTGCTATGCAACTAAATAATTCTAGGATAATGAATTTAGCTGAAATTATGTTTAAAATGGCTGGAGTAAGTTACAAACAAACATACTAAAAACTAAAGAATCTGTTGCTATGGATAAGATGTTAATAAGAACTCTTGGTATAGTTCTTCTTCTAGAGTTTGCCCTTCTTCCAGTAGCCAGTCAACAGCGTCAGATTGAGCCTGATGTAAAGTTTCGAGACCTCCTTTGAATCTGGAGAGGTGGCAGTCGTTGGTATAGTAATTACTTATAAAGATCCATTTTGATAGTCCCTTTATATTCCAGTCTCTTATTTGCCAGGGCTATTGAAATGTTACCAGTTATTTTGAATGGAGACTGATTATGGTAAAGCAGAAGTTTTGTGACCAGAGTTATAAATGCTATGATTAAAGTCAGAACATTGAATTGTCTTCTTTGTGTTCTGTTGAAATGTACATTTTTACTATTCACCATGTTTTTTTCAATGATGGACCGTCAATATGTTTCTATTTCTTTTCTGTAATTCATCTGTGAATTCTTATGTTTGCAGAAATTCATTACTGAATCATCAGTTATATAAATTTTATTTAATAACTGTATTGTCTCACACTGAAATGCCATTAACCAGTAGGTTGAAACACACACATTTTTTTTTATTTAGTTTGATCACTTTATTTCCTTGTGAAGGAATTGAGTTCTGAAGGAGGTATTTGTTTGAGGTTACATGTTATTAAGGGCAAAATTTAGAATTCAGATGGTCAGTCCCTATATCACAGTTCATCGTAACTCTTGTCTTATAGTAGAACTTTAGCAAATTATTTACCTTAAGTTTTGCGCTCAGAATTTGGAAATGGATTATAAGCTCACAGGTTTGTTAAAATGCTTTTGAATGTTTTGCTGACTGGTATAACAATTTGTATCAAACTTACAAAAGTAAATTAATCAGGATAATGAAATGGAACAGATAATGTGCCAATAAAATACAGTTTACTAGATCTTTATGCTTATCTTATTTAAGGTTAAGGAAGCATTCCGATTAGTGATTTCCTTTCACTTTAGACATGAATTCATAAAATTTTAAAAGTCAAGGGATTTATGTTGTCAAGTTTTATGTTCCACCATCATTTTCAGTATGATAAATGGAAGCAGAGGGAAGCTGGCTATTAACAAAAAAGAACAATTTGTAGAAAATTCATGATGAAAACTCATATAAGTGGACTTAAAATTCATTCATCGACTAACTTAACACATGTCTGAGACAACATGGATGTACTCTACTGGGTGAACTATTCCCTCCCTACATCCAATCAAAGATTAAATAGAACCTTTGTACCCCTCTTATCCCATCATCTTATCAATCATTTAAAAAATTCACTAATGAAACAAAGCAAAAAAAATTAATCATTACCCCTTATTTCTATTTTACATAGAGACAAAAGCTTATTAGTTATTAAATAATGTATTTATATTCAGTTAGGAAATTATTTATTCTATGCTATTTCATATGCTGAGATACTTATTTTTTATTGATTTAATAATTATTGACAAAACTCATTTTTTAAAAATTTATTTATTTATTTATTTAAAAAAAGAGATATTAACAAAACTATAGGATAAGAGGGGTAAAACTCCACGCAATTCCCACCACCAGATCTTCGTATCCCATCCCCTCCCCTGATAGCTTTTCTATTCTTTATCCCTCTGGGAGTATGGACCCAAGGTCATTGTGGAATGCAGAAGGTGGAAGGTCTGGCTTCTGTAATTGCTTCCCCACTGAACGTGGGCGTTGACTGGTCGATCCATACTCCCAGCCTGCCTCTCTCTTTTCCTAGTAGGGTGGGTCTCTGGGGAATCGGAGCTCCAGGACACACTGGTGGGGTCTTCTGTCCAGGGAAGTCTGGTCGGCATCCTGCTGGCATCTGGAACCTGGTGGCTTAAAAGAGAATTATCATACAAAGCCAAACAAATTGTTGAACAATTATGGACCTAAAGGCTAGAATAGTGCAGATGAAATGTTGTGGGGTACTCACTGCAGACTATTGTGTACTTTTGCTTTCAAGTATATATTTTGCCCTAGTTTATGGATACGTGTGAACATATGCTTTTTCTGGTATATTTTTCATGATGTTTCCTAACATAACAACAAAAGAGACTAATGCCTACACATTGTGATGTTTTAAGTGAACAGCCATTTTAAAGGTGCAAATGTCAATGAAATAACAAAGGGGATAACAATGATAAAATGTACATAATACTGCTAGCCATATACAAAATCTTAAGGTATATTTGCATCGGTTTTATGGATTTTTTAATTTCTTTATTGGGGAATTAATGTTTTACATTCGACAGTAAATACAATAGTTTGTACATGCGTAACATTTCTCAGTTTTCCACATAACAGTACAACCCCAACTAGGTCCTCTGTCATCCTTCTTGGACCTGTATTCTCCCTACCCACCCATCCCAGAGTCTTTTACTTTGGTGCAGTATGCCAATTCCAGTTCAGGTTCTGCTTGTGTTTTCTTTTCTGATCTTGTTCTTCAACTTCTGCCTGAGAGTGAGATCACCCCATATTCACCCTTCTGTTTCTGACTGATTTCACTTAGCATGAATTTTTCAAGGTCCATCCAAGATCAGCTGAAAACAGTGAAGTCACCATTTTGTATAGCTGAGTAGTATTCCATTATATATATATATATATATATATATATATATATATATATATATATATATATATATATACCACAACTAGCTCAGCCACTCATCTGTTGTTGGACATTTGGGTTGCTTCCAGGTTTTGGCTATTACAAATTGTGCTGCCAAGAACATATGTGTACACAAATCTTTTTGGATGGCTGTGTTGGGTTCCTTAGGATATATCCCCAGGAGAGGAATTGCAGGATCATAGGGTAGGTCCATTTCTAGCCTTCTGAGAGTTCTCCAGACTGTTCTCCATAGAGGTTGGACCAATTGACATTCCCATCAGCAGTGTAGGAGGGTTCCTTTGACCCCACAACCTCTCCAGCATTTGCTGCTGTTACCTTTTCTGATGTATGACATTCTCACAGGAGTGAAGTGGTATCTCATTATTGTCTTTATTTGCATTTCTCTGACAATCAGAGACTTGGAACATTTTTTCATGTGTTTCTCGGCTTTTTGGATCTCTTCTGTAGTGGATAGTCTGTCCATGTCCTCCCCCCATTTTTGAATGGCTTTATGGATTTTAATTCAACAATAAATCATCCTTAGAGGTTTTAAGTGCAGAACGAGCTTAATGTCCATGAGACTGAGTATGAGGTCTGAGCAAGATGCGTTCAGCATTAGCTGTAGCTCTGTGTATCTATACCTTGTCACTAGGGTTATCAGCGGAGGCTCGGTAACTTCTGCACAAGGCATCCACCGTTGTGGTGGAAAGACTGCCTGTTTATTAATCTTCATGATAGAACAGGAATTGTGTGCGATCTCAAAGATCAAATGCAGGACCTCATGTATACAATAACTTACTTGACTTCAGAAGGACTTTTAATATAAAGCAAACGTGTGTGTGTGTGTGTGTGTGTGTGTGCGTGTGTGTGCTTTAAACTAATCTTTTTTTCTCTCTTCATGTGATATTGAGAATAATTTTTAAAATTACACTGTAAACCCTGATGAGAGTTTGAAATAGTATTACTCAAAGGTAAAAAAATATATATATTGTATTTGGAAGAATTTATTTTAGTCCACGTTCTTATGCATACTGTCAGAAAAATGATAGTTCTACTTAACACATCTTGTATAGTGAAATTGTGCTGAAGCATTTAATTTAGTTTATGTTTTTCATCTTTTATTAGTTGTCATTTGTGGTGGCGGGATGCAGAAAAAGGAGGTTTGGAGCAGAAAGGGAACTCAACCCTTTATTTGCGCTGGCACCTCAGAGTTGGGTGGAAGAGAAGCAGCTTGGGCCACCTGGAGGTAGCAAAAATGGCCGCCTCACGCAGCAACCTTCCCTGCATCTAATCACCCAAGTGAAAGGCTAATCACCCAAGTGAAAGGCTGGCAAGAGAGAGAGGTGTGGAAGAAGAAGGGCTTTTATGGGAGTAGTTCTCATGAGAATGGGAAGGGGGAGGAGTAACCATAGCACTCCAGGGTAGGATAATAACTCATGAGAATGGGAAGGGGGAGTAACCAAAGCACTCCAAATATCGCGGGGGAATTGACAATTCCCTGAGGGCACAACATGGTGGAACAGGCGCTCTGAGAATGTCCCAGAGAATGTCCCAACTCTTGAAGGAATTAGCAATAGCCTGAGGGGATAACATGGCAGATGTGACAATTTCTCAGCAATTAGTGATTAATAGGAGGATATAAGATTGTAAGATTATAGTGTATAGTTCCACACCATTCCCACAGGCAAAATTTTGTGACTTCATTGCCCCATCTCCCAAAGATAACCACCACTCTTCTCACAAATTATTAGAACTGTTTTTTGTTTGTTGTTTCTGGTAGGTTTTTGTTTGTTTGTTGATTGATTTTTTACAAGTTGCTGTGTATCATTTCTCTAAATTCTACATATGAGTGAAGCCATTTAATAGTTGTCTTTCATCTCTTTACTTATTTTGCTAAGCATAGTCACCTATAGTTCCATCCATTTTGTCCCAAAGGACACAAGAGAGTCTTTTTGATCGCAAAGCAGTATTTCATGAAGTCTGTATCCCAAGACTTCTTTAGCTAGTCATCTGTCAATGGACATTTATGCAGCTCCACTCTCCACCCTTTGTCTATCCTGAATAAATGCAGCCATGTACATAGGGAAGCATATGGCCCTTTGAATTAGTCTATTCCATGTCCTTTGGATAAATACCTAAAATTGAAATTGCTGGATCATAAGTTAATTCCAATAATATTTGTTTAAGGACTGACCATACAGTCTTGCAAAAGGGTTCCACCAGTTTCAACTCCCATCTGCTGGCATCATAGTCCTTTTTTCTTCTTCACAACCTCATAAACATCTTTCATTTTCTGTTTTGTTGTTGTAGGAGCATTCTCACAGGTGTAGGGGTAGAATATCAGTGTGGTTTTAATTTTCATTTTTCTACTGATAAGTGAAGTGAAAAAATTTACTATGTCTTTTAAAAAAATTAAGGTAAGAAATCCCTTTTAAAAATTGTGTTGTAATTATCTTTATTTATTGGGTACAAAATGTCATAAATGGAGAGAGAAGGGGAAGATAGAGTGAAAGAGGGACAAAGAGACAGAAACCTGCAGCACTGCTTCACCATTAGCAAAGATTTTTCCCCTGCACGTGGAGACCCGGAGCTTGTGCGTTGTAACATATGCACTCCACCAGGAGCACCATCACCCAGCCTCCTAGAAAACTTTCTGTGTAATTACTTGACCCATTTTTTCCTTGGGCTATTTTTGTTTTGTTTTGTTGAGATATGTCAGTTTTTTATAGATAGATGTTTGATAACACTTACTTATCAGGCGTGTAATGTGCAGCTGTCTTCTCCCATTTGCTTGGTTCCTTGGTTATTCTTGGCTGGTATGCTCATGACATGTAAAATCAATTTAATTTGATGCAGTCCTGTTTATTTACTATTGTTTTCCTTTCTCATGCCCAGGGATTTGAGTCTCCAAGTACATCTTTGTGAAGATTCTGTAATGTTTCACCAGTGTTTTCTTCTATATATTTTAGAGTTTTTAGTCTGATAGCCATGTCTCTGATACATTTTGATTTGCTTTTGCTGTATGATGTTCTAGACTCACTTCTCTACATGTGGCTGTCCAATTTCCCAGCACCATTAGGTGAAGAGACTTTCTTTTTTTAAATTTTTATTTATAAAACAGAAACGCTGACAAAGACTGTAGGATAAGGGGGTACAACTTCACACAGTTCCCTCCACCAGAACTCCATATCCCAGCCCCTCCCCTGATAGCTTTCCTATTCTTTATTCCTCTGGGAGTATGGACCCAGGGTCATTATGAACGAAGACTTTCTTTACCCCATTGAATACTTTTGGCCTCTCTGTTATATAGGTGCTGTAGGTGTAGGCTCATTTCCGGGCTCTCTATTCTGTTACGTTGATCCAAATGTCTATTTTATTCTATCACCACCTTTTGTTAATTAATTTTGCTTCAGAGTACAAACTGAAGTTGGGCATCTTGATACCTTTAGTTCCCCCCCTTTTTTTTCCCTCCAGAGTGTTTTAGCTATTTTCTTTTGATGTTTTCATTTATTCAGGTTTTACTCAGAAGCATATTGTGTGGTCTCTATAGTTTGTATTTCTTTTTCTTGTTGATTTATAACTTCACAGCCTCATGATCAGAGGTCATTTTTCATGATTTCAATATTCACATATTTACTAAGGCTGTCTTTGTGTCCCAACACATTGTCAATATTTGAGAATATTCTATGTGCTCTTGAAAATAATATGTATTCTTTTATTTGATGGTGGAAGTTTATGATTATATCTGTTAAGTTCATCTCACCTATGACTTCATTTAAAACATAACATTCATTCTTGATTCCTTTTCCTGATGATCTGTCTCTTGCTGTGAGTGATGTGTTAATGTCTTCTACTGTTATTATGTTGCTGGTTGTGTCTCCTTTGAGATCAGCAAGTACTTGTTTTATATATTTAAGTGTGTTCATATTGAGAGCATATAAACTGGAAATAGTTATGTCTTCTTGATGCATCAATCCTCTGACCAAAATGTAGTGCTCATGTCTGTCTCTTATCACACTCTTTGCCTGAAAGTCTATTTTATCTGATAGATAAGTGACAATTAATCATGCCTTCTTACATCCAAAGAGTCTCTCCCTCACCCACTTTTTTTTCTCATCTACTGACCACGTGTACCTGCACCCACCAGTGGCAAAGTGAGTTTCTAAAGCAATTCTAGTTGTAGTTTGGCAAATTTTCAGGTAAATTTTCATTGTTTTTAACTATTTGATCAGGGGAGTAATGTGAGGCATATGCTACTCCATAGCTACAACTTCAGAAGCTCTCTTAAAGAAAGTTTGGGGGCCAGGTGGTGGCACACCTGCCTGAGCGCACATACCACAATGCACAAGGACCTAGGTTCAAGCCCTGAGTCCCCAAAGCTTCACAAGTGGTGAAGCACGGCTACAGATGTCTTTCTCCCTATGAACCCCTTCCCTCTTGACTTCTGGCTGTCTCTATCCAGTAACTAAATAAAGATAATAAAAACTTAAATAATAAAAACGAATGATTGTATAGATGTGATAAACAAAAGATCTACATTTAGAACATATAAAATAATAAATTTTATAGGAAGTAAGTTAAAATAACCAATCTTTACCTTGAGATTTGACTAACCCAACTCCGAGCACTGGTTCTGGATGAGATAAAGTGGCATAGTCTGCAAAACAATTACCATTATTGCTCAGGTCCCGACCAACAATAACTGTAATTCTCACAGATGACCTTTGCTTAGCATCTTGTTACAGAAATCAATCTGCTATAAAATGCACTTAGTGGATAGCCAGAAGGAGGAGGTATCAGAAACAATGTTTTCTACATTCTTTCTCCAGTCTGACAGATATAATTGAATTAATTAGCAGTTAGAGTTTTACAGAAAAAAAAATCACTGGTGGATGATCATGATGTAAATGTGTAAAGCATCTTTACAAATGCTAAGGTTAGCCAATACTTACTTTACATAGCTCTATAAAAAGATCTACTTTCAAATTGTTTCCCAAAAGTAGTATTTTATATTTATCAGTTGATAAAAAGTTTGGGACCAGGTAGTCATGCACCTGGTGATCCACACTGGGTTCAAACCCGCATTCCCCATCTGTAGTTGGGGAGCTTCATTAAATATGAAGTGGCTCTTCAGCTATAGTTTTCTCTCTCCCTGTCTTCCTCTCCTCTCTTAATTTCTCTCCGTTCCTACCAAATTAAAAAAAAAAAAGAATGGACAAAATGACTTCCTAGAGGGTGTTTATGGTTAGGCAAACAGATTCTAGTGCTCGAGGCTTTCTCTGAGCCCCGATTCAGTTCCCCACATCAGCGTAAGCCAGAACTAGGCAGTGCTTTGCTAAAGAGAAAAGAAAAGAGAGAAAAGAAAGAAAGAAAGAAAGAAAGAAAAAGAGAGAGAGAGAGAGAAAAAAAGAAAGGAAGAAAGAAAGAAAGAAAGAAAGAAAGGGGAAGGAAAGAAAAGAGAGAAAAAAAGGAAAAGAAAAAACCTACCTGGATTCGTGGATTTCTGATGCAGGCACAGACCCCCAGCAATAAGCTTAGCAGTAATAATAATGATATTAATATTAATAAGAAGAACAATAGTGACAATAGCAAAGAAAGGACAATAATAGGTGAAAATGAAAGTATTTCTATTATGATACAAAATACGGGTATGACATAAATGTTGTTTCAGAGCAGAACCTCTTTTGTCAATTCATTTCCATTATGGAACTTCAACAGTATTTGCACAAATACTATAGATAGATTTTGAAATACTTTCTTCCATTTATTGTATAAAGTGAGAAGTAGTTAGTCAATAACCCTAGTTATGAAATGTGCTTCTCTTATAGGAAAATGAAATGTATCAATCCAAAAATCTTCAAGTCAACAAACAAGCTTTGTCTTTCTTAAGAAGAAATTGTAGGGAGTCGGGCGGTAGCGCAGCGGGTTAAGCACACATGGCACGAAGCGCAAGGACCCACGTAAGGATCCCGGTGTGAGCCCCCTGCTCCCCACCTGCAGGGGAGCTGCTTCACAGGCAGTGAAGCAGGTCTGCAGGTGTCTGTCTCTTTCTCTCCTTTTCTCTGTCTTCCTCTTCTCTCTCCATTTCTCTCTGTCCTGTGTAACAATGATGACATCAGTAACAACTACAAGAATAACTGCAACAACAATAAAAAACAAGAGCAACTAAAAGGAAATAAATAAATAAATATAAAAAAGAAATTGGTGATAAATCTTGGACTACTGTATATTGTGTAGGAATTGGAAACATAGGAAGTCCATATTGCATGGCATTGAAAAAATAGAAGGCTAATGAATTAATACCAATGTTACTAGGTGTAGAACCAAAATCAGTATCTAATTTTGTTGATGCTCCCAGAAATATGCTGGCAAGGCACTTGGTTAAAAAAATCAGAATTTCCAGTCTCTCTGTAGCAGTTGTGAGATCATTATAGCCAGTGAAATAGAATGGAAAGACCATTCCTAGTGATTCCTCACTATGGATCCCCCGATTCCTTATCTTCTGGATTTAAGAAAATATGCAATGATTGATGTAGAGCAGCCATCCTGTGATAATGTGCCCTCAGATCCATATATGAAAATAGTTGCTGAGCAACTGGCTGGCAGTCACAACTGCTCTGGTTGAGATTTTGCAATAGGCAGGCACATTCAGTCCCTGGACCTTGTGAAATGTCCTTTGCAGATTGGTGAATCACTTTGCCAGCATAATTCACTGCCTATGCGGGTGAGGGCAGGCTCCCTGAGACTACTTTATTCTGTCTACCCAGAATTTGTGATCCAGAGAAAGCTGGCCGCTCTGTATATGAGCCACTGTTTTATAGTTTGGGGGCCAATACTGCATGAAAAAGAAACAGTTCATAGTGAGACAGGAATAAAAAATGCTCTGAAGTTGGAACAAATTTGTTGATATTTGGGGATCAAAAGATGGGATTAAAATTATTTTTCTCTCATTTTCTATTGAGAATTCAGATCCCCATGTGTGTAAGTGTGGTCAATTACTTTATGTAGTCAGGTACCAGAAATGCAGATAACTCTCTTATTCACCATCAAGAACCATCATGTCCATGGGTGGGCGGTAGCACACGTGGCACAAAGCACAAGGACTAGAGTAAGAAACCTGGTTCGAGTCCCCAGCTTCCCACCTGCAGGAGGTTGCTTCACAGGCAGTGAAGCAGGTCTACAGGTGTCTATCTTTCTCTCCCCTTCTCTGTGTTCCCCTCTTCTCTCGATTTCTCTCTGTACTACCCAACAATGATGACAGCAATAACAACAACAACAATAATAACAACAATAAACAAGGCCAACAAAAAGGAAAAAAATAGCCTTCAGGAGCAGTGGATTTGTAGTGCAGGCACCGAGCCCCAGTGATAACCCCCCCCCCAAAATCATTATGTCCTGTGAATATGGACAGAATTGATAATGTCATCTTGAACTCCCATGAGTATAGCTCTAAAGAAGCAAAAATATAAATTAGTCATTTACGGTACTCATTGAGCAAGGAATACATAAAATTGAGTAGACTTGAGTTGGACACTTAAGTGAGTTTAAATTAAATTTAACTTAAAGATATTAAGCAAATAAGAAAATGAAACCAATTAAGCTTGCTTTTAAGCAAATACCAACTCCTTGTTACACAATTGATCAGATATTACCAGGCAAGAGTGGGGTTCATCAACTATAAAACTGTGGGAAGGAAATAAAAATAATAAAATTGTGGAAATAGCTTTACACACCAGAATGATAAGAATCAATTTTAGCTAATTTTTGCACGTTTGATACTATTTATTTCTAGTAAAAAAAAAAAAGTACATTCCTAAATATTTAACTTCACTCTTTGTCTTGACTCTTAGTATTAATTGTTGAGGAAGACACCAGGAATTAATATATTGATGTCACAAAGCTTTAAGTCAGTAGCTTGGTAAATGTAATAGCTGTGTTATAATTGTTGAATAGTGAATTAGGCATGATAAGAATCATTATCTTGTTTGGTCTTTAAAAATGATTAAGCATCATCAATGGAATGCAATCAGGAAGTAATTCAATTTTTCTCCCACCCTTTTAAATTTGTTTTAAGAGTCTATTTCTGGGCTGAGTAGACAGCATAATAGTTATGCAAGTGACATTCAGGTCTAAGGCTCCAAGGTCCTAAGTTCAACCCCCAGCTGAACACCATAAGCCAAAGCTGTACAATATTCTAGTATGTATGTATGTATGTATCTATCTATCTATCTATCTGTCATCTATCTCTATCTGTTTGTCTATCTACCTGTCTATCTATCTACTTACATATTCTCTCATGTAAATAAATATATGTAAATATTTGTAATATATTTAAATAAAATATGAAAATATTTTAAAAAGAGAATGCTATTTCTTCCCCATAATGCAATGCACTCCAACCTTTAACTACTCTTTTTCTGAATCCATACTATTTCCCAGGTCATACACAGACATTATATACATATATATATATATACATATATATATTATTCATAGTAATTTAAAATAAATATGTGAAAGTTATTTTTTTATACTTTGAGGAGCGGAAAATAGAACCCAAGAAAACATCTCTTAAAATTCATTGAAAATTCTTATCTAAATAATAATTTCACTGTGTCAGGATGTAGCAAAGTACTTAATAGGCAATACAGTGAGAGCATACACACACACACACACACACACACACACACACACAGAGAAAGAGAGAGAGGAGAGAGATTGAGATTTCATCACCTACCCCAGCAATCACCGACCTCTGGAGTTTAGCCTACAATGACATATATTATTTTTCTACATAGCATATTATTTTGTCCTATCTTATCCTTCTTCAGAAAGCTACTATAACTGTGGTTCATTTCTGTTATAACTAATCTTTTTTATTTTTTGAGCTTCCTGTTTTGATTATTACTTTATTGTTTTATTACCACCAGACTCATCACTGGAGCTTAGTGCATGGACTATGTATCTGTCACTCCTGGTGACATTTTTTTTTTTTTACTTGATAGAACAGAAAAAAAATTAGAAAAGAGGAGGAGATAGAGGAGGAGAGATAGAGAAACCTACAGCACCACTTCACTACCTCTCCCCTGCACATGTAGGAACTGTTGGCTTGAACCTGTTTTTTTTTTTTAATGATTTAATTATGATTGACAAGATCATGTGATAAGAGGGGTACAATTCCATACAACCCCCACCACCAGAGTTCCACATCCTATCCCCTACATTGGAAGCTTTCCTATTCTTTATCCCTCTGGGAGTATGGACCAAAGATCTTTATGGGGTACACAAAATGGGAGGTCTGGCTTCTGTAGTTGCTTCTCTGCTGGATATGGGCATTGGTAGGCCAATCCATGCTCCCAGACTGTTTCTGTATTTCCCTAGTAGCGTAGGGCTCTGGGGAGGTTGGGTTCCAGGACACATTGGTGAAGATGTCTGCCCAGGGAAGTCAGTTTGGTGTCATGGTAGCATCTGCAACTTGGTGGCTGAAAAGCATTAAGATATAAAGCAGAGCAAATTGTTTGATAATCAGGAACCTAAAGGTAAGAAGCAGATGAAATTTGGGGTCTTCATGTTGGCAGAAGCTACGAAGTCTACTTTAGGTATATTCCAAGGGACCCATGACTTTACTAGTTGTTGGCTGAGCCTGATAGCTAACATGTGCAGGGCAGGGAGGATGGCAGTGTGTGTGAAAGTATTGTCAGTGTTGGTAATAGGACTAGAAAACTGCCTCAGAGAGTAGCTCCCAGATATGGGAAACCCCTAACTGTAAATATAAATATCACTAGCTGTAAACCCCATAGATCTGGCCTAGCACTCACATCCATCCATAGTTAGCGCAGGGATCTGTGTAATCTCTACATCCCGCCAGTCTGAACTCACATTCCATCGTCACAACTATGAACCTTCTAGGCTGCACTCATTTCAGGACCAGTCTTCCTTGAGTAGTAGAGTATGTTGACGCAGCCTCCCTTCAGAGAGTGGGGGCAGTTTCTACCCTTGTTGTTCTGTTTTGAGAGCAAGGTCTTGTAGAGACCCACAAGAGGGTTTCTGATGTTGTTTCTGGTGGAGATGACCAGTAATAGTGGAGAGAGGTCTAGGCCCATCATATCTGTGTGGGGAACCTAGGATTCCCTGACTAGGGCCCCCTAGATGATGGGGTGGCCTGGTAAGTGACCAAAAGGGCATTAAAGTGTGCCAGTCTCTGGCCCTTATCCAGCTTTTGTAGTCTTCCTTTATCTGACAGGGCTAGGCTTAGATTGAGGGAAGTGAAATAGGAAGTAGGTGAGGAATGTATCTTGGTCTAAATAGCAGCCTCAACTCCCAAGTTTTGTGTCTGTATCCTTCATAGAACATATCAAATAACTCCTTTTGTTCATAGGATATTTCTCCCCACTCAGAACCAGTAAAGAAGAGAAACATAGCTATGATTTCAGGTCCCCATTCCAAGGTCCACATAGTGATTTACTAATGCTAATACTAAGTGTGTTCCTGATTTTTCTATTGAAGAGCAGCATCGTGAGGGTGGGGAAGATAACATAACTGTTATTCCAAGAGACTCTCATGCCTGAGTGTTCCAGGTTCAATCCCAGGCACCACCATAAGTCAGAGTTGAGCAGTGCTCTGGTTCAAACAAACAAACAAACAACAAAAAACAAAACACACTATATTATGTAACTTATACTACAGTACTAATCCTGTCAAGTTTCTGCAAAAGTTTATTGATTCTTTCATGAATATGAACGTGTTATTTTTATAATGCAGCATAATATCTCCTCATCTCCTAGGAAAACATGTTTTCTATTTTTCCATTTCTCTCAGACATGTAACCTGATTTAGAATCATTTTCAAATGATTGCCATTGAATTAGTGCTGGACTGCTCTTAGAAAAAATTGATTCTCTGGGGACTAAAGAGTTCAACAATGAAGATTATGAACATTAGTGAGTTGTGAGGTGGCAAATAAAACTGTCACTGAGGAACCAACGCAACTTGTTTTATATACATGTGGTCGAAACATAAGCCTGCTAGAGAATTTCCTTTCCTCATCTTTTGTATCTCCACAATAATTAGTACCTGGAGTGTCATATAGAAGACAATGGTATTTGTTTGCTCATTTATTAATTCATTTGAATCAGCTGGGAGAGATGTCAAAACCTTGCACATGAGCAAAACCACTAGCCTTCTCAACTTTTAAAAAATTATTTATTTATTGAATAGAGACAGCCAGAAACCCAGAGGAAGAAGGAGAGAGAGAGAGGGAGAGAGAGAGAGAGACAGAGAGACACCTGCAGCATTGCTTCACCACTTGCAAAGCTTTCCCCCTCTGCAGGTGGGTACCAGTGCTCGAACCTGGGTCCTTGGGCATTGCAACATGTGTGCTCAACCAGGTGCGCCACAACCTGGCCCAACTTTTTGTTTTTTTCCATTAAGAGAAATATACTGAGAGGAAAGACAGCACAGCACTGTTATACTGTCTGTGGAGTCGCCTGGTATCATCCATTCTGTTCACCTGTGATGTTGGGGCTTGAACCCAGTGCCTTGTCCTCTACAGCACGGGCCTCCTGTGACAAACATGGAACTAGCCTAGTGTGCTGGGACCTAGAGCCTGGAGCTTCCATATGGTGTTGAGGTTCAAATCCAGGACCTCAAGCATGTGGCTTGTGCTCTGTCTGATAATCATCTCCTGTATCTTCTGGCTCCAGTCACGTTTTTTTTTTTTTTTTTCTCCTTATAGTAGCTTGCCTAATGTTATCACTGTTTCTTTTCATTTCTTGCTCCCTGACTATTTTTCCTCCTCATCATTTACTTTTCTGTACTATATGCCCTGTCTTGTCACTGAAATATCATTTTACAGTATATTTATTTTATTTTTATTTTTTAATTATCAGAGAGACAACTGCAGCCCTGCTTAATCACTTGTAAAGCTTTCCTCCTGAAGGTGGGGACCAGGCACTCGAACCCATGTCCTTGCTCATTTTAACATGTTCACTCAACCAGGTGTGCCACCAGCTGGCCCCTTCCTTTTGTTTTTTGAACCATACATATCACTGGGGCTTGCTGCCTGGGTAATGAATCCACCACTTCTGGCAGCCATTTTCCCCTTTATTTTATATTATTTGATAAAACAGAGAGAAACAGAGAAGGGAAAGGGTGATCGAGAATTGCAGGTGGGGGCTGGGGATTTGAACCTGTGTCCTTGTGCATGGTAGCCTGTAAGCACTCAACCCAGTGTACCACCCAACCTCTTGTCACTGAAATGTCTAATTTTTCCTTTTCTTGTCTTTCCTTTCCTGTCCTTCTTTTTACTACCCAGATTATTGCTGAGGCTCAGTCCCTGCCAGACTTCACTGTTGCCATTTTCCCGTTTCCTTTTTTTTGACAGAGAGTGAGAGACAGAAATAGCTAGAGAAAAGAAATACAGCGGCACAGACTGCATCACTGTTCTATCACTCCCGAAGCTTCCCCTTTGTAGGCAGATACCATGAGCTTTAGCCCAAGTCCTCTCAGCAGCTACAACATGAGCTCTACCAGGTACGCAACCACCCAGCCCCAGGGAACACTTCCCTTTGAAGCTGATTTTCTAATTGTTCCCCTGATGCTGACAACTAAAAATAGTCAGACAGTGAGAATTATCTCAAAAACCATTAGGATATTACGATAAAAACAGGACCCATCTACAATTCTCCTGAGGGAAAACTGAAAGTTCTTCCTCTGAGGAATGCTTAGCTACACAAACTCATGCTGCTGTTGGTTTCAGCAAAACATTGTCAAGCAGGCTGCTTTTCCTGCAGTAGATCCATGCAAAGAGAAGACCCACCATGACTGCCATCCTTAGTTCATAAGGCATTCAAGCAAAGAACAACTAACATTAGTAATAAGAGATGTGGGCCCAGGGGTTACACCCCCTTCCCTCTGGAGGAGCTCCCCGTGCAAAATGTAAATATGTCAAATAACAGCTTTCAAAATGCTCACCTTGCGTAGAGATACACACGCACATTATGTATGTTATGTATTAAAGGTCCATAGGTATATGTCAGTATCTTGTGGTCTACAGTTGATGCTTGTGACAACGTTCTAGAATTGTTCACTCATGTGTTCTGTGAATAAATATTTATAGAACGCTATATGTGCTGTTTTTGGTGCTATTGAGCATTTACATTTTTTTAAAAAAAATTTATATTTATTTATTGTCTCTTTTGTTGCCCTTGGTGTTTGTCATTGTTGTTGTTATTGCTGTCATTGTTGTTGGATAGGACAGGGAGAAATGGAGAGAGGAGGGGGAGATGGGGGGAGAGAAAGAGAGACACTTGCAGACCTGGTTCACCGCCTGTGAAGGGACTCCCCTGCAGGTGGGGAGCAGGGGGCTCGAACCAGGATCCTTTCGCCGGTCCTTGCGCTTTACACCACCTGTGCTACGCCTGACTCCCTAGCATTTACATTTTTATCTTTGATTTTATTGACACAACCTCTAAATACTAACATATCTGAGTTCCCTCTAATGTCATTGCTTAATTATAATTCAAATAATAGCATCAGGGCAATTTGAAATGGAGATGGGATGTTCTCATTCCCTCAGTCCTGAGCCTCGGGGATGGCAGGATTTACAGCAAGGTGAAGGTGATTGATAGGAATTGCAAATACAGAGGAAGAGTCTTTTGTTTAAAGAACTTGATGCCTGTGTGTAAATTCATTCCATGATATTATCACTTGAGAGTTCTTGCCATTTATTTAAGAGCCAGGGTTTATTACTGGTTTTGTCTTCCTTGCAGTTGAATTTGTATCACTGGAGATGCTTATAAAATTTAGATGAAAAAGAGTGTTGCCAATATTTTCCTCTAAGTATCTGGTAGATTCTGGTCTAATGTCCAAGTTCTTGATCCATTTGAAATTTACTTTTGTGTGTGGAGAAATACAGTAATCAGTTTCCTTCTTCTGTACACTTCAACCCAATTATTCCAACACCATTTGTTGAAGAGACTCTCGTTTCTCCATTTCTCATTTCCCCCTCTCAAAACATAGATGCTCATAGGTGTGGGGGCCTATTTCTGGGCTCTCAATTCTATTCCACTGGCCAGTGTGTTTATTTTTGTTCCAGTATCAGGAAATTTTTATTATTATGGCTCTATAATATAGTTTGAGGATTGGGAGTGTGATGCCTCCAGTTCTGTTCTTTTTTCAAGATTGTTTTGGCAATTCTAGGTGTTTTCTGTTCCAGATAAACTTTTGTAGCTTTTGGTCTATTCTCTTAAGAAATTGTGTGGTACCTTGATGGGGATTGATATACATTTGTATAGGGATTGAAATAAATTTGTATATGGCTCATGGTAGAATATTCATTTTGATGATATTAATTCTTCCAATCCATGAACATGGGATATCTTTCCACTTCTTTGTATCTTTTTTCTATTTCCTTGAATAGTGACTCATAGTTTTCAGTTTACAAGTCTTTCACATTTTTGTCAGGTTTATTCCTAAATATTTTATTGCTTTTGCTGGGTATACTATCATCATCTTCAAATAGTGGTAATTTGACCTCTTTTCTCCCAATCTACATTTCTATAATACTTGGTTATTTCTTGATTACTATGGCAAAAAAATTTCCAATACTATGCTGGATAGTAATAGTAGGCAGCCCTGTATAGTTCCTCATTTAAGTGGGAATGCTTCCAGTTCCTTCCATTGATTATCATGTTGGCTAAAAATTTGCTGTATATGGACTCTACTAGGTTAAGGAATTTTCCATCTATTCCCTTTTTTTTGTAGCATTTTGATCATGAAGGGATGTTGGATTTTGTCAAAGATTTCCTCTGTATCTATTGAGTTAGTCATATGGTTTTTGGTTAATCTTTTATTGATGTGGCGTGTCCCATGTATCGATTTACATACATTGAGCCATCCTTGTATTCCTGGGATAAATCTCACTTGGCTATAATGTACAAAAATTTTGATATATTGCTGTATCCAGTTGGCTAGAATTATGTTCAGTATTTTAGCATCTATGTTCATCAGAGATATTGGTCTGTAGTTTTTGTGTTTCTTTTTTTTTTTTTGTCATGTCCCTGTCTGCTTTTGGTGTCAGGGTGATGCTGGCTTCATAAAAGATGGAAGGGAGTATTCCTGTGTTTTCAATCTTTTGGAAAACCTTAAAAATTATAAATATTAACTCTTCCTGGAAGGTTTTGTAGAATTCATTTGTAAAATCATCTGGTCCAGGATTTTTATAGTTGGGAAGGTTCTTGATAACTGTTTCAATTTCTCTGACTGTGATTGACTTGTTAAGATTTTTTAGTTCTTCTTGGTTCAATTTTGGAAGATTGTGTATTTCTAGGAATTTTTATACTTCTCTCAGGTTTTCTAGTTTGATGGTATGATACTTTGGAATTCTATAATGTCTATTGTGAGATCTCCATTTCCAATTCTATTTACTTGTTCTCTCTCTCTCTCTCTCTCTCTCTTTCTACCATTTTGAAGTATCACATTTAGCTTCATCGACGGTTTGTATGGGTTTTTCATTTTAAAGTTATTTATTTCTTTTTCTTTAATTTTTTTTATTTAAGAAAGGATTAATTAACAAAACCATAGGGTAGGAGGGGCACAACTCCACACAATTCCCACCACCCAATCTCCATATCCCACCCCCTCCCCTGACAGCTCTTCCATTCTCTATCCCTCTGGGAACATGGACCCAGGGTGATTGAGGGTTGCAGAAGGTAGAAGGTCTAGCTTCTGTAATTGCTTCCCCGCTGAATATGGGCATTGACTGGTCGGTTCATACTCCCAGTCTGCCTCTGTCTTTCCCTAGTAGGGTGTGTCTCTGGGGAAGCAGAGCTCCTCCAGGACACATTGGTGGGGTCTTCAATCCAGGGAAGCCTGGCCAGCATCCTGATGGCATCTGGAACCTGGTGATTGAAAAGAGAGTTAACATACGAAGCCAAACAATTTGTTGAGCAATCATGGACCCAAAGCTTGGAATAGTGGAGAGGAAGTGTTAGGGAGTTACTCACTGCAAACTCTAGTGTACTTCTGCTTTCAGGTATATATTTTGCAGTAGTTTATAGATACGTGTGAATATATGCTCTCTCTCACAGAAACTGGTGTATATCTAGGTTTTGGGACTTTGTTAGAAAGTGAACCACCTGAGATGAAATTAGAGTGTACTATGAAAAGAAAGGTCTCACCCGAGTAATGAAGTTGAAGGGTTGTCATTCCACACGTGAAGTCTCTGGACACAGTCTGAGGTGAAGCATGTTGAGGTGGCAATAGTTGCGTTGGTTCGGTTGTGATCGGCGGATGCAACATTACTCGATATGGATTGGGAGAGACATATGGGAAAGTGGGCCCTATCCAAGGGTTCCAGGACTGGGGCTGTATAGTGGAGATGTGAGGTTCCTGCTGTCTTAGGGTTCAAAAAGACAATCGATAGTTAATGTTATAACATTATTTGGTAATTGGGTTAACTTTGAAAAGTCCTTTTGTTATGGTTTGCTGTACAGTACCCAGTATTTTGTATATAGCTATGCTATTGGATGCTTCTGATCTACTTGGTCTAGGCTTTTGAGAGAGTCCACATATCAAATACACAGCCTATATATTAAAAAGATTCAGTTTGTGTTTTGAAGAACTTTGAGACATACCATTGATTTTCCCCCTCTCATATTAATTAACTAGTGATTTATATGTCTACATTTTGCTAGGAGTGTACATAAACACCATTCCCACCACCAAAAGACTGTGACCCATCCCTCCCACCCACTCGCACTGCCCACTGGCTCAGGAAGCTGCATGTCTACCCCTCACCACAGGGTTTTTACTTTGGTGCCCTACTTACAATTTGGTCAGGTCCTGCTTTTAGTTTCCCTTTCAGATCTTCTTAGTCAACTTCTGTTGATGAGTGGGATCATCCCATACTCATCTTTATCTTTCTGACTTAGCTCACTTAACATAATTCCTTCTAGCTCTGCCCAAGATGGGTCAGAGAAGGTAGGTTCATTGTTCTTGATAACTGCATAGTATTCCATTGTGTATATATACCACAGCTTTCTCAGCCACTCATCTGTTGTTGGGTACCTGGGTTGCTTCCCGGTTTTACCTACTATGAATTGTGCTGCTATGAACATAGGAGTACACACCTCTTTTTGGTTGGGAGATATGGAGTCCTTGGATCATATGGAAGGTCCATGTCGAGCATTCTGAGAGTTTTCCAGACTGCTCTCCACAGAGGCTGTACCAATTTACATTCCCACCAGCAATGTAAAAGGGTTTCTCTGTCCCCACATCCTCTCCAGCATTTGTTGCTGCTGTCCTTTTTGATGTATGCCATTCTTACAGGAGTGAGGTGGTATCTTAGTGTTTTCTTAATTTGCATTTCTCTGACAATCAGTGACCTAGAGTAGTTTTTCATATGTTTGTTAGCCTTTTGGATCTCCTCTGTAGTGAATGTTTTGTTCATATCCTCTGCCCATTTTTGGATGGGGTCATTTGCTTTTTTAGTGCTAAGTTTGCTGAGCTCTTTATATATTTTGGTGATTAGTTTCTTGTCTGATGTCTGGCATGTTGAAAATCTTCTCCCATTCTGTGAGGGGTCTCTCTGTTTGTTTAATAGTTTCTTTGGACGTGCAGAAGCTTTTCAATTTGATGTAGTCCCATTGGTTTGTTTCTGCTTTAGTCTTCCTTGCAATTGGGTTTGATTCATCAAAGATGTCCTTGAGGTATAGGTGGGAAAGTGTTTTACCAATGTTTTCCTCTAAGTATTTGATTGTTTCTGGTCTGACATCTAGGTCTTTGATCCATTTGGTGTTGATTTTTGTTTCTGATGAGATAAAGTGGTTCAATTTCATTCTTCTGCATGTTACAACCCAGTTTTCCCAGCACCATTTATTGAAGAGAGCCTCCTTTTTCCATTTAATCCTTTGGGCCCCCTTATCAAAGATTAGATGCCCATAGCTGTGGGGATTTATTTCTGGGCTTTCAATTCTGTTCTACTGGTCTGTGTGCCTATTTTTGTTCCAGTACCATGCTGTTTTGATGATGATAGCTTTATAATATAGTTTAGGGTCTGGGAGTGTGATGCCTCCATTTCTGTTTCTTTTCCTCAAGATGGTTTTTGAAATTCTAGGTGTTTTCAGGTTCCAGATAAATGATTGTAGTGTTTGTTCTATTCTCTTAAAGAAGCTTGGTGGAACTTTGATGGGTATTGCATTAAATTTGTATATGGCTCTGGGGAGAATATTCATTTTGATGATATTTATTCTTCCAATCCATGAGCATGGGATATCTTTCCATTTCTTGGTATCAGTTTCTATTTCCTTGAGTAGCGACTCATAGTTTTCAGCATACAAGACTTTCACTTCTTTGATCAACTTTCTTCCTAGGTATTTGATTGATTTTGCTGAAACAGTAAATGGGAGTGATTTCTCGATGTCTTCTTCAGATTTAGTGTTTGCATAAAGAAATGCCACTGATTTTTGTACATTGATTTTGTAGCCTGATACTTTGCTATATTGCCTAATAACTTCCAGTAATTTCCTGCTGGATTCTTTAGATTTTTCTATGTATACTATCATATCATCTGCAAATAGTGAGAGCTTGACTTCTTCCCTTCCAATCTTTATTCCTTTGATTTCTTTCTCTTGCCTGATTGCTATGGCAAGAACTTCCAATACTATGTTGAAGAGTAACGGTGACAGAGGACATCCCTGTCTAGTCCCCGATCTGAGGGGGAATGCTTTCAGCTTCTGTCCATTGAGTATGATGTTGGCTGTAGGTTTGCTATATATAGACTCCACTATCTTGTGGGATTTCCCATCTATTCCCATTTTTGTAGAGTTTTGAGCATGAATGGGTGTTGGATTTTGTCAAAGGATTTCTCTGCATCTATTGAGATAATCATGTGGTTTTTGGCTTTGCTTTTATTGATGTGGTGAATGACATTGATTGACTTACGGATGTTGAACCAGCCTTGCATTCCTGGGATGAATCCCACTTGGTCGTGATGAACAATCTTTTTGATATGTTGCTGTATCCGGTTGGCCAATATTTAATATTTTGGCATCTATGCTTATCAGAGATATTGGTCTGTAGTTTTCCTTTTTTGTTCTGTCCCTATCAGCTTTTGGTATCAGGGTGATTGTTGTTAAAATTTCGGAAAGCTCTTGCCGGGCTGGCTTGCTTCATGGGCCGGTAACAGAGACGCGGAGACAATGGCTGGGCAGGGAAGCTGTATTTCTTTATTCAGGAACAACGATTCATAAACTAAGACAAACTAATCACCAAACAGAACTCTGCTGTCTCTTTGCGGCGGCACAAACACCCTCTCTTACTCTCGAACTCTCGAACTCCGGAACTCTGGAACTCTCGGACTCAGGAACCCTCTCTCGGGGTTCCTTGGGGTGGGGCCAAGCAGGCCCGCGAAATTAGCAGGCCTGATCCAATTCTCTTGGCGGGGGGAGGGCTAGAACAAACCAATGTAAAGCATACGACAATTCCCCCTTTTCTTTTTTACTAAATGACTATAGTATCAAGGGTGTGGGGTGAACAGAAACATATATAACAAAAACCAGCATGTTGCCAAGGGAAGGCCTGAGGGGGCCATATCTGAAAAAAAAAACATTTTTTGCCTCTGGGGGGCTACTTGCCTCGACGGGCAATTGCATGGGGGCAGGGAACGGCCTAGAGTCCCACAGGCAGCTGGCTGCAACTTACTTACTATGAAACAAAACTTGTTATTAGCATATCTACTGCACGATCCAACGTTTCTAATAGAGAAGGAATTTGAGACTTTTACATATCAACAACGTCTTTTAACCTTTTGTTACACCCATTCAAGATGGAGACACACCCTAGGTGTGGGCCGGAGAGGAAACCTCAGGCATGAGAATAATTAGCATAGCCATTGTGCGATCTACCATTTCTAATAGAGAAGGTAGTGTTTTACATATCAACAAGTCTATTTAACCTTTTGTTTAGACCAACTTAGTTAAAATATATTGATTGTTAACTAATTTTTACCTCAGACTTTAAATGTAAGTTAATTTTATCTTTATGAGAATTACATTGAAAACCTTTTTCATTTAACTTTGACTAGTAAGAATTTAGCCTTAAAGCTACTGTTTACCAAACTTTAAACATACACATAAACATGGTCATTAATACACAAGGAGAGACCTTTGTTACGAAGACATGTCATTTTAAACACAAATTTAAATCTATACTGTCTTAGTGGTTGGGGGGGGGTCACCATTCGGAGGTGGCTTCCCGAGCAGCTCCACTTCTAGGAATTGCAGGTTGCGATCTCTGCACAAATCTCTGTGTACTCCAGCTTGTCTGCCTTCAGACCGGACCGGCCGCTGGAGATCTCGTGTTCCCAGTTTCGGCAGGGAGCCCGGGGGTCTGGGAGGCCCGGGATGGTTCCAGAATTTATAGAAAGAGGGCAGGCAGGCCATCTTTGTAGAAGGCGTGGGCCTAGGTGCCCAGGGGTGGCGGCCATGATAGGCCGTGGCCCTGCCCCATGGCCCTGCCATGTCTGCTGCCCTGTTCGCAGTGGCCGAGTAGCGTGGAGGGATCACACGTCCAGTGCCCTGCGCCACGCGGTGGAGATCTGGCTCCTGTGGGCTGGCCTCGGGCTCTAGCGTGTTGGCATCAGGCTCCAGCATGTTGGCATTGGGCTCCTGGGGCTTTTGTGTGCTGGCATAGGCCTCCTGCGGGCTGTGGGGCTGCGGGGCTGCGGGCGCGGTGCGTGGGGTTGTCTGGGCACAGCCGGCTGGCTGGCTGTTTAACCAGGTGGAAACAGCAGCTCCGCGCCTCGCCTCTCGCCCGCTGGCTCTTCTCACTGGCTGTTCTGAGTTCGCCCGAGCGAGTGGAAACCACAGAGTGGTCCAGAGATAAATGTTCCAGAAACAGCAAAACAGTCTCATGAAGAAAGAGCAGAGGCCTTTGGAGATCTCTTCACAAGCAGAAGAGAAGGCCATCGTGCATAGGTAGCCAAATTGTCTTTACTTATCTGAGAGATGTGCAGGTCAGCCCCACGTTGGGCGCCATTTGTTGTTAAAATTTCGGAAGGCTCTTGCCAGGCTGGCTTGCTTCATGGGCAGGTAACAGATATGGAGACAACGGCTGGGCAGGGAAGCTGTATTTCTTTATTCAATGTAAAGCATACGACAGGTGATGTTGGCTTCATAGAAGGTAGAAGGGAGTATTCCTGTTTCTTCAATCTTATGGAAAAGCTTAAGAAGTATGGGTATTAACTGTTTCCTGAAAGTTTTGTAGAATTCGTTTGTGAAGCCATCTGGTCCAGGACTTTTGTTGTTGTTGAGTTTCTTAATAACGGTTTCAATTTCTATGTCTGTGATTGATGCATTTAGATTTTGTAGTTCTTCTTGGTTCAGTTTTGGAAGGGCATATGCTTCTAGGAATTGTTCCATTTCTTCCAGATTCTCTAGCTTGGTGGCGTATAGTTCTTTATAGAAGTTTCGCAGGATTCTCTGGATTTCTGTGGTGTCAGTTGTGATATATCCTCCATCATTTATAATTCTATTAATTTGAGTCTTCTCTCTTTTTTGTTTGTTTAGTCTGGCTAGTGGTTTGTCAATTTTGTTTAATCTTTCAAAGAACCAACATTTGGCTTAATTGATCTTTTGTATGGTTCTTTTATTTTCGATGTTGTTTATTTCTGCTCTAACTTTAGTGATTTCTGTCCTTCTGGTTGCTTTAGGGTTCCTTTGTTCCTCTTCCTCTAAGTCCTTGAGGTGTGCAGTAAGGTCATTCATTTGAGCTTCTTCTTGGTGTTTTCAATGTTATTTATTTCTGCCTTACTTTTATTTTAGTCCTCCTGCTTGATTTAGAGTTCCTCTGTTCTTCTTCTAAGTCTTTAAAGGATGTAGTCAGGTTGTTTATTTGAGGTCTTTCTTGCTTCCTAATGTATACCTGTATGGATATGAATTTCCATATTAGTACTGCTTTAGCTGTGTCCCAAATATTTTGATAGCTTGTATCTTGTCATTTGATTCTATGAAAATTTTAATTACTTCCTTAATTTTGTCCTGACCCAGTAGTTGTTAAGTTGTATATTGTTGAGTTCACATTTTGGGGGGCGTTTACTAATTTTATGTTTGTTGTTAAGTGTTAGTTTAATTCCAATGTGGTCTGAAGGGATGGTTTGGATGATTTTAATGTTTTATAATTTTTTAGCACTGTCTTTGTTCTTAATATGTTGTCTATAATCACAATGACCTATGTAGACTCAAATAGAATATGTATTCCTACTTCTAGGGGTGAAGGACTCTGAAAATGTCCCGTAGGTCTAATCTATCTATTTGTTGAATTCTCTTGTTTTATTATTATTTTTATATTATCTTTATTTATTTATTGGATAAAGACAGCCAGAAATTTAGAGGGAAGGGATGATAGAAGGGAAAAGAGAGTTCAAGTCCCTGGTCCCTACCTGCAGGAAGAAAGCATCATAAGTAATGAAGCAGGAGTGGTGAAGCAAGACTGCAGGTATATCTCTCTCTCACTCTCCATCTCCCTCTCCCCTCTCAATTTCTCTCTTTTTCTATCCAACAATAAATAAACAATTAAAAGCAAGTGAAACACCTGCAGCACTGCTTCACTGCTTGCAAAGCTTTCCCCCAATTATCTTCTTTCTTTTTTTTTTTTTAATTCTATGCTTAGGTGATCTCTCAGGTTCAAAAAGTGGGGCACTGAAGTCTCTTAATATTACTTCATTGCTCTTGATATAGCTTCATAGCTATTTCAGTATAAAAGGTATGTGTAAGGCAGTCTCTGGTCTTTGGTTCCTAGACCCCTGAAGTCAGTCACCTTTGGTATGTCTCATTCTTGAGACATACCAATATGATCAATATTATTCTGATGATCATTTGGAAGATGAGAGATAGGGTCTCTTGTTTTCAAACTGAGGAGATAGCTAGAAAGCTATATGAGTGACTGGAACAGCAAGATGGTGTCCTCATACCCTGATCATCTTTTCTTGAGTCTTGAAGGGTTCCCCTATAACATATTTTCAATCCACTGATTATACTTGCCTGGATTGATTTGTATCTAAATGAGCTATTTAAAAGTTTCCATTGGTAAATTGTAAGTTTGTTGTTGGTGTTTTTTTGTTTGTTTGCTTGTTCCATTTCAATTCCTGGTGTGAATCAGACAGCTGGTACTCCCTTGTTATGATTCCATAATTTTAGTTGTGATTTATCTTCCCCTCAGGCCTTGAGGTAAGCTTTTTAACTATATGTATATTTTTCACTTAATCACTCACTTGTGATTGAGTAGGCAGAAATAAGAAAGAGAAGATAAAATAAGAGAGAAAAGAATTAAGAGGAAAGAGCAGTGACTCAGCAAGTAATGTCTTGGACAAACAACAGGAAGCAACAGATTAGAGATGGACCCCATATTCTCTCACTGATTGTCCACTGGTTAAATCTAGATTCTGCCTATCTTAGATTGACACTCAGTGTTCTCAGAGAGATAAGCTCTGATGAACCTGAGTGCTATCCTTGGTATTCTTTCACCCCAGGTAATGTGTTTTGCTGCTACACTTCCAGTTTGGAGCCAAGTATGGCTTTTGAGTTAGAAGATTTTCTTCCTCACCCCTTTTCCACACACTGACCACCCACGTCTGTACTGACCTGTGGCATAATGAGTTTCTTGAGAGGCCCTAGTTGTAATCTGTTATGATATCAGGTGATTTTTTTTTTCTAGTTTATCAAGATCATGATCTGAAAGGGCTCCTATCCCATCGATACCCCTTTGGAAGTCTCATTACATATATTTCTTATCTTAACTATATAATTAAACATTAGGAAGTCAAATGATTTGATGGGTTATAGAATAATCACTATGTAAGTATTTCAACCTATTGTTTTTAGAAAATAGTGAAGGGATATTTCCAGAAAAAAAATATATGAGTGCATTATGAGATATTGAGAATGACTTGAGCATAATAAACATGTTTACTATAAAGATATACATTCAGAATATGGAATGAACTCCATAGTGGAAAACTGGGGCCAGAAAAGAACACTTGAAATGAATTTACACCTTATTTGGTATGGATCCTGATTTTGTGTGTTTTTAGTATATTTTAGAACAGCTATTTAGTCTTTCACAGATCAGTCATAGAGTATTTGTGAATACCAAATCAGATAGAACAGATGAACATGTAAGATACAAGTCTTGAGCATGTGTTCAACTCTCATGATCTTTTCAAAGCACATTAACATTATTAATTTTTTAATTTATAAAATATTTTTATTTTTTATCATTGTATAGAGACAGAGAGAAATTGAGAGAGGAGGGGGAGATAGAAAGGGAGAAAGAAAAACATCTGCAGCCCTGCTTCACCACTTGCAAAGCTTTTGCCCTGCAGGTGGGGACCAGGGACTTGAACTGGGTTCCTTGTGCACTGTAATGTGAGCGCTTAGCCAGGTGTGCCATTGCCTGGTCCCCACATTAACTTCAAAATAAATTTTTTCTTCCTCTTACTTGCTCTCCGTGTTTTGTTTATTTGTTTGTTTGTTTTGTTTTCTAAATGTAATTGTCAATTATACACACATTATGCTATTTTAATTTCACATATTGGTATCTAAGTACTCAAATTTTCTTAATGAGTGTTTTGTCTATATTTTTGCTTCCATTTTCACATTATATCCTATTTTTATAAAAGTCTTCCTTCTTACTCTATGATTTTGTATTTTTTTTCTGTTTGATTTGTGTAGCATTTGTGTAACAATCTTATTTTCAAGGTTGTTACTGGGAGTTGAGCGGTAGCGCAGTGGGTTAAGTGCAGGTGGCACAAAGCACAAGGGTATAAGGATCCCGGTTCAAGCCCCCGGCTCCCTACCTGCAGAGGAGTCACTTCACAGGTGGTGAAGCAGGTCTACAGGTGTCTGTCTTTCTCTCCCCCTCTGTCTTTCCCTCCTCTCTCTATTTCTCTCTGTCCTATCCAGCAACGACGACATCAGTAACAGCAACAATAAAAAATAAATAATTAAAGATTGTTACCATACTTTTGAACAAGTTTTTTGTAACAAACTTAGTCACATTAGCTTTTGATATGGTCAAGACTCATACAATATGGAAGCCATTTTTATTTCAGAATCTGGGGTTCTAAGAACTACTATCCTAAATTGCATTAATTTCAAATACCTACTAAATAATGATACTATGAGCAAAGTAACAGCAAATATTTTATCTCAGTGTGAAAAACTGCAAAATTATAATAATGTTGTGAGAAAAATAGTTAAGCAGATAATACATGTTTTTCCTTTTATTTCATAGACATTGCACTACACTTCACTTGGGACTTGCAGTTATTTCTACAACTTGATTAAAATATATTTAAAAAATGTGTCATTCCTACTATTTTTGTTTCTCACCTTCTATGTGAAAAACTTGTAAAATGTTAAGCTTGTTTAAGTAATGAAATAAAAACAGGACCTACAGGGACCTGAGAGTGGTGCATCCCATCCCGTTAAACACGTTACCATGACCAAGGACCCAGGTTCGGAGAATGCTTCAATAAAAGCGCTGCAGGTGTCCCTCATGCTCTCATTTTCTGTTTCTGTCTTCCCTCTCAGTTTTTCCTGTCCTATAAAGATATTTAAAAAAGGAAAAAAAGAAAAAAAAATCCACCATAAGTAGTGGATTTGTTGTGCAAAAACCATGGTGGAAAAAAAACGTAGGACCAATAGTTCTGGCAATATTTTTTATTTATTTGTTTCTTTATTTCACTTTATTTTTCATTTCTTTTCTGACAGTATTTTTATTCATCAATTAAAAATTAATATAAAGTAAAACAAACAAACAAATCCTCCAAACTGGTCAATGTTGTCAGTCAGTTAAACCATAACCTTCAAATTTTCACTATAGAATGAACAAATACAATATGTTTGATTGTATTTGAAGGAACACTTGTAAATGGCATTTTCTGTCATGGTGATAATAATTTGTCACTCCAGAGATATCTTTATAAATGATAAATCATGTTCAAAACATGGTTTAGCTAAAAAAAAAGTCAACACACACACAAACATTGCCAGTGCTGACAATATTTGATCAAATTCATCCCTCCCTTTCTCTGATGCAATTGATTATTCAATATTCCTAAATTTTATGAATTTTTGCTAATGAAAAATATAAGCACACTTTCTTCTGGCTTTATCATGACTACATATTCACTAAATCAAGTGGTATATATTTTAAGTACATATTATATTTGAGAATCTGCTTATGTGAGAGTTTAGAGAGATGAAAGAAATCTAAAGTTAAACTGATGGACTGAATCAAATATTAATTAAATTTGGTTAAAACTCCAACCACAATGTATTAAAACATTCTGAGATCATAACAACATAGAGTGAGGAGAATTACTTGTCCCATAATGTATTTGTATGTTGCAAGGAATGTGGTTGCTCCAAGAATAAGGAGTCTGTCATGGTTAAATTTTTGTTTTGTTTTGTTTTTAAATATTTTATTTATTTACTAATGAGAAAGATAGAGTGAGAAAGAGCCAGATATCACTCTGGCATATGTGCTGCTGGAGATTGAACTCAGGACCTCAGGCTTGATAGTCCAATGCTTTATCCACTGCACCACCTCCCAGACCACTATCATGGTTAAATGAAGGACTCACAAATGTTTGAATTTTTCATGATATTTTAAACTGTATAGTAAAGCCATTGATTTCCTTTTGGTAATTAGTCTTTTTGTCTTCTGTTAATGATACGGAAAAGTATGTTTGTTAGCAAATTTCCGCTCCCCACCTGTAGTGTTCCACTTCAGGAGTAGTGAAGCAGGTCTGCATGTGTCTATATTTCTCTCTCCCTGTCTCTCCCTTCGCTCTCAATTCCTTTATGTCCTGTACAATAAAAAAAAAAAAAGGCAAAAATGACCACCAGGTGCAGTGGATTCGTAGTGCTGGCACTGAGCCCTAGAAATAACTCTGGAGGAAAAATAAATACATATATACATATTATATAAACAAATCATGTTAAGTGAAATAAGTCAGAAGCAGAAGGGTGAATATAGGATGATCTCACTCACAGGTAGAAGTTGAAAAACAAGATCAGAAGAGAAAACACTAAGCAGAATTTGGAATGGAGTTGGTGTATTGCTCTAAAGTAAAAGTCTCTGGGGTGGGTGGGTTAGGAGGAAATTTCAAGTCTTGGAACAGGATGGCAGAAGGCCTAATGGGGGGTTGTATTGTTATGTGGAAAACAGGGAAATGTTATGCATGTACAAACTATTGTATTTACTGTAAAACATTAATCCACCAATAAAAATGTATATATATATATATGTAGAAAATATCGCAACATAATCAACTGACAGACATGCTCATATGTCAGGCACACATATGACATATTTGTAATAATTTTTTAAGTTAACTGCAACCAATTGAAGCAGCAATGTATACCATAAGCAAATGCATTGACATATACAATCATTATTTGACAGGTATACAGACCAGTGCAAACAACCCCATTTGGACATCAATGTTTGAAATCATTGCTGGTGTTAAAAAGGGATGTTCTTTGGGGGGAAGTTTACCCTCCTCCTTGAACACAAAATGAGATTTAACTTTGGTTATAGTGACTTTGGAAGCTTTCTTTGCCTGAAGCTTGCAATAAATTGTGACTTGTACTCTTGAAGTTGAAGTTGTCTAAAGTGTCCACTCAGGGAGTACTAACCTCTGCCTGATTGCAGTCCCGGGATGCTGATTGCACTGTGCACACCTGTGGAAATAGAAAAGCCATGTGTCACTGTCATTGAACTTTGGAACAATAATTGTGATTTTATGATTCCTTTATGACTGATTGGGTGTCAGGCAAGAAAAATCAAATACATTTTTAGGATTTTAACGTGTTCTAAATTTTACACGGACTAATGCTTTCTGTTGTATAAACCACTAATCACTCATTTGCTCTCTCATTGGGTTAGCAAGATGATATTTAATATTCAAGAGCCCTGGATTCTTGGATTTAACACTGCAATATATTTTTTTTGGAATTACTGTTTGTAACAAAGATACAACATAACCAAAATTTATGCCCCTAGTGTGGACTTGCTCCATAAACAAATCATTAGTTTGGAGACAGAAGGTCAATACATAAAGAAATAATTATGAGTGTGTCCTTCTAGCAAATTAGTACTATGTTTTATACACTCATATTTGCAGACACGGAGCTATAATTCTATTCATCATCCCTTCTATGCATACAACACAATAACATGTGCACATCACCCATGCAAAAGGTATCCTGCTGTCCCACAGGAAGTGAAGTGGAATTTACAGCGAAGACTCTGGGATCATTCAGCACTAATGGCCAGAGCCCCGCCTTCCCTTGTTTGTGACGTTGTCATTGGTGTTTTCCAGCAATGTTCTCAAGCTATAACAATGACTAAACCCTTGACCAATTTCTACAAATCTGAGGATGTTTTATTTTACTTTATTTTATTATATACGTTTTCATGACTGGGGCCTCATGCTAACTCTTTCATATAAAAAAACTGAGATAGTGGCAGAGAGAAAGATACCACAGTACCAAAGCTTCCTTCATTGTAGTTAGGTCTAGGCTTGAACCTGGGTCATATGCATGACAAAGCAGGACACTATCCAAGGTAACTGTTTTGCTGATGCAACAGATCTGATATTAACGGGGACTGGCAGAGGGTGTTAGAACAGGGCTTGAACCTAATGTCCTGTGATGGAGGGAGAATGATGACAGTTTGACAGTGGTAGAGTTAGGCTGGTACACAGTTTAGGGAAGATGGGAAATGGGGCCCCTGTGCTAACAACACTCTTACAGACCAAAGGTTCCTCAGAAAACATAGGTGAAAGTTGCCTCTCCCCTTAACATTAGTTCCCTTACTCAACTCCTTCTCAGTGGGACAGCTGAGTTTTCTTAGCTGCTTACATTGGTGTTATTCATCATATACCACTGACATTGTTGTTCTTGTACTAAGGGAATATTCATTAACATTCTATAATCATTAACATTTGTCTCCCACAACTTGCCAGAGTCTATATGACAGTGGGATAAATGATGAAGATTATTCTACTCTTATGCGTGCGCGCGCACGCGCGCGCACACACACACACACACACACACACACACACACACACACCTTAATTGTTAACTAGCTTGAGAATCTCTACTGAGCACTAAAGCAGCATGCTTAATTAGTATGCTAGTGAAATATGGACTCAGGGCTCCTAGATAGCTGCTAATATCTGCAAAGCATATACTTGCCTTCTTTCAGACTTTTTCTCTTTTTTAAACATTTATTAAATATTTTTTAAAATTGTTTTAAATATTTATTTTCCCTTTTGTTGCCCTTGTTTTATTGTTGTTGTTGTAGTTATTATTGTTGTTATTGATAATGCCATTGTTAGATAGGATAGAGAGAAATAGAGAGAGGCAGGGAAGACAGAGAGGGGGAGAGAAAGATAGACACCTGCAGACCTGCTTCACCGCCTGTGAAGTGACTCCCCTGCAGGTGGGGAGCCTGGGGTTCCAACTGGGATCCTTAAGTAGGTCCTTGCGTTTCGTGCCATGTGCGCTTAACCCGCTGTCCTACCGCCCAACTCCCTCAGATTTTTTCTTTAAAATGACTGACTCCTTCAGAGAGCCAGAAAGACAGTTAAATACACCTAGCACCCGACCCTCCCATGTGGCATCAGGGCTTGAACCTGGGCTGCACAGAGAAAGGCCTGTGCCCTACCAAGTAAGTGAGTTATCTCTCCAACTCTAGTATTTTCATTTTGAAAATTCAACTTGTAAATATATCAACATTTGGTGTTTGCAGACCTCTAGGAAGAACGTGTCTTCTTTCCTAGAAGAAAATTAAACCTAACCCTAACCCTAATCCAATTTTCCTAATCTAAACCCAATTCATTGTAAGATAAATTTAAATGTCTGTGGTTACCTCCTCCCAAAAAAATTGTGGTTGAAATTTCTTAAACTTGAGGATTATATAGAATTTGGTTTGCTTAAACGAGTTAGTGAGTATAATGTCACACTGCCTAGACTCTAGGCTGAATACATACTTTGTCATTATGTGGATTTAGGGAAATCATTCTTTTTTATTTTCAGTAATACATTTTTTCTTTGTATGTAATATTTATTTTAATGAAAGGGAGGTGATATATATATATATATAATTTTTTATTTATAAAATGGAAACATTGACAAAAGCATAGGATAAGAGGGGTATAGCTTTGCACAATTCCCACCACAGAACTCTGTATCCCCTCCCCTGATAGCTTTCCTGTTCTTTAGCCCTCTGGGAGCATGGACCCAGGGTCATTGTGGGATGCAGAAGCTTGAAGGTCTGGCTTCTGTAATTGCTTCCCTGCTGAACATGGACACTGACAGGTCCATCCATTCTCCCAGCCTGTCTGAGAGAGAGAGATATCTTATGGTGGTGCTGTGGATTAGACCTGGGACCTCAGAGCCTCAGCCATGAAACTTTTGCATAACCATTAAACTGTCTCCTCAACCCTGGGGAAATCATTCTAAGCAAAGAATGGATCCATTTTTAGTGTAAGATATAGAAAATAATAGTAATTCTTTCCACCCATTATTATGATAACTACCTGTGTTTATATCTCAGCATATAATATTCTTTTGAAAATTAAACAATGAAAAATAGAAAATCAAAATCCTTATTGAAGTTATCAGTTAATTTAAAGATTTATTTCAGTAATGCATTTTTTGGAAATAGTTGAATTAAGTATCAAAGAAATAAAAACAAGCCCAAGAAATACCTGGGCACTTAATTATGTCTTTTTTACAGTTTTTATTTACATTAGTTCATATATAAACTAAAAAAACTAATATTACCAAAATTCTGAATATAAACTAGAACTATTAACATTCCCAAATTACAGTCATTGAACTTTATTAATAAAACATGGCTTTGAATGCTCAAATAAATATCTAGAAATGCATTAAGTATCACCATTGGCACTTTATAATTATTTAAATTAAATAATTTAGTTTCTGGTGATATAAATTGGCAGTGCATAGTAATTCCTAGCAGTGTCAGAAAAAAACTAAACAAAGAGAAAAGAACAAAACACAGTGAAAGGACCTCAGACTGTGAATGAACTCTCATTTCTTCTCTGTCTCAAATGGGAAGAAAAATAATTTATTAGGATGACAAAAATCTCATTTGCTAATAAGTGAAATACATCCTTCATTTTTTTTTCACAAGTTTTTTTTTTTTTTTTTCCCACTAGGTGTATGGCTGCAGCTTGGTTCTTGTATGACTAAGCTGCTGCCAGTGATCCCCCCCTTTTTTTTTTCTTAGCTAGAGAGTAAGAGACACACAGAGAAGAAGATATATAGCAGCACTCACTACTCCATGGCCCCTCAAGACTTCCTGCTGCTTCCCATTCCCATTGTGGTAGGTGGAGGCTCAAAGCCAAGTCCTTATGTATGCTGACATGTGTGCCCCATTCCTTGTTCTTGTTTTGGTTTTTGTTCTTGTTTTATCTTGCTTTGTTTTAGATAAAAACAGAGGAGAGAGGTAGAGAGGTCGAGAGGTAGAGGGAGAAAGTGAAGGAGACCACAGCGTCAAGTCTTCCTTCAATGTGATGAGGGCCAGGCTCAAACATGGGTCACATATATGACAAAGAAAGCAGTCCTTATTCTTGTTTGAATATACATTGAACAACTAAAGATTTATATTAGTGATCCGGGAGGTGGCACAGTGGTTAAGGCACTAGACTCTCAAGCATGAGGTCCTGAGTTCAGTCTCCGGCAGCACATGTACCAGAGTGATGTCTGGATCTTTCTCTCTCTCCTCACATCTTTCTCTAATAAATAAATAAAATCTTAAAAAAAAAGATTTATATTACATTAGCTTTTCCTAACAATGGAAAGTTACTGTGTAGGAATTACATGCCTGTGGCTCCTGGTCTGGTAACTGTTTCTACATATAAATAAGTATTTAAAAATGCATGAAGGGTATTTCTGAAACTAATTTTTTTTTAATTATTATTATTTTTTTTAATATTTATTTTATTTATTTATTCCCTTTTGTTGCCCTTGTTGTTGTAGTTATTATTGTTGTTGTCGTTGTTGGATAGGACAGAGAGAAATGGAGAGAGGAGGGGAAGACAGAGAGGAGGAGAGAAAGATAGACACCTGCAGACCTGCTTCACCGCCTGTGAAGCGACTCCCCTGCAGGTGGGGAGCCGGGGTCCAAACCGGGATCCTTATGCCGGTCCTTGTGCTTTGCGCCACCTGCGCTTAACCCGCTGCGCTACAGCCCGACTCCCTCTGAAACTAATTTTTTAACAGATACATTGAAGAAATGTTTCCTATGGGTTCTTATCTATCAGGTAATAAATACCAATGCCATTATCATCTTGTTTCTTTTCACCCACACCATTGTTCCCATGTAGTTGGGCTTTTATAAGCTCTTCCTGAATTTAAAAAGAACTTTAAGGGGATTAACACCACCAACCAGTAAAGAAAATCATCCTAAAATCACTTGTCCCTCATTACTATTTCTGAGGATTAAAAGACTTAGGGTGATCATACAGAGAAGAACTGTGAGCACAAGATTAGTTCATGGCAGAGAAAATGATGAGTTATGACTCATTGTCTTTTCAAGTGAACCATCTCAATAACAAAGGCAGGATAACATGAGAGAAGTCTTTAATTTCTTGAGTAGAAACAGGCATCTATTTGCTAAGCACATTCCTTAGTGCTTTAACTTAATCTTTTTTAGAAATATAAACTTGATTTTGTTATTACCTGAGCAAAACAGAGAATAAATAATAATAATAATAACTAACACAAGTTTACACAGGCGATCTGTGGAGAATAAGAGGTCCACATTCTACAGGATGGCCATTTACCATGTGGTTCTTCTCAGCCAAGGTACTCATATTCCTCTGCTATCTGAATGCAGTTGTGATTCAGATTCTATGGTGACTCTGTGAACAGGGTTCCAGCTACTGGTGACTCAAGATTTATATAAGTTTCTCCTTCCCCCTGCTGGCAAAGACCTGGAGTTTGAATATCTTATGGTATAAAGACATCACCATATATTTGGCACCAGGGAAAGATTTCTGAGGAACTGAAACAATTCTATTGTGTCTCTCTTCTGTCCCTCTTCTCTCTCTTCTCTGTTTGCGTAATGGTTATGCAAACAGATTCTTATGCTAAGGCTCTGAGGTTCCAGGTTCAATTCTCTGCACCACCATAAGCCAAAGCTGAGCAATGATCTGGCAGGAAAAAAAAAAAGTCTACCAAGAGTTGTGAAATCATGCAGGCACAAAACAAAAAAGCAAGCAAACAAATAAACCAAAAAACCTGGTAGCAAAAAGACAGAAAGAAATCACCATGCATAGTGTATCTGATTCTACTCAAATCATCTTCCTGGCCTGCTTTCTGAACTGACCTAGGTCCTTATCCAAATCATTTATATCCATTAGATTCCTAATTCCAAAATTTGATTTCTCCGTTGTATACCTGCCTTTTACACATTTAATTTCTTCTACTGTTTCTGATGAACTAGTCTATCTGTCATATCGTTCTCCTGTTTAGAACCCAGAAATATCTAGAAATGAAGTTATTTATTTATTTATTTATTTATTTTTATTTATTTATTGGGGAATTAATGTTTTACATTTAACAGTAAGTACAATAGTTTGTACATGCATAACATTCCCCGGTTTACCACATAACAGTACAACCCCCACTAGGTCCTCTGTCATCCTTGGACCTGTATTCTCCCCACCCACCCACCCCCACCCCAGAGTCTTTTACTTTGGTGCCATACGCCAATTCCATTTCGGGTTCTACTTTTTTTTTTTTTCTTCTGATCTTGTTTTTCAACTTCTGCCTGAGAGTGAGATCATCCCATATTCATCCTTCTGTTTCTAACTTATTTCACTTAGCATGAATTTTTCAAGGTCCATCCAAGATCGGCTGAAAACTGTGAAGTCACCATTTTTTACAGCTGAGTAATATTCCATTGTGTATATATACCACAACTTGCTCAGCCACTCATCTGTTGTTGGACACTTGGGTTCTTCCAGGTTTTGGCTATTACAAATTGTGCTGCTAAGAACATATGTGTACACAGATCTTTTTGGATGGATGTGTTGGGCTCCTTAGGATATATCCCCAGGAGAGGAATTGCAGGATCATAGGTTGGGTCCATTTCTAGCCTTCTAAGAGTTCTCCAGACTGTTCTCTACAGAGGTTGGACCAATTGACATTCACACCAGCAGTGTAGGAGGGTTCCTTTGACCCCACAACCTCTCCAGCATTTGCTGCTGTTACCTTTCCTGATGTATGACATTCTCACAGGAATGAAGTGGTATCTCATTGTTGTCTTTATTTGCATTTCTCTGACAGTCAGAGACTTGGAGCATTTTTTCATATGTTTCTCGGCTTTTTGGATCTCTTCTGTGGTGAATATTCTGTCCATGCCCTCCCCCCATTTTTGGATGGGGTTATTTGTTGTCTTGTTGTTGAGTTTGGCAAGCTCTTTGTATATGTTGGTTATTAAACTCTTGTCTGATATATGGCATGTAAATATCTTCTCCCATTCTGTGAGGGGTCTTTTGGTTTGGGTAGTGGTTTCTTTTGCTGTGAAGAAGCTTTTTAATTTGATTTAGTCCCATAGGTTTATACTTGCCTTAGTCTTCTTTGTAATTGGATTTGTTTCATTGAAGATGTCTTTAAAATTTATGTGGAAAAGAGTTCTGCCAATATTTTCCTCTAAGTATCTGATAGTTTCTGGTCTAACATCCAAGTCCTTGATCCACTTGGAATTTACTTTTGTATTTGGTGAAATACAGTGGTTCAGTTTCATTCTTCTGCATGTTTCAACCCATTTTTTCCAACACCATTTGTTGAAGAGATTCTGCTTTTCCCATTTAATAGTCTGGGCACCTTTGTCAAAGATTAGATGTTCATAGGTGTGGGGGCTCACTTCTGGGCTCTCAATTCTATTCCATTGGTCAGCGTGTCTGTTCATGTTCCAGTACCAAGCAGTTTTGATGACAATGGCCCTATAGTACAATTTGAGATCTGGGAGTGTGATGCCTCCAGTTCAGTTCTTTTTTCTCAAGATTGTTTTGGTAATTCTAGGTGTTTTCTGGTTCCAGATAAACATTTGTAGCATTTGCTCTATTCTCCTTAAAAATGTGGTTGGGATCTTGATGGGGATAGCATTAAATTTGTATATGGCTCTGGGCAGTATATTCATTTTGATGATGTTAATTCTTCCAACCCATGAACATGGAATATCTTTCCACTTCTTTGTGTCTTTTTCAATTTCTTTGAGTAGTGACTCATAATTTTTAGTATACAAGTCTTTCACTTCTTTGGTTAGGTTTATTCCTAGATATTTTATTTTTTTGTTGCTATAGTAAAAGGAATTGATTTCTGGATTTCAATTTCTTCTAACTTAGTGTTTGCATAGAAGAATGCCACTGGCTTTTGAATGTTAATTTTGTAGCCTGACACCTTACTATATTTCCTGATGATTTCCAAAAGCTTCTTGCTGGATTCCTTAGGTTTTTCTATGTATACTATCATGTCATCTGCAAATAGGGAGAGTTTGACTTTTTCTTTTCCAGTCTGTATCCCTTTAATTCCTTGCTCCTGCCTGATTGCTATGGCAAGAACTTCCAACACTATGTTGGATAGTAATAATGGTGATAGTGGGCAGCCCTATCTAGTACCTGATCTGAGTGGAAATGCTTCCAGTTTTTCACCATTCATCTGTCTTCCCTTCCTCTCTCCATTTCTCTCTGTTCTATCCAACAACAACAGCTGTAACAAAAATAATAGTAACCCCAACAATGTTGATGTTGGCTGTAGGTTTGTTATATATAGACTCCACTATCTTCAGGAATTTTCCATCTATTCTCATTTTTTGTAGTGTTTTGATCATAAAGGGATGTTGTATTTTGTCAAAGGCTTTCTCTGCATCAATTGATATGACCATGTGGTTTTTGGCCTTGCTTTTGTTGATATGGTGGATCACATTGATTGATTTACATATATTAAACCAGTCTTGCATGTCTGGGATAACTCCACTTGGTCATGATGAACAATCTTTTTAATATACTGCTGTATCCGGTTGGCTAGAATTTTGTTCAATATTTTAGCATCTATGTTCACCCGAGATATTGGTCTGTAGTTTTCTTTTTTGGTTGTGTCCCTGTCTGCTTCTGGTATCAGAGTGATGTTGGCTTCATAGAAGGTGGCAGGGAGTACTCCAGTGTCTTCAATCTTCTGGAAGACTTTTAAAAGTAGAGGTATTAGAAATGAAGTTATTTAAACTTGAATTCGTTTACTTAAAAAGTAATCTGTTTGAGAGACAGGCATATAGTTTATCGTGTAGAGCGCAGAGGTTACCATATCAGAGGACATGAGTTTGAGGATTAATACGACATAGGAGCATGCCTCTTTGAGGCTAGAAGAACTTCCATGAATAGCATAGTCATGCTTTCTCTTTTTATTTCTCCATACAGACATGGGTAGCCATGAAATTTTACTATAAAAAAGCAAAAAGTTGGCCTGGAGCTTTGGAATCATGCACAGAAGTCTACTTGATAAATTACCTTCTCGAAATTATATGCCATATAGGTAATTCAGAAATTTTCATCAGACAAGCTTTGTTCACTCTACTCACTCTGAAATGTGCTTATAAAAGACTCAGGTTTGGCAAGCACAGAAAACAGAATGTCTGCTTTAGAATATCCTAGTCCTAAAGCTAATGAAACAGAGGGGTTTAAAAGAATTCTGTTGAGTAAATAAATAGCTATTTGTCCATCATAGATTTGATATGATTTGAAAGGAATGCCTCTCTTCATTACAACTCCTTATGTTACTGCTTCTTAGCTGGAAAGGTTGGCTCTATTCAACTAATGTTTCATTAGATTTGATGAAACAGCAGCAGAAGAGGTTATAACCTAAGGGCACATAAATTCTCACCACTTGTCTCTTACTGACTGCTCAGTCCCTGAACTTTGCACTCTTTTCACATTGATGAATTAACTGAATAGCACGACTCTTCATTACAGAAGAGCGCAGTCCCTTGTTCATACATTTTTAATAAATTGAAAATAGTTTGTGTGCTCATCAAATATTTCTTTTTTTTCTATTTTTTTTATTTAAGAAAGGAGACATTAACAAAACCATAGGATAAAAGGGGTACAGTTCCACACAATTCCCACTACCCGATCTCCATATCATCAAATATTTCTACATCTAGATGCACTAGTACTGCAGGCAGGTGCTGTACTACATGAAGCAAGAAGCAACTAGGAGGGTTCCATTTTTCTTTTCCCTCTCAATCACTCATCTGACTTAGCCAGGCAGAATCTTAGACTTTCTTCTAGATTTTTCTTTATCTTACATCCTTATAGTTTATATTTCTTGAAGATATATTTTTATGTTCTTGGGGGTCAGGCAGTAGCTCAGCAGGTTAAGTGAACATGGTGTGAAGCACAAGGACCCGCATGAGGATCCCCGGTTCCAGCCCCTGCCTCCCCACCTGCAGGGGAGTCACTTCACAGGCGGTGAAGCAGGTCTGCAGGTGTCTGTCTTTCTCTCCCCCTCTCTGTCTTCCCTTCCTCTCTCCATTTCTCTCTGTTCTATCCAACAACAACAACAGCTGTAACAAAAATAATAGTAACCCCAACAATGATAAAAAACAACAAGGGGAAAAAATAGCCTCCAGGAAAAGTGGATTCACGTTGCAGGCACCAAGCCCCAGCAATAACCCTGGAGGCAAAAAAAAAATTATGTTCTCTATAATACATTTGTTTTTGTCAGTTCTTTATTCTTTGTAGTAATACAGTGTTTATTGTTATTGTTTATCATGGTGCTCAAAAGTTCACTTGGCCTACCGTGTATCAGGTTTTTCCCTAAATTCTTTTATACCTATTAATAAAAGTCCTAGAGTAGGATTTTTAAAAAAAAATTTTTTATATTTATTTATTTTCCCTTTTTGTTTAACATTGTTGTGGTTATTGATTTCGTTGTTGTTGGATAGGACAGAGAGAAATGGAGAGAGGAGGGGGAGACAGAGACAGGGAGAGAAAGACAGACACCTGCAGAGATGCTTCACTGCCTGTGAAGCGGCTCCGCTGCAGGTGGGGAGCCGGGGGCTCGAACTGTGATCCTTATGCCGGTCCTTGTGCTTTGCGCCATTTGCGCTTAACCAGCTGCGCCATCGTCCGACTTCCCAGAGTAGGTTTTATAAGACACATCTAAATAGCTCTTCAGGTAGTGTACATAATTTACCGTGTGTGTTCTAGTTTCTGATCACAGCAACATATAGAGTTATTATAGTGGCAGGAGAAACTCCAGCACATTGGGGTCTCTCTCTCTCTCTTTTTCTTTCTTTCTTGCTTTCTTGCTTTCTTGGTTTCTTGCTTTCTTGCTTTCTTGCTTTCTCTTTCCCTTTCCCTCTATCCTTCCCTGTGTTTTTCTATTTAAATAGTAAAACAGCCTTGAGTGTTAAGCAGATGCTGGTGGGGTAGAGGGGGAACTCTTTACAAAATAGCAAACAAATATATATATATATATATATATATATATATATATATATATATATATATATATATATATATATATATTATTGTTCCCACCTTAATTATAGCCTCCTATGTTCACACTGAGGTAGACTGAGTGTTGTACCATGCACTTTCCAATGCTTTGCACCAACTCACAATTCTTCAAGGCGGTAATCAAATTTTAAGCCCTATCATTTTGACCGTGATTTTTAATTGAAGGTATTTAAGGCGTTTACCAAGACTGTCTTTCTGTTCTTCCTTCCCTGTATTGTTTCCTGGACCTAAGGAAGTCTGTCCTTTCTCTCCTTAATTTTTTTGCCTCATTTCAAATGTGACTCCAGATGTTCTAAGGATCCTAGTTTACTGTTTTGCAATGAATTCGGTCCAGTGTCAGCTGTACCTGAAACTTGTTTGACATGCAGATTCTCAAGCCCCACTTAGATTCACACAAAAACCTAGACATTGAAATCCAGAAGATAGAAACACATTGTGGTTTTTCTATTTCCGTATGCTGTATTAGTATTAAGCCTGGTCTGAGTCAATACTTGCTGAAATCAATACAAGATTGAAACCTTATACTATTTCTCCTTGCTTTTCTTTACCATCTTATAATCTTACTACTTTAAAATGTATGCAGTTTATGCATATGTATGTCCCAAAAGCCATGACTGGTTTTTGCCTAGAAAAATATGCCATTATCTTATTTCTTAGTTTTTTTTTAAATTATCTCTATTTATTTATTGAATAAAAACAAATCAAAGGGAAGGGGAGATAGACAGAGGGAGAGACAGAGAGACACCTGCAGCCCTGCTTCATCACTGGCAAGGCTTCCCCATATAGGAGGGAACCAGGGCCTCTGAACCTGGGTTCTTGTGCATTGTATCACGTATGCTCAACCAGATGTGCCAGTACCTGGCCTCCTATGCCATGGCTTTTTAAATAACTGATATATACTGAATTTTCCATAGTACATATGTTCCTATCTTTGTTTCTCTCTTCTAGGGTTATCCCTGGGGCTTGGTGCTTGCACTGGGAATCCACTCTCCCAATGGCCATTTTTTTTTCCATTTTTTTTTTCTGTCTATTTTTACTTGACAGGACAGAGAGAAATCGAGAGGGGTGGGGAGATAGAGAGGGAGGGAAAGATAGACACCTACAGAGCTGCTTTACTGCTCATGAAACAGACCTCCTACAGGTGGGGGGAGCAGGGCTTCTAACCCTGGTCCTTGCTCTTGCTGTTATGTGCGCTTAACCAAGTGCGCCCCCGGCCAGGCCCCTGTTTATATACCTTATTCTCAGCCAATGTGACCAATATAAAGATTGTACAAAGTCTGATGCAATGTTATGTTCTAAGAATATATTAATTTTTTACTACATGAATATCCATATGATCCCAAAGTGTTTCATTCAAGGCATTATAGTGGTAGCCCAGGGCTGGAATTGTGCTTAAAGCATTGCACTTTCAAGTATGGGATACAGAGTTTCACTGCAGGCATTATATATGCTGAAGGGGTCCTCTGTTTTTATCTCTCTTTGTCTCTCTCATAAATAAATAAATAAATCAGTCAATAAATGTTTAAAAAGGTATCACAGTACTTCAAAATTTGGTATAATATTTTATTCCCATTTAAATATAACTTCAAACATGGTTATGATTTAACACAAAATGAACTAGTTGAAACCAATTGATACTTTTTAAAATTTATACTTCTTTGCATAGAGACAGACAGAAATTGAGAGGGAAGGGATGATAAAGAGGGAGAGAGGAAGAAAGACACCTGCAGCCCTGCTTCACCACTCACAAAGCTTTCCCCCTGCAGGAGGGGACCGGGGCCTTGAACCTGGGTCCTTGCATTTTGTAACGTGTGCTCAAACAGGAGTGCCACCACCCAGACCCTTGGAATACCTTTTACAGGTGCAGTGCTAGCATAACAGAATGGATGTTTGTTCTGTTGTGAATGATACGAGGAGCATAATGCTAAGTAACCTTGAGCTCACCTCCATTTATAAACTTCTGGTGATTCATTGAAAAGCATCATTCATCACAAGATCATTTTAATTATTTTTAAAGGCCCCTGTATTCATTCTTTAAAACCACTCAACTCTTTGATTCCTTTATTTTATTCCAAACTGAACTAAGCTGATAAATCTTTTATTATTTTGTATAGCTCTCACTATAATTCTCTACAGCCGTTCTTGATAGACAGTTATCTCCTGTTAAAAGGGTATAATTTACATTTTATATTACCATACAGGTCTTTTGATGATAATAGTCTAATATCCAGAAGAATAGGGAAACACTTAAAATAAATGGAAGGTCATTATCATCGTATTTGGTTTTTTTTCAGTGTTAATAAGAATCATAGAAACTAATGGAATATTAATGAGAACTTTTGTTACTATAGAAGTCTGGGTAAAGTCTATGTATATATTGTCAAATGTTTTTACAAGTGCATTCAAAACCATATACTTAAGGAAAGTGTGATAATACTTGCTCCTTCAAAATACATCATGTAAGTAAAGTGTAATTTGCGACTATCCAAGTAGTCATTTCAGACAACCTATTCCATCATCACTATCTGAATTTAAAGTTTTATGTCCCCCAAAGGCACTGCCATTATTTCTCAGAAATCAAGAAAGCAAGTTTGAGCCACTGGTTCCCCACCTGCAGAAGGGTCATTTTATATGCGGTGAAGCAGATCTCCAGGTGTCTTTCTCTCCTCCTTTCTTTCCCTCCTTCCTCAATTTCTCTCTATCCTAGCCAATAAAAAATGGAAGAAATATTCCCCAGAAGCAGTGAATTTGTAGTGCAGGCATTGAGCCCCAGTGATAACACAGGAGGAAAAAAAAATCAACAAAGCTATTATTTTGAAAGAAAATATAATTGCAGTTTTTATTAGCTTTATTTTGATTGGTAAAGCTGAATATTCAGAAATTGATGTAAACATTTTTAGTATATTTGGTATAATCCTTAAAATGTTATGGAGTTAGAAAAACGACTGAATGCCATTTCTAGCATGAAAATATATTTCTATTATAAATTATATTGAATGGGTGCCATATTGACCATGTGAAGTCTATGATTATTAATTGGATTTTAATAAGATTAGAATAACTCAGAAATATAAGGATTATAAAATAACATTGCACAGTAGGATATTTGAGCTGCCATGGGCAAGGACCAGGGTTCAAGTCCCCACTCCCCACATATGAGGGGTGGGTAGGGGGAGGGAGCTTCAAGAACAGTGAAGTACGTCTGCAGTGTCTTTCTTTTCTCTCTCCCTCTGTATTTCCCTCTCACCTCTGAATTTCTTTCTGTCCTATTAAATGAAATAGTAAAAAAAGACATTTGAGCTGAAAGATATATAGTCTCTGACAATATAAGTTTATGTAGGTATTTATCAGCTATCAAAACTGGCAATCACATTGTCTAGAATAAGTACTCATATTTCAGTGGTCTTGTTCATCATTTCAAAAATTATTCCATACAATACATTATGGATATGTTTCTGAAAAATGTATAATAATATTTCTTTGTTTCATCCATGTATGTATTTACTTTGTGGGGATTACATGATTAGCTCAGCATAATGTTACTTGCAAATAAAATAACAAGAGCATTTTATTTCAACATGATAAATTAAGAACATTCAGTCTAGGGAAAATGTTGATGAATTTACATTAAAATTTTGGAATTTCAGCACTTACCATACCCCTCTTAACCTATGGTTTTGTCAGTGTTTCCTTTTTATAAATAAAAGAAAAAGAAAAAGGAAAAAAATTTAAAAAGCTAAATCGATGAGTTTCTGTCTCTCTGTGTCCAGACCATCACATAAGTGGTAACTCAGCTTTTTAGACTCTCTCTCTCTCTCTCTCTCTCTGTGTATTTGTGTGTGTCTATTTCTCTTTCTCTCATGTTCTAATGTGAATATTCTCAATTTTTCCCAAATAAAGTTTAAAATTCCTGAAAAAAAATTTGGATGTCAACACTTACTGTAGTCTAAAACTTTTTAAGACCTACTTGAGCCTGATTTTTTTTTAATGGTTTGATTATCTTTATAATCAACCTAGTTTTTCTGTTCAGCTTCCCTCATCCAATACCCTATTCCCTTAAGCCAGGGGTAGTGAATCTTTTTTTTTTTTTTCTGACAAGGGTCATTTGGATATTTATCACAGTATTTTGGGGTCATTATAGAACTATCAATTGAACAATAAAAACATAGTGAAGTTTAGGTCCCATCTGAAGTTGCCCTGGCAGGGCCAGACACAACACTGTGTGTGTGTGTGTGTGTGTGTGTGTGTGTGTGTCGAAGGCCCATAGATTGGTGGTCCTTTGATCCTGTTTTAGGCATGTGGTTTCTATTTTCTGAAGAATATATGTTTTCATGTTGATATACAGATCCCTTTTCCATTTCCTTTCATAATTCATCTATTTCTCGAACTTCCAAAACTTGATAATAAAAAGAGTCTCCTTTTCTGATGAAAACCTAAAATGACTTAATTCTAGGCATAAAATCATATTCATGCATGTCAGCAGTCCCTGGAAAATATGCCTGAAAATTGATAAGAAAGGTATTTATTAAAATACTACATTCATTTTCATTTTTCTTTCTACAAAAGATGACAGCAAACACATAATTACATGTCTGTTAATCTATAGTTGGCCATTTTAGGCAACAAAATATGAATGTTGTGGTTATTCAGTAATTTATTCCCCAATCTATTAGTTATACAAAGGCTATTTTTTATTTCAGTATACAAAAAAAATGAATCTAATAATAAAAATTTGAGGATGGGCAGTGGCATACTATGTTAAATGCACATAGCATAAAGCACAAGGACCTGTGCAAGGATCCCAGTTCGATCCCCCAGCTCCCCACCTGCAGGGAGAGTCACCTCACAAGTGATGAAGTGGGCCTGCACATGTCTCTCTGTCTTTGTCCCTTTCTATCTCCTCCTCCCCTCTAAATTTCTTTCTGTCCTATCCTTTATATATAAAGTAGATAAATAAAAAAGTCTAGGACATTTGCATTTATTTTGAGATAGTTGTAATAATTTTATAATATTTTAATAACAGAAAACAGATAACACACTAATAATATGATGCATATTAGACAGTTATACAGTATCTGTAGTAGTTGAGAATAGAGTTCTGTGGCTTTCTTCTTTTGGGTCAGCAAGGTAGTTCTCTTGGATAGTGTGCTGCTTTGACATGTTCATGACCCAGGTTCAAGTCAGACCTCCCACCACATTGAAGGCAGCTTCAGTGCTTGGTCTCTTTCTTGTTCTCCCTCTGGTTCTCTATCTTTCTTTTTAAATGTTCATTTTTATAAATATTTTAGAATGATTTGTTATTCTGGCTGTGGAGACTGTATGATGGTTATGCTAAAAGATTCTCATGCCTAAGGTGCTAATGGTCCCAGGTTCAGTCACTAAAAATACCATAAGCCATTTTTCCCCTTTATTGAGACAGAAGGAGAGAGAGAGAGAGAGAGAGAGAGAGAGAGAGAGAGAGAGAGAGAGAGAGAGAATGGAAAAAAATGAGTACCACTCACTTCTTGTATATTTGCCTTTTGGGTATGTCCATGTGGAAACCTATGTCTTAAACCCACCTCCTTTTATATAGGATCAGATGTACTCGGTGGATATACTTATTGTCACATATTAATTGGCACCATATATAGTTTGTTGCTGTGAAGTACAGTGGACATTAAAGAGAAATCATGCATTCTCATTTTGTAAGAGGATAAGAATATTGTATTTCTTCACTAAGGCATTTTGTCTTGTAAAATTCCATCATTATGTGAAAGGTTCCCACAATGCCCACATTTCCATTAATGATATAAAAGGAAACATTTATGAAGTCATTACTTCTGTCATCTCTAATGCAGCATTGCATTATTGTGATATTTAAATATCTGCATTAAAAAAACACCATAAAACTATTAGGTGTGTACTTTAATGTAATTTACAGCCACTCAGAGTTTGGGGTAAGCTTTTTTTTTTCATCAATTTAAACCATAATAGAGAATTAAAGTACATTCGTTCATTACCCTAATTCTTGCTTAAAAATCCCCAAGTCCTCTTTGTTTCATTTACATTGTTCTAGAATTATGCCACCTAAATTAGCCTACCTACTCATTTTTCTCACGTGCACAGTGTTTTATTTGTTATGGAAATGAAACCATAGGTACAGCTTTCTATAATTTTAGATTCAGCTACACAGTTCTGCACATTCTGCATTAGTGTCACATTCTATACATGTCATGAATAAAAAAATCATAATTACTACATGGATAGAAAGAAATAAAGCAAATGCAGTGAACTGTGATTTACAGTTCAGCATACTCAGAAGAAATGTATAAGAAAAGTAAAATAATAGAAGTATTTTTAGAACAGAAAAGACATTTTATGTGTCTTATTGAATAGGATAAGAGATACCAGCCTTCTAAAGCTAAAATGTGAATACAAGCTGTGAAATTATGTACTTTCTAGGTGACAATCCATATATATATCACATTGAAGCATGAGCTCACAGCAAGGATCCTATGGTAGTGATATTTACCACTGTTATGCTCAGTAAGAAGCAGCAAACTGAGAGACTGGATGGCCCCATTAGTTCTTATTTCCCTCAAATATCTATGTGGCATTTCAGCAGCACCACTGTTCACAAGGGTAGCTTAATATGTTAGTTTAATATCAATGTCAGTTTATTAAGATAAATTCCAAAGGCCTAATAATCAGCATCTTAAAGATTTTACTAAGTGTATGTAGCTTCAGTTTTGAAAGTATAAGCAGTTTCTTAAGGACCATGCATCCTTGTATGGTATTTAAACCACAAGTAAATATGTGATAGTTAATAACATTGAGACATCAAAATATGCCTTAAAATGTCAGAGAAAGAGGTAAGCTAAATTGATGGCTGTGTTTGATTATAAGACGATATTATCTTTTAGTTGCCCATTGAAAGTGCCAATCTCATTCTATCAAGCTGGATTTGAATTTGAGCTGAGATGCGCTTACTATGATTTTTTTTTAGTTTTCTGAGTTGAAAGAAATGGGAAGACTTGGTTTGTTGGATCATCTCTTCTGGGTGTTGACATTAACCATCCCACAGTAGGGTCTCAGCTACTGAAATGGGAAACAACCATAGGTGATGGCTAAATGCAAGAACCGATGAGGAGAGGGTCCATTTACTACTCATTGTCTCTTAGGAGCCTGAGTCTGTCATTGATAAGTCAGTATCTTTGCAAAACCTCTTCTGCAAAATCCTTTTCAATTCCAAAATAAGGCATTTGATAGTCTTCCCCCATATCCTGGTTCACAGATCTTTTTGTGCATTCTACCACATATTGGTGTTATTATTTATTTATTTATTTATTTATTTCCAGAGCACTGCTGAGCTCTAGTTTGTGGTGGTAGAGGGGATTGAACGTGGGGCTTCAAAGCCTGAGACATGAGTGTCTCTTTGCATAACTATTATGCTGTCTACCCTCACACCTAATTAATTTTACAATGTATTTCCAAATATTTAACTGCCAACATGAGGCTATATTTGAACTTCATTTTAGTGAATAACCATTTGTACTCTTCTCTCTCATTATGTTTGTCTAAAGAAAACTAAGTGACACATTTAAAAAATATTTTTAGAGAGATATATCTATTTTGTGATATTTAGTACTATCAAGTGCCCTGAAGAAAAAAAAGAAACAAATGTACCTTAAGGAATTGGATTTTAATAATTTTATGAACTGAATATAAGTATTACAGTATATGTTGACTTAGTATCACTGAAAACTGAAGTATGAAGGGTCTTGAAGGATTTGGAAAATTACTACTTATGATAAAATAACTAACACTATATGCTATTCTGCCCCTTTAATTTTCATGAAAACTGAGATGGACTTTAGGAATAATAAAAAATAAATAAACAGGCTGGCATGAGACTTTATGTAAGCTCACACTCTTGAAAATATGCAAGGGGATATATATTTAAAATGCATTGATTCCATGAAATAATAAAAAATCCAATAATGTTCATTTTAAATACCCAGTTGGCTTTATTAAATGATTCATGAATCAAATATCATTCCATCTAGCAAGTAGAAAGTATTGCCTAGATTTACATGAAATAGAAGTGTCATATATATATCAAGTAAGACAAAGGTCCCTTGCAGAAGAAAAGGTATATTTCTTTATACAAGATTTTTCTCTTGAGGAGTACAGTGGTGATCTGATTATGTAAGTTATCTCAGGAGAGCTGACCAGGAAGCCACAGATCTATTTATTGGTTTAAAATTCAACTCTTGGGAGTCGGGCTGTAGTGCAGCGGGTTAAGCGCAGGTGGCGCTAAGCTCAAGGACCGGCGTCAGAATCCCAGTTCGAGCCCCCGGCTCCCCACCTGCAGGCAGGTCCCTTCACAGGTGGTGAAGCAGGTCTGCAGGTGTCTGTCTTTCTCTCCCCCTCTCTGTCTTCCCCTCCTCTCTCCATTTCTCTCTGTCCTATCCAACAACAACGACATCAATAATAACTACAACAATAAAACAACAAGGGCAACAAAAGGGAATAAATAAATTAAATTAAATTAAAAAATTAAAAATAAATAAATAAAATAAAATTCAACTCTTGGCCATAGCTAAAACTGCAGTTAGACCTAGGTATTGATTCTTAGCTTTTCTATTCAGCTTAGGAGCCTATGTGACCTCTCTATCCCTGTAGGTCTGAGCTCACATTCTGTGGTCATGAGCAGGAACATTCCAAGCTGCCCCAATTTCAGGACCAATCTTCCTCAGGTGTAGCATAGAGTATGTTGTCCATCCTTCCTTCAGAGGATGGAACATTCTCTACCATTGTTGATCCAAGTTAAGGGCAAGGTCCTATGGAGGCCCACAAAAGGGTCTGTTTTGTTGTTCCTGATAGAGATGAACAGTTCTCCAGAACCCCGCCCCACTAGGGAAAGAGAGAGACAGGCTGGAAATATGGATTGACCTGTCAATGCCCATGTTCAGCAGGGAAGCAGTTACAGAAGTCAGACCTTCAACCTTCTGTATCCCACAATGACCTTGGGTCCATACTCCCAGAGGGTTAAAGAATAGGAAAACTATCAGGGAAGGGGATTGGATACAGAGTTCTGGTAGTGGGAACTGTGTGGAGTTGTACCACTCTTATCTTATGGATTTGTCAGTGTTTCCTTTTTATAAATAAAAAATAAATAAATAAAAACAAAAAAAATATATAAGGAGGTCATCAACTTTGCAACAGTGTAGTCAGAACTCAAGGACATCATGTTAAGTGAGAAGAGCCAGAAAGAAACCAATACCAAGTGATCTCACTTATAGGTGGAACTTAAGAATAATGAATAGTAAGGGGGAAAAAAAAGCATAAGGAGAAACTTGGACTGGGTATGACTATTTTAACCAAAGCAAGGGACCCTGAGAAAGGAAGGGAAAAGACAGGATAAATGGACATTGGGGTCCTGTTGTGTCTCTTAGACACTAGTTAAGAAGTGATGAGAGTCTGTGCCTATGTACTAAAGATAGCTTTAAACCATTATCCCCCCAATAAAAATAATTTTAATAATACAATAAAAATGTTTTAAAGACAAAAAGAAAGACATGGCATTTTAAAGTGTCTTAGAGCTAGGAACTGATTATTATTTTTTGGTATAAAATCAGAGGTTTATTCATTGATTAAAATTTTAACACATTGAGGAAGTTTACCTAATAATATTTAACTTTCATGAACTAGTTTATATACATTATTTAAAATAAATGCATGATATAATTTACGGAAGATGTCATTAAGAAATGCCAGTTAATGCAATAACATCAATTTTCACTATTAGAATTGACAAAATTTAGAATACTGACAACACTAACTGCTGACAAGAAGGTTGATCAACAGAATCCTCTTTGGTTAATGGTGGCAGTGCAAACTGTATAGCCAATCAGGAAGACAGTTTGTCATTTTCTTACAAAAGTAAATGTTCCTTTACTAATTGATTCATGGGTTGCACTCTTTGGTGTTTATTTAGAGCTCTTGGAAATGTATGTCCTCCTGAATATCTCTACCTACAAAAAGAAAACCGTAGCATTCATCTCTACAAATGCACTCTTTCTTTAGCAAGTCAAACTTACAACTTTAAATTGTTGTATGCTGTCAGGAACTTCTCACTTGGGAACTAACTGACCAAAAACTCTCA